>NC_050575.1:4834661-5495494 GCF_011100635.1 Trichosurus vulpecula | reverse complement strand
ATATTGTGCCCTGTAACATCTTTGCAGTACCAGTTCATAGAAGACATGAACAGAAGAAGGTCAGACCCTAGCGAGTCTGGTTGGGGCAGAAATTAACCAATTAAATGTGGTGAATCAACTAAAGAAATCTCTAAGGATGAAGTCAGAGGCTAGGAGACAGATGATTGGAACTAGTTGAGGGATAGCTGCTACCAAAGCACTGGAGAATACTCTTGGACAAAGATGACAAACAGGAGGTGGGTAGGCAGAAGCAGGGAACTTTTTTAAAGTGCACATTCATCAAAACCTGTCATTACAGAATAAAATCTATTGGATCAACTAAGATTTCTTAACAGAGGAATACAGACTATAAATTTCTAGGTTAAATTTAAGTATTCCAATTGGACTGTGAATCATTTTTAAAGGTTATAATCTGCATTTAGGGACACATAGGAATAGAAGAAAACCCAAGCTTTTTACAATCTTCTGGGGGAAAGGATATCCTAATGTAATATAAGCTAATTCATATGTGTCACAATTGAGTTGAGGGAATAGTTGTAATATTTGGTACAGAACTTTCTAAGAAGTCCACACACTAAGGAACTAATTTCAAGCTATTATAACCCTATTAACATCTCTAGAATTTTTCATGTTAGTTGTGGTCCAAATGTGAGTTTCTGGGATAATTCCCATTGCTATTGTAGAATTGAGGACAAAGAATTTTAAAGCTTGAAGCAACATTAAAAATCACCCTCATTTTATAGAAAAAGGGAACAGAGGATCAGTACTCAAGAATTTGAAAAGTTAACTTTTAGAAGAAGGATTTTGCTTGTTCTTGTCAAGAAAAGGAGTAATAGATGAAAGTTGAAGAGTGGCAGATATAAAAGCAATATAAAAAACTTCCAATGATAATTATGTTCTTTAAAAAAAGGACTATGCTGTCTTTGGAGACAGTGACTTCTTTGTCTCTGGAGGAATTGCAGCTGAATAATCCCTTGTCAAGGGTAATATGTAGAGGAATCATGACACCAGTAGAAGTTGAACTAAATACCTTCTCAGATCTTTTCAATTCCAAGATTCATTTCTGAGCCTCATTTTGTAGAGGAGAAAACTGAGAGTGAGAGGAGTTAAGTGACTTACTAAAGTTCTTATGGCTAAAAAGTGGCAGAACTGGCAGTAATGCTCAGATATTTTGACTCGTAGTCCAAAGCGCTACCCCATATTAACCATTCAAATGTGCAAAGGAGATAGCTTGGATGATTTAAGATGATACTGTACTGGAGAGAGAGGACTGCATGCATCTGCTGGTGTACTATAGTAATCATACCATTGGCCAATTATGTAAGCATCATGTCTGCTGTAAAGCTAATGCTCTGAACTTCCATGTCCAATTTGAGAATCCCAAGAAAAGACAGACAGCTCAAAGGAGGGAAATCCAGCATTTTTTTGAACAGCTATTTGCCATTACTAATGAACAAGAATCAGTAATACCTTTGACACTGATAATCCAAGATATGGGTAAGCAACTTGAGGAGATGTTTGTTTTCACATTCACATAGCCCCACCTAGCACAATAACTGGCAAGTAGAATGCACTTAATAACTGTTTCCTGATGGTTGGTCAATTGTTTATTTGGGTAACTGTGTGTGTAGACAGAAAACAGAATGTGATCCAATTTGAGTGCATATAAAAAGGGATTAAAATACTGAGGAGTTAAGGTGAGAGAAAAAGGCATCTGAACCCATCCTCAGAGTCAATACTGCCTTAGCTTCAGAGTGCAGGGGCAGGCAAATGCAACGTTTGCTTGTAAAGACAACTAGAAATACTTGGTTCATGTACTTATCAATATCACACTTGGAGAATTTCCTAATTGGGACCAAAAATTGGATGAAGTTTCAGATCCATAATCAGGAATTCCAGAAGTGGGTGTCACCACACAGCTGCTGCAGTTGTCTGGAAGCCTCATCCAATCAAGAGCTCTAATAATTTCAGTGTTTGACATAGGGTCAGATTAAGTCAGGACAGTAGACAAGTACAGGCTTTCTATCCTTGTTCATATGTTTTAATACCATTTAACCTAAATAATCCTATGTCGGAGTCCTATCACTATTACATTAAACAATATATTTTAAAAATCACAGTTATCACTCCCAGATTCCTTATCTGTAAAAGGAGCTGATGACACATTCTGTACATTGCAAGATTATTGCAAAGAAAGTGCTTTAATGAGACTCATTCCTTTTTGTTTGAGATGACATTATGAGAATATACCTGTAGTTTAATGCTATCGTAAGAAGAGGTTGGTTGATCTGGAGTCAATTCAATTAACCTTATTTTAAAGATGAAAATACTGAAATGAAAACAAGTGATTTGATTCTCCAGGTCACAGAAAGCAAAGCCAAAATACAAATTCAGGTCATCTCACTCCAAATCCACTTCTCCAAATCTAGTTTTCTTTTTTCCTGGTGTATCATTCTGTCCCTTATTTATAGCTTTTGTTCTTTCCATCTCACCATGCTTGTTGATGAATTGGTCTTTAAGGTGATATTCCTTCATGTTCTTATTTAGTAATGACTAGTTATAAAGGCAACCAACAGACAAATAGACTAGCACTAACTCACATTTCTATAGCTCAAGTATACTTTGAGATTTGCTATTGTTTGTGTGCTCTTTCTTTTAGTTGGGCCATACTCTGGATTTCCACCATGCCCCAGCTCGTCATCCTGAAACCTCCCTTCACATTGGAATTCACATGTTGGAAGTACTCTTCACCCCATTGCCTCTCCCTCTCATTAAATGGCTCGTCCCAGAACCTCCATTTAAGGAGGGTATCTGAACCAGCCATGTATTCCTCTGCATTATAGATCTCTTCGATGCACCCTCTACTGGATATCTTTGTCATACCCTCTCTATCCCCTCTTGGAGCTTCCTTTTATGTGTTGGCTTCCTTCATTAGAATGTGATCTCTCTGAGGGGAGTGATTGTCTTTCTTTCTATTCTTATTTGTATTCTCAGTACTTAACATGGGGCCTGGCACAAAATACGTGTTTAATAATGTGTATCAGCAGACTGTTGACTGTTTAAAAGTGTAGCCAAATTCCAGAATTATGAGGTCAAGGAGAAAATATTACAAGCAGCCAGAAAGAAACAATTCAAATATCATGGAAATACATTCAGGATCACAGAGTACCTTGCAGCTTCTACATTAAAGGATCAGAGGGATTGGATTATGATATTCCAAAAGGCAAAGGAGCTTGGACTACAACCAGGGATCAACTACCCAGCAAAATTGAGCATAATTTTTCAGGCAAGGAGATGGACATTCAATGAAATAAGGAAATTCTAGACCATCCTGCTGAAAAGGCCAGAGCTCAAAGGCCAGATCTTCAAATACAAAACTTAAGAGAGACCTAAAAAGGTAAACAGGGGGAAATGTTTACATCCTAATGGAGGATTATATTGGTTTACATATGTTTATATATGCATGTATATATGTATACATGTCAATCTTGAGAATGGTACAGATATAATGACAATTGAAAGGGATATACATAGACTGAGGGTGTCAGTATAAAGTAACTGATGTAATGATAAAAAACATAATTAAGGGGTGAAAAGGGATTGTTCTGGGAGAAGGTAGGAAGTAGAAAAGGATAAATTATGTCACATGAAGAGGCCCAAAAACATAGAGGGAAAAAAGAGGGAGAAAAGGAGTGTTTGAGCTTTATTCTCATAGTATTTGGTTCAAGGAGGGAATAACATACTCAGATAAGTATAGAAATCAAAGTCGTCCTACAGGCAGTAGGAGGGAAAAAGGGAAAGAAAGGGGAAAGGGGGGAGTGAATAGAAGGGAGGAAAGAAGATCATGATGCAATTAAACTTATTTGTAATGAAGGAACATGGAAAGATAAACTAAAAATTAATTGGAAACTAAATAATCTAATCCTAAAGAAGAAGTGAGCCAAAGAACAAATCATAGAAACAATTAATAACTTCATTCAAAAAAATGACAATAATGAGACAACATAACAAAACTTATGGGATGCAGCAAAAGCAGTTCTTATGGAAAGTTTTATATCTCTAAATGCTTACATGAATAAAATAAAGAAAAAGGAGATCGATGAAATGGGCATGGAACTGAAAAAGCCAGAAAAAGAACAAATAGAAAATCCCCAATTAAATACCAAATTAGAAATACTGAAAACCAAATGAGAGATTAATAAAATTGAAATCAAGAAAACTATTGAACTAATAAATAAAACTAAAAGCTGGTTTTATGAAAAAACCAATAAAATCAATAAACCTTAGGTCAATTTGATTAAAACAAGAAAGAAGAAAACCAAATTACCAATATCAAAAATGAAGAGGGTGAATTCACTTCCAATGAAGTGGAAATTAAAACAATAATTAGGAATTACTTTTCCCAATTGTATACCCATAAATATGACAACTTAAGGGAAATGGATGAATAGTTACAAAAATATAAACTGCGCAGGTCAACAGAAGAGGAAGTAAAATACCTACATAACCCCATCTCAGAAAAAGAAATTGAGCAAGCCATCAATGAACTCCCTAGGAAAAACATTTAAAGAATAATTAATTTCCATACTTTGTGGACTATTTGGGAAAATAGGCAAAGAAGGAGTCCCACCAAATTCTTTTTATGACACAAATATGGTACTAATACCTAAACCAGGAAAAGTCAAAACAGGAAAAGAAAATTATAGACTAATTTCCCTAATGAATATTAATGCAAAAATTTTAAATAAAATATTAGCAAAAAGATTATAGCAACTTATCATGAGAATAATACTCTATGACCAGGTAGGATTTATTCCAGGAATGCAAGGCTGGTTCCATATTAGGAAAACTGTCAGCATAATTGGTCATATTATGATCAAAACTAGCGGAAACCATATGATTATCTCAACGGATGCAGAAAAAGCTTTTCACAAAATACAACACCCATTCCCACTAAAAATACTAGAAAGCAGAGGAACAAATGGAGTCTTCTTTAAAACTATAAGTAGCATCTACCTAAAACCATCAGCAAGCATTATATGTGATGGGGATATGCAAGATGCATTCCCAATAGGATCAGGGATGAAACAAGGATGTCCATTATCACCCCTATCATTCAATTTGGTACTATAAATGTTAGCTTTTGCAATTGGAGAAGAAAAAGAAATTGAAGGAATTAGAATAGGCAAAGAAGAAACTAAGTTATCACTCTTTGCAGATGACATGATGATTTACTTAGAGAATCCTAGAGAATTGAAACTTTAGCAAAGTTGCAGGATATAAAATAAACCCACAGAAATCCTCAGCATTCCTATATTTTACTAACAAAGCCAAACAGCAAGAGATAGAAAGACAAATTCCATTTAAAGTTAATGTATTCACTATAAAACATTTGGGAGTCTACTTGCCAAGACAAACCCAGGGCTTATATGAACACCATTAATATCTAACAAAGGCTAATAAAATCATATTTGTCTCAAATACAATCTAATCAAAAGGGTTTTACAACCATAATAAAAGGAAAATGGAGAAGTGTATGCATGAATATCTTCTGTGTAGCCACCAAGCTAAATGCTAGAAAGAGAAAGTACTACGTAAGAAGAAGAAAAAACCAAAAATTCCCAGAAGTACACAGGAGAAAAATTCCAAGCAGATAGTAAAAAAAAAAAGAAATAATGAATGTGATGAATTCAGAATAATATTGAGAGACTGTGGTGCCAATCAGTGATTAAAGATCTTTCCCACCCAGTCAATAGGCCTCAGGAGGGGCTAGTTAAGGGAAGCTTGATTAGAGATTTGTTTGTAGGCAGGCCTGCACCCTTTACTTACTAAGTACTAAGCCCCAGGCCTACACCCTTTCCCTGATTGGGCATTAAGCCCTCTAGCCCTAAAAAGAGTATACATACATACATACATACATACATACATACTTACATGTATACACACATAAATATATATACATATGTATATATGTGTGTATGTATAAATGTGTGTATGTGTATGTGTGTATGTGTGTATATGTGTGTGTGTATATATATATATATGTATATATATATATGTATATGTATATGTATGTATGTATATATATATACCCAGAAAGTATCCATTGTAAGGTCAGAATTCAGAATTCAGTCCTAGGAGGAGAAGTAAGAACTCCAAGATGACAGAGATGCAGAGAGAGTGCAGAATGGAGAGTGAAGACCAGAGAGCTGCGGAG
The DNA here is from genome assembly GCF_011100635.1 of Trichosurus vulpecula. Classification (NCBI taxonomy): domain Eukaryota; kingdom Metazoa; phylum Chordata; class Mammalia; order Diprotodontia; family Phalangeridae; genus Trichosurus; species Trichosurus vulpecula. Next base: position 5,489,277 of record NC_050575.1, on the reverse strand, counting down.
ACCAGAGAACTAAAGGTGGGGACGACGCAGGCAAGCAGACAGTTGGGTTTCTGAGTGTTTACAAGGAGGCCCCAGCAGGAGAGAAGCTCACAGGATGGCTTGATTCCTTGCTGTAATGCTATGTTGTAATTTCCTGGTTACATTGAGGAGGACTTAATGCTTTTGGAATACCGTTACTGCTCTGTCAGATTGGGGTTATTGGTTCTGGGGTTTGATCCTCTGATGTCTAAGTAAATGTTATACTTCCCCTGCCTTCTACCTAGAGAATCTCTTATACTTTGCAATTCCAAACTATACAGGCATGTTTATGGTTGTCTTCGAGGTCATGAATCTTGCCTTACTGATACAGAGACATAAACTGAGGCAAAATGAAGTGAGTAGTAGGAAAACAATGACTACAGCAGTGTAAATGGAAAGAACAATAAAATGAAACAGGACACTTTCAATTATAATGACCAACCTTGACCAGAGAGAAGAGTTTAAAATATTCATCTTTCTCCCTTCATTGTAGAGGTAGGAGCTATGGGTATGAACCATTGCATCTATGGTCAGATATGATCATTGTGCTGGCTTTATTAAACTGCTTTTTTTCCCTTAAAAATCTTTATTACAAGGGAGCAAAGATGTATTTGGAAATGAACATAATATAAAAATAAAAGGAAACTAGCATAGTATATATATGCATTTGCTACTATGTGGAACTGGAGTATGATAGAAGGACATTTGTCCTTTACTTTCATTTTAAAATACTTTTTTTTACAACACTGTCATTTAGCAATACTCCCTCTCTTCACAACAGAATCTTGCCTTGTAACAAAAAAGTGCAATTAATTCAAATGAACAATTGATCAGGTCTTGTAGTATATGCCTCCTTCTACTCCTATTTGTCTCTCCCCTTATACAAATGCTCCTTCTTCACTCTGGGAAGCTTTAGCAAAGCATCTACAATTCATTCTACCTCTCTTTAGCTCTATGCCCCCAACCAGATAGAGCTTTGGAAGCATTCCTCATTATTTGATTTATCTCTTCATCTGGGTATGCTTCCTTCTAAACTGTCTCCTACCAACTGCATACTTAATAAGCACAACTAGATGAGCCACTGCTTTTTGTGAATACAGTTTGTAAAAAAAAATTAAGTTAATGTTTTAAACAAACAAAGAAAGGTAAGCAGATTTTCCAGAGGGAAAGGCTTAAGGCTTTTATGAGGAAGATTAAAGCAAGAAAAGACATACGGAATTATCGCTTTGGGATTTGTAGTGGGGGGTAGAGAAGAATCAGCAAAACAGCATCTGTCCTTACATCCTTCTGCCAGTTCAGCTCATACAACCTCACTCCCAGAGTCCTGGCCCTTCTCTTTATAGTGCCTGCCTCTGCTGGTACATGTGGCTTCTCACTGCATCCCCTACTTCAGCTCCATGTGTCTGGTCTGGAGCTGGGATTCTCTTCAAGTCTGACTTCACCATGAATGACTGAATCGACTTCTAAAGATCATCTGAGTATGTTTGTCTTATGCTCTTGCTTTACTTCTAATTTACTCAATAGATTACTTATACCTCATAAAGGATCTCCTGAAATGTTTGCATTTTTACAGTTTACTTACAGTCTGTTTATTTTATAATTTTATAATTAGACCTTGAGCTTTCAATGACCAATTATTTTATATGTTCATATATACCATAGGCACAATTTGTTCAATGATTTCCTAATTGATAAGCATTTGTTACCTCAAAAGCACTGATATAAATATGTTTTTATCTTTGGAACCATTCCCTTCCCCCTCATTTTTGGCTTCCTTGTGGTGTATATCCAATAACGGGACAGCTAGATCAAAGGGAATACCTTAAATAGTTTTTGTACTACGGTTGCAAATTGTTTTCCAGAGCAGTTGAGCCAATTCACAGCTTTAACAACAGTTTTAGTGTGGCTGTCTACCTGTGGCACCTTTAAAATGGAATATCTTTATCTATCTTTACCTATATGCAGGGCATGAAGTGAAAATACAGAGCTTTTAAAACTAAATTTCTCTCATTGTTGGAAACTTGGATCATTTTCAATACAGTTTTGATAGTTTGCATTCTTTGTTTTTGAAAAGTATTCAAACATTTTGATGACTTTATCTGTTAGGAAGTGTTCTTTGATCTTGTATCAATTCTTGATAGATCTTTGATATCAGATCATTATAAGTGATATTTAATTTGAAGTGTTTTCCCCTTAATTTGTATTTGTTCTAATTCTATCATCATAACATCATAACTGAAAAAAAGTTTTAAATTCCATATCATCAAAACTTCCAGCTTTATGTATTGTGAACACATTTATTTCTTTTTTGAGTGTAAATTTTCCCAAACCATTGCTCTGAAAGACGTTTCCTTCCATTCTCCTGTTTAAAAAAATATAAGAATGTAAGTTAAACCACTTTATCAACTGATTATTTAATAGAAGCAATACAGTACAATAAATATTTATTAAGCTCCTACTATGTGCCAGGCACTATGAGAAGTTCTGGAGATACAATTAAAAAAGAGACAATCCTTGCCTCAAGGAGTTTATAGTCTAAAGGTGGACACAACATATAAAAGGAGGAAGGAAAGGGAGGGAATATACAGAGTTACTTAGTACAAGGACATCTTCTTCTGTGTAACTGAAACCAGGCAGAGCAGTAGATGCAAAGTGGAATGAGCTGAAATTCCAGTTAAACATCCGTTTAGGGTTTGTTTTGGTGTATTACAAGACATCTAAATCCAATTTTTGCCAAACAATTTGGCATCCATTCTTGCAAAAAAAATTTTTGCTTCACTAATGAACAAATTGTGGTATAGGAATATAATGGAACACTCTTGTTCCATAAGAAATGATGAGCAGGCAGATTTCGGAAAAGCTTGGAAAGACTTGCATGAACTGATGCTGAGTGAAATGAGCAGAAGAACATGGTACACAGTAACAGCAACATTTTGGGATGACCAGCTATATATAGTATAGACTTAGCCCTTCTCAGCAAAGCGATGATCTAAGAAAATTCCAAAAGACACATGATGGAAAATTGTATCCACATCGAGAGAAAGAACTATGAAGCATACTATTTTCCTTTTTTTCTTTCTTGTGGTTTTTCCCTTTTGTTCTGATTCTTCTTTCACAACATGACTAATGTGGAGATATGTTTAATATGATTATTCATGTATAGCCTTTATCAGATTGCGTGATATCTTGTGGAGGGGACAGGGGAGGGGGGAGAAATTTGGAACTCAAAATCTTATGAAAGTGAATATTGAAAACTAAATATAAATAAATATTTTTTAAAAAGTAATTCTTCTCTAGTAGTTTGTGTTCTTCTGTGTGCTAAAGGCAGGGCTACTAAGTTTAATTGCTTATGCTTCTTACTTATCCAGTCTGTTCTACTAATCTGAAATTTTAGTAATTTTATATTTTTAGTATTTTAGTAATTTTATATTATTTTAATTAATATCTTGCATTTTCACACCATTCTTCATTTCTAGATATATATTTCTCCTCCCCCATCTAGTGAGCTATCACTTTTAAAGATGAGAAAAAAATAATCAAGTAAAACCAAATTATCTGAGATTGTAACATATGCAATATTCCACATGAAGAAGGTGCATTTTCTTGATTGTTCTTTAGGGCTAAGCTTGATCATCATATTTAGTCTCCTTTAAAAAAAATTTTGCATTTACATTGTTGTAGGCACTATACATATGTGTGTATGTATTTATGTATATATGTGTGTATATACATATATATGTATATATGGTCCTCCTTATTCCTTCCTACATCAGTTCATATAACTTTGTTCATATTCCATTCTTCTTTGCATTTTTTATATTTATCATTTTTATAGTATACTAATAGTTCATTACATTCTATAGGACCAGAGATCATGCCCTAGAGGAATTATTCTCTCAACTCTGCATAAAGGATACAAAACAAATCCACACAGGATCACAGATTTAAAGCTTCCATGGGAACTCACATGACATCTACTAAAATCCCCTCAGCTTGCTCAAGTTCACACAGGTATCAAATAACAGACAGCAATCAAGGCCAGATCTTTTGACTCAAAGTCCACTACTTTTCCCACTACACTACTGGCTCAACAAGCTTTCCACCCAGAAATTATAAAATCCAGGGGGATATTATGGAAAGAGAAATGCCATTCTGAAAAACCACCAATTTCATAAAATTTTTGTCAATCAAAAAGCCGTTCAGTTCCCATACAAAAATGCGGCAAGTACTTCATACTACATGGTTGATTTATAGAACTAGACAAAAGGCCAAGGTAAAGGAAGCTGGAAAAAAGGTCATTGGTTTTGAGAGCTAAGATGATAAGATTAATAACTTTTGAGAGAGCAGTTTCAGTGGAATGATAGTCAGAAGCCAGATTGTAAGGGGTTAAGAAGAGAGTGAGAGGAGAGAAAGTGAAGGTACCTAAAGTGGAGTTTAGCTACAAAGGGCAGGAGAGATACAAGATGATAGTGGGGTAAAAGGATCAAATTTGAGAGTTTTTTTTTAAGATGGGGAAGACTTAAGCATGTTTGTAAGTAGTAGGGAATAAGCCAGTAGACAGGGAGAGACTGAAAAAAGCTGAAAAAATCAGGGTGACAGAGAGGGCAATCTGTTAGAGGAGAAGGGATGAATGATATTACTTAAACAAGTAAATACCTTTTTTCAGGCAACAGATAAAGCACCAGGTCTGGAGTGAGAAAGACCTGAGTTCAAATCTGACCTCAGATATTTACTAGCTCTGCACCCCTGGGCAAGTCACTTAACCCTCTCTGCCTTAGTTTCCTCATCTGTAAAATGAGCTGGAGAAAGAAATGGCAAACCACTCCAATATCTTTGCCAAGAAAATACCTAATGGGGTCCTGAAAAGTCAGATACAACTAAAACAACTGAACAACAAAAAAAATTTGGATAGGGGGACAATGAATAGAGTGCCAGGCCTGGAGTCAGGAAGACTCATTTTCCTGAGTTCAAATATGGTCTCAGACACTTAGTGGTGATGTGACTCTGGGCAAGTCACTCAAGCATGTTTGCCTCAGTTTCCTCCTCTGTGAAATGAGCTGGAAGAAGAAATGGCAAACCACTGCAGATCTTTGCCAAGAAAACCCCAAATGGGTTCAGTCATGAAGACTCGGACATGACTGAAATGACTCAATAGCAACAAAAAAGTAGAAGGGTTCATCTTGGTAAGTAGCAAGGCCACTTCCTCATGTGAGACAGGATGAAGGAGGAGATGGTGGTAGAAAGCAGCTGAGTGACAGGAGATGAGGAAGAAAGAAGAGAGAACTCCCAGCAGATGGCCACATTTTTCAAATCAGATAAGATTATGAAAGAAACCAATTATACTGAAATAGTCATTGAAACTGTTGTTTGAAAATTCAGACTCTAGGTTAGGAACAACTTAGATACCCTGCTACATAATGGTTTGAGGTACTCAAGTGCCATTACTTCCTCTTCATGTCTTACCTTTTCTATCATTTCTTTTGATATTCTAGAGCTTTTGTTTTTTCTGTCCAAGTGAACTGTTTTTATCATTTCACCGTACTCTGTAAGTTTTCATTTGGTGGTATGATTAGTTGGAACAGTAGTACTAAATGTGCTAATTATACTGGCAGTATTGCCATTTTCATTATATTAGTATGGATCAACAATAAACACTAAGTAATCTTCTAGCTACCTAAGCTTTTTTTCTATTTTTTTCTCTAAGTGGCATTTTGCATTTGAATCTACACATCTATTGAGTATGTTTACTTTATTAATTGATTACCAAATACTTTGTGCATTTTGTAGTTATTTTGAATGGGACTTATCTTTTTTTTTTATAATTGCCCCTTGAATTCTGTTATTGTCCCGTAAAATGCTATTGGTTTTATGGGTTTATTTTATAGCTTATGACTTTGCTGAAGTTGTTAATTTGTTCATTCTTCAAGATTTTCTAAGTAAACCATCATGTCACCGGGGAAAAGAATAGTTTTGTTTCCGCTTTATCTAGCTTTAAGCCATAAATTTCTTCCTTTGTCTCTGTAACAACAATGTTGCTAGCAGTTGCTGTGGAGGTGAAAGACCAACAACACCAGCACACAGAAGGGCTACTAGCACAGTTTCTTTGATCTGATTTTCTAAGGAAAGCAACTGTAAAGGGTTAACAATCTTATTTTAATTAAACATACATATATCATTCACTTAGTTCAGAAGAAAAAGTAAGGAATGCAAACTTCAGAGAAAATACAAACAGAGAAAATATAAAGAGAGCAAATAACACAAATCAACAGACAGGTTTCTATCTATCTGACCAAAGCTATACATACATAGTTACCAGAGAGAGAGAAGCCCCAACATCTGGGTTTTCAAAGCTGGGGAGCTACCCAGAGTCTCCACACCAATAGTCTTCCAATGAGTGAGCCCCAAATAAAATACTAACCTCAGAGTATACATACACTTCTTCCTAGTCAGAGTGCTTCACACCTCTCAAGGGTTTTACACCTCTCATGACCTAAATAGTAAAAGGGTGTGGGCTTTCCTACAAACAAAGCCAAGACTCAGTCAAAGGCCTTAGTGCTGAAGGACTCCAAAACAAAAAAAAAAAAAAAAACAACAAAAAGTCCCCCTGTGCTTGCCCTTAGAGTCTCTTTGCTATGGCTAACATTCCTAAAACTGTCAAATAATAGGAGGGAAAGTGTGCAGCCTACACTTACTCCCATATTAATTGAGAAAAATGGTGTTTCACCAAAGAATATAAAGTGTGCTTTTGTTTTTTGATGGATAACTTTTATAATATTAAAAAAGATCCCTCTATTCCTGTGCTGTGTAGAATTTTTAGCATGAATAAGTTTTGTAATTTCTTAAAGGCTTTGATTTAGGATGTTATGATTTTAATATGATAATTATTCTTATTTCAATATGATTTTTATTATTTGTATAATATGATTATTATTCTTTTTATGATGTTAAAACATTCTTACATCTATGGAATAAATCCAATTTGGACATAATGAATCCTTTCTTGGATAAATTGCTTTAGTCTTTTTTTTGCCAGGGTTTTATTAAAAAATCTTGAACCAATATGCATTCCTAATATTGGACTATAGTTCCCTTTCTTTCTTTGCTTTACCTTTCCCCAGTTTAGGCATAAATTCTATATTTTTCTCATAAAAGGCATTTGGTATAGAACTTTGTTAATTTTGACACTGTTTTAGCATAGGCATTAATAATTCTTTAAAAGTTTGATGGAACTATTCTGTGAATTCATTAAATTCAGGAGGATTTTTCATTTTCTGTTGGTAGTTCTTTTACAGATCTATTTCCTATTCTAAGACAACATATTTAAGATCTCTATTTGGAATCCTATTACTTTGGGTATTTCATATTTTTTAAGATATCCCTCTAATCTTTTTGTGTTCTTGGTACTGTACTGTTGGCATATATTATAGACAGTTGCCTATAGTGAGTTCTATTATTTTTCTGTCTTCTAGTTTTGTTGCGATTTCATCTTGTTCATCTTTTGTTTCATTGATTTGATTTGCTGCCCTCTTCTTTTTAACCAGGTTGGCTAAGGGCTTATCAGTTTTGTATCTTTTTGGAGTACTAGCTTTCAGCTTTGTCTATCATTTCTATAGTCATTTTGGTTTCTGATTTATCTATTTTACTCTAATTATCAAGAATTCTTTCATGCTTACTTGGCTTTCTCATTTAAAATGCATATTCATTTCATTAATCTTCTACTTTTCTATTTTGTTAATATAAACACACACGTGTGTATACTTATGTGTGTGTATATATACATATATGTATATATGCATATATGTGTGTATATACATATATGTATATATATATATATATATATATATATATATATATATATATATATATATATATATATATATTCCTTTTGGTGCCTCATCTGCATCCCAAATAAACAAATTATAATTATGATATCTTGTTTCACAATTATTAATCATTTCACTGCTATGTTCTTTGAACCATCAATTATTTTTATTTCATTATTAACTCTTTTTTAAAAGGTTTCCAGTCCTCTTTATTTCCTTTAAATTAGTTTATTTATTTTTAGTTTTCAACATCCATTTCCACAAGATTGTGAGTTTCAAATTTTCTCTCCTACCCCCCACCCCAAGGTGGCTTGCATTCTGATTACCCCTTTCCCCAGTCTGCCTTCCCTTCTATCAATCACCCCCTTATCCCCTTCCCCCTTATTTTATTGTAGGGCAAGATAGATATCTATTCCCTATTGCCTGTATATCTTTTTTCCCAGTTGCATATAAAATCAATTTTAAACATTTGTTTTTAAAACCTTGAGCTCCAGCATCTCTTCCTTTTTCCTTCCCAACCCACCCTCATTGAGAAGGCAAGCAATTCAAAATAGGTTATACATGTGCTGTTACGCAAAACATTTCCATAATAGTCATATTGTGAAAGACTAACACTATTTCCTTCCATCCTATACCCCCCTTTTATTCTGTTTTCTCCTCTGGCCCTGTCCCTTTACAAAAGTGTTAGCTTCTGACTACCCCCTCCCCCAATCTGACCTCTCTACTATCATCCTCCCTTATCCCCTTCCCCCCCTACTTTCCTGTAGGGTAAGATACTCAATTGAGTGCATATGTTGTTCCCTCCTTAAGTCAAATCCAATGAAAGTAAGGTTAACTCATTCCCTTTCACCTTTTCCCCTCCATGGGAACAGCTTTTTCTTGCCTCTTTTATATGAGATAATTTACCATATTCTATCTCTCCCTTTCTCCTTCTTCCAATATATTCCTCTCTCACCCCTTAGTTTTATTTTTTAGATATCATCCCTTCATATTCAACTCACCTTGCTATTTCATTGAATGTCCATTTTTCCCCTGAAGTATTATACTCAGTTTTGCTGAGTACGTGATTCTTGGTTTTAATCCTAGCTCCTTTGACCTCCAGAATATCATATTCCAAGCCCTTTGATCCCTTAATGTAGAAGCTGCTAGATCTTGTGTTATCCTGATTGTGTTTCCACAATACTTGAATTGTTTCTTTCTGGCTGCTTGCAATATTTTCTCCTTGACCTGGCAACTCTGGAATTTAGCTATAATATTCCAGGAAGTTTTCTTTTTAGGATCTTTTTCAAGAGGCAGTTAGTGGATTCTTTAAATTTCTATTTTACCCTCTGGTTCTAGAATGTAAGGGCAGTTTTCCCTGATTATTTCTTGAAAGATAATGTCTAGGCTCTTTTTTTATCTTGGCTTTCAGGTAGTCCAAAAAGTTTTAAATTATCTCTCCTGGATCTATTTCCAGGTCAGTTGTTTTTTCTAATGAGATATTTCACAATGTCTTCTATTTTTTCATTCTTTTGATTCTGTTTTATAATTGCTTGATTTCTCATAAAGTCATTAGTTTCCATTTGCTTCATTTTAATTTTTAAGGAATTATTTTCTTCAGTGAACTTTTGGACCTTCTTTTTCATTTGGCCAATTCTGCTTTTTAAGGCATTCTTCTCCTCATTGGCTTTTTGGATCTCTTTTGTCATTTGGGATAGTCTATTTTTTAAGGTGTTATTTTCTTCAGTATTTGGGGCAGGGTATCTTTTGGCGAGCTGTTGACTCATTTTGCATGATTTTTCTTGCATCACTCTCATTCCTCTTCCCAATTTTTACTCTACTTCTCTTACTTGATTTTCAAAATTCTTTTTGAGCTCTTCCTGCTACTAATTCATATTTTTCTTGAAGGTTTTGGATGGAGGAGCTTTGGCTTTGTTGTCTTCTTCTGGTTGTATGTTTTGATCTTCTTTGTCACCAAAGTAAGATTCTATAGTCTGATTTTTTTACACTGATTGCTCTTTTCCCCAGCCAATAACTTGACTTTTGAACTCTTTGTCAAGGTAGGACTCTGCTTCTAGAGTCGAGCGTGCTCTGTCCCAAGTTTCAGGGGTTTTGTGTCGCTGTTGTCAGAATTACTTCTGGACACTGTACATTTTCAGTTCTTCTAAGGTAGTATGATCAAAGGAGAGGTGTTTACTCTTCTCCTGGCCTGTGCTGTGGTCTGTGAATGACCTCAAGCGCTCTTTTCTGCCTTGGAACAGTGAAGAGGGTTCCTCCTCCACAGCCACCACAAGTTCTGCCACACAAGTACTCCTCCTCACCCAAAGACCTCACCCAGGAGTGAGATCCAGATCTAAGCAGGGTAAGCTAGAGAATCCTGCCTCGGCACCAGGAAGAGATTCTTGTAATCCCCCTCTGAGCTTGATTCCCCCACTATCAGTGGTCTGGGAGCTCTGGAAGCAGCCAGCGCTGCTGCTGCCACCACTGCTGCTGCCACCACTGCTGCTGCCACCATTGCCTCCACAACTGCTGTCACCCTGGGGTGAGGGCTGGACCATGCTTATCTCTCACCCAGGTCCAACAGAGTTTCCTCACTGGCCTTCTATGTTGTCTTTGGTGTTTGTGGGTTGAAAAGTCTGGAAACCACCACAGCTGCCAGTGTTTCAGTCCCCTGAGGCCTTCTCCAACCTGGTCTGTGCTGGTGTGGCCTGTGCTGGACTGTGCTCCACTCTCAGCTTGATGACATAGACTCTTCCCGTCAGCCTTCCCAGTTTTCTTGGGCTGGAGACTTATTTCGCTCTGTCATTTTATGGGTTCTGTAGCTCTAGAATTTGTTTAGGGTTATTTTTACAGGTATTTGGAGGGGTTTGTGGGAGATCTCAAGCAAGTTCCAGCTTTTACTCTGCCATCTTGGCACCACTCCCATTTTTAACTCTTTAGGTTAATTTATGTCCTGTTCTTCTTCCTGAGTTGACTACTAGTTTTATTGTGTTGTTATCTATTAAAGATATAGTTAGCATTTCTGCCTTTTTATGTTTGTTTTTTCATTTCTTTTTTATGCTTTATTTGGTATTTTATTTTTCCCAGTCACATGTAAAACAATTTTTAACATTCATTTTTAAAACTTTGAGTTCCAAATCCTCTCCCTTCCTCCCACCACACTCCCTCCATTGAGAAGGCAAGCAATTCAATTTAAATTATACATGTGTAGTCATGTAAAACATTTCCATAATAGTGATGTTGTAAAATAAAACATAGACCAAAAAAATAAACCACAAGAAAAGTAAAGTTTTAAAAATTATGCTTCAATCTGTATTCAAACATGATCTGTTCTTTGGGAATGAATAGCATTTTTCTAGAATTGGGAGCTGGTCTCAGCCTCTGCTTCAGTCCCTACTTTCTATTTCTGTCCTCTTGTGGTTGATAATGTATTCTTTCCTTTACCCCATCCTCATCTCATCCTTCCACAATCTCCTATTGGGAGAGGCTTTGTCCTGATACAGATCTGAAAGTAATCAACTTAATACTGGAAATCCCACTGACTTCAGACCTCTTAGAGGTACGTTTGATTTTAGACTTTTGTGTGCCTCTCCTCTTTTTCCATTTCCTTGGTTGGTCATATTTGGGGAATTAACATTGTCCCTTAATTTAACTCTAACAAGCTAGAACTCAAAATTCCATGATTTTTGGCCATCATTTCAGGATATCACTTTGTTTTCAGGCCCCCACCTTTACTGTGGAACCTTAAACCAGAATGTCTGGGGTATCTAGGTATCTTTAATAGTTCTAAACTTGATGGAGAAGCTTACAGTCACTCTCCCCATGGACATTGTAGGTATTTGCAAAAGAGTTCATCCCAACTTTTGGGGGGTAATGTTTTGTACAAATGCTTTGTACGATAGAACCTTAGTAAATTATTTTGCTCAAGAATTAGATTTTTAATGGAATCTATTGGTTAATTGTTAATAGGAAACACAACAGTGGGGGCTCATGAACTGCAGTGGTAGTTCTATTGACACTCATATTAACTCCCACAAAGAGAACTAACAGAAGCCCCTTGGGGGACCCAATCTTCCTGTGTAAATACAAGTTTGAAAGAGTCATCCCAGACAAGGTACAGACAGACAGAAAGGAAGTACTACTGTACCAAACTTGGTATAGCACCATTTAATTTTAATATCTAAAATCTGGAAATAAATTGTGCTAAAAATTTTAAATTAGGAAGTCAAACTATATAATCTTTAAAGTCCTTTTCTGTTATAAACTTTTTTATTTGTATTATCCTATGAACAAGAACAATAAAAGGCAGAGTGTGAGCAAAATCTTTTTTATGAAAGACAGGGAAATTGTGGACTATACTTACGTGAATCAGTACAGTAAGGATGAAAATGGTTAATACTGATGTAAGGGAAATGATTTTTCCCTCATTTCAATCAATAAGGTCAAAGGAAATCCATGATATAACAGCAAAATGATGAGTAGATACTTTACCCTCTAGATCCAAGATATCAGGGCAGTTTTCCATTATTATTTCTCAAAATAGGATGTCTATGCTCTTTTTTATTGTGGCTTTCGGGTAGTCCAATAATTAAACTATCTCTCTTTAGTCTATTTTTCAGGTTAGATGTTTTTCTGATAAGATATTTCATACTTTCTGTTCACGCTTTCTATTTGTACTTTCTTTTGATTTTATTGTTTCTTTTTTAAATCTTATTTTTAATAATAAAATAAAACCAGCAATACAGCCAGCACTTCCATAGCATGGTACAATAAAAAGATGATTGCACATGAAACTGCAAATCTCCTATGCACAATTTGCCATTCCTTTCAAAACTACAACAAAATTATTAGGTAAATGTCTTCTTTTTTTTCTTCCCCCACCCCTACCCTACCCTGGAGATAGCTACCATTAAACACAAATATATGCAGAATTATTCTATGCATACTTCTATTTATCAATTCTTTCTCTGGATGCAGATAGCGTCTTTCTTTGTATGTCCTTTATAGTTCATTTTGTTATCTATAACAGTAAACATAGCTTATTTGCTTAAAGTTGTTCTTAAAACAATATTGCTGTTACTACATCAAATGTTCTCTTGGTTTTGCTCATTTTGCTCTTCATTATCTTGTGCAAGTCTTTCCATGTTTTCTAAAGTCATTGAGCTCATCATTTCTTATAGCACAGTGGTATTACATCACAATCACATACTATAACTTGAGTCATTAGTTTCCTCTTGCCCAATTCTAATTTTTAAGAAATATTTTCTTCAGTGAATTTTTGTAGTTCCTTTTTCATTTGGCCTATTCTTTTTTTTAAGGAGCTCTTTTCTTCAGGGACTTTTTATCCCTCCTTTACATAGGAAATTATATCTTTTAAGGTGTTGTTTTCCTCCATTTTTGCCTCTCTTATTTTTAATCATTTTTTGTTTTCAACATTCAGTTTCATAAGATTTTGAGTTTTAAATTTTCTCCTTCTCTCTCCCCTCCCCAAGACAGCATGCAATCTGATATAGTCTCTACATATACATTCATATTAAACATATCTTCACATTAGTCATGTTGTAAAGAAAAATTAGGACCAATGGGAGGAGCATGAGAAAGAAGAAACAAAATAGAACAAAAAAGGAGAGAGCAAATAGTCTGCTTCAATCTGCATTCAGACTCCATAGTTATTTCTCTGGATATGGATAGCACTTTCCATCATGAGCCTTTTGGTGTTGTCTTAGATCGTTGCACTGCTGAGAAGAGCCAAGTCTATCAAAGTTAGTCATCACACAATGTTGCTGTTCCTGTGTACAATGTTCTCCTGCCTCTGCTCAATTCCATCAACATCAGTTCATGGAAGTGTTTCCAGGTTTTTCTGAAGTCCACCTGCTCGTCATTTCTTATGGAACAATAGTATTCCACTACATTCACATACCACAGCTTATTCAGCCATTCCTCAATGGATGAGCAGTCCCTCAATTTCCAATTCTTTGTCACCACAAAAATTGCTGCTCTAAATATTTTTGTGCATGCAGGGCCTTTTCCCATTTTTATGATCTCTTTCAGATACAGACCTAGAAGTTGTATTTCTGGATCAAAGGGCATGCACATTTTTATAGCCCTTTGAGCATAGTTCCAAATTGCTGCCCAGCATGGTCAGACCAGTTTACAACTCCACCAATAATGTATTAGTGTTCCAAATTTCCCACGTCTTCTCCAGCTTTTATCATTTTACTATTTTGTCATGTTAGCCAATCTGATAGGTGTGATGTGGTACCTCAGAGTTGTTTTGATTTGCATTTCTCTAATCAATAGTGATTTAGAGCATTTTTTTCATATGACTATAGATAGCTTTAATTTCTTTGTCTGAAAACTGCTTGTTCAACTCCTTTGACCACTTATCAATTGGGGAATGACTTGTATTCTTATAAATTTGACTCAGTTCTCTAAATATTTTAGAAATGAAGCTTTTATCAGAAACACTGGCAGCAAAACTGTTTCTCAGCTTTCTGCTTCCCTTCTAATCTTGATTGCATTGGCTTTGTTTGTGCAAATACTTCTCAATTTAGTATAATCGAAATCATCCATTTTGCATTTCATAATGTTCTCTATCTCTTGTTTGGTCATAAATTCATTCCCTTCTCCATCAATCTGACAGGTAGACTATCCCTTGCTCTCCTAGTTTGCTTAGAGTATCAGCCTTTATATCTAAATCATGTGCCTATTTTCACTTTATTTTTGTATGTGGTGTAAATTTTGGCCTATGCCTAGTTTCTGCCACACTATTTTTCAGTATGAAAATAAAATTTAAAAAATAAATAATAAAATAAAAAACCAGTAGTTTTGGTTAAATTGTGAATTCTTATCCCAAAGCTGAAGTCTTTGGGTTTATCAAACAGTAGATTACTGTAGTGATTGATTGTTATGTCTTGAATACCTAACCTATTTCACTAATCCACCACTCTATTTCTTAGCCAGTACCACGTAGTTTTGATAATTGCTGCTTTATAATAAATTTATGATTTGGTACAGCTAAGTCACCTTCCCTTGCATTTCTTTTCATTAATTCCCTTGGTATTCTGGACCTTTTATTCTTCCAGGTGAATTTTGTTATCATTTTCTAGCTTTATAAAATAATTTTTGGTAGTTTGATTGGTATGGCACTGAATAAGTAAATTAATTTAGGTAGGATTGTAATTTTATTATATTAGCTTGGCCTACCTGTGAACAACTGACATTTTTCCAGTTATTTACATCTGACTTTATTTGTTTGAAAAGCATTTTGTAATTTTGCTCATATAGTTTCTGGGTTTGTTTTGGCAAGTAGATTCCCTAATATTTTATAATGTCTATAGTAACTTTAAATACAATTTATCTTTCTATCCCTTGCTGCTGGGCTTTTTTAGTAATATATAGAAATGTTGATGATTTATGTCTGTTTATTTTATATTCTGTAACTTTGCTAAATTTGTTTATTATTTTGAATAGTTCTTTAGTTGGTTCTCTAGGATTCCCTAAGTATACTATCATATCATCTGCAAAGAGTGATAGCTTTGTTTCTTCTTTGCTTTTTATGGTTGAGCTCTTTTTGTTATGGTTGTTCACTCATGTTTTCCAGCCTATTCTTGACTTTGAACTACTTTAAAGTTGGTCTCTGCTCAACTGGGTGTGGGGTGGCACTGTCCCAAGCTTCAGGCTTTTTTGTGCTGCTATTTTCAGAATGAATTCTGGTGGTCTACAAGTTTTCTATCCTCCCAAGGTGGTGTTATCTCTGGAGAGGTGTGGTCACTGCTCTCCTGATCTGTTCTCTGGTCTTTGCATAGCAAGGCCCCTTCTCCCTTGCAGTCATAAGTGCTGTCACTCATCTCTGCCCTGGTACTGCAACGAGGGCCCCCGCTTCCTTGTGACTGACCAGAAGCACTCTTCTCTGCCCTGATGCTGTGACCCCAAACTGTGTATGAGTGATAGTGTTGCAAATTGAGGTCAGCTATACTCAGTGCCAGCAAAGTATCCCCTGTAATCTCTTTCTGACCAATTGTCTGACCCCCATACCATATCTGGGTTGAGAGTTCCTGAAGTCATTACTGCTACTGCCACTTTCATGACTGCCTCCAAGTTCTGCTGCCATGTTCTAAGCTGGCTCCTACTCTGGTGTCACAAACCTCTCCTGCCAGCCTCCTTACTTGTCTTAGTCTAGAAAAATGTCTCACTCTGGCCTTTTGTTGACTCTGGCACTCCAAATTTGGATATAAAGAATTAAAGTTGTTTGGAGGGGAAGGTTGGAAGAGTTCACCTGGGTTCCTACCTGTACTCCACTATCTTGACTCTGGCCTTCATTCTGTGATATTTTGAGAAAATCTGTAACCCCTAACCCCATATTTCCACATGAAAAGAGTTTTGATAGATAAATTGTCATTAGCAGTAGCAGAAACAGCAACATAGTATGAATAAACCACCTGGACGTGGAAGTCAGAGGTTCCCTGCTTCACCCATAATCCTCTACTACAGTCCAGAGCCTTTCTCAGTTTCTTCAACTATAAAATAAGGACAGTAATACAACCAACCAGATGAGGTTGTTGTGAGGTTCAAATAAAGGAATATTTGCAAAGTGTTTAGCACAGTGCCTACCACACAATAGGTGGTTAATAAATGCTTGTTTCTTTCCCCTCATTTTGGTAATAGATGAAGCAAATAAGACCAACATCTATTAAGTGACTTGCCTAAGGTCACACAGACAGATGCAAACTAAGATCCTCTGAGTTCAAGTTCAGGGCTCATTGCATTACACCAAATTGCAAAGGTATTGGTAGGATACTCAAATTCCCAACACTCTCACTACACATACCCTCAAGGCATGATGATTCTCTCTCTCTCTCTCTCTCTCTCTTTCCTTCACACACACACACACACACACACACACACACACACACACACACACACACACGTAGTGCTTCTTCCTAGCAGGGAAAAAGTTTCATGCCTTCCAGAGGACATTAATTCATAAAAGAAGTTGTAGTTCTGTGTATTTTAGAAGAGAAACACTAATTTTCTTAATTGTATAATTTGTAGCATTTAATATTGAGAAATGGATGGTGTCCCTCCTTAGAAATACTCTGAACACTGGGAATATTGAAATGCTCACTCATTTTTACAGGCTGATTATGACATAGACCCATAGGAGAAAACTGAGTAAATGAGTGTGGGGAGAGGAGAGGTTCCCATGGTATGTGCATCAGTTTCATCCTCCTGTGGAGTTAATAAATCACTTTAGCACACACAAATTAGTACCTGTGGCACTGGGAACTATCTGTGCTGACTTTCCAGTAAGAGACATTTGCCCTGCCCTAATTTAAAAAATTCCAACATAGTGGTATCTCGGTCATGTGGTGAGGTTATATAATTTAGTAGTTGAGTTCTTGGCCAGGAAGTCTTAAAACAAACGCAACAATGTAAAATCCTTGTGTGCTTAACAGTTGAAAGGTACAGTGCTATAAATGAATAATAGTAAATAAATCCATTTAATAAGAACTCCAAATAATGAATTAAAACAAAATCTCTGCCTTCCTGGACCTTCCTGTAGAACCACAGAACGTCGGACTTAAAAGGGACCTTAGAACCATAAAATGTTAGGGCTAAAAGGGACCAAGAATTACACAACCATAGACAGTTAGGTCAAAGGGACTTTTAACATCATTTAGTTCAAACCCCTCTCATCGTATAGATGAGGAAACTGAAGTCCAGAAGGAAGTAATGATTGTTATGGTTGCACAGCTAGTGGATGGTAGAGCCAAGACTCAAATTCAAAGCTAGTCTCTCTCTCTCCTCCACTCCCTCCCTTCTTCCCTCCTTCTCTCTCCCTCCCTCCCTCTCTCTCTCTCTCTCTCTCTCTCTCTGTATTTCTCACACACACACACACACACACACACACACACACACACACACACACGCATGCACACATACTGCTCCTTCCTAGTAGGGAAAAAGTTTCATGCTTTCCCGAGCAAATTACTTCATAAAAGCAGTGGTAGTTCTGTGTATTATAGAAGAGAAGCACTTATTTTCTTAATTAAGTTATAATTTGATGATTTTATTTTCTACTGGCTCTCCGTGAAAGTCCCCAAAGCTATGAAATTACAGAAGAAGCCTAATTAGAAATTGGCCCTACTTACTTTCCCTTCCTGAATCACTGCCATGTCATGGAGGAGGGGACTGTGTAGCTCGATGAAACTATGAGCTATGCCATGCAGGGTTACCCAAGTTTCACAGGTCACAGTGGAGAGTTCTGACAAAAGGTGATCCATTGGAGAAGGAAATAGCAAATCACTCCAATATCCTTGCCATGAAAACCCCATGGACAGTATTAAAATGCTAAAAGATACACCAGAAGGTGAACCCCTCAGGTTGGATGGTGTCCAACATGTTAGTGGAGGATGGAAGGGCCTGGCATACTATGGCTCACAGGGTCATGAAGAGTCAGACACAACAACAATCTATTTACTTTGGAAGACATAGAAAAAGAGAGAAATAAAAAGGATGCATTAGAAAGCAAGAGTAAAACAGGTAGCTACTTTGTTATTATGACATTTTAACATTTAATTAAAAATTTAATTTAGGGACCCATGCTTCAGTGCTTCCTGTACTTTCTTCCAAAAAGAGGATATGACTTTTAGAAGATGAGTCACAGTAATGATTTTTATTCATTTTAAGAATTTTAATGTAAGAAATTGAAGTTGACATAAAAATGATAATCATCTAAAGTGGAGCTTTCTGGATATTGACCCATATGTGTCATGATTTGAAAATACAAACCAAATTATATCTGGATTATTCAGGAGGTTGATTTTTCCGATGTGTAGGTTATCTGGGGCCTTTGCTTTCATAGCGTCCTAGATATAGATCTAGAAATAACTTCAGAGGTAATTTAGTCCAACCCTCTCATTTTACAGATTAGGAAATTGAGGCTGAGAGAAGTTAAGTGATTTGGCAAAAGTCACAGAAGAAATAAATGATAGAACCAGGATTTAAATCCCATGCCCTCTCTCTAAGTCAAGGGCTCTTCCTAGCCTAGCACAAAGTAGAACAAGCAAGCAGAAAACAGATGAGAAGAGTATCAGAAACCTCTCTAAGAGGCTCCCAACATACTGAAGATTACTGAGTGTGTTTCCTATGAACCCAGGCACAAGGAAGATAGATGGCATTTGTTTCAAAATAGTATTCATGAGATCCTTAGTCTGCAGAGTGTATTGAGGGTGAGCCAGTACCACCATGGTGACACATGGCTGCCCAGTAGAGACCCATAGAGTGTATCACTTCATGTAGTCTTAATGCACTGTCCTGGATGAATTCCTTTTAGGCCTGGTGTCATGATGATTGTTATGTCTATGATCGTTATTTGAGGGAGTACAAATTGGGGAGGAGTGGGAGATGGAGAGTGTATTGGTAATTAAGGTGGGACTTTTTGCTGTTTTCTCTTTTAGAATGCTAAAATAATGAAATGCTTTTGATTAAGCCTTACTAGGTGCAATGCCCCAGGCCCACACCCTTTTGCTAAGTAGATGTAAAGCCCCAGGCTCACACCCTTTTGCTGATTAGGTATGAATGCTTCAGGCCCTAAAAAGGGTATATAAACTCAGAAGTTAGCATTTTGTCACTGTAAGAGTGTTGGTGTGGAGACTCTGGGTAGCCATCTTTAAGAGCCCCTCTGCTTTGAAGAAAGCCCAGATGTTGGTGCTTCTGTGTTTTTTGGGGGGCTCTCTCGTGGAAGGAGTGTCGAGACTCTGGGCAAGCTGTTGTAACTGCCCCCTGGCTTTGCTAATGCAGACCCAGTGGTTCTTTGGTAACTATGAATTGTGATTTGGTCTGTTTATATTGTCTCTGTAATTTGTTTATATTTGCTCTGAAGTTCAGGATGCTGGCTTTCCTCCTGAAGTAAGTGAGTTATATTTGTATGTGTGCTTAAACTGAGATTGTTAACCCCATACAGTTACCTTCCTTAGTAAAGCGGATCAAAAGAACCGGTGCTGGCAGCTTTCGCTGTTGGTCTTGTTGGGTCTGACACCTCAGTAGCAGCTGCTATCCATGTTGTTGCTACAGAGAGAAATAAGGGGAGATTCTGTGATGACAAGAAGCAACAAAGACTAATACGTGTTAGATCCACAAGAATCCCTTATTTATCTATTCCTTTTTCCTACATCTTACTATTTATTATCCATGAATACAAAAAAAAACCAGTGATTGTGAGACTCTTTATTATTGATTGATTGCTTAGAAAAATAGGCATAATATACAGGAATAATCAGAGTCACAAAGTGTTATATTAGTTCAGATTAGGGATAGATTACTTCTAGATGGGGAGTCCATGTAGATCATAGCATTTGAACTAACCTTTGAAGAGTAGATAGCAATTGGATAGGTAGAAATAGAGGCAAATGGCACTCTGGGCAGAGAGAACTGTGAAGATGTTCTAGATCTGGCAAGTCTAATTTGCCCATATACTACAAGGGAAATGAAAGGAAGTAATGGTAAATTAGTCTAGAAAGGCAGACTAGTATCAAATTATGAATGGATTTAAACATCAAGAAAAAAATTTTGTACTTTATTTTAAATTTATGAGTAAAAAGCATTTATTATGCTCTGCTACCTGCCAAGCACAGTGCTTGGAGATTCAGACCAAAAAAAGTGCCTCAAGAACTTACATTCATATAGAACATGGAATTCTTAAAGCAGAAGCTATGTGTATGAAAATCATTCCCAAAAGAAAAATTGTAAATCATTAACAACCATAGAAAAGACTTCTCCATATTGCTGATAATAAGATAAACCAAAAAAACCAGAATAACTGATGTTTTACCTCATATCCAGAAAATAGAAGAAGAGGGCAAAAGTTGGGAATAGTAATTGTTTGAGGATTGTTGTAAAGATGGTCAACCAATCATTCGGTCAGTCAACTAGCATTTATTAAGTACCTGCTATGTACCAGGCACTGTGCTAAGCAATGAAGATACAAAGGCAGGAAAATAAAGCAAAAATAGCCCCTACTCTCAAGGAGCTCACAACCTAATAGAGAAAGAGAGAGAGAGACAGAGAGAGAGAGAAAGAGAGAGAGAGACAGAGAGAGAGACAGAGAGAGAGAGAGAGAGAGAGAGAGAGAGACAGAGAGAGAGAGAGAGACAGAGAGAGAGAGAGAGAGAGAGAGAAAGAGACAGAGAGAGAGAGAGAGAGAGAAAGAGAGAGAGAGAGAGAGAAAGAGAGAGAGAGATAGAGAGAGAGAGAGAGAGAGAGTGAGAGACATGTAAAATAAAATCTCATAAATATCTAATAACAATCTAACATATATATAAATAAGTATATACAAGATTCATATAGAGTAGATGGAAAACAACTTTAGAGTACCTGGGAGACCTGGAAAAGCCTCCTCTAGAATATAAGATAATACTCCTCTGTTAGTATCGTTGTTGATTGAATAGTTTTGAAATGTAGTGTAGAATTGTGCTAAGAAAGTCACCATCAATTTACCTTTGCCTAGAGATCTCACTGCTAGGAGCATATTCCAAGGAGGCCAATAGATAAATAGATAGATAGATAGATAGATAGATAGATAGATAGATAGATAGATAGATATACATGTACATATATTCACAATACACACATATGCATGCACACATGTGTACGTGTGTGTATACACACATATATGCATACATATATACATACATGTTTCTATTATGTGTAAAGAGGAGCTAGGTGGCACAGAGGACAGAGTGCCAGGCCTGAAGTCAGGAAGACATCTTCACGAGTTTAAATCTGACCTCAGACATTTATTAGCTATGTGACCTTGGGCAAATCACTTAACCTCTGTTGGACTCTGTTTCCTCTCCTGTGAGATGAGCTGGAGAAGGAAATGGCAAACCACTCCAGTATCCTTGCCAAGAAAACCCTAAATGGGGTTGCAAAAAATCCAACACAACTGAACTAAACAGTAATGTACATAAACATTTATGCCATCATTTTTGTTGTAGCAAAGAACTGGAAACAAAGTGGGTGCTCATAGATTGGGGAAGAGTTAAATAGTGGTGTAGATCTCCATGACAAAGGGAGACAGAGTGAAGATGTTCTTCATCCGTCCAGCACACTCAGCATTTTGAACATAGGCTCTAAGCACTGTTTTAACAACAACAAAAATACCACAGTGCTGTAAGGTTTACGAAGCACTTTGCAGGTGTTACCTCAGTTTCCCTTCACAATTACCCTAGGACGCAGGTGTTACTGTTAATGTTCTTTTCAATAGCTTATAGTTGGTATGATTTTCTTGTTGTTGCTATTCAGTCATTTCAATTGTGTCTGATTTTTCACGACCCTTTTTGAGATTTTCCTGGCAAAAATACTAGTTTGCCATTTCCTTCTCCAACTAATTTTACCGATGGGGAGACTGAGGCAAATTGAGTTAAGTGACTTGCCTAGGGTCACACAGCTAGTAAGTGTCTGAAACCAGATTTGAAGTCAGGAAGATGTGTCTTCTTTACTCCAGGTACAGAACTCGATCCGCTGTGCCACCTAGCTGCACCACTTGTTTTTGTAGGCCTATTTAAAAAGACAATTATACTTTATTTCAAAAAGCCATTCTTAGCTCTAGGGACCATACAAAAACAGACTTGAGGATCAGATGTGGCTCACAGGCCATAGCTTATTGATCTCTTAACTAGATTGCTATCTGTGTCTGAAAGGAGGCTATAATTCCATATAGACAGGAATAATCTAGTCTCAAAATTGTCGTGCTACTGAAAATTCACTACTGTTTGTTCTCCACCAAAATGAGAACTTACTATCTTCCTGCATGGGGATATGAAAGTTCTGAATAGTCCTGGCTGGAAATCTGGAAGCAATAGTCCTTCAGAGGATTTCTCTATCATCTTCTGTTCCAGTCATATGTGCTACACTCCTTCATTTGGTTAAGTAATTTATGACTTAGGCTCTCTCTCTCTTTTTTTCTTTTGGTGGGCCAGTGTTAACCCCTTAGCCTAGAATCATTCAATCAGATAGCATTCATTACTCACTGAAGGGGAACGGACAAGAGAGACTGAGCACCTTTCTAACCTCTGAAATTCGCTCTTTGAATCCACGACAACTGATGATAGGAACTGTCTGGAATTATCAGTTTAACTGAACTATCCCACCATTTGAAGGAACATTAGAAGAACATGAGAAAAGACTGATGGAGATGTTAGGCTGGAATTATATTAGCTTGAAGCTGTGAAGTTCAAGTTCTGAAGCACATCTGTCAAATACCTGGGTCACGCAGTCACCCTGAGAAGACAGAAGCACTCCTAGAAAATAGTATGGCAGAAACTATATGTAGACCAACATCTTACACTATATACCAAGATAAAATCAAAATGGGTACATGATTTAGACATAAAGGGTGAAACCATTAACAAATTAGGAGAGCAAGGAGTAGTTTACCTGTCAGATCTATGGAGAAGGGAAGAATTTATGACTAACCAAGAAATAAAGAACATTATGAAATACAAAATGGATAATTTTGATTACATTAAATTTAAAAGGTTTTACATAAGCAAAGCTAATGCAACCAAAATTAGAAGGAAAGCAGAAAGCTGAAAAACAATTTTTGCTACCAGTGTTGCTATTAAAGGCCTCATTTCTAAAATATTTAGAGAACTGAGCCAAATTTATAAGAATACAAGTTATTCTCCAATTGATAAATGGTCAAAGCATATGAACAAGCAGTTTTCAGAGGAATAAACTAAAGCTATCTATAATCATATGGAAAAATGCTCTAAATCACCATTGATAAGAGAAATGCAAATCAAAATAACTCTGAGATACCACCTCACACCTATCAGATTGGCTAATATGAAAGAAAAGGAAAATGATAAATGTTGGAGAAGATGTGGAAAATTGGGACACTAATGGATCATTGTTGGTGGAGTTGTGAACTAATCCAACCATTCTGGAGAGCAATTTTGAACTATGCCCAACAGATGATAAAACTGTACATAGCCTTTGATCCAACAATACCACTACTAAGTCTGTATCCCAAAGAGACCGTAGAAAAGGAAAAAGGACCCACATATACAAAAATATTTGTAGCAGCTCTTTTTGAGATGGGAAAGAAATGAAAATTAAGGGGATGCCCATCAACTGGGAATGGCTGAACAAGTTGTGTTATATGAATGTAATGGAATACTATTGTTCTATAAGAAATGAGGAGCAGGCAGATTTCAGAAAAACCTGAAAAGACTTACATGAACTGATGTTGAGTAAAGTGAGAAGAACTAGGGGAACACTGTGAACAATAACAGCAACATTGTGCAATGATCAATTTTGGTAGACTTAGCTCTTCTCAGCAATACAATGATCTTAGACAATTCACAAAGACTCATGATGGAAAATGCTATCTATATCCAGAGAGAGAACTATGGAGTCTTAATGCAGGTCAAAGCACACTATTTTTGTATTTTTTTTCTTTTTCATGGTTTTTCCCTTTTTCTGACTCTTCTTTCACAACAAGACTAATGTGGAAATATGTTTAATGTGACTGTATGTGTATAAATTATATCAGGTTGCTTGCTGTCTTGGGGAGGAAAAAGGACAGGGAGGAAGGGAGAAAAAAATTGGAACTCAAAATGTTATAAAAATGAATGTTGAAAACTCTTTACATGTACTTGGGAAAAATAAAATACTATTAAGTGGGGCAGGGTGGAAGAAGAGAGAAGCACTCATCAGATACTTATGTGCAGAGAATTGTCTAGAGCAAAAGACTTTTCAAGGATTCGGTGGTGATTGTTGGGAGTTTGTGAAGACTAATGCCACCATTGCTAAGCCTGTCAGAATCATGAGCAAACTTTTAGCAGTGGAAGGGATATTAGTAGCCACCTAGTATGACTCAGCCAAAAAGATACGTCCTACTGTAACACTTCCAACAACTATAATATGCCCACTTTGCTTGAAGACTTCCAAGACTGCCTCTCAAGGCAGTTGATTCTTCTTTTGGATATCCTTAATGATTAAGAAATTTATCCTGACATAGAGCCCTAATTTCCCTCTTTTCAACTTCTATCACTGTTTCTGGCACTGGTTTGTGGAGCTTCCTAGAACAGGATAATTCCTCTTCCAAATGACAATCCTTAAAATATTTGAAGGTCGTTGTCATGTATCCTGTGAGTCTTCTCTTCCCCAAGCTAAAAACCCTTAACCTTCAGCTAAACCTCACAAAGTATGGAGAATTTACTTCTATCATTCTGGTTGTCCACCTCTGGACAATATCCAGCTTAGCCAAGTACTTTGTAATCTATGACATCCAGAACGGACCCAATACTCCAACTGTGGTGTGACTAAGGAAAATCATAGAAGAGCTCTCATTCCCTTATTCTTGGAAGTTATGCTTATCCTTTTTTTGTATGACATTTTATTTTCATTTCACAGAACAAAACAGCAATACCCATAACAATACGATAAAACAATGATTGCACATGAAACGGCAAATCTACCATGTGTGCCTTGCTATTTCCTCCAAACATACCACAAAGTTATCATGTAAATTTCTTTTTTTCTTCCTTCCCCCTCTCTCTTAATGTACCCCAAGAGTACATTGACTTTTTTGGTTGCCATGTCACAGTTCTGAAGTATACTTGAGATTGAAGTACACTGAAACCCCCAAATCCTTTTCAGAATAACTGCTGCCTAACCATACTTTCTCCATCTTTTTCTTTAAAAGCTATTTTTAATCCAGGTATAAGACTTTACATTTATCTATTTGTTGTCATTCATTTTTAAACTTAAATATTGAAATGAATATAAAGTAAGAAAGAAAAAAAAGCATGTCATGTGCACAGCAGAACATAAGAGAGGATTAAAAATATGTAACAATAAATTTTCACTTCAAGAAAGCCTTATGATAAATAACACACCTTGTGTTCAGAATTGTCCATCTCTTCTTTGCTTTCTTGTATTTTCTTTTGTTCTCTACTATGCACTTTTTAGCTTTGTTCATTTTTCCCCTCCCTCCAGCCACCCAGAAGGCTACAATATAGTTTAGATATGTTTCTCAATATATACATCCACATACAGATATATACATACATTTATACATATATGCATGTGTATGTAGACATATACTTTCCCAAACATACTCTACTCCTGATCTTTGTTTTTATGTTTGTACATATCTCTTGTTTCCTATCCCTCCTGCCTCCTTTACTTTACTTCTACCTGCTACCTTTCCTTCCTATTATGTGCCTATCCCCCTCCTCTACCTACTACCTTTCCCTCATATTACTTGCCTTCCCTCTTCCAAAGATCCCTTCCCTATCCTCTCATTCCCATTAATCTAAATACTCTTCTATACCCCCTTCTACCTATTCCCTCATTCTCTCCTCTAAAGATCCCTCCCTTATCCTCTCTCCCCTCTCTATGCCCCTAGCATTTTATTTCTTCTAAATTTAGAAGAATTTTATACTCTTCTAAAT
This sequence comes from Trichosurus vulpecula, assembly GCF_011100635.1. Taxonomy (NCBI): domain Eukaryota; kingdom Metazoa; phylum Chordata; class Mammalia; order Diprotodontia; family Phalangeridae; genus Trichosurus; species Trichosurus vulpecula. Next base: position 5,462,990 of record NC_050575.1, on the reverse strand, counting down.
GTATATGTATTATTCCCTCTTAAACCTATTCCCGATGAAAGTAGGTTACCAGAACTACCAGCCCTTCTCCCCTATCTAATTCCTCTGTAGACTTTCTTCTTCTTGCACCTTATTTGTATAAAACAGTTACTCTTTTTAGCTGTTCCTAAATGGTTTTACTTTTTAAAATTCATATCATAATCAGGTCTACCGCAATCTTTCTCATGAGCTCACTAGTTATTAACAAGAATCTTAGATGTACATTTTATATTATATAAAAGGTAAACAGTCTGTCCTCATGAATCCCTTATAATTAGTCTTTGGTATATACCTTATGTTTCTCTTGGTTCTTGTATGTTGAATCTTCTATTGAGTTGAAGATTTTTTTAACAGTCTTGAAAGTCTAAAAGTTTATCAAATGTCTATTTTTTTCATTCAAAATAATACTTAGCTTTGCAGCACATGACATCTTTGGCCAGAGCCCCAAGTCTTTTGCTCTTCGCTATCTTGTGCTCCAAGACCTGTGGTCCTTCAATGTCTCTGCTGCTAGGTCTTGTGTAATTCCGATTGTGGCACCCTCATATGATATTCCTGTGAGTTTTCCTCATAGGATCTCTTTTAAGTGGTGTGTGATGGATTTTCTCTATTTCTACTTCCCTGCCTTGTTCTAATGCTGCAGGACAATTTTCTTTAATCATTTCTAGTATTATTCTTTTTTATCATAGCTTTCAGTTACTCCGATTATTTTTATATTTTCTTTTCTTGATCTATTCTCCAGATCTGTTGTTTTTCTTATAAGATGTTTCACTTTCTTTTTTATTTTTTCATTATTCATGTTTTGTTTAATTATTTCTTGATCTCTTATAATTTCACTGGCTTCACTTTGCCCAATTCTGATTTTTAAGGTGTAATTTTCCTCCTTGAGATTCTGGATCTCCTTTTCTGATTTGTTGGCTTTCCTTTCATGACCTTCTTGTTTTTCTTGGATTATTCTTATTTTTTTTTGGTTTTTCCTCCATCTCTGTCATTTGATTTTTAAAGTCTTTTTAAAGATCTTCTATAAATTCTTTTTGGGCAAGTGACTATTTGACATTACTCTTTGGTGGTTTCTTTACTTCAATATCTTCCTCTGAAGATGAACCTGAGTCATCTCTATTCCCATAATAGGTTTCTATGGTTGGATTCTTTCTCCTTTGTGCATTTTTTGTGGTAATAGCTTGATTTTTGTAATCACCTCTAGCCCTGGGGTATGGGAAATGGTGCCTCTTGCCCCAGATCTTCAGTTCTCCCCTCTAGCCTGGAACCAAAGCCAAACCTCCAACCTCCTGTAAGTGCCCACAGCCAGGGGCTTTCTGCCTCACTGCTTCTGCACTCATGGGGCCTGTGGTGGTTCCTTCTTTGGCTCTTCACAGCACAGCTGGGTCTGGGGTTCCTCATCAACAGAGGTTCCCTCAATCTTCCTGGGCTCAAGCCCACAACTCCCCTCACTATCCCGGGGTAAAAAGTTCCTGTGGCTGGGGTTGAGGCAGCCTCTCAAACCAACTAACCCCAGAACTTGCTGTTTGTTGTTTAAGGGGCTTGTGGCGTGTTAAACTGGAACCTAGCCTGGAGGTGTTGCCCTTCGAGGGTCCAAACCTCTTCCTGGGATTTTTCTTCAGATCTTCTCAAATTGTCCCAGGAAGATCCTGATTGTGCCCTGTTCTTCTCTGTCTCCACCCATACTTTGCTCACCCTAAGGTGCTATTTTAACTCTTTTGTGGGGGAAAATTTTGAGAGCTTGAAATTTTCTGACCTATTCTGCCATCTTCCCAGAATCCTATTTGTTGTCATTCAGCTGTTTCAGTCATGCCCAACTCTTTATGACTCCATATGGGGTTTTCTTGGCAAAGATGCTGGAGTGGTTTGTCATTCCCTTCTCCAGAGTATTTTACAGATGAGGAAACTGAGGCAAACAGATTTATGTGATTTGCCCAGGGTCACATAGCTACTATGTCTGAGGCCATATTGGTAGTCAGGAGGTTGAGTCTTACTGACTCCAGGCTCAGCACTCTATCCACTGCACCATTTAGCTGCACCAAGTATAAGACTTTATATTTATATATATATTGGATTTTGTATTATTAGAGTCATCTCTAGCCTGTCAACAGCTTGACTCTTTCATCCCATATATTATCCCTCCCAGCATTGTGTCATCTACAAACTGAATTAGTAAACAAATTCTGCATTTATCTAAGTCATTGACAAAAAAGGTTAGGCAACACAAAGCCAATTACAGATCTCTAGGGTACTCTTCTGGAGATTCCTGCCAAGGTATCATTGAATGATTGATGACTATTCTGTGAATAAAACCCTTAAATCAGGTTCAAATCCACTTGATTGTGTTGCCATCTAGTTCATATCTCTCCATTGTTTCCACAAGAATAGAATTAGGTTACTGAAGCCTTTGCTAAAAACTAGTTAAATTATATCTCTGGATTTTTTTAATAAACCATTTTAGTAACTTTCAAAGAAAAAGTAAAGGCTTCCTAAATGAGGCCCCACTGGCTCTTCCTCACTTCCTTTACACAAGCCATCTCTTTAATAATCCATCCTATAATTTCCCCAGGAATTGAAAGCAAGTTCACTAGTCTATACTTTGCAGATACCGAACATTTGTTCTTCTCCAGACATGTGGTAGCTCTCTCTGTCTCTATTGTCTTTCCCATATCACTGACACTGGCTCAAGATTCACATCCAATTCTTTTGGTCACCAAGAATCTAGTTCATCTGGACCAAATACCTTAAATTCATCAAAGGCAGTTAGCTATTCTCTTACAATGTTTTTACGTACATTGTGGATCAAATATTAACCATTTTTGTCCAGTCATTTCTAGTCTAAAGATCATTTTAGACAGAAAAAACCACAAACAGGATAACAGTTGAGCATCTTTGTCTTTCCTTTCTAGTCAATTATCATTGTTCTACCCATTCTAAGCAGTCCTATTTCTTCTTTGGTCCTCATTTCTTCAAACTAAGGAAAACACAACAATATTTTATATCCTTGGCTCCTCTTCCTCAGCTCACTTTGATCTTTGGAACTTCTGCAATGTCTGAAGTGCCAGGCCTGAAGTCAGGGAGATTCATCTTCTTGAGCTCAAATCTGGCCTCACTTACTAGTTGTGTGATCCTGGACAAGTCATTTAACCATAGTTGCCTTAGTTCCTTAACCGTTAAAAAAATGTGAGTTGGAGAAGGAAATGGCAAACCAGTCCAGCATCTTTGCCAAGAAAACCCCAAACAGGGGCAAGAAGAATCAGACATGACTGAAAGGTCAACACCACTTGCCCTTGCTTCCTTCTTTCTTCCTTCTTTTAAAAATCTAGGTTGGTTAGTAAACTCTGTCTATCCCTACACTGGTTCCTGCAGACAACTCTTCTTCTTCCTCGTTGAACTTGTTTCCCTTTGTGTCTTTAGATTTAGATTTATAAAATTCTTTTTACACCTCACCTGACTTCCTTTGTAGGATTTTAGTTTAAAAGATCTTATCTTTCCTCTGAACATTTTGAAATGTTTCCAAAATCTAGGGTTCATTTCCAACTGTACTTGGCTTTCCTTCTTTATCACAAACTCTAGGAGAGATTGGTTAACCCTCTCCATTTTGTCTCCCCCCAACCCATAATTCTCACTCCAACAACTACTTCGTCCCTGTAAATGAGAATCATATCTCTAAGAGAATTTCTCCTTATTGGTTCCTCCACCTTTTGAAAGATAAAATTAGCATTAAGGCAAGTCAGGCAATCGTTAGTCATCTACTTTTGGCAGAGAATGAGCTTCACCAGATGTCTGGATAATTGAGATCCCTGTTTACTATTATAACATGGCTATTTGAAGGTCTTATGATCTATTTCCTGAATTCTTCATGTATTTTTTTTCTTTCCATTCAGGCAGTCTATTATAATTCAATAACAAAATCACCTAGCCACCAGTCTTTACTCAAATATTATCATCTAAATTTCTCTCCCCCTACTCTCTGGTTCTTGTATGTCTTTATATACTTATACCTTCTTAACATACAATGTTATCCTTCCCACCATCCTGTGTAGCTATAATAAACATTTGGGATAATATATAGTCATTCATGAGATGCAGTATCACACAATGACTAGAGAATAGGCCATAGAGTCAGGATGATCTGGTTTCATGTCCCACTTCTTACATATATTGGCCATATGGTTTCAGCAACTCAGTTAAACTCCTGTTGGCCCATGGCAACTCTCAAATACCCTAAGTTATAGAGCAATTGTGGCTCTACATTGATAAAGCGTCTTCCCTGGGGAGCTCTCTACACTCCTGAAATTACAGACACAGATTTAAAAATGAGACATTCAAGGCATGGGTTTCATTTCCCTCCCCCTCCCCAAGTCTGAGTAATATGGATGAAGTGAAATTTGCCTCTTTGTATTATGACTTCTAATTCCTCTTACTTGTTGTCCAACCTGTGGGCGTTTGCATATAGACATCTGAGGCCATGGCACAGTGGATAGAGCACTGGGACTGTAGTCAGGAAGCCCTTAATTCAAATCTGACTTCAGATACTTTCTAGCCATGTGACTATGTACTAACTATGTGAGTACCTGAACAGGCCTTAGCCTAAAAGGACCAGCGTCTCCCATTGTATCCTGGGCCATCACCAGTCATCCTGAAGAATATCAGGCCACTGGACCCAGATGGCTCTGGAGGAGAAAGTGAGGCTGGGGACCTTGCACAGCCCTCCCTCACTCAAATCAAAGTCATTTCCCTGATGTCATGGTCCTTTTCAAAAATGAAGGAGAAACACAACAACAGCTACGTGACTCCAGGCAACTCACTTAACTTCTGTTTGCCTCAGTTTTCTCATATATAAAATGGGGATAATAGAAGCCCCTATCTCCTAGGGTTCTTGCAAAAATCAAATAAGATAATATTTGTAAAGAGCTCGGCACAGTTCCTCACATATGGTGAGTGCTGTATAAGTGTTAGCTCTTACTCCTGACCACCTTCTTGGATTTTGCCTCATGTATATTTCTGGTTGTCTTATTTTTTTTCTTCCCATTTTTCCTATTCTATTTTTCTTCCTGTATTGTAGCTAGAAAGGCAGCTAGGTGATGCAGTAGATAGAGTGTGGTGTCTGGGGTCCAAAAGACTCCTCTTTCTCAGTTCAAATCTAGCCTCAGACCTTTACTTAGCTGTGTGACCCTGGGCAAATCACCGATCACTGTTTTCCTCAATTTCGTCGTTGAGCTGGAGAAGGAAATGGTAAACCACTCTCACATATTTGCAAGAAAAGCCCAAACAGGGTTACGGACAGTCAGACATGACTGAAAAACAATGAGAATGGTCACTGGGCTGTTGGCAGAAATACAAACCACACCTAGTGCAAGTCCCAGTAAAATGAACTTTATTTTCAATGCTGAATGACATTCTGAATCTTCCTTTTTTAACTACTTATGGTTGTTTACATTTCACTCCTCGGTAACTTTTGAAGACCTTTATGACCTTTTATTATCTGTTAACAGCTCACACATATCAGAATTCTCTTGCTTTGTCTCAGCAAAGGCATTGGAGCCCCATCCTACTTCCTCTCTCTTTTTTCACTCACCCCCTATTTGTTTTACCCATATGTCTCACTTACCTTTTCTTATTTTGCTTAGATGACTTCTCTCTTCTTTCTCTATGTGTCCTTCTCTCCAGCTTTTATCATCTTGATCTTTCTCCTATAACCATATGTAATAGACAAGTGAAAAATAATCCAGACCCAGAGATTTTTCTTCAACTTTTTCTCCATTTCTCCCAAATTTTTCCTCCCTAAATTCAATGTCTGGCCTTCTTACCAAGTCAAAACTCCTGCAAATCATCTGTACATTTCCTTTTTTCCCCCATTTGTCTCAGGTCCTCCATTACTCTATTCCTGTTCCCTCAACCTTTTCTCAGAGATGCTACAAATAGCATGACTTCCCTCAAATGTACATTCTTTCCAAGTACTAGAAGCAAAAGAGCAAGAAAGGACAATCTGATCTGAACCCTTTGGGACTATAAAGGATAAGAAATCTAAATAAGCTTTTGGGGATTTTGTCAATGGCTTGACATTTGCACTAATGTAGGCTTATTCATATTCAAGCATATAGAGGATTTCATCCCAAAGAGCATGCCTGGGGATAGACCTGGCAATTTAGAAGGACAAGTGTGGCTTAGCACTAATGCTTTGAGATGATGAAGCAATCCTCTTTTTAGCCACTGAGCAAAAAGAACCTCTGACTCAGTAGATTTTTTTTGTCTCTGTTGTTACTACTTGTGAAATTTACTATATTCTGAAGAAAAATTTATACTAAGCCAAAGTTCTTATTTGTATATGCAATCCTCTTTTCTGTTTTTTTATATTGAACTTCTTATGATTATCAAGCAGCTGTTTTTCTGCTTCCTCCCTCCTAAAATCACATATCCACAATTTATAAGGAATTATTTAAAACCTTAAGAATAAGAGCCATTTCCCAATGACTAAATTGTCAATAGATAGTTTCAAAAGAAGAAATCCAAGCAATTAATTACCACATAAAAATTCTCCAAATCACTAATGATTAGAGGAACAGAAATTAAAGAAACTCTGAGTTTCCACCTCACTAATATCCATCAGATTTTCAAGGAAGACAAAAAAGTAAAATGACAAATGTTGAAGGCAGTGTGGGAGGACAGGAACATTAAGGCACTGCTTACGATGCTGTGAACTGGTATAAATATTTTGGCAAGCAATTAGAAATTATGTCTGAAAAATCACTAAACTGTGCATGGTATCTTGATCCAGCAATAACAATATGAGGCATGTGATCCCAAACAGATCAAAGAAAGAGGAAAAGTACACATATGTGCAAAAAATACATATAGTAGCTCTTTTCCTTTAAAAAACATTTTTTCAATTATCAAGCATATATTTTTTTTTCCTGCCCATCTCTTCAACTGAAAAAAAAGATGTAAAACCCTTACAGCAAATAAGCATTGTTAATCAAAACAAATGTCCATATTGGCCATGTCCCACAATATGTGTCCTAGTCTTTGTATTAGTCCATCATCTCTCTGACAGGAGGGGAATGATATTTGTCATCATTAGTCCTCTGGAGTCATGGTTTGTCACTGTGTGGATTAGAGCTCTTAAGTGTTTCAGAATTGTTTGTTTTTACAATATTGATGCCATAGGATAAATTATTCTTCTGGCTTTGCTCACTTTCCTCTGCTTCAGTTTATTCAAATCTTTCTGTTTCTCAAAAACTTCCTTCCTCGTTTCTTAAAACACAGTAATATTCTATTAAATTCATATGCCATAATCTATTCATCTCTTCCCCGATTGACAGGTGTCCTCTTAGTTTCCAGTTTTTTTTCTTGTGATTTCATTGTTTTTGCCACTGCTATAAGTATTTTTGTACAAAGAAGGCTTTCTCCTCTTTCTTTGATATCTCTAAGGGGTAGGCCTAGTAGTATTATTGCTAGGCTGAAAAGTATGCGCAATTTAGTAACTTTTGGGGGCATAGATCCAAATTGTTGTCCAACATGCCTGGAACAACTCACAGCTTTGCTAACAGTGTATGAATAATGCTTTCTTGCACTTCCTCAACATTTGCCCTTCTTTTTGTATTCAACTTTGCCCATCTGATGGCTACTCAGTGGAATCTAAGAGTTGCTTTAATTTGCATTTCTCCAATTATTAGTTAAGGGTAGAATTTTTTCACATAGTTATAGGTTGCTTGGATTTCTTCCCTTGAGAACTGCCTGTTCCTATCCTTTGACCATTTATAAACTGGGAAATGGCTCTTTAATAAAGTTGAAGTTATTCCTTATATATCTTGGAAATGAGAACTTTATCAGAGAAAGCTTCTGTACAGATTTTTCCCAGTTCATCATTTCCCTCTCAGATACATTGGATTTGTTTGTGCAAAAACATTTTAATTTTATGTAACAAAAATTGTCAATTTTATCTTCTTTGATCCTTTCTATCACTTATTTGGTCATGAACTCTTTTTATCACAAAATATATAACAAGGCATATTTTGGGAGAATATACTGTATATAAAATTTAAGATCACAATAAAAAGTGATTCCAATCCTCTCCAAGTTAGTACTACAATGTGTTGTAGATGTATTGCCACTGATAATAAGACCTACTGAAAGTATACACTTTTAACTAACACAAAAGTGGCTTACTTGATGAAATTGTTTTTACACAATGAGAATGTTTCAATTACCTCTAATCTGAAAGGTAATGTCTTCCTTTTTCTTTTAATTTGTTTACGATGTGACCTTTTTATGTCTAAGTCATGTATCTATTTGGAGCTTATCTTGTCACATGGTATTATTCTGCTGTCCAGTTTTCTTAGCAGTTTTCATCATCATGTGACTCAGTGGATCTTGAAAAAGTAATGACTGTTCTATGCCACTCTCTTCCTTCTACTCAATGTGTGGAAAGTAGCTTTTCCTTCCTGATCTTCCTGTGTGGAGTTAAAGAGGTACTGTCCTTTCCCCACATCGCAGAAGTATTGAACTTTGAGCACATGCAGCTAAAACACATGCAATGGACCAGACTGCCATTCATAGGCATGGATAAAGAGTAGACAGGTTGTCCTAGCACAGCTAGTCCATACTATATGCATTCCTAAGCTGTGGCTGATCCTACCTGAGGTACAAGAAGCAGTTGCTGTCACTCAAAACATTCTGTTTTATAGATATTAAAGAACTACTGATTGTTTCAGAAACTTGGGTTAGAATAGAAGAGCTTGGAAGAGATGCTATAGACTCAAGATTTATGTATGAAATGGGAGACCACATTTTGATGTGTTCAAAAGAAAGCACCACTAACTCTTACTTCATACTAAAGGTATGGAGGTACTATGGTATAGATCTGTCATCAAAGTGTATATAGAGGCCAGGTTCCATGCCAACCAATTATGAACTCTGTTTGTCTTTACAAGTTTCACTATTGAGCTCGATGAATTAAATCTTGTCTTGAAAAATCTCTTTCCTACAATGGAACCTCAATTCTGGCCAGATCAAAGGTTTTTGAAAGAAGAGAATTTAGAAAGAAGAGGCAAAGAGTAGAAGAGTTCCAAAGATCTTAAAGGTGATACATGGAAGAAAATCACCTGGAACACATACCAATGTTTTAAAAAAAGTAATTGATGCCAGTCAAAGAGAAGCATGGGTTTCTAATTGATGAGATTAGCTGATGCCTTTCTGGAAAAAATAGGAAAAACAGAGGCCCCTCCACCCTAGGTAAATAGACTGGTCAATGAGATAATGAGATTCCCATAGGCTGGTCAATGAAATACTGAAATTAACAGAGGTCCCTCCACCCTGGACAAAAGAGCTGAAAATGGACTAATAATGTGCCTAGATATTCACAAAACTATGAACTACCACTGCCCTCTTGCCTATGTGTCTCTGGTTACCTGACCTTCCTGTGCCTGATTACCTTGCTTTTCTGTTCCTGATTACCTTATCTCCCTACTCACAGCAAGTTTTCCTTTATAAGAATCCCTAACTTCTCCTGAATGGTGTTGGGGACTGTATCCCTTAAGGAGCTGCCTCCCTTAAGGGGCTGTTGCCTCCCTTAAAGGAATGCCTCCCTGGAGGAGATGCCTCCCTTAAGGAAGAACCTGCTTGGTGTGTTGCCTGGAATAAATATCTTTACCTGACTTGAGACAGCCTGAGTGAATTCTTTCAAGACGACCCGAACACACACACCTTGCACCTCATCATTTGCACTCTGAACTTCAACATAATGACAGCTATTGGGAAGTTAGAAAGGACCGTGGCTTTAGCAAAGTAAAATGTCCTGTACTTTGGTAACCCAAGGTAACACCCCAGCATACATATCACACTCTGGATGAATAAATAATTATATACAATAAGGTTTCTTCTTGTTTAAATTAATTATTTATTTTTAGTTTTCAACATTCCGTTCCATAAGATTTTGACCCTAACCCTAAATTTTCTCACCATCCCTCCCCTCCCCCACCCCAAGATGGCATGCAATCTGATATAGGCTCATAATATACATTCATATTAAATTTTTTTCACATTTGTCATGTTGTTAAGAAGAATTAGAACCAATGGGAGAAATGACAAGAAAGAAGAAACAAAAGAGAGAGAAAGAGAGAGCCAATAGTATGTTTTGATCTGCATTTAGACCCTATAGTTGTTGGTTTTTTCCGTATGTAGATAGCATTTTCCATCATGACTTTTTTTCGAGGTGTCTTGGATCCTTGCATTGCTAAGAAGAGATAAGTCTATTAAAGTTAGTCATCACACAATGCTGTTGTTACTGTGTACAATGTTCTCCTGGTTCTGCTCACTTCACTCAGCATCATACAATGATGTTTCTCATAGCCAAGCATGGTTTGTGGGTTTACAGAAAACTTACAGTATATGTTTCTATTCATTTTTATAATGAACTTTCAAAAGTGCATTAGACCAGGCCCCTGACCACTTTGCAGTCCTTTCTGTTTTGCTACAGCCATACTCCTTAAAACACCCTCACCCTCAAAATGCAGAATAAAGGCAGCAGATAAAAGTAATCCAAACTTCAGAGAGTTTGTAAAGAAAAAACTGAAACTGGTGCTTAAAGTTGCCACTCTCCCCCAAAATAATTTCATTAACTCCACTCTAAACTTGTCCTCTTAATAAAGTGTTTAATAGGTCAATGACAAAAGACCAGTTCTTAGTGAAGTTTATTAAGGGTGGAAACTCAGTGTTGAACAAAGAATAACTCTTATTTTAGATTTTCATCTCCCTGATTCACTGAAGCATTTGAGCACTTGGTCCATCTCTGGAAAGTCTCCTCTTTCTAAATCTCCTGAAGAGATCGCACTATGACCCACCATCTTCCATTCAGAAAGGATCGTCCCTGTTGAAGCCAAGAGCCTCTTGAAGTCCTTGCAAGGAGTGGTTGAGGAAGAAAGACATCTGTGAGTTTTAATATGAAGTTAATCCCACATATTTTAATATATAATGAGGGGAGAAAGGGAGAGGTAGCAAGCACTTACGAAGCACCTATGTGCCAGACTCTGTGCTAAGTAAGCGCTTTAAAAGTGTTATCGTAAGTGATCGTATTTGATGCTCACAACAATCGTGGGAGGTACTTGTTATCATTCCCATTTTATAGGTGAGGAAACTGAGGTAGGCAGAGATTAAATGATTGCCCAGGGTCACACAGCTAGTGAGCTTCTGAGCCCAGCTTCGAACTCAGGGACTCCCAACTCCAAGCCTAACACGCTATCTGTTGTTCTAGTTTTCAACACTTTTACCTTAAATCGATGTGGAGTAGAATCATGTATGAGGGAATGGGGGAACTTGACCAACTTAAACCTTCTCTCCCTCTCCCTCTCCCTCTCCCTTTCCCCTCCCCTCTCCCTCTCCCCTCCCCTCTCTCTCTCTCTCATACACACACACAGCCAAAGTAAGTAAAATTCTGTTAGACTCATGCCTCATATGCATAGTGTAGTGTTAAGGGTTTTTGTTCAACACAAGAATCAAGAAGAGCCATAACTTCCCAAATAGTCATGCCTTATGACTCTCAGGGAGACAAGCAGCCTGATTATTTTAGTCATCCCCTGCCAAGCGTACAGGGAATGCTGAGGCTTAAGTAGAAGGCAGAAGGAAGTTAAGATGTCTCACTTCTACTACATGCTTATAATGCTAATAAAAATTATACCAGAATATTTACTTTATTTCTGCTTTTGTTTGGATAAGAACCATTTTTGCCTATCTTTTTATGTTTGGGAGTCTCAGAAGATGAGGTCATTTAATATTGACAACCAGGCTATTTCTTTCTGAGAGATAAGCTAAAGGAGTATTATGTAGCTATGACTTCAGCTCAGAAGAACTCTGAAAGGAGAAAATGATAATAGGGTGCTTGAAGTTATTGTAAGGAATTCTAACAAGGGGACAAATAGTAGGAACACTGGGCAACCTGACAATCTACAAAATGACCTGAGAGACTAGTCACAACCCTGCAAAGACCACATGTCACAGCCTACTCTTGCCTACAGGGTAGTGGATTGGACTTCCTGGTTTTCAGGACAGAAAGAAATAATAAAGAATTGGTCAAGCAGGCTCCAAAACAGAGCCATAGACCAGATACAGATAGATTGTTGGAGGCAGATAAAAGGGAAATTATTTGGAAGATCACATAACACACCAGAATTTCAGGAAAGTTAGCCAAATTGGTCTCAGTCAGAAAGAGAGCCCTCTTCTGACAAGAGAGAGAACTACAGCCAGAGTCCATGTCTTTTCCTGCCTATTATTCCAGTGGTGGAGGTCCCTAGGGAACAAAGACCATTCACACTAGCTGACAATGGTGATAGTCAGTCCATGTAATTTACAAGTTCAGGAATATGACCATATAACCACTGGGCCTGAAGACACTTTGGGGATGTTTATAAGAACAGAAAAAGAATTGTAGTAGACCAATAGCTCTGAGAATAACAAGAGTGTAGAACAGCAACAGGTCACAGTAAAATTATCTACTGAACATATGATGTTCAAGCTATAATAAGTGAAGAAATTACACATGTAGCTAGACAATGACTATTGATGGAATGCTTGTAATTCACACTTTTCATTCCAGGGGGGTTGGAGGAGATGTGGTGGTTTGCTTGGAGGCATGGTTGTTGGGAGTTTGGGCTCTTAATGTTTGCTCTGTATATCACAATGATGGCTTATTTTTTTATTATTTTATATTACCTAGATTTTCCAATGTGTCCCTCTCTCCTCATCTCCTTCTCAAAGAGTCATCCTTCATAACGAAGATTTTTTAAATCAACATAGCAAAATAATCTGACATTGTATGCAGTTTCACATTTATAGCTCTCACCTCTGTAAAAAAACAAAGCAGAAGTGCGTGCTTTCTCATATTTCTTCTTTGAAGTCAAACAATCTTTGTAACTTCAAAGTGGCCATGTTTTGATTGTTTTGCTGTTCTTCTTTCCATTTATATTTTTGTAGTCACCGTAGTCATATACTGTTTTCCTAATTCTGCTTACTTCAATTTGTATCAGCTCATAAACATTTTCCATTCTTCTTCATATTCTTCCTATTCATAATTTCTTACAGTATAGTAATATTCCATTACATTCATGTACCATAATTTGTTTAGTTAATTGACAGGCATCTACTTTGTTTCCAAATCTTTGCTATCACAAAAAGTACCACTACAAATATTTTGGGGTGTAGAGAACCTTTGTTTTCTTTCATTGATCTCCTTTGTGTATATACCAACTTGCGAAATTTCTGAGCCAAAGGATATGGATATTTTAGCAACTTTTTAAAAGCACAATTCTCAGTTGCTTTCCAGGATGGTTGAGCCAATTCACAGGTCCACCAAGTGAAGGGTGTTTAGTCTGCCTGTTGGTTTGTTCTTTACCCAATTCTGTAACATAGACATTTCCCACCTTATATCACCTTTGCCAGTTTATTGGATGTGAAGTGAAATTTCAGAGTTGCTTTGAATTGCATTTTTATTAGTAATTTGGGAAATTTTTATATGGCTGTCAATAGTTTGCTATTATTCTTTTGAAAACTATTTGTTCGTGTCCTTTGACTACTTATCTGTCATAAAATGGCTTTTGGTCTTAGGTGTTTCTGTTAGTTGCTTATACGTTGGATATTAGACCCTTATCAGGTATGTCTCTTTCAAAGATTTTTTTATTCCCAGTTAACTACTTCCCTTCTCCTAGTTGCATAAATTTCAGTAAGTTCTTTTTATTTTCACTATGATGTTATGCCTTGTAATCAGTTGATTTTTCCATGGAGAATTCAGAGTGGGAATAAGGATGTAGAGAATTATTGTGAGTAGTCTAAATCCTGAATTGACTGGATTCTTGAGGTAACAGTTTGGGGCACCTTTGAAAGGCAGATCATTGAAGCTTCCAAGGTGTTTTGAATAAAGAGGGGACATAATCAATACTGGGCCACTAAATGACACAGTGGATAGAGTGCTGGGCCTGGACTCAGGAATTCTCATCCTCCTTCAAATCTGGCCTTAGATACTTACTATATATGTGACCCTGGACAAGTCATTTAACCTTATCTGACCCAGTTTCCACATCTGTAAAATGAGCTGGAAAAGGAAATGGCAAACCACTCCAATATCTTTGCCAAGAAAACCCCAAATATGGTCACAGAGATTTGGATATGACTGAAAAAGGACTATACAACAAAATAATCACCACTGTGCTATCTTCTCTACCAGAGACATGCCAACCATATTGCCCACTAGGGAAACACCCTTCCCTCTCCAGTTTTGGAAACTTGAACCATTATTAAATGAACTCTGATATCTTTCCTGTATGTGGATTGTCAAATCCATTGCCCTATAACCCCATTCATTAACCCTGTACCTCTTCAGAACAAAGTGCCTCTTCCAGGCCACCGTTCCAACTATGTGTTTTGTTCTCTCATGGGAATGTTAGCTCCTTGAGGGCAGGGACTGATTCTACTTTTCTATCTGTATTCCCAGTGTTTTATAAACAGTAAATTCTTAATAAATACTTTATCATTCTTTTGTTGTATCATTCATTCATTTATTCTTAGGTTCTTAGAACAAACAATGGTAGAGCCAAAGGGGAATTTAAAGATAATCTTATCCAATTATCCTTTTTATATGGATAAGGAAATCAAAGCTCAGAAAGTCTAACTGGTTCAGTCAAGGCCCTATAACTAATGAATGATAGAGCTGGGTTACAGCCTAGCTCTCCCAATTTCTAGTCCAATGCTTTTTTCTACTATCAGTACATTCCCCACTACTTTGAATTCCTTTCTCATTTTCTAACCCCAAGTTCCTTCCCTACCCACCTACCTCTCCTGCACAAACCACTAAGTGATATCTCTCCACTTAATCAAGCAACCCTTTATTCCATTATTCAAGTGAAAGAGACAGACCTGTCATCCAAAGAGATAGATTGCTGACCCCTGATAAATGGTTGATTTTAAGAGTGCAAGCAAACAAAATTTTGTTCCTTTTGGGGATTATCTATACTTGGTAGTGAATAATTGCTTTTCTGACTGCTGTACAGGACTAGCTTTAGGGAAAATTTCAACTTAAGCACAATCTGTCACACTCCATTTACTGAAAGTTCCCCTCATCTTGGGGGATCCTCCACCCCCTCCCTCTCAAAAGTTCAAGGCCACTTCTTCCCTTTTCCTGGTTAAAATCTTTCAAGAAAGTATGGGAAATAGGTGACAAGGAAAGAAAGAAACAAGCATTTATCAAGCTTGATAATATGTACCAGGCATTGTGCTTTTGCTTAAAAATATCTTAGGCCAAATTTGAATTCAGGTCTTCCTGACTTCAAGCCCAGCATTTTCTTAATTGCATAACCCAGCTGCCCCTGGGAATTGAGTATCACAAAAGACAGTCTGTCTTGGTCCAAAAAATTCATACCTAGAGATGACGTGATCCATTTCCTCAGGGAATCAATGTAGTCCAGGCCCTATAGCTTGGCTAATGGCCCCTAACCCAAGGAGGAAGTAGATATGGGAAGAAATCAGGCCAAGGATGACACTGGGGGAAAGTGAATTTAAGAAAAGAGTGGGCATCTTGACATAACAAGGGCCTGCTTAGCATTTTTATAGAAAATCACCAAAGATGGAACCATGAGGCTCATGTAAGGACAAAGTATTAACAGTAATGGAGGCACCCGGGGCAAAGCCCTAGTCATCCCATCCTATTTATGGTTCTGAGCAAGTGATTTTTTTTCTGTAGTCTCATATTTTCTCTATTGGAAGAGGGGGAAAATTTTCTCACACAAAAAGGTTAAGAGCCCCTGGTCTAGAGTGAAAACTAAATCATAGAGGAAATTTTTCCCCCAAGAGAGAATAGTTAGTAAAACAGAAAAATGCTTCTTTTCCAGAGAGGAAACTAAGGGAACTGAAGCATTATCTCTCTGTTTTACTAACTGTTCTCTCTTTGAGGAAGAATTTATCTCTATGATTTAGCTTTCCCTCTAGACTCTGGGTTATTAACCTTTTCTTATGTGTCATGGATCCCTTTGACAGTCTGATAAATGCTATGGATCCCTTCTCAGAATAATGTTTTAAAATGCAAAATATAAAATAAAACACTTAGGATTATAAGGGAAACCAATTATATTAAAATGAAGTCATCATTTTTTTTCTTTCATGGACCCCAGTTTAAGAAACCTGATCACAGATAAAATACCTCTTGGTCTAAAGAGGAGACAAAAACCACAGAGAAATCTGTTCCTGAGATGGTGATGGAAAAACTAGAGTGGGCTATTAATGAAGCCCCATTCCTGGGAGCTTCTGAAGGGTAGAGGAGCCAGTGTCCATTGTTGCCTAGCATATTCTAGCAGGATCATCAGCTTGTTCACAGAGAAATAGGGCTGGAATCCAGGAGATGAGCTTTCCCCTCTGCTAGCTTGAGTAAAAGACTCTTCAATGGACAGTCCTCTGTGTTCCCACTCCAAATGAATTTGCACTCAGGATCACAATTCTAAGTTCTAGCCCTTCCCTTTCTCTGGAGCAAAAGACGAACTATAAAGAATAGGTCTCTACCAAAATCAAACCCCTAGAAGATCCCAGAGAAATAGTTCTGAACCTTTTTTGTGCTGTAGATCCCTTTTGTGGTCTGCAGAACCCAGGTTAAAAGGTCCTTCTTCAGACAAAGGAATATTTTCTCTATGGTCTCCTTGTCACTCCAGCACTGTGAAAGATCTGGAATCTGCTTTGGCATTTTTACATACATGGATGACTTTCTATCAGCTTTAAAGTCAGGAAAAAAAAGATTATAGGTTAGTTCCTCACAGATTACTTGTGCATCCTCTGGCCAGGTCACTGTGTAGCCTACCATTCTGAACCTATGTGGATTTTATAGTCGTTTTAGCCTGGCATAGTTCTATGTTATACTTATTTTTATAATAGATAAAAGTTGCTCTTACCTACACATCAGCAGGGATGACATAATTCTAGGTAACTTTATAAGATCTTTCGCAGTGCTGGAGTGACAAGGAGACCATAGAGAAAATATTCCTTTGTCTGAAGGAGGACCTCTTAACCTGGGTTCTGCAGACCACAAAAGGGATCTACAGCACAATAAAGGTTAAGAACTATTTCTCTGGGATCTTCTAGAGGTTTGATTTTGGTAGAGACCTATTCTTCATAGTTCGTCTTTTGCTCCAGAGAAAGGGAAGGGCTAGAACTTAGAATTGTGATCATGCGTGCAAATTCATTTGGAATGGGAACACAGAGGACTGTCCACTGAAGAGTCTTTCACTCAAGCTAGCAGAAGGGGAAGCTCATCTCCTGGATTCCAGCCCTATTTCTCTGTGAACAAGCTGATGATCCTGCCAACAAAAGAAAATAAATAGAAGTGGGGGAGTAGGCAGCAGGGACCCTTCATTGAGTGAATATTACCCTCAGATTCTCCAGTAGTGCCCCATGTATACAACCAATGAAACACTATGCAGTATGGGGATAGAACGCTAGAGGTGTGCTGCTAAGGAGAAGCACATCACTTGGATGTTGGTTCCCTGGGGAAAAGCACTAGTTAATCCCACCTAGTAATATCTCTAATTCTGTCTCTGACATTTTATATTCCAAAATCTCTACCAGCTCTGAAAGGCTATATTTTAGGTTCATTCTTAGGATTATTATTGTATCATCAGTATTAAGAATAATCGTTTAGCAGCAGTGGTAGAACAACTAACATTTATAGAATGTTTTATAGATTTAGTGATGAGTTGTGAAATAGGTTCTATTATTATCCCCATTTCGCAGATGAGGAATCCGAGGCAGGTTAAGGAACTTGTCAGGGTCACACAACTAATAAATGTCCGAGGCAAGATTTTAACTCAGCACTGCTCTGTCTACTGTGACACCTAGATTCTTTGAGTCTCATGAGGGAAAAAGAAATTATAGATTTAGGAACACTTTCAAGGATCTCCATGCCAAAATGAGTAGATAAATTTAGGGCAGATGAGTTGAGGAGACCTGGGGTTAAAGAGGGTTCAGGGATAGCTGTACCTTCATATACACACCCTGTATTTCAGACCAATAGTTCACAATTTTCTTCTACTCACCCAGAAGACCAGCAGAGCTGTCTGAGCTCATCTTATTTCCCTATGTCTATTTTTAAAATTCCTAGGTAGGAGTTAGCAACATTTTAGCTATAAATAGAGGCCACAGATTTTATGATCAGAGAAAATGAGTCCATCATATTTTTTAAAAGCACACACATACTATTTATAGTGTGAGAATTTTTTACAGCTGAAACATAGTCTAAAAATTCTCGATTATTTTCCTCTTGACCTTATATAAACATTTGGCAGTCAAGGGGAGAGAATGTCATTTGAAGTCATTTGTACTCTAAAAGCCCACCTTGCAGAAGAAGGGATCATTCAAAATGTGTGAAATTGACAATTCTTTGAGAAAGAAGAAATCACACTGATGGAAATTGACGAATGTAAGATGTTCTATGATCTTAACAATGTGTTTCATTGACAAAAGCATTTTAGGTATTTCATCCTAATGTCCCCACTGCACCTCAGAAGACAGCCCAGGAAGAAAAAAAGGGCTTACATCAATGAACAGATGTCAGATCTGGCACCATGATGTTCTCAGAGAAGAGAGCCCTGAGAAATAAGGGCTCTACCCACATGCCCAAAGGCTCCATATGACACAGCTACTCCCCCACCCCACAACCTTCTCATTCTCTCCCTCCTCTCTCAATTCAGTACACTAAGTTCAGTTATTACAGATCATTCAAACACAGAGAAGGGGAAGGGAGGGGTTCAGGTGAAATTGGAAAGCCCCACTCCCTATCTGGTCAGATAAATTGGGAAAAGTAACAACTATAGTGTCTTTATGACTCTCAACTTATCTGAGGGTTATTAAGAGAACAGAAAGTGTTTATAGGCAAATCCTATGAAGGGAAAATAGGAAACATTTTTGAGTTAGAAAGGAGTGGAGAGGGGGAAAACTTGGAGAGGAAAGATATCATGGAGATTACAGGGCCCTACCTGGGCACTGTAGAGAGGGAAGGACTAAGGTCCAGAAGGGGAAGGGAGAAGCTGGCTGCAGGGCAACCAGGGCCCAGTGGCAAGGCCTGGGTTGAAGTTTTAGTTCTTTGCTTCTGGAAGCAGGGCTCCTTCAATCACACCATGTGCTGCCTTCTTCAAGAATTAATATTTTTGGATCTAGTTGGTTAATATGGCAATGTGAAGGGACCTAAACAGATTCAATTCCCCTTAGGAATGCCTATTAACAACAATTAAAAGTTCCAAATGAAATTTTAAAACTGAAGAAAAACACGACAGCTTCTTCATCTCATAAAGGATAGCACAAATAGAAAAGACCTGAAGCAAGGGCTGCTCTTGGGGTACAGAGGCCTCTGGGAGGAGATGGAACAAGGAAACTGTGCTAATACCAGCATGCCTGGGGCCTGAGGCTGCCCCAGGAGATCAGCTTGAAGCCAGCACCAACTCTGGTGAGGCCAAGGAACAGAGTCTCCACTATTGGAGAACATGCTTTGTGCTTTGGTTCTTGTTATAATCCTTTCGGTAAATACCCTTTGCAAAAGCTAAATGATGTGAATTGGCTAAATTATGGTGTCAGTGATTATCACTAATAGTGATGATAATCACGGGTTACTGACTGGTAATTGATATTGGGCTTGATTTGATAAGCGTTATAGAAGAGCCCCACTTCCTGCCTGGGTACCACTAGGACCGTAAGGGGAAAAAGTAGCCAGCCAGACTTCTGGGGAATCAAGTTGTTATTGGAAGTGGGAATTGGGATAAAAATTCCTAGAATGTTCAAGACTAGATATATGTGTCTACATGTACATTTATATACTACGTATAATATGTATACATATACTATATACATGTTATACAGTATGTCTGTGTGTGTAGATATACGTACATGTACATTTGTGTATACGAACGTATGTGTGTATATACATTTAATAGGTACTACATATAAGAAATGAACCTAGAGTTATGTAGAATGAGCAGAATAGAAGCAATAGCATTTAGAATGGCATTAAGCAGTTAGATGCCTCAGTGGATAAAGCAGGGATACTCAAATCTGAATCCTGCCTCAGACACTTACTAGCTGTCTGATTATAAGCAAATCATTTATCTTTTGTTAGCCTCAGTTTTCCCATCTATAAAATGGGGGTAATGATAGTGCATACATTGCAGGGGTATTGTGAGGATCACATAAGATATGTGTAAAGCACTTGACAAACCTTTAAGCGCTTTTTTAAATGCTAGCTTTCATTGGAAAATAATGCCAGTGTACAATGATCTATAATTGCAAAAGTCCATTGTCTTAATAGCAATATTCTCTTGGTGATTCTCTATAGTTGAAAATCATGATATACCACTAATTCAGAAGAATCAAAGTGTAGGCAACACAAAAGGAATTGGAGAGACTCAACAGTGAGTTTATAAAAACCATGGTATCTTACCAAATGATGAATTAGGCACAAAATCATTATAAATGATGTCATTTTTTATTTATATGACCAGAAAAGAGGGTATCCAGTCGTATAAGTAGGAGTGATTATTATTGCATGAACACAATATGTGTTGTGTTGTACAATTAATGAATTATTAAAAGAACTAGAGGGAGATCTCTGATGAATTAGTAGATACTCTAGAAAAGCTTTATAGGACATGGGTAAGAATCTCAAAGAGTAAGAAAGCATGATTGGAGGTACTTCTATCAATCAGAAATCCACCAAAACATTCTACACAGGTCCGTAAACAGGATGCAGTACATAATAGGTCTATACATAGTGAGTGGTACTGATTAGTATGTTATACACAATAAGCATTCAATAGCAGATGAAGTAAGTGAAGTCTAGCTCAAAGTCTTAAAACAGAATTTCTCCAGGTCAAGAATCAGGAAAGGATATGAGGTTTTGAGAAGGAAACCTAGTTACCGGTTCCAGATCTTAAGAAAGCCATCAACCTTTCTGGGCCTCAGTTTTCTCATTTATAAAGGAGAAGGGGTTAGAGTAAATGAACTTGAAGATCCCTCCTAACAGAAAACAGTAATAACAGGTATTTGCTAAATGCCTGTTTAGTACAGTACACCAGGCTAAGAGCTGGGGATAAATAGAAAGAGAGCATCATGGTCTTCAAGGACTGTACAGGCTAATAGGAAGATAATATGTGCAAACAAATAATACAAGATACAATTATACAAGATAAAATAATTATAAAAGATGTAATAATTATATAAGATAAAACTTTAATATGATTATATGAAGAGGACAAGTAAAAAACAGGATGGCTTCAGAGATCCACTAAGAAACGGGATCACTTCTTTCTGGAGGGATCATGAAAGGTTTCATATAAGATGTACTTAAGCTGGTCCTTGAGAAAAAATGAAGGATGTTAATAGTGTGAGATGAGGGTGGGGAGGGGCATGGGGTACAGAAGTTCATTCTAGGCATAGGGGCTAGAATGGGTAGTTATGGCAAGGCAAATGAAGGCAAGGCAAGGTTGGAGAACAGTTGGCTGGTGGAGAGTTTTAACAAAGGGGAGAATGCAAAGGTTGGTTGGACCATACAAGGAAGGGTCCTGATACCTAGGCTAAGGAGTTTGTATTATAGTATAGCATTGGCTGTGTGCTATGGAGGTGGGAAAACTCAAGGAGATGCTACCCCAGAGTTCACCAGTCGGTGATTTTTTAACTTGGGTTTTCACCCCTTCTGCAAAAGAGAAGCTGGAAGAAGAGAGTTCACTACCCATCTTGTTCCCAATGCTCCAGAAAGAAGTCAGAGGGAGCTAATGGACAGTCATCGCTCCTGAGCACTGTTTTGTGACCCTGCAAATTCCAATTGTGGGAAATAGGATTAAAGATCTGAGAAGTGATGGGATGCATTTGTGATATTGCAGAGTAAACAGAAACAGTTTGACTTTTCCCCTCCTTTGCCTGTTCAAGAGGGGATAGCTCAAAGCTTGTATGTCTAGTAAGCTGATGGATGATAGCTTCTCCTTTGTAGAGAGGGTAGAGAAAAGAGGAAGAAACTGATCCTATTCCCCACTTCAGGCGGATCGGGAAATTTCTCCTTACCAGCTTTGTTTCCCAGTTGCTTACCATTGTTTTCATTAATTATTAACTGCTTTCTGTCTTTGAATAAAATAAAATCCAGCGATCCCTAAATCCATATCTGGTATGATTGATTATGGCATGGGCAGGGATTAATAGAGAGGTTTTGCTCCTTGCATAGGGCCCAGGATCACATCCCTGCTTTAGGGGCTGAGGTGTGAGGATAATCACAGAAGAGTCTATAAATCAGGAGATACTTAATGTTATACGTATGTGTCTGTGTATATTTACGTATGTGTATATACATAGGTGCATATGTACATACATATTTGAATATAGCAGAGAGAATCCCTAGAGGGGTAAAAAAGCAAGCCCAGGAAGGAAATGAGACACTCACCTCGTTGAATTGCTGTAAGGAAAACATTCTTTTAATTCATCATATTCCCTACTAGTGTATGGTTGTATATACAGTATGATGTGTGAAGTGGGAAAGGAGGAGGGGAGATGCTAGACCTAGAATTAGACAGATGGTGGTTTAGTGGGTAGAGCACTGGGCCCAGAGACAGGAAAACCTGAACTCAGATCCAACCTCAGATACTTCCTAGCCGAGTGACCCTAGGAAAGTCACTTAACTTCTGATTATCTGACAAAAAGGATCCACTCAATCCATTGGGAAAGGAAATAGTAAACCAACCAGGTATCGTGGCCAAGAAAATCCCATGGACAGCTGTGATCCTTGGGATCACAAAGAGTTAGATACAAGTGAACAATGAAAGACCCAGAGTAGGAGTTCTGGCTACCAGTCCAACTGCCTGTCTCTTATCCCCAGTGAGAGTACCCCTTAAAGGAAAGTATTTCATTGTTCAGTCATTTTTCAGCCACGTCTAACCTTTCATGACCCCATTGGGGTTTTCTTGGCAAAGATACTGGAGTGCTTTGTCATTTCCTCCTTGAGTTCATTTTGCAGATGAGGAAACCGAGGCAAACAAGGTTAAATGACTTGCTCAGGGTCACACAGCTAGTAAATTCTGAGGCCAGTTTTGAACTCAGCAAGATGAGTCTTTCAGACTCCAGGTGCAGCCCTCTATCCAATGTGCCAGCTAGGTGCCCTAAGGAAAAGACATCCCCTTTAAAACCTTATGTATTGGCTAATATGGAAACGTTTTTCATGACTGTACATACATGATCCATATCAAATTGCCTGCCTTCTCAGGGAGGGAGGAGAAGAGGGAGAAAGAGAATTTGAAACTTAAAATTTTTTAAAACAAATATTAAAATTTTTTCTTTACATGTAAATGAGGGAGAGAATTAAATATTCTTGCAAAAACCTAATTGTGAAGATTGCCCATAATATGTACTAAAAGTGAAAGCCTCCTGACTCAATGTTACTATCCGAAACAGTCACTGAAAATGTTTCAGCAGGGTAGTAGTGTAACAAAACAGTGCATCACAAGCTCTCCACGAGGGGGTGGTTAATCAAATGAGGAAGAGGCTGAGAAAAACTTTTAGAAGAATATTACAATAGTACAGGTGAGAAACGATGAGCACCTAATGTGGCAGTAGCATAAATGGGAAGAGGGTCTGGATGTGTATAGTTAGCCAATTCAACTTTATGCTGTCATGTATCCTGGAATTCCTTTCCCCCTTAAAGAAAACTGGCAACAAATTGGATAATGTGCTGGGCCTGATTCAAATCCAGCATTAGACTTGCTAGCTATATGACCTCAGGTTTCTTAGCTGCAAAACAGAAGTAACGGCACTGACCTCCCAGGGTTGTTGTAAGGACCAAATAAGATAATATGTGTAAAGCACTTAGCGCAGTGGCCAGCACACAGTAAGTGCTTAATAAGTACTTATTTCCTTCCTTCACTTGTCCTCCTGCCATTCATCCCTTTCCAACCCCCAATTTCAAATGACCCTCTTCCACAAGCCCTCTCAACTTCTACTTGCCAGTTGCTGAACAGTACTGGAGGAAGTTTCACAATTATGTTGAGTGATTCCAGTACAAATCTTATCATGTAATTTCACCTGGGTCCTCACTGTTGCACAATAATCCTTTTAGTCTTCTTTGATTGACTTCCTATTGATCAACCACAGCATGTGTTCCTACTGTTTCTCAATCAACGTACACCACTTCTCCCCACTTCTCTTCAAAGGATATTATCTTGTACTTTACCAAGGAACTTGCTAAGTTTCCCCACTCTCCAATTCTGCGCCCATCATTCCCTATTTTCCCTTATTTTGCTCTAGTTTTAGAGGAAGAGATAGTCCTCCTTATCAGGGTCAAGCCCTCTATTTGTGCCTTTTATCCCATCTCCTTCCATCTTCTCTAGAAGATTGACTCCCCAACCATTCAACCATCCTCTCTCTAATTTTTACTCTTTTTATCTATTGACTCCTTATCTGTTACCTACAGATGTGCAGAGGTTTTCTTAAAAAAAAAAAAGCAAACTTTTCAACTGATCCTGCCATCCCCTCAAATTATCCTCCTATACCTCTTCTTCATTTCCCTGCCAAAGTCTTTTTTTAAAAAAAGAAAGAAAAAGAAAGCTCACTATACTCATTGGTTCTTTTGTTCATTTGAAAGAGTAAAAGAAAAGTTTTGTTTTGTTTTAGGAAATAGGTTACCTGTTGTGATAGGATCCATTTTTTCTGACAGGGAGAGGTGTTACCTAAATGAGGAGAAAGTGGTCCCTGGGACCTGATCAGTCTAAGAGATTGGCTCCAGCTAGTCATCTAAAGGCACAAAGTTCCCAGCTGCATGCAGTTTAGGCTCCTCAGACTCGATGAATTTATAATGCCCACTCAATAAAACTTTCTTGTGTTAAATATTTAATGATTGTGAGTGTTTCATTTAGTCCCGAACTAAGGGGGAGCTGCCTCAGACACCTATGATGGGTTTGATTCTTTCCTCTCTCTGTCACCTCTTGTATCCAATGGGTATTCCTAGAAAGTTATTTAAACCACTTACAAAAAGGAATACCCATTCCTTAATACCTTGAAACATATCTTCCTCCCCCTGTCCTCACCTTGACTAAAATTTTAAGGTTACTAATGACTTTTTAATAACCAGTTCTGATAGACTTTCCTCAGCCTTTGGCCTTCTTGAGGTTTGGCCTCCTCTCAGATCCCCTGTCTTCCCTGAGTTTCTGTAACAGTGGCCAAGAGTTGTTGATTCCATTCCCATACTATCTCTAAATTTAAAAAGCACTTATTCAGTACCAAACACATAATAAGCACTTCTGATTGGTTCATTAGCTCTCAGTCTATTCCTTTTCATTCTTCTTAGCTAAATCATCATCCACACCCTGCCTTTTTTGCATAGGTCTGCCTAGTGTCCTCATCTCTCTAATGTAATATTTAAATAGCAATAATGACTCAATTTTGTCTTTATCCACAATTTTGTGAAATTAAGTCTCAAAGTCATCTGAGTTTGGAGAAGTCACAAGATTATTCCCCCATCCTGAGTCACCCAACTTAAAGAATGTCACAAAACACCTTTTCCCTTCTTTCCTCAGAATCTCCTGATTGTTTCCCAATCCCCTCCAACCAACCCTCACCCTCACTTCACTGTCTCCTAATCCCCTCCTCCAATAAGAAACCAGGTGTCTTAACCCTTTCATCCTATTTTTCACTTCCTCCAAACTATATATTAACTTGGTAAAGACCAAAGCTCTGGGTTCTTGTCTACTGAGAGCCTTGAACATGTTTTGTTTTGCAACCACATGCACTGCTAAGTGAATTATCTGTCTGGGGGATACTCATTTATTTCAATGTAAGACTCTCTGTCTTTCTCTCTTTCCCACCTCTCTTTCTTTGCCTCTTTATGTCTGTCTGCCCTCTCTTTCCCTCCTTCTCCCTCATCACCTCCAAATTTTCATTTCTTATCCCCCATATCTCCACGTCTAGCCTTCATTTCTCTCTTGAGGTCCAATCATGCATCATTAACTGCCTGCTTGACATTTCCCCCAGATGACCTATAGATATATTAGACTCAAAATGTCCAAAACAATTTATTTTTTCTCCAACAAGTTCATCTCTCTTCCTAAATTTCCAGTTGCTGTCAAAGGCACCACCATCCTTCAATTCACCAACATTTGCCAATTCTGAATCACCTTTGACTTGGTATTCTCCTTCATCCCACATATGCAATCAGTTGCCAAGTTTTGCCAGTTCTACCTTCATAACTTTCTCACATCTGTTCCTTCACTCCACTTCCATGACCACCACCCACATTTTGGCAATCATTACTGGATTGTTGCAATAGTCTCCTAGTTGGTGTCCCTGCCACAAGCCTCTTCCTGTTCTAATCCATCTTCCATAAAGCTACCAAACTTATCTTCCTCAAATTTATCATTCTCTTCTGCTCAAGAAGCTTAAGTATACTCGAGGATAAAATGAAAAATACAAGCTTCTCTGATTGGCATTTAAAGCCTTAAATGATCTGGGTGCAACCTTTCCTTCAAGGCCAATTTCATATTACTCTGTCTTACCCACTCTTCTTCCTAGTAAAATAGACTACTTGCCACTCCCCATATGGAAAACTCCATCTCCTTCCTCTAGGCGTTAACATCGGAAAGCAGGAAACAAGCATTTATATAGACCCTACTCTATGCCAGGCACTATGTTAAGTACTTTGCCAATCTTCACAACAGCCCTAAGAGGCATGGTATTATTATCTCCATTTTATGAAGCAAACAGAGGTTAAGAGAGTTCTCCAGGGTTATGTAGCTACAGTGTTCAAAGTTAGATTTGAACTCAGGTTTTCCTGATTCCAGGCCCTAATCACCTCATTGGCTGTCTCCTCGGCTTAGAATGCTTTCCCTATTCACCTCTGCCTCTAGGAAACCTTAGCTCATTTCTAGGTTTAGCTCAAGTGAGACTTCCTATGCACGACCTTTCTTGATCTTCCGGTAGCTAGTGATTTCCCTCTCAAAATTACTTTCTCTCTTCATTGTACATATTTTATAGTATCTATCTTTGTATTATTGTTTTATTTTTGTTTGTTGTTTTTTGGAAGCAATAAGGGGTTAGTTAAGTGACTTGCCCAGGGTCACGGTTAATAAGTGGGGTTAAGTAATTACATATTTTATTTTCACAAAGAAGAGTGTAAGCTACTTGAGGATCTGGTCATTCAGTGTTTTTATGATTGTTCTCTAGTCATTTCTATGCAGTAATGATGTACATAAACCCTTTCTCCAGCCCCTACCCTTTTACACCTCTAGTTTTGAGAAAATATTCAAATTCACACTACCATTCCTAGAAAGGTCATGACAATTAATTTCCCTATGGCTCAACTCTCCACCATCCCTATAACTTCTCAGTTCAAAACACTCCTCCTTGAACACCAATACCTTATGTCTATTGCTTGCCCTTATTAGAATAGAAGTTCCTTGAGGGCAATGATTGCCTTTCTTTTTATGTTTCCATAGTACCTGGTACATAGGCACAAAGCACTTGATGCATTTTCATTCATTAATTCTTCATCCATTCATTTATTTTTGTCTGTATCACCAGTACCTAGTGTGGTGCTTTGCATACGGTAGGCACTTAATAACTGTTCATCAAGTTTAGAGATAATATGGAAAAAGAATCAACAGCTCTTGGTTTCTGATTGGGTATTGGAGGGGGAACAAGGTTAGGGGGGAGTCAAAGAAAGCGCTGAGATTTTAAGCCTGGACGAAGCCTTCAATAGAAACAGGGAAGTCTGAAATATAGTTAAGTTTAGTGAGGATAATCATTTGTTCAGCTGTGGATATGAAATGCTGAGGAGAAATATAGATGGAGCTATCCAGTGGGTGGTTAAAGACGAGAAGCTCTCATTGACATTCTAAAGATTCGATGATTCTAAGGCTGGCTTCAGCTCTGACAAATTATGGTTCTATAATTCTAAGAGTCCTTTCCACCTGACACCCAATGTTCTATGGCCCTCTGACCTCTGGGCAAAGAGTCTTCTGACATCCGGGATTCCTTACTGTGGCCTCCATAGTTCTGTCTTTTTATGCACCCTTTCTCATTCTGGAAATACAGCCTCATTTGCTGAGTGTAGGTAGTGCTAAAAAAGTGATGAGTGCTTCAGGCTGCTCCATCCAGCATGTTGTAATATGTGCTTTCTCCTTTAGTAAATGCTCACTCCCTAGGGAACTAGCAGAGACCATTAAGTCTTTCATTAAAGTGTCTACAAGATGAAAGGTGCTAAAGCCTTGAGGATGACAATGGGTCCTGTGACTTAGCAGTAAGAATTGAAAGGAAGTATGAGAGGAGTCATTTATGAGACAACCAGATGGAGAGGGAACTATGGGCCCATGGTTATTTGGGAGAGAATAAGAAAGCTTGAGGAAATGTGTGCTCTTGTCTCACCACAAAGCAAAGAACAGCACCAATGCATCCCTGGAGTAGACGGGGCAGAAAAGGTGAAACCCATAAGCAGACCATAATAGGCTATTAGGTAGTGTTGGGGAGAGAAAGACAGAACATAGGTGCTTTTTTGCCTACCTGCTATTTTTCTCCAAAGCAGGCTATCAGAACTAGAACACTAGCCCTGGCCTCCTTCCCACTTCCAGCTTCAGAGCCTGAAAATAGGGAGAAATCAAACAAGAGGGTCACTATGGTGCAGTGAAGAGTCTTCTATCCAGGTACTTGGATTCAAATATTAACTCTATCCCTCAATACCTGTGTAACCTTGGGTGAGTAACCTAACCTCTCTGGTTTCTTTAGTCTGTGAAAGGTAGGGATATGGTGCATGAGCTCATCTTTTCCAGCTTTAAATTTATGATCTTGTGAGCCAAAGAAGACCAAAGGCAAGAGCGAGTTTAATATTGTCATTTCATAGATAAGGAATAATTAAAAGAGGTTATAGAGAAGTCTCATGACTTTCCTATGACCTTTTTTGGAGGCACCATTGAAATGGAATTCCCTCATTCAAAAACATTTATTAAGTACCTGCTGTGTGCCAAGCAATGCACTAAACTTTGTATTTAGAAGACTTGGTTCGGTCTCAGTTCCAAAACTGACACATTGTATGATCTTGGGCAAGTTAGTTAATTTCTCTGACCCTCAGTTTCTCAATCTGTGAAAAGGGATAAGAATATTAACCAGCATGTATGTGGTGCTTTTAAAGAAGGATGGCATTTCAGTTGAGACAAACGTTTGCCAGGTTCTTCAAGGCATTATTCAATTCTGGTCCTTATAGTATTTCGCAAAGCACTTTCTGTGTTATTCAAGAGACAGAGGGCACAGGGTGAGTTGAATATGAAGGGATGATATCTTAAAAAATAAAATTAAGGGATGAGAGAAGAATATATTGAGAGAGGGAGAAAGGGAGAGATAGAATGGGGTAAATTATCTCACATAAAAGTGGCAAGAAAAAGCAATTCATTGGAAGAGAAAAGGGGGCAGGTGAGGGGGAATGAGTGAATCTTGCTCTCATTGGAATTGACCTGAGGAGGGAATAACATACACACTCAGTTGGATATCTTATTCCACACGAAAGAAGAAGGAAAGGGATTAAAAAAGAGGGGATGATAGAAGGAAAGGCAGTTGGGGGAGGAGGTAATCAAAAGCAAACACTTTCAAAAAGGGACAGGGTCAAGGGAGAAAACTGAATAAAGGGGGACAGGATAGGAGGGAGCAAAATATAGTTCGTCTTTCACGGCATGAGTATTGTGGAAGGGTTTTGAATAATGATACACGTGTGACCTATGTTGAATTGCTTGCCTTCTTAGGGAGGGTGGGTGGTGGAGAGGCAAGAGGGGAGAGAATTTGGAACTCAAAGTTTTAAAAACAGATGTTCAAAAAAAGTTGATTTTGCGTGCAACTGGGAAATAAGATATACAGGCAATGCGGCATAGAAATCTATCTTGCTCTACAAGAAAGTAAGGGAAAAGGGGATGGGGGGAGTGAGGTGACAGAAGGAAGGGCTGACTGGGGAATGGGGCAATCAGAATATATGCTGTATTGGTGTGGGAGGGAGGGTAGAAATGGTGAGAAAATTTGTAATTCAAAATCTTGTGGAAATCAATGCTAAAAACTAAAAATATTAAGTAAATAAAGTCTAAATCTGATTCTCTTTTACCATGTTCAGAGGACCTCCAAATATTTATTCATTTCTGATTTTAATTTATATTTATGCTTAAAGTTAATGAAAACACTTTAGTTGCTTGAGTTGTCTTCTAGTTTATTTATCAGCTATAGAAGGGAAAGGGGGTGGAGAAGAGAACAAGCATGTATTTAGCACCTATTATGTGTCAGGTACTAATGCTTTATAAATATTATCTCATGTGATACTCAAAACAACAATGAGAGGTAGTTGCTATTATTATGCCATTTTACAGGTGAAGAAACTGAGGCAGACAGAGGTTAAATGAATTGCTTACAGTTAGCAAGTGCCTGAGGCCTGATTTGAACTGAGAGCTTCCTAAGTCCAGGCTCAGGTCTCTAATGCACTATCAAGCTATAAAGTCACATTTACTTTTCCTGCTGTTGGAGAATCAGAAATTGAGGACAATAGTTTGGAATAATAGTTAATGCCTGTTACACCTGGATTTTTTCTTTCTAAAGTCCCTTGTGATGTTTGTCAAAACCAAATTAACTCTTTTTAAATATTTTATTTTAAATTTTAAATATTTGGACATTTATTAGCCAAGGGTAACATCCTATCTTCTGGACAAATGTTTTTTTTTTTTTTTTTTACTATGTGAGAATCTGCATCACACCAAATCCAGTCCCTGAATGCTTCACATTCTAAGCATCATTCCTACCTATTAACTACAGAGCTTTATAATAACCTCCACAATAACCATGCACGAACCTCATAAATACAGCCTTAATATAAACAATATTATAAACAATTTAAAACATAATAAAAAAGCAGAACCCATTATCAGTGATCTGATAACCCTAATTAAGTTAAATGCAATTTCAATTTACTGACCTGGCAAAAGTTCCTTGTATGTCTCTTCCAATTTGGGAATTACATGCTGGTTGCATTCAAAATCCTAGTGCAGAGTATTTCATAGCTACAAAGGTGTGACACTATTGTTCATCAGCTCAATCTAGAACCCAGATCAAGCAGACCATGGGAAAACATGTCACCAACCAGACTATCAAATCCAATGTACAAAGTTACTCCACAATTCTAGCTTTCTTTTCTAAAACTACATCATAGCAGCTTCTGTGAAGTTAATCATGGGTATTGCTAGAAATCTCTCCATATCCTTGGAAAAAAAATTGTCTTTTCATAATCAGTCTCCCCTCCCAAACAGTTGTATCAGGCATGTGCTTTTCTGTGCCTATCCTTTGTTTTTCTAAACCAACTTTCCAGATCCCCAATAGTTTACAAATGTCTCCTGATTCAGATATATTAATTGGAAGTTATAAGTCATTGCGTTTCTCTTTGTATGTCTAAAGTCTTCCCTTTTAGCAAACTAGTGTTCATTTCTTAAGCTTAAACAGTTCTGCTTTCTAATCAAGGTCCGTGTGTTTCTATTGTACTGTTAGGTCTAGTTTTTATTTTCCTACTATTTCTTACTCCTTTAAATTTAGTATGCTAGACTGCTTAGTTCTTTCAGAAATTGTTCTTTCCTTAATTACCTTTAAGTGCTTAGGTAAGGACAAATAGATCTATACAAAATTCTTTGCCAAATAATTCAATCCAACCAAATAATTTATTCAAACTGGCTCCAATGGATGACTTTTGCTTTCTCCTAAAATGAAGCATTGATCTTCTAAAAATACGTCCTCCTTTCAGTAGCGATAGCTGCTAAGCATTAGCAACAGCTACTGGGATGAAGTCAATTTAAAACATCTTCCAGGACACATGAACCTACCATTCCTCACTGAAGCATGGAAGATGAATAAAGTCTGTACAGAGCCTTAGGGAACTCCTGGATTCTACAATCTTGATATATGTGTGGTGTGGTTTGTCTGTGTGTGTGTGTGTGTGTGTAAGAGAGAGACAGAGACAGAGACACAGACAGAGAGACTATGAAGAAATAAAGGAACAATGATGGTTGAAATGTTATATTTTTCAAATTTTCAATTTAATAATCTGTAGCGAATTCAGATTCCTTACCATTAAACTCAGCATAAACTCAGTTTTGTTCCTATCATAATTAGCAGGACTTTTTCCTCTATCACCTGATTGGCCAGACCAAAGGAATAGGTCTCCAAAAATTGAGAAAATTCCTATTTTGTTTTTAAACTGACTCCAATTTTTAGCCTTTTTTACTTAAGGGTCAACTTTACACACACATGCACACGCACACACACACTATACAAACACACATATTGCTTATATATTTACAGAAGGATTAATATATACACAACCTTTATACATCTATATGTATATATGAATTGATGTGTATGTATATATTTATGTATATATACAATCTTTTTAGAGCTAAGGATTAATTTATATCTATAGATAGAAATATATATATATATGAAAGTGAAACAAACTCTTGCCAAGCTATAGTCCTTAATAATAAAATCAGAACCATACCTGGTAGGTCAACTTTAAAAAAATTCTCTCTGGGATCCATTCCAATTTTTTTTCTGGCAGGCTCTTAGTATTAATTATTTGAATTCAGTCTCTTTTTTTCTTTGCCACAGCGACTTAACTTTTTCGTTTAAGAAAAAAATTCCCATTCCCCAAGAGGTGAAATGGTGCCAGGTCACTTTCTGTTCCTGTAGCTTATTTGAAGACACCATGGACCCTAAAAGAAGTAAGCTTGCTGGAGGAAACTATTAGGTGGCCTAGCAGACAGGATATAGGACCGGGAAATGCAAAGAGGATGAGAAGATTTGTGTTCAGATCCTTCCTCACACACCAGCTGGCAAGTAAGTCACTTAATCCTTGGCTCCTTGATTTCCTCATCTCTAACGTGGGGACAATAACAGCAGCTATCTTGCAGGGCTGTTGTGGAGATCCAATGAGTAAACCTAAATTACCACATCAACGCCGTCTGTTATTATGTCTTCAACCACTACAAATAGCTTCTAGTTACAAAGAATTCTAAACAGATTTTTTTTTGTTTTAAGAGCAGGTAAAGCAAGAAAAGAAGGTTTCAGATATGGAATTTAGTTCGTACCAATGACAAAGCTGGATTGTGACTATCACACAGGACAGCATGTAGGCAAAACAAAATAGATACTGCTGAGATCATCGAAAGGTCTGAAACAGTCAGCCACATTCCAGGCCCAGACAGTCAGCACCATTTATGTGTCGACAAGAAGAGAAGCCACGAGTATTCAGGTACCAGCAGACTCCAGTCATCTCTCTAAAGAGAATGGACACTGAACAAGGGGACTGGCAGAACCCCACTCCCACCCCAGAATGAGGCTTTCAGCTAGCCGTCCACTCCCTCCAGTCTGAGCATGTTTGGGTCTCAGAGACTGAAAGAGCCAGCCATTGGCTCTCCACAAACAATCTCCCACTTTTCCTTCTTAAAACCAAAGTTTTGCTTAAAACCAGTAGTAGGTACTACAGGTAAACAAAGAGACAGATACAGCAGGTTACCGGGACCAGGAAACAAAACTTTATGTATCATTGGTCATGTCTGACAGAAGAACCTCACTCTTCTTTTTAGACAGGAGCAACCAAATCTGACAAGTTTTGTCTAAAGAAACCTCAATAACTTCAAAACAGGGTTGGACAGAGCTGCTGTTTTCAAAGATTTTACCATCAGCCTCAAACACAACAGATATTGACACCAGATGCTCTCTTTAACCAGAAATCCTCCCACAGACTGAGAGAGAGTCTAAACTAGGACTCTACCCCTAGAGACTGGGGGAATTAGCTGCCCAACAACAACCACAACAACTAATATTTATAGAGCACCTTAAACTTCATAAACCTTAGCTCATTTTATTCTCACAACAGTCCTGTGACGTACAGATGAGGAAACTTGGGGCAGACCGAGGGGATGCATTTTGCCCAGAGTCACACAGCTAATGAATGTCTCAGGAAGAATTTGTGGTCAGGTTCTTTTTGTCAGCTCATTTTTCCAGTCTTCTTCTTGCCTTTGGATTTTATGTTAGAGTTGGGCTCTGTTCACCTCAAGGGTGGGAGGTAGGGATGACTCTCTTGAGCTCCCATCTTTTATGTCTTTCTGCTGCTTCCACAATTCGATGTGGGGCCCTGCAAGTTTCCGGTGCTTCCAAAACATGATGTTAACCAAGAAAAGGACTGTTCATTGCCCTCCTGGTGTCTGTAATGCTACTTATTCAGGCAGGGACCTTGCTCCCTCACAACCATGACTGTTTCTCTCTCCCTGGAACTGTGACCCAGAACTGGGTAATGGGTGACAAACCGTTAGATAGGACACATTTGTGCTTCCAATGCTAATACCAGGGTGCTTGTGGATCTCTTTCTGCTCAGGTGTTCGTCTCCTTACCATCCCTGGGTCATCGACTGTTCCACATATCTACTGCCTCTGCTACAGCCCAGTACTACTTCCTCAGCTTCCCTCTGTTCCTGACAACCACCACTCCAGTGTCTGCATATTTCCCTGTTTATATTCTGAAGCTGTCCTGGGCTGGGACTTTTGTTTGTGTGGGGTTTTTTTTAGTTTCGGGTTTTTTTTTAGTTTTGGGTTTTTTTTTGTTTGGGAGGTTTTATTTTTGCTTTCCTTCTCAAAAATTCAATTTGGAGCATTTTCTAAGTTATCACAGAAAATGTTTTGAAGGGTTAGAGGTAAAGTTGCTAGCTCCCACTTTGCCATCTTGACTCCACCTCTTTGACACAGTATTTGAATTAATGTCTTTCCGTCTCCTAATTCAGCACTCTGCCCACTATCATTTAGTAACCTACTTGAAACCCTTGAAGAATCCACTTTTGAATAAGAGCAGTTAGCAAGATTCCCAAGGATTTCACATTAAGCAGAATGATAAAGATAAGATAGGGAAAATTAAACACTTGCTCATCAGGATCCTTTTCAAAGGAATGCATTATTTATCTTTTCCCCACTACAATTTGGGTAGCTTCAATAGGAGGTTAAGCCACAGCCCCAAAATCATTGAATAACTAATTCAGTAGTACACATTTTTCTGTTTTAGCCAAGGCATGTTTATTGCATATATACACAAGGGGATATTAGGCCATGGTCATACATGCAGGTCACACATCCACATTCTGTAACAAGATGGAGTCCAAAGAATTTATATACTTATATAATCTTATAATTGATTTTATTATATATTTGCATAATCTTAATAAAGGGATTGAGAAAACAAAGAATAAATTGAGGTGTTGTGCAGTATTTAAAAATGAATGGGGTAGGTAGTAAAATGCTAGAAAGGAAAGTTGAAAGTTAGGAAAGTTAATAAGACACAGTATGATTCAAACATCTTAGGAACATTCGCATTGTCCTGCCTAGGGACAGCAATTTTTCTTATGGGAACATTTTCCCAATAGCTTCTTTAGATTAGCAAAACCTGCTCTATCTACAGGCATTTGTGGTGATATCAAGCTCTCCAGAACCACAACAAAATAGGATAGCCCCAGGGTTCTGATTCCATACTTGGAAATGTACATAGATGAAACTTCATTTTCTTTGAGATTTTATTTTCCCCTTTAACAAGAGTGAATGGATATAGCCAAACAGGTGAGAGAAGTTCATAAAGTAAACCTGGAACTGATTGCTTGACTTATGAAGAACTGCTCAGTGTGTTTCCTTGAGGACGTGGACCATATTTTTTCCAAATCTGTAGGACAGCAAATCACGTTGGAGGTAAATGTTTGTTTGATTTTTCCTTTTTGGACTGGATTTGTGATTTCCTTGATATTAGGAAGCTCCCAATAAGGAAACTACCTCTGTCCAGTCATTTTCACAACTGCTTTTCCAACTGACAGTCTCAGAAAGTTGCACAGGGCTCTGAAAAGTTGAGTGATTCGCTGAGGGTCACGCATCCAGTACATATCAGAGGCAGCACCCAAATCTAGGTCTTCTAGAGTTTGATATGCTCAGCTTTATTTGGCTCGAGAATCTCTTCTAGCTCTTGGCCACTGTGCCTCACAGGCTATCTTGAATGTTGTTGAATCATAATGAAAGACATCTCAAGACCTGGTCTCTAGTCTCTGAGTTGGAATTTTCTTCTTCACTGTGAAGAAATGGGCAATTTCCCTGGGATAGGCTGTCCATAGGATCTCAAATCCTGGCTCATTCCAATGCTCTATTGTCAGAAAATCTGTTTTATTTCACTTAAATTCTGAGGTGTTATAACATCATATTGTATGAAGGAGAGAAAGAAAAGTCAGTTGCCATCTTCTGTTGGATAATCCTTCATCTCATGCTCTCATGTAAATACCTGCCCAGATGAAATAAGTAGTGGATCCCCCATTCCCTAACAAAGGTCTTGAGGTTAATAATAATGTTATGAAATAGAGAACCAATATATTATTAAAGTTCTATTTTTGGCAAGTGTTATTATTCAAAATTATGCCTTCATGGTTCAGAATATTTCTTTTTCTAATTTTTTTCCAAATGAAGCAAATAGATTTCACTTAGTTTGGACAGTGTTACTTGAAGTTTATCTAATCCATTTAATATAGCTTCAGAAAGAGCTATTTCTTTCTTCTGAAATACATAAATGGTGATATTTTGAACATGCTCTGTGAACTTGTGCTGAAGTACAGTTAGATGACTCCCCTATTTCATTTTAACAGTGCCAGAAAGTGGCATCTTATTAGAATAACAAAACCAAGTCATAGTAAACATGCAAGAAGACAGAAATTCATGAAAATGAAGATACTAATAATCATGATGATAGCACTTCATAATTAAATAGTGCTTTATAGACTACCATCAATTTTCCTTACAACAGCAAGTTCAAGTAGGCAGTACAAGTACTATTGCTATTCTAAATTTATAGATAAGAAACTAAGATGAAATGTTTGAGTACCAGTGTAACTACATGTGTTTTATGTATATGTTTTTAACCTGTGATAAAAAACTTTTCTTTTGGTTGGGGGGAGGGGCAAGATATTATCACAGAGGACTGTCAAGTCACAGGTACACTGTTCCTGGGATAGGAATTACTACAGAGACAGGACCAAAGGGAATGGTAACCAGGTGAAAATATAAAGGTTATGAAAAATTATAAAGGGGTATTAGACATCAATAAGGCAATAATTATAGTACCTAAGACTCAAAATGGTTAGATTAATAGAACAGAACATGGAAAGAAATAAATCCAAATTATTATAAAAATTAGTGCTTAGTAGATCCTCACTCAGAAAACAATGACAAATAACTGTGCAACAGAATAGCTAGTTAATTAAAACTGCTTTTAAAAAAACTAGATAGTGCATCCTGGGCTCTCTTCAATCATCTTAGTGAATATCAGGTCACTGGACCCAGGTGGCTCTTGAGGAGAAAGCGAGGCTAGTGACCTTACACAGCCCTCACTCACTCAAATCAAAGTCAACTGCAAGTCATGTCATAATTTTCTTTGAGAACAAAGGACAAACACAACAACCAGTAAAGGTGGGGAAGACTTTGATGCATGGGGTTAGTGGCTTCTGGACTACCATATGAGGAACTACAGCCCCATCACTGTGGCCAAAAGTACACTGGGCTGGCAAATTCAGAAGCTAAAGACAGAGTTCTTGGCTTTCAGGAACCATTCGGTAAAAGCCAAGGGGCATCTAATGGAGCTGGTAGTTAAAAGTGAAGAGATCTTTCCAGAGGAGGTGGGATCTGAGGGACCCCAATAAGGAACCCACTGACCTAGAACTTCTGGCTCCTCCTGAGGGGTGCTATGAGACTGAAGGAGAGAGCAAGATTGGGGTAGAGTCCTTCAAGTTTTTTGCAAAGAAACTGGAAGACCAAAATCTTTTGAAAGTGTTATATGAGCTAGAAGCTGTTCTGAAACTTGTAATTGATGAAGTGGGTCACATAATATCTAAACAAGGTGTGAGAATTAACCAAGAAAAGATAAAAGTGATCCTAAATTTGCTACAACCAGAGAATTTTTCAAATTTAAGGACCGTTCTAGGATTTGGCTGCTATCACTAATTCATTAAGAATATTGCTGATATTTTTCAACCCTTGAATGACTCCACTTATGGAACACGTGATTAAAGAGATAGGAGAGGCAAGTGTAAATTCCTCTAAAGCTTACAAAACCAAGAAGAGAACAATGGATGGATGAACATGCTTACCTCACATGTGCACCAATGTAAATCTGTATAGACCCAAGCTAGCCATTTGCCCTGTACACAGATTGCGTCCTGGATGGCTTGGGAGCAGGGTGTTGTTTTGCCAAAAGAATAAAGGTCATCAGAGACAATAAGATTTGGCAGTAGAGGACTTAGTAAGCTGGAATTCTTGGCTTTGAAGTTGGATGTTTCTGGAAAGTTCTGCATGTATGGAGCCAAATTCCCAGTGTAGGCTAACAACAACCCATTGACCTGTATTTTGATCAGTGACAAGTTAGCTGCTACTTGTCAGAGTTAGATAGTAGCTCTGGATTCAGCATAAACAGCCAGCCAGAGAAGATTAATATCATGCAAATGCTTTGTCCAGGAGGCCACACAAATATCAGGTGGACCACCAGTGATAACCCCCCCCAAAAAAGGAATGAAATTTATATGTGACATTCAAGTTGCTCAATAACAGTCAAGTTGCTAGGGGAATTTCACGCCTACAAAGGAAATGAATTCCCTGAGCACATTCCAACAGCTCCTTTGGGGATGGTTGACAACTCAGCCTTCCTTGCTTGCTAGTGCCACCTAGTGGTTATATGCATCATAAGGTTGGAAAGGTAAGTTGGAACCGGACTGTGAAGGGATTTCAAATATAAACCAAGGAGCTCTTATTTTACCCTAGAGGTAGTGTGTTGAAATGGCTCTAAAATGAAATGACTCTGAAATGAAAACCCCTGAAATGGCTCCATATCTTCTTCCTTCTTCTCCTTAATATAGTTTCATATCAATGCTTACACAGTTCTGATTCTACTGATTCCATTCTGAATCACCTGACATAAATGTCTCATTATGTTCTTTTATGTTTTGTGGATAGGTAGATGGCATAGTGCATGGAGATATTGCTTGGAAACCAAGAAGACCTTGTTTCAGATCCTTCCTCTGACTGGTTGGCTGTTTGACCTGAGGAAAGTCTCTTAACCTCTCAGTGTTCTAGGATGCTCTCTCTGAATATAGGCTACAGAGAAGATGTTGATCTGCATTGATAGAGAATTTCCTCACTGAGGAACTACCTAGGCTAATGGAATAACAGGCCTGGTACCCATTCTATATTTATCTTTTTACAGCACCATAACATTCCATTATATTTTTATGCCATAATTTATAAAATTATAATTATTCAGAAGCAGTGGGACATAGTGGATAGAAGCCTGGCCCAGACATCTGGAAGATCCTGAGTTAAGTGCTACCCTAACACACGGTAGCTGAGAAACCACAGGAAAGTGGCTTACCCTCTCAGTACCCCCAGGCAGCT
This sequence comes from Trichosurus vulpecula, assembly GCF_011100635.1. Classification (NCBI taxonomy): domain Eukaryota; kingdom Metazoa; phylum Chordata; class Mammalia; order Diprotodontia; family Phalangeridae; genus Trichosurus; species Trichosurus vulpecula. The sequence goes on along the minus strand of NC_050575.1, from coordinate 5,423,469 downwards.
CTTTAATACTATAAGTTACAGAAGAATTGTCAATCTCCACGGCAAGAAAGTGTTCTCAAATTGGGAGCTCTCCTCAGTGCTGAAATCACAGATCCAAAACAAAGTTTCAATTATCCTTCAGTTGTTGAACATATAAGTTGTTTCCAAATTATTTTAATATTATGAATAGAACAACTATGACCATTTTTTTATAAATAAGTGGTTTTTACCTTTTTATTATGTTTTTGGGATAAAGCCTCCGAACTAGAATCCCTGGGTCATGAGCTCTGATCAGTTTCGTGATTCACATTGCATCTTATTGCTCTCCAAATGCTTTCTTCAGTCCCACCAATAATGTATTACAGTACCTATCTCCCCCATAACCCCGCAAAAAATTGGATTTTATAATTTTTAATATGTTTTTACTATTCTAGTGAGTATAAGATAGTATCTTAAGACTGTTTGATGTGCATTTCAAGGACTAATCAAGAATCTGAATATTTTTAAAATGTGATTATTAAATTTTACTTCTTTCCTCATAAAATGCCTTCATGTCCTCTGACTATTAATCCATTAGTGAATATATAGCTTTATGCATCAGTTCCTTGTGTATTCTGGATACCAGAGCTTTATTTATTGAATTTACTTCTTAATCTATTATTTTCTTTTAATTTCAAGGATTTTTATTGTGGTTCAAATCTCTTTATGTAGCCAAATCCATCAATTATATGATGATTTATTAGTTTTATTAATAAAAATGCACCTCTTTTTCAAAATTTAGACAACTTCATTATTCTCTTTCTAATTTGTGATTTTCAAATCTATAATAGCATTGATGAGTTTATTGTGGTATATGGTATAAGGTACAGATACAAATCTTGTAAAAATTGTTTGGCTATACCACTATCTAGTTTTCCTAGCAGTTTTAATTAACTAGCTATTCTGTTCCACAGTGATTTGTTTTTGTTTTCTGAGTGAGGATTTACTAAACACTAATTTTTTATAGTAATTTGGGATTATTTCTGGGTGCCATGTTCTGTTCTCTGAATCTTCCCATTTTTGAATGCTAGGTACTATAAGTACTGCTTTATTGATGTCTAATGCCCCTTTATCATTTTTCATAGATTTTTACCTGTTTATTTTTTTGTAAGAATCTTAGTGTGATTTGGACTAATTCTATGAAGTAACCAATTGGTTACTTTCATTGTTCCCACATTAAATCTGTAAATTAGTTCACAAAGTAGTTTTATTTTTACTATGTGTGCTTGACTTTCCTTTCCCAATGCATTGTGCTTCCCCAGATTTCTCGAACAGGCCCAAGCAACCTCTTCATTCTAGAAGATCATTTCAGGTGAAACCCAGACTTGAGAAGAAGCACCTTCCTCCCATGGGGATCCTCCCTCTGATTAGAAGTCTCTGAGAACCTCAACATAAGAAGTGTGCATAGGCATTTTCCACTAGGTTATGCTCCTCTAGATTTCACCATCATAGCCCAAGGCTGGGTGCCTTCTTCACCCCACCCTTTCAGTTTGTTTTTATGTGTTGTTTTCCCCATTGGAATGTAAGTTCCTTTAGGGTAGGGATTGTCTTTCTTTTTGTTTGTATTTGTAGTCCCAGTAGCACAGGTGCCTGCCACTGACTGACCTAACAAGGAACCAAAGATACCTTTATGTTTGTTAAATTCTTTTTAATTATTGTAAAAATCATTTAGTTATCTCTATATGGCTCTCTAGTCTGTCTTGATAAGTTACTGTCCGTATAGCTGACATATTTTGTCATAATTGTAAAGGGTATTCCTCTTTCTGTCAGCTTCCCTTGATTCTTGGCAGTGGCATATTAAAATGAAAATGATTTTGTAGGTCAGTCTTGTATTCTGCTACTTTTCTAAGGTCATTTTTTCAGCAAGCATTCATTAATGTAATACTTTATGTATAGCCTTGTTCCAAGTAGTGAGGATACAAATCCTACCCCCCACCAAAATCTTGACTTTAAGGAACTGGCCCAGAGAGAAAATATCACACATACACACACACACACACACACACACAAATTCACACATACACACATACATATACAAAATAGTTTAAGAAGAGAATATTGTAGTAGTATGATTCCCTAGACCCCAGAATACCTCATTGTATGAGTATCCCACAGTTCATGGGCTGAAATAATCTTACTCAGCAATGCTTAAGAATGCTAATTAACTGGGTCACCAGAAGCAGAGGATTTCTTGATGCTGTTAAATATAGTTTTGGGCTAACTACCTTGATCAGGACATTGGCTTATAAGAACACAATTCCAGTTGTTTCCCCTGAACAGCCATTCTCCTTCCGTTGTACATTCTATAGTAATTTCTGATACCTTTGACTCTCACTGCATGAAAGACTTTAGTCAAATATTTTGCTTACTTCTTGCCCTTTACCTGCATCCAAATGCTGCAAGCCATTTATTTGTTGCCAGAAGCAAAAAATTCAAACTATGAAAAATAGTCACAGTTTGTGTGTGATGACCTAACAGAAATGGAAAGACTAATGGATTTTGACTCAGAAAACCCTAGGTCTGCCATATGACTTAAACCAAATCACTTTCTGTCTTTGGGCCTTAGTTTTCTTCTCTGGATAGTCACCAGTGTTAAATTCAAATGAAATATAATGGAGAATGAGTACTGAAAAAACCTTTGGATTTGCTGATTATATCTTTGGCAACCTCAGGTAGTATGTTGTGGTAGAGTTAAAAACTAGTCTAGAATGGGATCAGATTATCTCTATGGCCCCTTCCAGAACTAAAATTTTATATTATATGAATCTAAGTTTCCTTTAAAAATTGAAATTCTATAATCCCAGGATTCCAAGGTTTCTAAGGATTCTAACTGAATCCAATTCCAGATTTGAACATAGGAGATGTTCAATAAAAGATAGATGTTCCATAAAAATTAATTTTGCTGTATCATCATTAGCTTGGTTGCCATTATAGAGACACCTTTCTAGTCCTTCCACGTTGAGCTCCATTGTTGATTTAATAAAGTCCAAACTCATTATCCTATCATTCAAAGCCCTTTACACACTGTTGCCACACTACCTTGGCAGCTTTGTACTACCTACACACAAGACAAACCAGGCTACTCATCATTCCATAAGCATTCTCTCCACTTTCATGCTTCTTACTTTTGCTCGTCTTGCTCCCCCATCCCTTAATGCTCTCCTCTCCTTGTGTGTCACGGAACCACAGCATTTAGAGTTTGAAAGGACCTTATCATTCCTGTAATCTAAATTTTCTCATTTTTCAGATGAAAAAAAACTTGAACATTAGAGGGAAGAAGTGATTGGTCTAATGTGACATATAGGCAGCATATAAAAGGGACAAGATTGAAATCCCAGTCATCTGACTCAGTACCTAGTGCTTTCTCCCAGCTCAAATCAAAGTGTTTCAATGACTCTTTCTTCATCATTCTTCTTTAAGAATAATGCTAAGGATAATATTATTTGCATATGGATATGTTATACATATATAATTTGTGCATATATAATTTTCATATGTGTGCATATATATGTGTGTGCATATATGTGTGTGTAAAATATGTGCCTATATATATATATATATATATACACACACACTTTATAGCTTACAAATTGCTTTGACAGATCTTATTTTGTTTGATCTTCACCTTAACCCTACGAATTAGGCTGAGGCAAATGTAAATCTCCATTTTACAGATAAAGAAATTGAGATATTACTCAAAGAAGTTTGATTATTTATGCACATATTTCAGCTAAATATTTATCAAGCATCACCTAGAAGCAGGGCATTGTGCTGTACCCTAGGGGAGATAGGAAGTTCAGATAAGGCATTCCCTGCCTTATGAAAGTTACAGTGTAGTAGGGGAATAAGAAACCAAACCTGATAATGACAGCACACTCACATATCACTGTAGGATTTACAAAATGTTTTCTCCTCACTGTCTGCTACAAGAAAGAGGGTGCAAGAATTATTGTAGTCATTTTACAGATGAGTAAATTGAGACCATTAAAGGCCCAGGATGGCATAGGTAGGATGTCCTCTGCAAGTCCAGCATTTGTTGCACATTACTGGCCGTGCTGCCTCTAAGATAGTTTACTATCATACTCATATAAAATTGGAAGTGCACTTTAATTGTGCAGAATTGTTTTCCCTTCATTCTTGAAACTTCTTGCCTTAGCCTTCATAATCTATCTTGATTTTAGTCACATCCATGCCAGGGAAATGTCAAATTGGGGTAACATTCTTTTTATGAAGACTTTTTGACTTTCTCTAAAGTACCATATGAGGTCTGAGTAGAAGGTTGTTAGCAACAGGGTAACCATCATGGAAGCCTTAATTGGAAAAGTGACATTCGAGTTATGTGTTAGACAATGAAAATCCAGGTTCAAGTTCCAGCTCTGCCACCAATTTGCTATATTCCCTGAAGCAGTCACTTAGGTTCTCTGGGACTCAGGTACTTCATCTTAGAATGGCTATAGTATTATATGACTTCAAATGTCCCTTCCAATACTAACAACCTATAACATTTGCCACATTCTAGTTCAGGTTACAATTTTGAGTCCACATATTATCTCTCCCACTCAACTAAAAAATCCTTGAAGGTAGTAGCTATATCTTACTTTATCTTTATATCTCCCTCTATGGTGGAACAATATCCTAAGACCCCATGCCATGCATCTTAGGCTTGTTTTTTCTTAAAAGATATTGAAACTGTCCTTGAGATTTACTGTCCCAAGGAACTAAGGCTCAGGTTATTGAAATGGCTTCCTAGATGCCTGGAGGTGGACATGGGAAGGTCACAAGGAGCTCCAGCTGTTGTTCCCTGATGTTTCACTAGTCAGAAGCTAGTAACATAGAAACAGGAGAGCTGGGCTCAGCTAAATCTATATGGTTTACTTGCCAGATAGCCTTCGTTAAATATCCTTCCCCTTCTATGGTTAAGTAAATCTCCTTTTGTTCACTCTTAGAACATCTACAAGCATTTCATTTGGTTCTCATATTGAACCTTAGGTACCAGACCAGCCTGGTCACTCCCAATCTACAACCCCTCAGTGCCTAATTTGGTGTTCTGGGTATAATGGACACTCAATTAACATTTGTGGAATCAAGCAGTGATTTCGAGATCTACAGATTCAAAGCAGTTTATAGCAAGGTCAGAGATCTATTCCAACCCCCTCATACGAGCAGGCTAAGAGAAAGATTTCTACCCATGGTTATACAATTTAGGGAAAACAATTTAGTCAGAGTCAACACCTGCACCCAGGTCCCCTGACTGAAAAGTCGGTGATATTTCCACCGTATAACACTGTACTGATATTGCATTCTGAGAGTCATCATTTTTATCCGTTCATAGTCATCAGGGTTCTGAAGCAGATAACAAAGCATGGCAGAAACACGCACATAGTGACTCACCCCCATAATAGAGTGAGACAAAGCGTCAGGGCTTTCAGTTGCCTACAATGTTAAACGTGAAGTAAATTGTTTATCTGGTCTTTCTTGTTACTAGCAAGGAAGGTAACAGGAAGGGGGAAACAAAAATCTGGGCAAAGCTGTTCTTCCAATACTGATTAGAGAATGTTTTCTCCTTTAAAGAACCATCCCTCCTCCAAACCACTTTTCCTCCCCTCCCCTCATACACACCTTTTTAAATTGCTAGGTCACATGGGATATGCTGGTATAAATTCTGCATTTTTATTTAAAACAGAAATCAAAAGACATTTTATAGTTATTAGATTTGGAAAGGGCCACCAGGAATGGTGAGGATTGATGCTGATGCTGATAACAGTAATTGTAACTTACTAATGATAATTATGACATATTTATATAGCATTATGCAGTTTAGCCCTTAAAAAGGATTGTCACCATTTCTCCATTTTTAAGTACCTGGGAAGGAGCACAGGCTAAGGACTCAGGATGCTGATGGGCTCCAGCTCTGAAACTGACTCTATGACCATGGGCATGGTACTTGACCCCTAGCCCAGGGCTCAGTTTATTTACCTGTAAAATGAAGAATGCTTTCTGAGGCTGTTTCCGCCTTCAACATTCTGTAATTCTGAGGCTCAGAGAGGCTTAAATGACTTAACCGAAGTCACACAGCCAGTAAATAACAAGGCAAAGACTAGAATACTTGTCTGTAGCTTCCTAATTTAGTGATTTTCCCACTACAGTGAGAAAGCAGTATGGAATGAGCCTTAGCCAGAGGACTTTGTTTTTCATTTTTAGTATTTTGACTTTACTAACTTTCCAGTCTTGAGGCAAGCAATTTAGTTTCTCTAAGTCTCCGCTTCCTTTTTTTTTTTTACAAGGGAGTGACCCTTGTATTGTCTTTATGGTATGATTGTTTTGAGGAAAGTACTTTGTGAATTGTCAAGAGCTGCAGAAATGAAAGCTATTATTACATCGAAATTATGGAAGGAGATAGACTTTGGGAACCATGGAATTAGTTTTTCTAAGTTGTGCAGCCTTCCTAAAATGCCCTATTCCTGCCTTGCAGATTGCTATGTCTCTAAAATAGGGACACCTGAATATAATTTTTAATTATAAGAAGTTAAATCTATTTCAGAGAAGGGTATATTTGACAGTCTTTATTGAGAGGAAAGAACTGGAATCAGCATGTTCCTTAGCCATCCTGCTTGATTTTGTCTTCTCTCTTAGTAGCTGGCATACACTTTAAGTTAGTATTTTGAGTTTTCCCCCAAAGGACCACTTGCTGCAAGGAAAATAAAGGCTGTGAGATGCTTACAGGGGAGTTTTCTTTGGCATCAAGAAGGGAAAATCTCCCATCTAAGTAGATGTCTCCAGGCAAGCTAAGAAAAGGGATGAGATGAGCTTCCTTGGACACAATGTGAATAGGATAACAATCTGGCAATCACTAAACCAGTGCCTTTGCCACTAAAATGTGTGATTTGGGGTATGTCAACTTTTCTTCTCAAGACCTCAGTTTCCTCACGTGTAAGATGAAAGAATGCTTGTATGTCCCTTCCAGCTCTGATGTTTTATTATCTAAGTGCCCTTCCATTTCTAAAATTCTATGATAACAAGGTGCCTTCCCACTCCAACATTCTTTGGTTCTAGGATTCTAAGATCACTTCCAACTCTGATATTCAATGTTCTATGATTCTAAGTTCTAACTTTATATCAGTTCATAACGCTAAAATGCTAATCCTGGTGCATCCATATCTACTCTTAGAAAAGCGAGAAAGCATTTGGTGGCCTGTGAGAGTAGTTGACCTTTGCTTTTCCTTTGAGGAAGAAGGAGACATTGGAACTGAAAGTGTGGGTTTCCCTCTAAGAAGCAGGTGAATGTTACTTGGGATTTTCTGAGTCTGGTGCTCCACTGAATATTTATTGTCTTACTCTATGGCCTACAGCATGAGGCTAATAGGAGAAAAATTAAGAGACTTACTTTTTTTCCATATTAAAGTGGCCAGCATGAATTCCAGACATGTATTATTCGCATTTTTCTTGTTGTATATGCTTTCCAGTAGTGAGCATAGAAAATATTCAAGACCGTTAATTTGAAAATAGCAGGCATCTAGATGGCATGGTAGATAGTATGCCAGGCCTAGAATCAGAAAGACCTGAGTTCAAATCCAGTCTCTAACACTACCTAAATGTGTTGCTGTTCAGTCATTTCAGTCATATTCAACTCTTTGTAGCCCATTTTGGGGTTTTCTCGGCAAAGACACTAGAGTGGCTTGCCATTTCCTTCTTCAGCTTATTTTATAGATGAGGAAACTGAGGTAGACACTGTTAAGTGACCTACCCAGGGTCACACAGCTAGCGAGTGTGTGAGGCCAGATTTAAACTCATGAAGATGAGTCTTCCTGATTCCAGACCCAGTGTTCTATTAACTGTGCCCCCTAGGTGCTCTCTTAGCTGTGTGACCCTGGACAAATCACTTCTATTTGCCTCAGTTTCCTCAAATGTAAACTAGGGATAGTAGCACCTACCTCACAAGGTTATTGTGAGAATTAAATGAGATAATATTTGTTAAAAAAAAAAGGTGCATAGCACAGTGCCTGGAACATAGTAGGCACTACATAAATGCTTATTTCCTTCCCTCCCTTCCCCACTAAGTCTATGATGAGGGAAAGTTACTTAGCCAGTTCATGGAGGGGATCTCTGTTAGTCTTCTATTACTTAAGCCTATCGAGGTTTTTTAATGCTACCATTATATGTTACCAGGCTTGTGCTACAATTATTGCTTCTGAGAAATTAAAACGTCTCTGAATTTCTGAAATCTCCCATTTTTTCCATTAGGTTCAGCCTATTCATGTGTAAAAAGAGCAATGTACTTAAATTGTTAACCACAGCAGTGAAAAGCTTAATGCAAGTAGCACTCAGGAATTTGACAATGTTTTCATCACTTGGGACATCATCTGATGTTTAGATTTTAACTCTATATTGGAGGTTATATTTATGCCACAGCTGACAAATCATTGGTGTTACGTTTGGTCTGCTTCTGTTCATAAAGCTTGTGCAAGGTGAACATATCCACTAAGCTTCAGCAGGTGAGACTAAGCACAGAACATTTACTGGGAGATTTCAACCTTGTTGATTACAGATATGTCTCCAAATTGATTGAGGGCTGCCTGGGTCTGGGAAGTAGTGAGGGCAAATAGTGTATGTGATAGCTATTTCATTATATTTGGTTATTCCTTCCATTTCTATTGCAATGAGTAATGATGATATATTTAAGCAATACTTGTGTGCTCGACTTTTTATGCCATATTCTTTGATTAAAGTCCATTGAAATACAGCAATGAGAGAGAAACACAGAGCTTTCTTAGTGAGTAGGAAATGAGTAAGGATACTAATAAGAAAAATACACGTCAATCACATTCCCAAACCAAATGAGCACTACCACCCACCAGAGAAATGGAGCTTAGGAATAGCAGCTCTCTACTTCCTAGGAGCACCCCCTTGACATTGGGTGGAGCGCATGACTGAGAGGGTTGATGTGGAATTGCAAACACTTGAATAAGAGTCAGGTAACCGGACAACAATGATGGTATAAGAGTGGCCAACATGTAGAAGGAGAGCCAGGAGAAAACAAGGTCATAAAAATCTAGGGAGAAAAGAATATCCAAGAAGAAAAGCTGGTCAACGGTATCAAATGCTACAGGGACATCAAGGGCTGAATCAAAGAAAAAACCATTAGACTTACCAAGTAAGAGATTATTGGTAATCTTGGAGTTAACCGTTTCAATTGAGTAGTGAGGTCAGAAGCCAGATAGCAAGGAGTAGAGAAGTGAATAGGAAGAGACAAGAAATAAACATAGACAGCTTTTTCTAGGAGTTTGGCTAAGAAGTGGATACAGGACAACTGGAGGAGTAAGGTGAAAAAAAATTTAAGGATTGGGGAGATTTGGATGTTTGTGGGCATTTGGGAAAGAGCCAGTGGATAAGAAGAGCTTGAGACTAGAGATAAAGGATGATTATGGGATAAACTCTCAGAGGAAATAGTAGAAAATCAAGCACTAAAGCAGAGGGTTGGCCTTGGTGTAGAGAAAGGTTAGCTTTTCCTTAAAGACTAGAGCAAAACAGGAAGGACTAGTGAATAAAGTTAAGGGGTTTTGAGGTTTAATTTATGGGAGAAGGGAAAATTCCAGATGTATGACCTTCATTTTTTATTCTTCATTTTTTTTTTCATTGATGTCTTTCCTTTTCATTTTTCTGGACACTTCCTGATATATGCACCCAGTTGTGCTTCCCTTGTAACAAAAGAAACCACAAGCAAATTGATAAAATGACCGTGTATGACAGCATATAAAGCATTGTGAGCCTATATTCTCCTACCTCTAATAGGTTCATTTCTCTATTTCTTTTCTAGGGCCAATATCAGTCATTAGAATTATACTGCAACTAAGTTTTATTTTAATGAAGTTTCTTATAACCATTATACAGATGGATTCTCTGTTTCTGCTTCATTGTGCAACTCTTCATACATGTCTTCCCACATAACTCTGAATTCCTTATATCCATTGTCTATTGTGGTGCAATGATAGATAGCTAGATAGACAGACAGACAGACAGATAGATGGATAGATAGATATAGACAAACAGACAGACAGACAGTTCATATACCCCAATTTGTTCCAACATTCTCCGGTTGTTAGATGCCCACTATTTCCACTTTTTTTCTGTTACAGAAGATGATGCTATGGTGATTTTGTTTTCCATAGAACCATTCTTTTTCCCTTTGCCTTTCTTGGGATATATTCCCAGCAGTAGGATTTCTGGATCAAAGGATTTGAACAATTTCATGATTTTTCTCACATAATTCCAAATCATTTTCCATAGTTATTATACCAATTCTACCTGCCAATTTTTACCAAGCATCTATTACTGTGATAACTTCTATTTTCTTAGCAAAATAGGAGAGGTCCTCTATCAAAAGAGATGGGAGAAGGGGTGATGTTAAGAGTGTCAAGGAGAGAAAAGATGATATGGAAAAGACAGTGAGAGGAGCATGCTGGAGTAAAAATAAGGTAAAAATTTAAGAACTGCTGAATAGGGATCTGTTCCATGATAAATTTATATAGTAGGCTTAAGCAGAATGGCTATGAAATTTCCTTTAGATTCATTCAACAGCATATTGTAGTCAAGAAGAATGATGGAGGGTGTTAACCTATTGTTGGGGTTTGGCAAGGTATAACTGGTGATAGGACAAGGTGACAAGGGATTCAAGAGTAAAAATCAGTTTACAGTTAGATTGGTTACTTACATGACTAGGATGTTGGAGACATGAAAATAATGTAATAGGAATAATGAACCAGAAGTGGAAGGAAGGATGGAATGGACTGGAAGTTTTTGACAGGATACAAAATCGGTTTTGGAAGAATGAGGCATAGAAAAGTTGTGTTCAGAGAAAGGAATTTCAGTCCTTGATCATGGAGGCAGAGTACTCATGGGTGATAGTGAGATGAGGTATATCTCCATTCCCAACCATGGCTAAGGGAAATGAAGATTTTAAATCATGGGAGTCGAGAACACTGATAAACTCAGAGTGTTTGACCAGAAATCAATTTGTATAATAAAGTTCCCAACTATAAGTATGGGGTTGGGAGCCTAGAAAAAGACTTTTGGTCAGGTATATACTTTAGAAAGGAAGGAACATAACCGAGGGATCAAAAGATAACTGTAACCTGGATCTGGATAGGGTGATAAAAGATTCATGAAGTGAACATTACAGGAAGAGAGGTGGCTGAGTAGAGAGGTGCAGTACTGGAGATGGTGGTCACATGTGTAGGGAGCTTTTGCAGGGGGCAAATTGTTTATCAACAATAGAGATTCCAGAGGTCTCATGGAAAGGGAGGGCTGAGGAGAAATGGGATTCCAGAGGGGGTAAGACTGAGGTGGATTGGTATGAGAAAGTGGGAAGTTGTAGCAGGGAAAAGGAGTCTTCACTTCTGCAATCAGCAATTCAGCATCACAAGTTTTCGGAGAAGAGGTACACATTTGTTAGCTTTGGGACAAGGATGTAGAACCGTCGTATGAGGTCTCTTATGTGTCCTGTCAGGGTGAAAAATGACTTTTGTTAGTTCTCTCTAAAGCACCAAAAAAGAAGAAAGATTTGGTCAGGTCCATGGGTCTATTCAGGTACCCAGGCTCCTGACTGAGATTCATGTTCAATGCTGTTTCCTTTGACTCCTCCAAAGGATAGCAGAAGATGCGAAGTGGATATGAAGCCATACATTGAACCTGGGGTACAAGGATCTAGAGGTATTAATAGTAAGAGATCTGGTATCTGAGGTTTTAATCTTGGGCAGGGTCTTGGAGATTAGAGAAATGGTGTTCAAGGCCAAAGTCCTGGGCAGGTTCTGGTCAAGCAATAGCAACTCTTTTCCATCTTTGCTAGAAATAGTGCCATACTAGATAGAGCACTGGGCCTGGAGTTAGGAAGACCTGATTTTAAATCTGGCCTCCACTGCTTACCAGCAGCATGACCCTGGGCAAGTCACTCAACCTGTTTGTCTCAGTTTCCTCAATTGTTAAATGTTGTGAGAATCAAATAAGATATTAGTAAAGGGCTTGACTTTGTAAATGTTCCTGGCACATAGTATGCAATTTATAAATACTTATTCCATTCTCTTCCATTACAGATAGCTATAATGTGGTTTCAATGACTCAAAGCAGGTCAGAAATGGCCTCTAGGGTGGTGGGAGTGAATGAAGGAAGGCTCCAAACCTAGTCACTGAGCAGGACACTTGAAGCCAGAAGAAATAGGATTGGGTTCTGGTTCAGCCACTTAATAGCTAGGTGACCTCGGGAAAAACTAATCCTAGTCTTGGGGCTTCATTTTCTGGCTCTGTAATATGAGAGGGGTAGAAACTGTCTAAGCTGTCTTCCACCTCTATGGTTTATTGTGTGATTACTCCAAGGCTCCTTGTTCAGCATTTTCTGTTTTTATATTTATTGGGATGTTTTTGGCGCTAATATTCTGAGGTTCTGTGATTTTTAAGGTCCACTCCAGCTCTAAATTTTATTGACTCTATGAAATAATTTGTTAATAGAATGGAGTGATGTATGCTTGATTAAGTTTAGTAAACCTTGGGGTATGTCCAGGTCCTGCCTTGTCAAAAACAAACTGGTTTTCCATGCTTAACAGTTTCTTGGACTTTTCACAAAAATCTAGCATTCTGAAGCACTGCCCTGTTTTAGTGTCACTTTAGAGACTGAAAGTTCATTCCCATAAAGACCTATAATCATGGGGGGAGATGAAAAAAAAATTCAAAAGCAGGCACTGTCAAGACAGCTTAAAATTTTCTTTGAGTGGCAAGATTGTTTAAATTGCTTCGGTGGGAATGCTGTAGACATGGTGGATTAGAAGCTATGTGAGCTCAGAGGGCTACACCCTCCTTCTCCTTGGAGCAGCAGGTCACAGCATGGGAGAAGCCATGCTGGGTGACCAGCTCCTGCCACTTCACTCTGGAAATCATTCATCATGAGGCAACCCTGGCTGGATCTACTAGGCAAGCTGTTTCTCCAGCTATCACTAGTGAGTTTGGTCTTTGTACCCTCTTGCACAGAGGGGAGGCCCTTGGCATGGGCTCATGATGAATTTTTATTTAGAAGAAAAAAATAATCAGCAAATCCTAGACTAAATCTCAAAATGGTGAAGTTCTTCCTTAGTGTGAAGTGCATTGGATGTGGACTCAGTAGACGTGTGTTCAGATCCCAGATTAACCATTTCCCATCTGTAAAATAGGCCTAATACTTATACCACTTAATTCTCAGGATTACCCCTCCCTGCCACTGCCTCAGAGGACAAGCAAGAAAGAGTGACTAAGAAACTACACCCCTAGTCCTTGTCTAGCAACGACATCTCTTAGAGAGCAGGAACTATTTGTTTTTCATCTGCCACCTGCCATTTCCCCCAAATGACTAATATTTTCCCACGTTCTGTTTCTTTCCCATCCTTCTATTAATCAATTGCTACTTGCATTAGAAAATATCTCCCAATCCCCATCACCAATTGCCTTATATTATTCTCTTCAATATTACCGCACTCCAACCTTGCCCATGCTTTCCGCTGTACCCTCGGGAATCCCTGTTCAGTAGTGGGAAAAATTCTTTGTCCTGGACTTCTTCTCTTCCATTCCTTCCATCTACTAGACCTCATTGGGTTTTATTCCCACTTATGACACTGAATCCTTGGCTCTTCTTTCCACCATAGGCTATACCTTTACTCAAATTCCCTCTATCCCGTCACTCTAGTCTTTAAGGGGAAGTTGGAATATTCCTTGATCTCCATTGAAACATCCATATTCTACCTTTACCACTGTAACTCAGCAATGTCTCATCCTTTGAAGTTTATAGTATCAAAAACTTCCACTTAATCTAGATGATGGTGGGAATAGTATTCTGGTTCTGTTCTCCTCCCTCGACCAGGTCTTTCTTCTTCTTTCTCCAGGAGTTCAAAACCTGGATCATCATATTCCTTTCCTTTCCAGCTCCTACTCTTAAACATCCATGTTGTTGCACCAATCAAACTCCTTGATCTCCCAATTCCTCAGTCTAATTAAATTCCATAACCTATGTTTTACTTAATCTCAGCCACATATATAGTTACCACTAGATCTTGTCATCACCTATTAGTGTTCCATTTAACTAACTTAAAACTGACATTCCTCCAAAGTATACTAGTATTTTATTTCTTTTAATGCCTCACACCAATAAACCCATTCTTTGCCATCATCAAGACCTCTACCCCCTCCACCCTAGTATTTTCTAAGGTAATTTCCTCTGTTCTGACTTTACTTACCTCTTCCCTTCTTGATCCCATAATTAGATCATTCTACTCCCAAATCCTTTGTCTCCTTTTCTTATTACTTGATATTCATCTCTTGCCAAATCTCAGGGCCACATTACTCCCATCATCTGAGTCCTTCACTCCTCATATGTTGCTAAATGGAGCCAGAGTCATACGGCTGTCCTCATGGGGTATGTTATAAATTCCTACTATCTAGCTTTAATTGGGCCCTCACTATAGCAAGGCAGTCTTTTTATTCCTCTTGAATTGATCATCTGTCTTACTACCCATAGAAGCTATTCCAAACCATTCTTCCCTTCTGAAAGTTCCCCACCTCTTTTCCTGCTCCCCCCCTCAGCAAAGTGCAATGGCTTTCAATACCATCCAGGATGAAATATAAAATCTTCCATTTGTCTTTTAAAGCAATAAACAACGTGGTCCCTACCTACCTTTGTAGTCTTCCTCTATGTTTTTCCTTTTCACATTCTCTATGATCCAACAATATTAGCTTTTCTTGCTCTTCCTTGCATAAGGTACTTCATCTCCTCCCTTGGAGGCTTTCACTGGCTGTTCCTCCTACCTGGAACGCTTTCTTTCCTTGTCTCCACCTCCTGGCTTCCTTCAAGACTCAGATCCAATCCTATCTTATACAAAAAACCTTTCCTGAGTTCCCTCAATGCTAGCATACTCCCTTTAAGATTTCCTTTAGTTTAACCTATAAACATATTTTATTATATACATTTGTATACACATAAATATGTGTAGATATTGCCTTGAATGTAGTAAGTGCTCAATAAATGACTATTGATCTGATTACCTGAATATCTCTCACCTGAGAACCTTGGTCTCACTTTACTAAGAAAGTCAAAGACATTCGATCTGAGGTCAATCTTCTTTCTATTTCAAAACTCTTTAAAATATTCTCCCACACTTTTCTCTTCTCCAAACTCTAACAATGAGGTGACCCTTCTCCTTGCCAAGGACAACTCCTTTATCTGTGCCCTTGATTCCACTCATCCCGTTCTTCTCCAGGTTATTTCAGCCTCACTCACATGTCCTTCCTAATCTTTGACTTCTCTCTATAATACTGGTTCCTTCCCTATTGCCTTCAAACATTCCAAAAGCTTCTCCCTCCTTAAAAAACCTTCGGTAGACCATGCCACCCCCTCAGGCTATTATCTTATCTCTTTATTTCACAGCCCAGATTCCTAGAAAATTTTATATTCTCTTCCTCCACATTTTTGCCTCTCATTTACTCTTCAGTCCTTTTCAATCCGGCTTCCTACCTTATAAATGTATCGAAATTGCTCTCTCCTGAGTTACCAATGATTTCTGAATTGCCAAATCTAATGATCTTTTTGCAGACCTCGACTTACCTGACTTAATGGATACTGTCATCTACATCCTCCACCTGAATATTCCCTCCTCTCGACTGTCCTGACTCTACTCTCTCCTCAATCTCTTTCTACCTATTTGCTGCTCTCAGTTTCCTTTGTGCATTCATTATCCAGATTACACCTCTAAGAGTGGGTATTCCCCAAAGTTCTGTCATAAGCTCTTTTCTCTTCTCACACACTCTCTTGGCGATCTCAACTACTCTCATGTGTTCAATTATAATTTCTATGCTGATGACTCCCAAATCTATATATCAAGCCCTGAGCTTCAGTGTTCCATCACCAATTCCCTATTGAATATTTCAAATTGGATGTCTTAGGCACATCTTCAACTCAGCATGTCCAAACGTGAACTCCTATTTCCCCCTAACCCAATGCCTCTTCTGAACTTCTCTATTGCTGGAGAATGTACCACTATTATTGTAGTCACCCAAGTTCATAACTTAGACCATTCTACCTATTTGGTTGTCAGACATGCTCAGAACTGTATTTTTACTTTTAAAGAAACAGGATCACAGTTATACAGCTTGATCAAGAAACAAACACAGATCTTAGGGATAAATAGTAGCTGAAGAATCAATTATGGGTACCTCCTTACAATGGGGCACATACCTACCTTCCATACAAGGAGGATTGCTTAGTCCAATTTACATTGAAGCAATTTCAAGTCTCAGTGGCTCCACTTGCTGCTTCAAAGAAATTATGCCACAGACTACTTGGGCTCAATGTTCACTTTTCCACCAATCATTCATCCTGAAATTTCATTTACTTAATTTCATCTTATTTCTATTAAACTTTCTCTCTTTGTCTCTGTCTTTCTCTGACTCTGTGCCTCTATCTTTTTTATTATCTCTGTCAGTCTTTCTATGTCTCTGTATATGTCTCTAGACCAGCCTTATTAAGTCCTCTTTCCTCTCTGAAATTAAATTTTTTTTTTGTTTTTTGGTTTTTTTTCCAAGGGAAAAGACAAAGTTTATTAGGGATTCACCATAATGGATTGTCTTAAGAAATCCCACTCTTTGTGACACCTGTTTTCACAAGCAGCTGAAATTAAAATATTAAAGTGTTGAAATATTAAAAGACATACAATGTTTAGCCAAATTTCTAGAATGAAATTATAATAATAACTCACCTTTCTAAGGTGCTTTAAGTTATCTAAAGCCTTTCCTTACAATCCTAAAAGGCAGGTAGTACACACATTATTTGCTGCATTTACCTGAAAGGGAAAGTGAGTCTCAAAGAGGTGGAATGACTTGTTCAAAATCACACAGAACTTGAATACAAATCCTTTGACTTAAAATCATTTGACTCCTTCCATTACACTTGTGTGTGTTGCATTTTACTATTACAATGTGCTTAGACACATTTGCATTAATCAGTTCAACAAAATAGTCTTCCTGGTAGGGTGTCAGTATGGGAATCTCTGTTTCATGTAGATTATAATCCCCTATCCTATAGTCAATCAATGTGAGGGCAAGATCTTTCCACTGGGATTTAGGAGAACTGTGTTCTAGTGCTACACCTACCACTAACTTTCCGTTTGACCTTGGGCAAGTCAAGGAATGTCAGTGACTTCACCTGTAAAGAGAAAGGGTTAGTTCAGGTGATTTCTAAAGCCTCTTTCAGTTCTACAACCTCCTAAGCCAAAGAGACTCCAATCTGTACTCTGAAATTCAGAGATAATCATTCCAGACAATAGGAATAAAATGAGATGTTATTTGTAAAGCATTTTACAATCCTTAGAGGGCTATATAAATGCTAGCTAGCTATTGGAGAAGAATAAAGGCACAGCTTGATTCAGATTCTGAATCTGCCACTTATTACATGCTTGACCTTAGGTGAATCACCACCCATTTCGCCCACATTTTCCTTATCTGTCAGATAAAAGGGTTGGACTAATAGTCTTTAACATCCCATCTAGCTTTAAATTCTATGATTCCTTCCAGTGTGGTATAGTGAAAAGAACCCTAAGATCACTTACTATCTGTGTTACTGGTAGCTCACATATTTCTGGGGCTATTTCCTCATTTCTAAAACACGTACTACTTCCTTCATAGGGTTGTGGGGATGTAAATGCTGAGCTAACCTTAATGAGCAGGGATTGGACCTATGATTCAGTTTGGGAAAGGAAGTTCCCAGGAAGGATTTTCCTCTACCAGTGCACATTAGCACTTCCTCCATAACTATTAGTGTTAAATAACTTGCCCAGGGTCTCATAGGCAATATATATATATATATGTGTGTGTGTGTGTGTGTGTGTGTATATATATACATAATCAGAGCCACCCGGGGCTTCCTGGATTCTAGGCTGGCTCTCCATTGGCTATGCCATGCTGCTTCTCTTTCTGCTTCTTTATATGAAACGGGAAGTTCTACAGAAATGTGAGTGGTGATTGTTATTCCTATGACCAAATGAGGCAATGTTATGTAAAGCACTTAGGAAAACTTAACTTATGGTATAAATGTCAGATATTTTTATTACCATGGCATTTGCTGGTTGAGTGTCCCTGAGGTTTGCATTCCCATGGAGAGGCTATAACTGCTATTGTATCTTCCTGGGCACCTAGTCTCAGAGAAAACCCAATGACGTGGGCCACAGTATCCTACTCCAAAGAAACTGGGGGCTCCTTTCAAGCCTGAATGAACTCTGACAATTGCCAACCAAGAGTCACCTCCCCCATCCTTAGCCCAATGCATAGCATCCCAGGGTTTACTGTGTGTCTGGCACATAGTAAATATTTAATAAATGCTTGTTTATGAATAAGTAGATCCTACTCAAGCCAATGTGCCAACCAGTGATCCAAGAATTTACAGGCCTAGACCCAGATCTGAGGTAGCCGAAGAAGACAGCACTCTTAAGGGAAAATGAACCCTGGAAGATGTCAGAAATCGCTCAGTCAGTGACTGACTCATTCTGACTTTGTTGGAATTGACAATTTGCTGCTCACCCTGGCCCCTCGTTGTGGTATAGCAGAAAGAGCACTGGACATAGAGGCAGGAGACTTGGGTTTGGAGTCCTGATCTTTCACTAGGTGGGTGACCCTTTGTTAACTAGTTTCATCAGCCATGAAATGGTAATAATAGAACTTAAACTGGGGAAAGCACTTTATGAATCTTAAGGTGCTATGTTAATGGAAGTCTTTATTATCATAGCTGTGATTATTATTTAAGGCCCTTCCTCACATGTGGCTACTTCCCAAAAAACCCTCCCTCCCTTCCCTGTCCCATTCATTCCAGTCTCTAGTCATTAATTCAGACAAATGTGAAGATATCACAATATCTTGTTTAGAGTAGCCTCTAAACAAGATATGATACACACACACACACACACTCACACTCACACACACACACTCACACACACACACACACACTCACACTCACATACACACACACACACACACACACGTGCACATATGCACACATGCCTCAACAAACATTCCAGAACTTTGTAATCATGAAGGGCTATCTAGCTATCTAGCTATCTTTCTATCTGTGTGTAGACAGTCACTCAACAAGCATACATTAAATGCCTACTATGCGCCATTTTCTCATTTGAGCTTCATGATAGTCATGTGATTAAGACAGGACAGAATCTCAGATGAAGTGATTTCCTCAAGGTCTTTTAGCTAATAACTCATGGAATATTACAGTAAGAAAAAAATCAAAATCACCAAATTCAATCTGTTTATTTTGCAGATAAATGTTTATTGGTTAATTGACTGAGATAAGGATACTGAGGCCCAGAAGAGAGAAGTGATTTGCCCATGGCTAGTTACACTGCTAGTAAATAATTTAATTCTGATCTTTTGATGCTAAAGTCAGTGCTATCCCCCACTTTGCTAGCTACCTTAATTAGCAGTACAGATGACAGTTGAACACAGGTTTCTTGATAGTTCTAAGACTTTTGTGCCATATTACAGTGCCTATGAGCATGGTTTAGTTGAAAGCAATATTCTCCTCTTTAAAGTAACTCTCTGGGGGTCTTAACACCTTCCAATGCTCACTGAAGAGCAATTCTAATTCTTCTGTAAGGCTGAAATCAACTTCCCTGTCCTGGGTGTATAGTAAGAAATGTGGGCTTCTGAAGGTGAATCAATGAATCAATCTACAAGCATTTATTAAGTACCTATTATGTGCTACATATCTGCATTAAGGATACAAAGACAAAAATTAAATGGTCCCTCCCTTCAAGCAAGTAGGCCAGTTTTTTTGAATGATAAAAAATTCAAATTGTGGTGAGAATGAACATAGCCTGCCCTTGCCTCTTAGACTTTTACTTTGGACAAGATTTTAAGAGAGATGCTTTGTGGCCTCTTGGGGCATGGAGTTGATCCAAATGAATAGTGAATGTATCAAAGGTGAGTCAAAAACAGAAAATGTACCCAAGTCATGACCATGAACGGAGTAAGACCCAGAACAGACATGCAATTGATCAATATCAGTAAAACCATGGAAGACTTAAGAACTCTGATTACTACAGGAACCAATCTCGACTCCAGAAGACTGATGCTGTAAGCACACTTCCCACTTCGCTGAATAGTGATGGGCTGTAGTTACAGACTGAAATATACATTTTCAGACACCAACAATAAACACAAAATTTTGCCTAATTATACGTGTTTATGACAAAGGAGGGCTTTTAGTAGAGAAGGAGGTAGTGTTGTAGGGGAAGAACAATGATAAAAAAAAGAAAAGTAAGAAAAGCACATCAGCAAAATTTCTAAAAATGCACAGAAGAGAGCAGAAGATCAGAAGGGTACAAGGGTGGGGGAAAGCTACTTTGGTACTGCCATATTAACATTATATACATAAACATATATAATGTTTAATGTATAATTTAATGTATAATATATAATGTATAATGTTATTGTATAATTATATATGTATGTGTTAACATGACAGTGCCACATATTATGTTAATATGTAATTGTATATGTGTTAACATGACAGTCCTATATATATAGTGATAGATTTGTGGTTACATATGTAGCCTTTTTTCTTGGTCCTTTGTATGTGGAAATGATCATTTTTGCTTGATGATTGTCAAGTTCTTTAAAAAAAAATTAAAGAAAAAGACACAACTAGTCTTCCCTAGGAACCTCTTAGAACTTCCTAGAGTATGCAATCCTTCCTTACTTCTGCCCCATAGAATCCCTCTTTCTTTAAGGTATGGCTCAAGCACTACCATTACATGAAGCCCTTTCCAAATCCCATACCGCAAGTCTCCCCCAAATTGCTTTGTATTTAACTACTTTGCATTTACTTGTATTTGCTCTCTCTATGCTTAGTCTGCCATGTACTTATATGGGGCCTCGTTGTCTGCCCGGTTGGCATGTAAGCTCTTGGTTAGAAGGGATTTCTTCATTTCTCCTGTTTATATCCAGTACCTAGCACAAAGCATGGCCCATAGTCTGTAGTTAGTGATTATTTGATGGGTTGATTTGCTGAGAGGCAGTTTGGTATGAACAGGGATGGTTAGAAGCAGTTAAAACTGGGCTCTTGAGAGTGTTGAATTTTCAGTGTGAGTATTTACACTTCAGAAATCAGCAAATGCTGCAAATCAGGCCTTGATTTATTGTTTTGTTGATTTTCTAGATTTAAAAAGTTGTTAATTATGCATATTAAATTTAGAAGTGTGTAATGTGTACTTTTGCTGGAGAGGTGATTATTAAACATTTACCAGTACAATACTACGTATAGTATAAAGAGCCTTCAGTATGGAATCAGAGTACAGAAAATGTGATAGAATACCAGCCGTGACATTAACTGATGTGGTCTTGGGCAGGTCATTTGTCAAATCATTCCAGAAAAACTTGTTTACACATGTAAATATAAAGAATTGGGGATACAAAACCACAAAGGGAAAAACACCTGTGCTCAAAGAACTTAAAATGGAATTAGAGGAGATGTGATTTTCAAAATTTGAGGGGAGATATCATGATCACCTGAGCAAGAGGGAGCATAATATTTTATCTGGGATGTGGCACAACCTAAGTTAAGGAAAGGGAAGAAATTCAACGGTTGGGAATAGAAAGGAGCTCCATCCCAAATGTAGAACTCTTTCTGCAGCCAATCCCTTCAGATTTGTGCTCATTTTGGCTGGTAATTTTTCTAAAGGGTTACTTCAACTACTCTCAGGATTCCAGGAAATAACACTGAGGAACTGGATTTCTGGTATCATTGTTCATGATACAAACCCCACCAATTTGCTTTTTGCTAACAATCGGTCAGTAGACAATTAGCTTTTTAGGAAAGGTATTTACTAAGATGGCATAGCAAGAACAGTAAAAAATAATCCCCCTCAAACTGTGGGACATACTCATCTTTTAAATACAAGGTGCCTATGGAGAGTAGGCACCAACCTAAAGTACAATAGCAATGAGATATATGGGGTGTATGGGTGTCAGAAAAGACTGGTTTCTCTGGTGTGAGGGTTGCTGAGTCCTTTTCAGTGCTGCTTTCCACCTTTGATATCCACCTGCTACCAACTCTCATCTGTAGCTCAAAGAAGCTATAGCATGAACAGTGGCCACATCCCTGTAAACCAATCTGGCAGATGGGCTGGAAGGTTGAGGTAGCCAACAAACCTCAAACCTCTCAGTGACTTGGTCAGGTTGCGGGGGGGAGGGTTTCTTTTCCAAGCATGTAAAGATTTCCCCCAGTGGAATGGGTGGATGTGAATAATTTGTTCCAATGGGCCATGAAGGCAGTGGAAGTAGGCACTGTGGAACACTTAGAGCTTGTTTAAACAGCAAGGATGCCAAGCTTATCCACTGATCCCGAGCTATCATCCATTGTCTTGATTTTTGTCCTGCTACTAGATTTCAATGATTCTGGTAAAGAGGGTGAGGCCAATGACTTTATACAACTCTGGCTCATTTAAATTCAATTTATTTGTGAGTCAAAAGACATCATCCATACCATTTTACCATTTTACCTACCTCAAAATCATGTAGTAGCAGACAAGTGATGAAACAGTAGGTGCAGATACACCAAGAGATGTAATCACAATCCTTCATAGGGTCGTCTCATTGAACTGAAGCAGCACTGAGATTTGGCAGTCCCTGGGGTGTCTGAGCAGCCTTTTTAAAGAACCTCATTGCTCACCTCCTGGCATGAAGAAGGGGCTATAAAGGTGCCATAAAAATTGCTTCACCAAACCTAACCTTGGCCTGCTTACCATGGTAGGCAGGGAGGCTACGCTATGGTTGAAACACACCCAAAAAGTTAGATGATGAGGTGCCAGAGCTAGCTCAGTGTTTTGTGAGGTTCCATAGGAAAGCATGGGAAAGAAGAGGTATTAATCTGCCTGCCAAACTAAAGGTCTCCAGAGCCATTAGGCTGACTTCATTACTGTATGTCTATGAAACTCGACAGTCTACTAGTGCCATGCCAGGAAACTGAATTGCTTCTGTTTGAATTGTTTTAGGGAGATTCTGAAGATCCCCTGGCAAGATAAGGACACTGAGGTCCTTCCTTGAACTCAACTGCCTAGCAAACTCTGCTATAGAGAGCGCAACCCTGATGGGCTGGCCACATTGTTCAAATGCCAGACATACATTTATGTAAAAAATTATTTTATGGAGAACTCGTGCATGGTAAGAGCTCACATGGAGATCAGAAGAAATGGTACAAGAACACTCTCAAGATCTTGCTGAAGAACTTTGGAATTAGTTGGGAGAAATCGAAGATACTGGCACAGTACTGCCCAGCATAGCATGCCTGTATCAAAGAAGGCTCTGTGCTATATGAGCAAAACAGAATTACAGTAGCTCAAAAGAAATGTGAGATGAACAAATTTAGAGACATCTTTACTCCAAATGTTCATGTGGACTGTTTGTTCCCAACCTGTGGGAGAGCTTTCCAAGTTTGTATTGACCTGATCAGCTACAAACAGACACACTGTACCTTGACCCCAATATAGTGATGTCAGTCTGGTTCTCTTCAAGAATGAAGACAATGACCAGTGAGATATATGTGTAGAGAACATATGTGACAAATAGGTAACACACAATGCCTAATTATTAAAAGTTCTTTTTGCTCTTTATAGAGAAAGTCCTTTTGAAATTACCCTTAAGGGTAATGCTTATGTTGGGCTCAAGGGGTCAGTGCCTTTATAGAATCCATATCCAGCACTTCTCTCCATCACAGTGGGCTACATTTCCTGAAGGTCCTTTTTGTTGAGTGACTATCACTCTGGCTGGAAGTTTAATTTCCTAAAAATCCAGCTTCTCCGATCCCATCTCCCAGATGGATATATGGTCTGCTACTGCTCCACTTTCTTTGATGACATGTCAATGAAAGAGGAGGGGAAGGAAGGAACAGGGAAGGATAGAGACAAAACAGACGCTCTCTAACCCCTGCAAAAGTAAATCTCTCTCAGAGCTTGGTTCTGATTCTCAAAATGGAATCCTCTAAAGGGGAACTCTTCCATTACTAGACTGCTTTACCAAGTGACTGACTCACTACTGAACTTCCTGGACTTATACATTGGCCAAGAGTGGTATCTGATGCTTTTAGTCAGTCACGAGATATTTCCTATATGGCTTCATCTGCTTTATGTCAAATGGCCAAAACTCCACAATCACTTCAAGTTGACTTAGGGCTTATTTATACCTTGTTTAAACTTTTGCTTGATTGATTCAATTGAGGTATCTAGGTCTTCTCTGGTTATAGTAATTGTGGTGAGAGTGTAATGCCACCCTACCATAATCATGTACAAGACCTAAGGGGCAGAGATGGAAAAAGAGGACAGGATCAAGGACTGATAAGTGGTCCAATTTGGCTGGAATGTTCATGAAGTAGAGTAAAAGAGGTAAGACTAGAAAGATAAATTGCACCCAAATTGCAAAGACTGTTGAATGCCAAGAAGTGGGCCTCAGTTTCCTCTTCTGTAAAATGAGAAAGTTAGTTTAGATCATTACTATAGCTCACATTTTTATTGAACTTGGCCATCCATTATGTGCTTTCCCTGCTTATCAGAAAAATAGCATAAGTATTATCCCAATTTTACAGTGAAAGGAAGAGATCTACAGAGCTGGAGTGACCCAAGGTTGCACAGACAGTAAATGACAGAGGTAGGCATTTGAACCCAGGTCATCTGATTCTAAGTCCAGTGTCCTTTGTACATTCCATTGATGAATGGAATCCATCATCAGGATGAACAAATGTTGCCATAAACTTAAAAATAGCCAGGTAAAATTGGAATAGCTTCAGCCTCCCTAAGTGAGGCTCTCAGTGGCTTTATTCTATTAGTCTTTAAGAACCCGGAATGATTCGTTTGGTTGCCAAGAAAGCTTTTGTCCTATAAATATGCCTCAAAAACTCAGGTCAAGCTAGTTTGTGTCATACCTTCCTAATAAATACAGTGCTTGGTTATAGTTTAAATTCCAGGACCATACTCCACGTGTCACTTAAATTTATTTGTCACGATCTCACTGCCAGAACGCTATTAAAATATGGAAGGCAATCCAGCCAATGTTATTGAGGTCACTTTCAGAAAAAGCCACAGGGAGCTGTCCTCTTTCTAATCCTTATGATTTGGAAGCATCAGGAACATCCATGTTGCCACTGCTCAGGTCATTCCAACCTACTCTTTTTGAAATGAGTACTAAGAAATTAAAAAGCATTTTCTAAGAGGTAGTGTGGTGTAACACAAAGAATGTGGTATCATCAAAATGTCATAGAGTCGGAAGTTTGGGGATCTGAGTTCAGGCTTTCACAACGACCCCCGATGACCTATGACTTGGAAACCATTTCACCTTTATGTACTAAATTTGCCCCATCTGTGATACTGTAGTAAATGCATCATAGCCATTTACTGTGAGAACAATGCTTTATCATCCTTAAAGTGCTACACAAATGTAATCTATTACTTTGACATATTATTACCATCATTTTATGTCATGGATTGTTTTAATAGAACCTAGAACAGTATCTGGCACATAGTGGGTGCTTAATAAATGCTTATTGATTGTTTGAAATAAAATTTCTTCAAGGAAAGAGCATTGAATTGTGATCAGGAGACCTGGCTTCTGTTTCTAGCCCTACAGCTAACTAGCTATTTGACCTTGACCAGCTGGGCCTTTCTGGGCTTCAGTTTCCTCACCTTCAATCCAGCAAATATCTCCTGAATTGTTATTATGTGCAAGACCCAATGCTAGGTGTGGAGGTTAGAAAGATGGCAATGACATGGTTTCTATCATCAAGGACCTAGACAGGGTGGGGAACCTATGGCCTTGAGGCCACACATGTCCCTCTAGGTCCTCAAGTACAGCCCTTTGACTGAATCCAAACTTCACAGAACAAATCCCCTTAATAAAAGGATTTGTTCTGTAAAACTTGGACTTAGACAAAAGGCCACACCCAAGGAGCTAGAAGGCCACATGTGGCCTTGAGGCAACAGGTTCCCCACCCCTGAGAGAAATTTAGTAGATTCACAGTGAGTGAGGAGAGACATATACCCAAATAACTAGAATACAAGTTGAAATGAGAAAATTGCAAGAGGCCTTAGAAGTAGAGGAAACAAGGTTTTAATCTAGCTGAGGGGTGTCAGAGAAGACTTCATGGAGGAGAAGGTACCTGAATTGAGCCTTGAAGGAAGATAAGGATTCAGCAGATAGAAATGTGGAGCTAGTCCATCCATATAGGTCAATAATCCAAATCTAGTGCAATGGATCACTAAGAGCCTCAGGGTTTAAACAAACAATCCATTTGAGAAAAATATATTCAAATCCCCTCCTCACCATTGCCACCCCCCAAGCAGTTTCCAAGATGGATAAAAAGAAGTGGAGAAAGTCAAAAGTTTCTGGCAGGGAGATTCACTGGGGTCTTTGGAATGCCCCATCTAAGTTTTTAACATGCTTTTATACTCTGCCCAAAGGATCCACAGCTCTGTCTCAGATCAATCCTCCTTTTCTTCTCACTGTGAAATGGGGACAGGGAAGGGGCTAGGCTGGGTGTGAAGGATATTGGCCTTACTTGGGCTGACCAGTGAAGTGAATTTGCCTGCCTATCTACACTCCTGCAAGACTTTCATCTTTATGCCTGAGGGTAGAAATCTGATAATTAATAATAATAATATAAATGATAAATATCTAACATTTATATAACTGTTTCAGGCTTTGACTTCTAGAAGGATGACAAGACACTGAAGCAATTATTCTGCTAATCTGGACCTATTGTAGAAGTTGTGGCCATCAAAGACAGAAAGGCCCAAAGGTCCAATAGTTTTGGTTTCAACACATTCATCGGTATTTAGTATTGCATAAATGACTTGAGGACCATTAATGGAAAGAGTAGATGGGAGACAGATAATACTGTACTTTTGAGAGTTGTCATCCTGAGCCTCAAGAAGCAGCTGCTTTGGTGGCAAAGGCAGAGGATTAGACACTCCAGAGGAGTAATGAGAGGAGTTATGGGGTTTGTATGCTGTAGCAGGAGCAGTGGGTGACCTAGATCCAAAGTCTATGGTGGTAAAATCCAAGTAATGTATGACTTAAATTATTCTGGAAGCTCATGCAGGGACAACTAGGACAACTGCATTGATCCGAGTTACATACCAAATAAGAATTCTTCTTGACTCAAGATCACTCTTGCAATAGTCATATTTATAAAGATTTGGCAAGCTTCACTGAAATGTAATATAATTCCTTTATGAACTTTTGCCTTTTTATTGGACTCTTACTTTGCCAAGTCTCAACCCAGAGGCTTCTCATGAAATGATGCACTGAAAATTACTGATTATCATATGCTGAGAATTATTGATAATGAATTCACCCCTCTTTAGGCAGCTTGCCAAAGGCTTATCACATTGATGTTTGACTTAATACTGACACGTGATTGGCTTTAGCCTTACTATAACTCAGAATTCCCAAACTCAAGAGATACACCAGCCTCAGCCTAAGTAGTAAGTACCATGGACTACATGCATATACTACTATGCCTCACTGTCTTCCTTATACTGAACCAACTCTATCTACCTAGTTTAAATCCAACCTGATCACAGTGTATAATCTTTCTGATACGTTTCCATAGTCTATTTGTTAATATCTTTTTTAAATTTTTCAAAAAAATATTATTTACTTTACTAAATATTTTCCAAATACATGTAAAAGCATTTTAACAATTTTTTTTTAAATTTTGACTCCCAAATTCTTTCTGTCCTTCTCAACTCTCCCCCCTCCTTGAGATAGCAAACAATTGGATATTGATTATACATGTGAAGTCATGCAAAATGTATTTCCATATTAGTCATGCTATAAAAGAAAACAAACAAAATAATACAATAAAATAAAGTTTCAAAAAATGCTCAAATCTACATTCTGAGTTTGTCAGTTCTCTATTTGGAGGTGGATATAATTTTTCATCATGGGTCTTTGGAAAATATCTTGGATCATTGTCTTTATCAGGGTAGTTAAGTCTTTCACAGTTGATCATCCTTATAATATTGCTTTTACTGTGTACAATGATCTCCTGGCTCTGTTCACTTCACTTTGCATCAGTTCATATAAATCTTCCCTGGTTTTTCTAAAACCATCCTGCTTGTCATTTCTTATAGCACAGTAGTATTCTTTCATAATCATATAAAACAACTTGTTCAGCCATTCCCCAATGTATGGGCTTCTTCACAATTTCCAATTTTTTGCCACCACAAAAAAACCGCTATAAATATTGTCCAAATAGGTCCTTCTTCCCTTTTTGTTGATTCCTTTTGGACACAGACCTAGTGGTGGTATTACTGGATCAAAGGGTGGCCACAGTTTTATAGTCCTTTGGACATAGTTTGAATTGTTCTGCAGAAAGGCTGGATAATTTCACAACTCTATGAACAGCAAATTAGTGTCCCAATTTTTTTGACATCCCTTTTACCATTTCTCTTTTTCTGTCATATTATCCAATCTGATAGGTGTGAGCTGTTATCTCAGAGTTGTTTTACTTTGCATTTCTTTAATCAATAGTGTTTTAGAACATGTTTCATATGACTATTCATAGCTTTGATTTCTTCTTCTGAAAATGGCCTAGTCATATCTTTTAACCATTTGTCAGCTGGAGAATGGCTTTTATCTTTGTAAATTTGACTCAGTTCCCTATATATTTGAGAAATGATCTCTTTATCAGAGAAACTTCCTGTAAATTTTTCCCCTAGTTTCTCGTTTTCCTTCTAATTTTTGCTACATTAGTTTTGTTTGTGCAAAAGCTTTTTAATTTCTGGTAAGCAAAATTATCTAATTTACTTCCTGTAATACTACCTCTTTGTCATAAATTCTTCCCTTATCCATAGATCTGACAGGTACATTTTTCCATACTCCCCTAATTTATTTATAATATCACCCTTTATGTCTAAATCATTTGTCCATTTTGACTTTATCTTGTTATACAGTAGGAGATGTTGCGCTATGCCTCACTTCTGCCAAACTGCTTCCCAATTTTCCCAGAAATTTTTGTCAGATGGCGATATTTTACCCCCAAATCTTGGATCTTTGGGTTTATCAAACACTAAATTACCATAGTCATTTATTACCAGATATCGTGTGTGTAATCTATTGCACTGATCCAACATACTATTTCTCAGCCATTACCAGACTGTTTTGATGATTACCACTTTGTATTATACTTTGAAATCCGGAACTGCTAGGCTGCCTTACTTGAGATTTTTTTCATTGATTCCCTTGATATTCTTGACCTTTTGTTCTTCCAAATTAATTTTCTCACTATTTTTTTCTAGCTCTATAAAAATAATTCCTTGGTGGTTTTATTGGTATGGAACTGAATAAGTAAATTAACTCAGGTAAAATAGTCATTTTTATTATATTGGCTCAGCCTGCCCATGAGCAATTAATATTGCTCCAGTTGTTTACATCTGTATTTGTATGAAAAGTGTTTTGTAGTTTTGTTCATATAATCTCTGTGTTTGTCATGGCAAGAAGACTCCTAAGTATTTTGTATTGTCTACAACTATTTTAAGTGGAATTTCCATCTCTTCCTGTTGAGTTTTGTTGGTAGTATATAGAAATGTCAATAATTTATGTGGGTTTATTTTATATCTTGCACCTTTGCTGAAGCTGTTGTTTCAATGAGCTTTTAGTTGATTCTCTAGGGTTCTCTAAGTATACTATCATGTCATCTGCAAAAAGTGATGGTTTTATTTCCTCATTGCATTCCTTCAATTCTTTTTTCTTGTCTTACTGCCACAGCTATTATTTCTAGCACAATAATGAATAAATGTGGTGACCATGAACATCCTTGATTCACTCCTGATCTTATTGGGAAGGCTTCTAGTTTATCCCCATTACAGATAATGCTTGCTGTTGGTTTTCTATAGATTTTTTTTGTTCTTATTGTTGTTCAGTCATTTCAGTCACGTGTAACTCTTTGTGACCCCATGTTAGAGTTTTCTTGGCAAAGAAACTGGAGTGGTTTTGCATAGATACTACTTATCCTTTTCAAGAAGGGCTCCCCTAACCGAAATCAAAACAAAAAATCTCCTCATTTAATTTATCAATTTGAGGAGGGGGAAGGACTGCCTTTAATTTTATTAATCTCTTCTTTGAATTTCAAAATTTCTACTTTGTTGTTAAGGGTTTTTTCTTTGTTGACATGTTTAATGCATGTTAAATTCATCAGTTTTCTTATTCTTTTTCTCTTTCTTTAAAAAATGAAAATATTTCAAGACATCAATTTTCTTCTGAAAAATTTTTTAGCTACATCCAATGAATTTTGGTGTATTGTCTTTTTATTATAATTTTCTTTGATTAATTTTTCTATTGTTTCCATAATTTGTTCTTTAGTGCACAGGTTCTTTGGAATTATTATTAATTATTTCTTGAAAGGCCTTTTAATAAATATAACTTTTTGCATTGTGATCAGTAAATTATATGTTTAATATTTCTGCTTTTCTGCATTTTTGGGGAGGTCTTTATACCTTATGACATGAAAAATGTTTCTAAAGTTGCCACATGTGTCTGAAAAAATGTAAATTTTTTGCATCATCACCAATTTTTCTAAAATTTGATTCATGCCCTAAATTTCTTTATTGTTTATATTTAATTGATATGTATAGGTCTGAAAGGGGTATACTGAAGTTCCCCGTTATTCTTGCTTTACCATTTCTCTGCAATTTGATTAACTTTTTCTCTAAATACTAGTTGCTATGCTATTTGGGTCATATATGTGAAGTATTGATATAGGCTATCTACCATTTTGACTTTAAACATTAAATTCCTGCTTATCTCTTTTTGTCATGGATTTACTTACCTGAAATCATGATAGTAATTTCTGTTTTGTTTTGTTTTACTTCGGCTGACACATAATAGCTCCTTATTTTATATCTATGTAAACCTTCATGTTCCAAGTATCTTTCTTGTAAACCACATATTTGGGGTTCTGCTTTCTAAACCTTTGTGCTATTCTTTTCCAAATGGTGAATACAGTCAACCAATTTACAGTCATGATTATAACTGTTCATTGTGTATTTCCCTCCATCCTGTCCTGTCTTACTTTTTCCTCTTTTTGCTCCCTTCCCCTCTTTAAAAATAAGACTGAATTTACCTAACACTTGTGGTCTATAAATGAAATATTCTGTTTCCACACCATTTTTTGCTTCTCTTTGCTTTTCCCTGCCCCTGATCTCAAGTTTCCATTCTTTTCTTTTAATTTCTACATCATGCCCCCACTTCAACATTGGAGTTTATCTTGCTTATGACTATTCTCTTACCTATCCTACTCTCTCTGTCTCCTCCTTATTTCCTCCTATTTCCTTTCTGAGTTTAATGTGTTTCTATACAAAATTCTTTATATGTATGTTGCTGGAGGGAAGTGGGAGTAGGTGAAGAAGTTTGACTGTTTTCAACCCTCCTTTGTCATGCACAGATGAAAATGAGCTCAGCAGATGCCCATTCCCCCTACTTCTTTTTCTGTGTTTAAAAGCTCTCTATCTTCTTTACCTCTATTTTATAATAATGATTTCTTCCTTTTACTACTCCTCCCCTCTCCATTATGGTCTCCTCTGCCTTCAATTTCTGTTTGCTTCTTATACCATCAAAATGGAGTAAAACACCCTGATTCTTTGCACCCTTTCTCTATGACCTGTAAAAGGAATTAGAATTTTATATTAATTGATATGATATGTGTAATGAATATACTAATAATTTAGTTTTCTCAGAGCTGCTTTTTCTGGCTTAGAAGTCAGAAAGTCACAATGCAACTTGAAATGATCAATCAAACCCTTGACAATGCTCACACAATCACTACATTCCTGTGCCTATGTACCTTAAGGGAAGCAAATCAAAAACTGTAGACCCTGTGTTCATCACAGAACTCTGGTCCTGTGTCCCACCATGTAACAGACCCTTAAATTTGAAACAATCAACTTGGGAACTATTCCCACAGGACTCCAGAACACCTGTCTTGTCCTGCTCATGGTCTCATTGAAGGAAACCACACAGGCCCTGGGAATGATTGTTTTGCAATTCACCTTCCCCCTTCCTGTCCCACTTGTGATTTATGTATATAAACTGTGCCTTTACTCCAGCATGTGGAGCTCTCCTCAGGAGAGCTTCAAAAGGTCTGCAGACTGATTCCCCACTCTGAAAGTAATTAATTAGACCACTATGTGTTTCCTAAAACTCCTGTCTCTGTACTGCTTTGTGCAGCTCTAGCTATTCACAGGTTTGAGACTGGTCCTGTCTAGTGTACATTTAAAATTCTGCTAACAGGCCCTTGAAGATATTAGGGTTCTGAGAAAATATTTGTTTTTTATCCCTCTATTAAGAAACAATTCATCTCCACATAGGCCCTTCTCATTAAGGAAGTTTTTAATAACTTTCTATTTCTTTTGATGCCTAGATTCAATTTAGTTTTGCCATATAGATTATTTTTAGTTTTAAACCTTTAACTTTTGCCCTCTGGAATACCTTATTCCAAGCTTTCTTCTTTGTAGTGGTGACTGCCAAGTTTTGTGTGAACCCGACTGTGGCTTCTTGGTATTTGAATTTTTTCTTCCTGGCTGTTTGCAGAATTTTTTCCTTTGACCTGGAAGCTCTGGATTTTTACTACACCATTCCAGAGAGTTTTCATTTTAGGCTTCTGGGCTAGTAACAGTTCTTTCTATTTTTACTTTGTCTTCTGGTTCTAAGAAAGCTGGGCAGTTTTCATTTATGATTCATTGAAATATGGTATCAAGGGGTTTTTTGTTATGATTTTCAAATCATCAAGTAATTCTTAGAGTCTCTCTCCTTATTTTCCAAGTTTGTTGTTTTTGAAGTTATATTCCTTGCTTTTTTTTAGTTTTTAAAAAATATTATTTATCTTATTGAGTTTATAAATATTTCATGGACTTGTTATTTCATTGAGTATCGAACTATTCAATTTTTAATGGGATATCTAGGTTCTTAAATCTAATTTCATTTTTTTCTAAGTAATCTTGTAATCATTACATTCAAGACATTTTTTTCCTTCTGAGGCTCTGCTTGGATTTATTGCAGGTCTAGTGAGAATAATTATGTTAACTTAGCATGAGCAGCTACATTTTCTTTTAGGCCTCCATTTTATAATTAAGTAGTTGTCATGTAGGAGCAACTCTATTTTGTGACTAAGTCGTTGGAATGTAAGTTGTTTACTATAGTAAGGCAAGCACTTGTGTGTAGTTTGGCAATGACATGAGTGTCTCCCAGTCCGGTAAACAACTGATGAGCACCTGTTAATGATATTAGCAAACTAAAACTTTGGTAGTTTTCTTTTATTATAAAATTAGGTCATCGATCACCAATCAAAACTTAGATATATGATATAAACACCCTTAACAAAAACAACAAAAACTCACCGGAAGCTTCAGACATTAGTCTGCTTTGTTGTTCCCAGAACAAAAAAAGTAATAATATTCATTTTGTTAAATAGATAATCGCATACTGTCAATAAATAGAGAGTGATTGCATGCATTAATGAGTATAAGTCTGTTTCAATATTTCTGTTGCACTAGTCAGAGTTTGTAATGGTAAATTGGGTTCTTCACACGCTTTATGTTATATAGGGCTACTCTCTTCTTCAAGCTTTATCCCTTGGTGTGTCTCTTGGTCTAAGGCATTTCTTCACACTGTTTTGTGTTTCTTTGGTTTGTTCATCACAAGCCTCAGTGTTTGAGTTAGGGGCCTGTCCGTGTGTCAAATTTTACTCCTGTACTCCTGGTTGGTATAGATAGACTGTGTTTTGTCTTGACTATTGTGGCTAAGATTAGACTACCTTCTATAGGAGTTGGTGAACTCATTTCCTACCGTGGTTCAGATCCATATTGTGACCCGGCATGAACTATTCAGGGCTTTTCTTTTGCTATAACTAGAGTCTGGGTGTGCTCCGCTACTGAAACCTTTTTCTCCTTAGACCATAGGACTCTGAGCCCCCCTACACAAACACATATACAACACAACATACCTCCTGCTCTGTCATGCCACAGGGTTTCAGAAATCTTTTCTTGATGGGGTCTGCCAGCATTCTCTTCCCCTTTCCCTTGACCTAAGGCTCACAGTTGTTCCCTGCTGGGCTATTCTATGGGTCTTTCTCCTGTGCTGAGGAAATAAGACAGGGATTCTGCTTTGTGCATTCCTTCCACCTATTCTGGCTTTATCTGTTTTAGATTTCTGCAGGATTCTGGCAGGTTTTTTTTCTGTAACCCTGGGTGGGGTGGAAGAGTTTACAGCTGATTCTACTTATTTTCCATTTTTTGATCCCTTTTCATGGCTTTATTTGGATGTTTGTTGGGGGGCAGGGCGGGGATCTGAGCTCCTGTTCATCCTAGCATGCTACCATTGTTTCACAACCCTGCTAGAATTATGATTCTTCTGAGATTGTGGATCCTTGTCCCCAGGCAACTTTTGGGAGCATTTTCCACAGTAGATTAAAGCTCGAAGGGGCCTTTAGGACATAGTTAAGAGTTAAGAGAGAACTTAGCTATGATCAAGTACAACCTTCTGCTTTTAGAGATACGAAAATTAATACCAGGAGATGGGAAGTGATAACACAGGCAATCACAATCATAACTCATGTGTTTGTGTGTTTCAGTGTTTCCAGGGTGTTTTCCCCTCACCAACCTTGTGAGGTGGTTAGTGTAAATATTATTGTTCCCATATTTCAAATGAGGAAACTGAGTCAGAGAGGAGTGAAGTGACTAGCTCAAGGTCGCATTGTTAATAAATGTCAAAGCAAAAAAATTTTAAACACAAGGGTCCCAAACCCTAGTCTACTGCATTTAATATCTGATCAATATCTCCAGCAGGATGGAACTGCATTCTCCAAGGGAGTCTAATTGCACATGCCTTACAGAATTGAAATTTTTAACTGAGTAAGGAATTTAGCAATAGACTCACTGACAACACCAAACACTATGAAAGCAAAAAGAGCCAAAGGTATATTTCTGATGTGCACCATAAGCAAGTGACAACTGCAGGGAGGAAAAGTTGATTGTAAGACAGCTAATGCACAGGAATATACTCACATCTGTCTTCACGTGGTGCTGTATCTCCCCTCCCAGTGCCACAGTGTTATTAAATGTTTAAGAGAAGATAGCATTTAGAAAAGAATTTTCCTCAGCATTTATTTTAACACTCTCTGCCAAAGCCTCAGAGGTGTATTAGGTCCATTCTGAAATTTGGCTGGAATTCAATTCAATTTAACAAATATTTATTAAGCAAAGGTGCAAATATTTATATTTTGAGTCTTGCTTTCCTAGAATTGACTTCTTTCCCTTTTTTCCAATTCTCGCCTATTGAAGTTGTGTCCTTTATTTAAAATCCAACTTAGCTGCCACCTCTGCCATGAGCTTTCCCTCATCTCTCCTAGGTGATCTGTCATAGCACTTTGCCTGCACCTTAACATCAGACACATGTCAATCTCTCATACATCAAAGACATTTGCCTATGTCTTCCTCCCATTGTATTGCCATTTCTTTGAGACCAGAAGCGGGAATTAATTTTCTGTGTATCCCTGGTTCTGGGCACAGAGCTTTGTACATAGAAGGGGTATAATAAATGGTGAATGAGTTAATGTCCTACTGCTAAGTGGTAGGTATTAAAGATGAATACATCACAGGCTTCACAAAGATACTCACATTAGTACCAGGCTTTTTCTCTAAGCAGCATCATGGATTCTCAACCCACTTACGTGATCCCACTTGTGTACCGTTGTTGAAGTGTCAAAGAGAAAACCGTGAGCTGGTATCCCCATTTTGTGGACGAGAATCAGATAAAAAGGTATAAGGACCTCTTTCTTTAAATTTAGAGAGCATGAGTTCCCTTGTGATGATATCTTCAGTAGCAGTGGAATCTTAACAACTATGCTTTCACAGAATTAGAGAACCAGAATGACAGGATTTTAGCGTTGGGAACCACTACTCAAGTTCAGTATAGGGACCCACATTTGACCTAAGTTCTAACAAATCAAATGGCAAAATATTTCGTTAGACCAATGGGTAAATAAGAGACAAAATCAAGCAATTGAATCATTCTCACCTAGGCCTTCTCTACACAAATGGTACCATCTCCAGGGAATTCATGTTCCAAGGCGAGAAAAAGTTGCGTTTTGAGCTAGAATATTTCTCTAGTATGAATTCACATGATTCTAGCTTCTGGTAACATTGCCTCATGGTTTCCTATCTCCACTGCTTGCTACCTTCATTTTTGTTGTAACTCCTTGCTTCTTGCCAGCCCTCAGCTTTTGAAGTTCTGCCTTTGGTGGCTGCTTTTCATCTGTGAAGCTCTTTCTTGGTGCTTCTCTGCCAAGGTGTTGCTGCCATCTGGAATAGCTGTCCTTTGCTTTCATAGCTTCTAACTTTTCTTTCATGACCTAGTATCTCCTACCTTTCCAGTCTTCCTACACATTACATACTATCACACACACACACACACACACACACACACACACACACACTATTAAATCCAGTGACCTTGTATTTGGTACAACAGAAGAGAAAAGAGCCCAGAAATACTGATTCTGACCCTTTGTTATTAAGTACTGTTGATGTTAAAAAAAATCAAGGGGCTTTGGTTTTGTGCCCAATGTTAAATAAAGGAATTTTGGAGATTACCCTAAAATTTAAATTAAATTAAATTTAAAAATCCAGGGACCCTGGCCTCCTTGATGTTCCTCAAATAAAATAACCTATCTCCCAATCCAGTGTATTTTCACTGACTGTCCTCCATGCCTGAAATGCTCCCTCTCCTTGTCTCTGTCTCCTGGCTTCTTTCAAGTCCAAGCTAAAATCCCATCCTCAACAAAAAACCATTTCTAACCCCTCTTAATTCTAGGACCTTCCCTTTGCTGATTAATTCCTACATATCCTGAACATAGCTTGTTTGCACATAGTTGTTTGAATCTTGTCTCCCTCATCAGATTGAGCTGCTTGAGAGCAGAGACCATCTCTTGCCTTTCTTTGAATCCCCAGAATTTATCCCAGGGCTTGAAACATAGTAGGAATTTAATAAATTTTTCTTGACTGACTCTTTCAACAG
Organism: Trichosurus vulpecula; assembly: GCF_011100635.1. Lineage (NCBI taxonomy): Eukaryota > Metazoa > Chordata > Mammalia > Diprotodontia > Phalangeridae > Trichosurus > Trichosurus vulpecula. The sequence goes on along the minus strand of NC_050575.1, from coordinate 5,386,324 downwards.
GTTTCCCATCCAAACATTTTTACTTTCCACCCAGCTGATTCACAAAAAGGTTACTCAGGTGGCTACATTATCTTGGTTGCCACCACCTCACAGAAAGCTCCCTGGGCCTCACTTGTAACTAACCTACAGTGATTTCATTCCTTTCACATCTTCCACGCCAACCCACTTTCCCCAAAATCTGTACCTTCCACTGAGTTATCTGAAGACTGAGGATGAAAACATACTCTATTTTTCATTTTTATTTTCAGCTTCTGCCATGCCTCTAGCTGCTAGTGCAAATTACCTTGAAACATACCTAACCTCCAAGGAGGCATCTAACAATGCTTAGAGGAGAGAGATAGAGCTGGTAAACTTTGTCCATCATTCTTACCACCAAGCAAAAGGTCCCTGTCCCTCTTACATAAAAATTATTTTAATATTTTAAGGATCCAAAATTTCTTCATCTTCTGTACATTAGTAGACAGATTAATTTTGGGAGGGCCCTCCCAACTTCTCATTATAAGCCTCTCCAAACTTAGGATGGTCTTTAGATGACAGACTCATAGGCAGTCTGTAGGCATGTTGTCAAAGCCTTCCAGCTTGGTAGGATCTACCAGAGGTTATATTCGACTAGACTAGCCTTTGAAAATCTAGAGTCATCTCCACCCCATAGTAAGATATATGCGGACGATTCAGATGGAGTACACACATAGCTGGTACCCTATGAATACTTATTGCTGAAGACAGCATGAGTAGTTCAGAATGGAGTCATGTGCCCTGTGAAGCAACCAACACTAGCATTATTAACCCCACTTTACAGATGAAGGAACTAACCTTCAAAGAAGTAAAAAACAACTTCTCCATTGTCATAAGGCTGACAAATAGAAGAACTGGGGGTTATAGCCCGCGTCTGATTTCAAGTGCAATGCTCTTTTCAATATGCCTCCTGGCAAGAGGAAGGCAATGGGTCATTCATTCACTCATTCATTCAATTTAAATTATCATTTACCCTTAAATATCATTGTGCAAGATACCATAATAGGAGATAGAGACACAAAAACTAAAAAAGAAGCAATCCTTACCTTTCATTTGTTGTTCATATTCAACTGAGGGCATACAACATGTGCATAGATAATTAGGTAACCACACTCACCTAAGTAGGGTGTGTGCTATGTACAGAGATAGACATGCATCCTGGTAGAAAGAATGCTCAGATAAATACTGTGTATCTGCAGAAGGGATTTACTGAATGGGTTCCAGTGATTTTTAAAAAGATGAATAGATAGATGACACTTGAAGGAGGTTGTGGGTAGAGACATTTTGCCTTTGGAATGGCAGACATGCATGGGAAGGCAGTCTCATCATGTCTCTGGACTTGCTTAAATTCTGGAAACTATAGATTCTGCAATCACAGATACTGAAGATTTGGAAAAAAAAGTTCTTGGCACTGTCAAGTGGTCCAACAACAGAAATTAATATGACTTTATTATTGGAAATGACAATAAAGAACATTAGCATTTGAATTGCTGGTAAAACCTTCTGTATGTGTTTTCTCCCTCACTTCTTTGTCTCTCTGTCTCTCTATCTCTCTCTGTCTCTCTCTCTGTCTCTGTCTCTCTCGGTCTCTCTCTGTCTCTGTCTCTGTCTGTGTGTGTGTGTGTGTCTGTTCCTCACCTTTACTATATCTATGTCTTTATACTGACAGGTGTCCCATGTGTAAAAGTATCTGCTTGTTCACCTCTGCCTTAAAGAAGCCCTCCCCTTTTTTCTGTCACTGCTCCAAAGTCAGCTTCAACATGAAGCTTTTTTTGATCTCCTCCAGCTGTTAGTGCCCTCCCTCCCAGGTTACCAAATTACTTTGAATTTATTATCTTTATATTTATTGTGTATATACTTATATACATGTTGCCCCCCCCATATATATGCTGTTTGAATGCAAGAATTAGTTATATTATTTCACTTCATATTTGTGTCCCTAGTGCCCAGAACAGTGCCTGGCACAAAGAAGATACTTAGTAATTCACTGATTGAACCTAAAATGTTATGACTGGAAATGACCTTAGATTATCTATTCCAGTGACCTGTTCCATTTGTTGAAAATGAGACCCAGAGACATGAAGTGTTCTGCTGAAGTTAATGCCAACATCGAGAATACAGCACTGACCCCTAATCCGAGTTACCTTTACTATACCACACAGCATCTCACCCCAAAGCCCTTCTTTTTTCTTGAATACTCTAATTTTCAGTTCCTCAACTGAATTATACGATAATTCATCTGCCTGACTAGAAATTGTTTTACATTGGACAAATGGATTCATCTTCAGCTAGATTTGGAAAGCTCTGGGAGTTTATAACTTGTATGTTCTTCCTTTATGGCCTAACACAGAATGTGCAGGGAGTGTAATGACCACTTCACCAAGATCTTTTCCCTGCAATCATTCCCAAGTTAATTTCCTCCTTTCCATCTGGTGTTTATTTTCATAATGCTAGTGGCTTCCAAGAAGCCTAGTATATTGCCAAACCTTCATTATCTACTGCCCTATTCTAAATGCTAGTACCCAGAACTCTTTGCTGTTGGTTAAAATGTATGTCTAACAGCTCGTTAGAGCTGACAAACGGGTTGTATCTTTTGGCTTGATGCCCTTCTGATAAACGCATCTGGGCCAACCTGAACCCAATTTCTAAGGTTAACACTGGAAGAATGAAAACAAAAGGGAAGCCCAAAGTCATCTACCCTAAGGGGAAACAGAGCATCAGGCATGATTGAGTGTTGAAGTAAATAGACCCCTACACTGTGTCAACTGAATTCTGTTCTAATGTTTTTTTTTTTAAAAAAACTAGTTGTGTTCTTGGGGAATTTACTTTTCTTCTTTGTTCCAGATTTTCATGTGTATAAAAACAAGGGAGTTAGAAGGTGGGAGATAATCTTTGAAATATGAAAATCTGAGAGAAAATAAACCTAAAAATATAATGTATTTGAGCAGTTGGAAAGGGCTTAATGATGATCAAGCACCTACATTCAAATAGGAGGAAGAGAAACAAGTGTTCCTTCAGAGTGCCACTGTCTTTAAGGCTCACAAGGGGTAAAGAAAAGGGGGAAACAACCAGCCTAAGGGTGATTTCATACTTTTGTGGGTTTTAAAAGAGGAAAGAAGACAGAAATGACAACATTAAGGAAGAAATGAGGAAGAATGAGGAGGAAATTATTATTTCTCAAAATTAAGATTTTCCAGAAGAAGATATAAACTTTGGTCTAGGTGAAGAGAAGAGGGGAAGGGGAGTTGCATCAGGCTATTTCAATTACAGACTACTAGTTTTGACCCCATAATTTTTCTTTACTCCTTTTCTTTTGCTTTGCAGAGAAGAGAAAGGTAGCAAAAAGGAAAAATTAGAAGAGGATGTGACAGAGGGGAGAATGCAATTAGCAGTCATTACTAAGAATGTGAATGGAATGAACTCACCCATAAAACAGAGGGAGGCAGAATGAGTTCGAAAGAAGAATCCAATAATAGGTTGTTTATAAGAAACACACTTAAAACAAAAAGATTTACCAGGAAAAGTAAAAGAGTGGAACAGAATTTATTATGCCTCAGATAAACGTTTTTGTAAAGGAACAGGCTTAGCAATCATGATCTCCAACAAGGCTCTATAATTACCACCTTTGTGATATCAGAAACTTACAATATCCATCAAGTGAAAGTCGAGAATGTCAGAACAAGAATATTCAAAAGAATGAGTTGAAATATTTGAATTTTTCCAATTTAATGATATTATTGAAATACACTGAGATAAATATAAATATACATATGTACAAACACATGTGTGTATATATCTATGCCAATTTTCTTTTCAAATAATTTTAATTTCACATTAAAAGTCATATCTTTTCAAAAATGTTTACTTTGTTCCTCTATATTCATAAACAATGCCTTTTTCCAAAGCTGGTTATGTATTTTTGCTGCTCTATCTTGAAGTGCCAAGGAGTGTATAATTTATCATCAGAAGCTGTTTAGGTTAAGGTGATAATGTGAATAACTAAAAGATTGAATTAGTTCTAATTTTTGATGAATAATTATGTGTGATAGACATGTACTCAAGTCTTAATTTGATTTCCTGAGAATGGCAGAGGTCTGATCTATTCTGTCTCTTCTTTTTTGACAGATTGTCAGCATTCAGCAGTTTGAACAATTTGAAACAGTTAAATTTTGTTTTAAACAGTCTGAATGAACATATGTGTTTCTTCTTTTTGCTATTGCTTGTATTTTGTTTTATTTTGTTTTCTGTATTTTGCTAAGAAGAGAATAACTAAAATTTTTCTTATTATGTAGGGCAATGGGGCTGAAGAATCAAATTCTCTGCATGATAGATAGTTCAGGCTCAGATGACGGGAAGTAGGAACCATCTCAGAAATGCCTAGTTTAGACAACATGGATGGGTGCCTTATTACTAGGAAGTGGTTACCATGTTGCCAATTGTTCATTTTCTTGGCATTTGTGGGTTTTAGCAATTGAAAATATGCTGAAATGGTTATTAATATGTGAGGCTTTCAGTCTTTTGTTTTCCTGTCTTTAATTAATTTTTCAATTTACTTCAAGAGTCTTCAGGTCTAGAAATTGAGACTCCTTTTGTCTTATAAAAATGTCTTCATGCCACCATCCATCCCTTTTTTTCACTTTCTTGAAACTTAAATGCTCTTTTCAAAAAAGTAAGTTTATACAAGTCAAAGCTACCTTTTAGGAGACACTTATTATAAAAATAACCACATATGAGAGAACTCTGTGTAGTTATAAATCTCTTCGTGTCCTAGAATCATTATATACCTGCCGTACACAAACAGGCTAAGGTGCCTTGCTCTGGGACTGATGAAACATTAGAATCTCTGGTACTCAATGTACCACTCAGTTCATCTGGATTTACACAGAGGAAAAGTAAAGAATGAAAAGCTTAGGGGAGTCATTTATTTTTCCTGGAGTTACATGAGCAAAAAATAGGATCCACTGCTGAGAAAGGAAAGTGGAGCAGAGATTCTCTTACATCTACCTTCCAGGATAAGATAAAGCTACTTCAAACCACACTCAAACAGTAATGGTTTATAAGAATAGATGGTTTTACCTGGTCATATAAAAAGGACAGAGAAGTAGATAAAAAGCTGGCCTTGAAGCCAAGAGAAACTGGAAGCAAAATTTACTTCTGACCCATACTTATTATGTGATCTTGGGCAAATAACTCAATTTCTTAGTGCTCTGGGCACCTAAGACTTTCAACAGCAGAAATTATGCCAATCTGCAATAGTAGAAGGAGTTTCCTCTTCTGGGAGTTCCATATCCAAAAAAACCACAAGTTCCATGTCTATTCTACATATTTTTAAAAGTTAGTGTTTTCTGATATCTTATAGCATATTCAAGCATTTGTAAGTAGGCTATTTTTGCCTTGATCAGTATTTAGTAGCTTTAAGAACTTAGAGGCTGAGCAAATTTAGGTAATAACTCTTATACCTTACTTATGTAACTAGCAGATCTTGCTGTGAGGCTTTTCTTACCTTCGCCTTCCCACAGGTAAATAAGCAGGAGCAGAATGTTCCCAGATGACTCAATTCTCCTCTCCTTGGGTGACCCAAAGTGATATCGTCCTCCCTTTAGCTGCATCTCTCTCCCACCCCTCACTCAGAGATGAGAGATTTGCCAGAGGTGCCTGTATTCTAAGATGCCAGACTGATTAATCGTAGCTCACATTCTAGCCTAGAGCAAAGAGACTCCCCTTCCTCCATTCAGGTTAATTTTATTTCTTGTTTTTCAAGTTCATTGAACAAGTCATTTAAAAATTATCACCATAAGATCCTCTCATATGCATAGCTCATGAAGCTCCTAATTAAGAAAAAAAACTTTAATGTTTTGGACAGAAGTTTAAACCTCTGACCTGGTTGAATTCTGTATATTTCCCTTTGGTCACTGTCACCTTCCATTTGCTATTCTCTCAGCACAAAAATAATATGCATATACACATCATGAAGAAGTTATGATGAACCATAGTTATTTTTATGTGAAGTAAAATCAGGAAATACAAATAGTTTACCAAAATGGAAAAAATAACTTAAAACATGTTCAAAGTACCTGTCAGAAAACAGACACTAGCAAGGGACAACTGAGGAAAAGTGAAAGTTTTCAACCACTGAAAATGGTATGTATACAGTCTGTAGTCTCTAATATGGGAATCCTCATTGCAAGGGCTTTTCTCTTCTTATCTGATGCCTATCACAGTCACTACCTTGGGTGGCATACACTTTTTTTCTCTGAGGCCACCAGCTCTCAGAGAGAGACAGAATCAGAGAAAAAGACAGAGAGAGAGAGAGAGAGAGAGGGAGGGAGAGAGAGAGAGGAAAGAGAGAGAGAGAGAGAGAGAGAGAGAGAGAGAGAGAGAGAGAGAGAGAAAGAGAGAGAGACAGAGAGAGAGAGAGTGAGAGAGAGAGAGAGAGAGAGAGAGAGAAACAGAGAGAGACAGAGACAGAGAGAGAGAGAGAGAGAGAGAGGAGAGAGGGAGAGAGAGAGAGGAAAGAGAGAGAGAGAGAGAGAGAGAGAGAGAGAGAGAGAGAGAGAGAAAGAGAGAGAGACAGAGAGAGAGAGAGTGAGAGAGAGAGAGAGGAGGGAGAGAGAGAGAGGGAGAGATGAAAGAGGAGGTAGAGAGGAGAGAGAGAGAGAGGGAGAGAAAAGGAGCAGAGAGACAGAGGAGAGGCGAGGGAGAGACGGAGAGAGGAAAGAGAGAAGAGAGAGAGAGAGAGAGAGAGAGGAGAGAGAGAGAGAGGAGAGAGAGAGAGGAAGAGAGAGAGAGAGAGAGAGAGAGAGAGAGAGTAGAGAGAGAGAGAGAGAGAGAGAGAGTGACAGAGAGAGAGAGAGGGAGAGAGAGAGAGAGAGAGAGAGAGAGAAGCACTAGGGCACTATTTCTCTGAACTTCATTTCCCACAATTTATAGTTCAATTTTGGACTTTTCCCTCAACCACCTTCTGCCAAGGAAACCAACCCAAACTAGTCTAAATACCCAACTGCATTTAATTTCAATCATCTGTATATTTTTAGATTAACATTTTTGCTTCAGATAGACTTAGGGAAATAAGATATACAGGCAATGGGGTATCGAAATCTATCTTGCCCTACAAGAAAGTAAGGGTCAAAGGTATAAGAGAGGGGTGGGGTGGGGTGATAGAAGGGAGGGCAGACTGGCAGAATAGGTAATCAGAATGCATGGCATCTTGGGGTAGGGGCAGGGAAGAGATGAGGAGAAATTTTGGAACTCAAAATCTTGTGGAAATGGATGTTGAAAACTAAAAGTAAATAAATAAATTTTAAAAATAAAAAAGATAGATTTAGGAAAACAAGGGGAAATCTTGTATAAATTAGTATAGTGAAGTAATGCAGAACTAAAATAAATTATATGACTTCACTAATGTAAAAAAAGCCTTGAAATACTTAAGAACCCTGATCAACGCAATGAACAGTCATGGTTTCAGAAGACTGATGATGAAGCAGGCTTCTCACCTCTTGGCAAAGAGATGGAAGACCAGAAATGTTGAACAAGATAAACACTTTCAGACAGAGCCAATGCCAGATTTTGTTTTGTAAGATGACATTTATTTGTTATAAGAGAAGGGTTCTATTCGTAGGTGATAGACTAAAGGTTGTGAGGAAGGGATTTGGATAGCGATAGAGATTTAAAAAAAAGAAAAGGGACATCAATTAGATGTTAAGCAATACACAGAAGAAAGCAACATGAGAATCAGAAGGACCGGACACTACCAGTGTAACTTTGCTACTGTTGTGTTAGATTTAATATGTGATTTTTAGAAAACATTGTTCATAATAGAAGTTAACAGTTTCAAATACAGAACTTTTTCTATCATTCTTTTTATATATTGAAATGTTCATGTTTCATGTTTGTCAGATGTTTTATTGAAAAATGAAATTCAACATCTAATAAAAGTTTTCAAATAAAATTAAATTACGAATTTGGATTCTAAGGTCCCTTTTATTTATGATATTCTATCTTCTAATAGTTTTTTCATGCTAATGGACTCCTCTACATGTAACATTCTATCATTTCAAAGATCTTTCTAATTTTGATATATTCTGTTCCCACATCATATATTTTAAACACTGTTTTAGTTGTAACATCGTTTTATATTACCCTATTCTATGTTCTGGGAAATATTTCTGTGTTCTCTTTTATATATTGCATTTTTTATTTTCTATTAATTCTAGGACCCACTTTGCCTGCTCTATAACTCCATGATTGCAAAACTGAGCATTTGTTCTATATTAAGAATATCCAGGACTGCACAGAAGTCCACAGATTGACAAAAATAATGAATTCTACTTTAAATTTTCCTATTGGGAAGGTTTCTGTACTAGAAAAGATATGTCCTCTATCTCTGAGAGGTAGGAAAAATAACCTCTAAAGTAAGCTAGGACTAGCACCAACTTAGAAGACCTGAATTTATAGCTAAGAAAATTTCCTTTTGTTAGCTCTTGAATGACCTACAAATGTATTATTTAATTTCAATATCATACCTAAACTAAGAGACCAGCTTGCATCAACCTATAACCCTAATCTATAATGACATCCACTAGCCTTTAAGTTTTCAACACATTCTTTCCTGGTTTTCCTCTCACCTATCTGACCACTTCAGTCTCCTTTACTGGATCCTTATCCAGATCAAAGCCTTTAACTATAGATGTCCCTCAAGGTTCCATCCTGGACCTTCTTCTTTTCTCCTTCTATACTACTTCACTAGGTGACATTGTCAGTTCCCATGAATCTAATTGCTATCTCTTTGCTGATGGCTGTCAAGTCTACTTTTCCTTCCCCAACCTTCCTGTTGAACTCTGATATCACATCTCCAACTGCCTTTCAGACATCTTAAACTGGATGTCCAGTAGACATAGTAAACTAAATGTGTCCAAAACAGAACTCATTGTCTTTCCCCCTAAATTTTCCCCACTTCCAATCTTCCCTATTACTATAGAGGGTAACACCATCCTTCAAGTACCTCAGGCTTATAAACCAGGAGTTACATTTGACTCCTCACTATCTCTCACCTCTACCCCATCCAAGCTGTTGCCAAGATCTGTTGATTTCACCTCTACTACATATCTCATATATACCCCTTGGGGGGGGGGGAAATTAGGGGGATGTCAACCCCAAGCTTGTGAAGAATTCCCCCAGAAGAATGGGTGGATAAGAACAACTTGCTCCAGTGGCCACAAAGGCAGTTGAAGAAGGTGCTGTGGAGTGTTGATCAAACGTCAAAGATTCCAAAGTCATCCACTGCAACCTAGGCCACTGGATTTCAGTGACTGGAAAAGAGAGTGAGGCTGATGACTTTGTGCCACTCTGCCTCACTTAAATCCAATTCATGCACAAGTCAAGGCACCATCCTGTAATGTCATTGACCCTCTTCAAAAAATAAAGGATGACCAACAATATGCCCCATCCTCACCTCTGACACTACCATCACTCCAGCCTGCTCATGTGTTTACCTCCCTAAAATCTCTCCTCACTCATGTCCACCCTCCATGTAGCCACTAAGATGATTTTCCCAAAGTGCAGCTTTGATCATGTCTGCCCCCCCTAGTCAATAAACTCCAGTGGCTCCCTATACCCTACAGGAGCAAATAGGAAACCCTCAGTTTAGCATTTAAAGCATTCACAACCTAGCTCCCTCTGACCTTTCCAGTCTTCTTGTGCCTTATTCCTTGACATATACTCCTTGATTCAGTGACACTGTCCTCCAAGTTGTTCCATGAACAAGACTCCATCACTCAGCTCTGTGAATTTTCTCTGGCTCTCCCCCATTCCTGGAATGCTCTCTCTCTTCAACTCTGCCTACTAACTTATCTGATTTCTTTTGAGTTCCAACCAAAATTCTATCTTTTGGAGGCAGAGCCAAGATGGCAGAGTAAAGGCAGGGACCCATCTGAGATCTCCCAAATTCCCCTCCAAATAATTTTAAAATAATGCCTCAAAACCAATTTTAGAGTGGCCCAACCAAGAAAAGGTCAGGGTGAAACAATTTTCCAGCCCAAGATAACTTAGAAGGTAGGCAGGAAAGATCTTTCTCAAAGGAGTGAGAGCAGAAGACAGTATAATGCAAGCCACACCACCTGAAAGCCAGCAGCGGCCTTAAGGAGACAGCTCTCAGCCCATGGATGGCAAGGAAACCAGACAAATGGTCCAAAGGAAATTATATTGCATTGGTCATACTCAGTTTGCCATCACAATCCCAAGGTGAGGAGAAGTATAGCACACTAGCCTTATGCCTATAGAAGCAAGAACCATGGTCACAGAAAAAAAGCACTTGTGGTCATTCACAGACTAGAGAACAGGCCAGGAGAGCAGTAACCACATCTCTCTTCAGATCATAGCACCTTGGGAGAACCAAAAGCTTACAGACCCCCAGTACTTGCTCAAAAAATAGCAGCATGAAAAACCTAAAACTTAAGACAGTGCCCTCTTCACCCCAGGAGCAAAGCCAAACTTTAACATACAGTTAAAAGTCAAGAAATAGGGTAAGAAAATCAGCACAAAAGCAAAAAAAAAGAATCTTACCATAGAAAGTTTCTATGGTGACAAGGAAGAACAAGATACAAACTCAGAGGAAGACAACAAAGTCAAAACAGCTACATGAAAAGTCACAAAGAAAAATTTGAATTGGTTACAGGCCCAAAAAGAATTCCTGGAAGAACTCAAAAATAAATTTTAAAATCAAAGAAGAGATATAGAAAAATAGGAAAAGAAATGAAAGTGATACATAAAAACTCTGAAAAGAGAGTCAAAAGCTTGGAAAGGAAGCACAAAAAATATATTGAAGAAAATGACACCTTAAAAAAACAGAATTGTCCAAATGGTAAAAGAAGCACAACACTCCACTGAAGAGAACTTCTTAAAGAGAAGAATTGGCCAAATGGAAAAGGATTTACAAAAGCTCACTGAAGAAAATAATTCCTTAAAAATTAGAATTGGGCAAGTGGTAGCTAATAACTCTATGATACACAAAGACACAACAAAACAAAATGAAAAATAGAAGAAAATGTGAAATAATGCATTGGTTAAACAACTGATGTGGAAAATAGATCATGGAGAGACAATTCAAGCATTATTGGACTACCTGAAAGCCAAGAAAATTCAAGAAATTATCAAAGAAAACCATCTTGATATTCTAGAGCCAAAGGGTAAAAATAGAAATTCAAAGGATCAACTGATCACATTCAAAAAGAGATTACAAAATGAAAACTCCCAGGAACATTATAGGCAAATTCCAGAGCTCCCAACTTAAGGAGAAACATTGTAAGCAACCAGGAAGCAGCAATTCCAATGTCATGGAGCCTCAATCAGGATAACACAAGATTTGGTGCTTTCACATTGAAGGATCTGAGGGCTTGAAATATGATATTCTGGAAAACAAAGGAGATAGAGTTACAACCAAGAATCACCAACCCAGAAAAACTGAGTATAATCCTTGGGGGGGGGGGAGTGGATATTTAATGAAATAGAAATCAAGCATTGCTGATGAAAAGATAAGAGCTGACTAGAAAATTTGGCTATTAAAGACAAGATATAAAAGAAGAACAAAAAGGTAAACAGGAAAAAGAAATCATAGTGGACTCAATACTGTTTACACTCCTACATGTTTGAAGATAATACTTATAACTCTTAAGAACTTTATCATTATTATGGCAGTTAGGAGAAGAATACCTAAACAGAGGGCATGGGAGTGAGTTGACTATGATGAGATAATTTTTAAGAAAATAAAATTAAAGGTTGAGAGAAAGAAATGCTCTGGGAGAATGGGTAAGGGAGAAATAGAATGGGGTAAATTATCTCATATAAAAGAGGTTTAAAAGAAAGAGCTTTTACAGCAAAGGGGAAGATGGGAGTGGCAGGCAAGTTTGCACCTTACTTTCATCAAGATGGGCACAAAAAGGGAATAATATTCAGTTGAGTACAGGAATATATCTTGCCCTACAGGGAAGCAGAAGGAAATGGGGTTTAAAGAAGGGGGAACTGATAGAAGGAAGGATGGGGGGGAGGTGGTGGTCAGAAGCAAAACACTTTTAAGAAGGGACAGAGTAGAAGGAGAGAGGAGATAAAAAAGGGAAACATAGGATAGAGGGAAATACACATTTAATAATCGTAACAGTGAATGTGAATGGGGTAAACTCACCCATAAAATAGATGTGAATAGCAGAGTCGATTAAAAACCAGAATCTGACATTTTTTGTTTACAAGAAACACATTTGAAGCAGAGAAACAAACAGAGAGTAAAGGCAAAAGGCTGGAGCAGAATCTATCATGCTTTAGCTGAAGTTAAAAAAAACAGGGGTAGTAATCATGACCTCACTCAAAACAAAAGTAAAAAAAAGATCCAATTAAAAGGGATAAATAAAGAAAGTATGTTTTGCTAAAAGGTACTATAGATAATGAAGTAATATCAATACTAAACATGTGCATCAAATGGTATAGTACCCAAATTCTTTAAGGAAAAATTAAATGAGTTATATGAGGAAATAGTAAAACTATGATAGTGAGGGGCCTCCATTTTCCCTTCTTAGAACTAGATAAATCTAGCCCTAAAATAAAATACAAATAAGTTAAGAAGACAGAAAGAATTTCAGAAAAGTTAAATATGATAGACCTCTGGAGAAAACTGAGTAGGAGTAGAAAGGAATATATCTTTTTCTCAGTGGTACATGACACTTACAAAAAAATGAGTGTGTATTAGGGCATGAAAACCTCACAGCCAAATGTGGAAAATTAGAAGTATTAAATGCGTCCTTTTCAGATCATAATGCAATAAAAGTTACATTCAATAAAAGGCCATGGAAACAACGATTAAAAATTAATTGGAAACTAACTAAAATTTAATTCTAAATATTGAGTGGATTAAAGAACAGATCATAGAAATAATTAATAATTTCATTAAAGAGAATGACAACAAAAGGACAACATACCAACATTTATGGGATGCAGCCAAAGCAGTACGTAGAGGAGATGTTTATCTCTAAACACTCATATCAATAAAATATAGAAAGAGCAGATCAATGAATTAGGTATGCAATTTAAAAAAAACTGGAAAAAAGCAAATTAAAAATCCCCTATTAAGAAATTGGAAATCCTGAAAATCAGAAATGAATAAAAGTGAAAGTTAGAAAGCCATTGAATTAATAAATAAAATTAGGCACTGATTTTATGAAGAAAAAAACAACAAAATAGATAAACCATTGCTTCATTTTATTTTTTTGAAAAGAAAGGAAAAAACAACAAACTACCAGTATCAAAAATGAAAAGGGTGAATTTGCCAAGAAGGAAGATCAAATTAAAGCAATTATTGGGAGTTATTTTGCCCAGTTATATGCCAATAAATCTAACAATTTAAGTGAAATGGATAAAAATTTACAAAAATGGAAATATCCCAGATTGACAGAGGAAATAGAATACTTAAATAATGTTATCTTAGAAAAAGAAATCAAGAGGCAGAGACAAGATGGCAGAGTAAAGGCAGAAATTCACCTAAGATATTCCAAATTCACCTCCAAACAACTTTAAAATAACCTCAAAATGAATTCAAGAGCAGAAGAACCAGCAAAAGGATAAGGTGAAACAATTTTCTAGCTCAAAACAAGTTATGTTGGCAGGAAAAGACTGTCCAAGTAAGGTGAGAGGTACCCACACAGCACCGAGGCAAACCAGCAGCAGGCCTTGGGGGTGGCTGAATCAGCAGCAGACACTTCCAGAGCTCAATCCATAAGGAGACCAGACAACTCGTAAGAAGGAGATTACAGGAGACGCTTTACTGGCACTGGGCACAGGACTCCATTGCATTTCCTACACAGCAATCCAGTTCACAAGCCTGTAGAATAGTTCCAGTGTGAAGAGGAGGATGAGCACACTAGAGCTTGTGACCTCATGGGAGCAGGGATGCAGGTCACAGCTACAGTGTGCAAAAGAATTCTTGTGGTCTTTACAAACCAGAGCACAGGCCAGGAGAGCAGTGACCATAACTTGTGATCATAGCACCTGGGAGGAGCCAAAAACTTACTTACCCCCATAGCCACTCTAAAAATAAAAGAGTAAAAAACCTGAAGCTTGGGACAGTAACCCTTCCACCCCAGGAGCAAAGCTTAAATTTTAAATAAAAATTATAGTCACAAAGTAGGGTAGGAAGTGAACAAAAACAGACAAACAAAAAAGCCTGACCATGGAAAGTTACCTTAGGGACAGAGAAGATCAAAGCACAAATTCAGATGGGGACGACAATGTCAAAATGGGTACAGGCAAAGCCTCAACAAATGTGAATTGGTATCAGACTCCCACAAAAAAATTCCTGGTAGAACTCAACAAAGAATTTTAAAACCAAATAATAAAGGTACACTAAAAGTTGGGATAAGAAATGAGAGTGATATAAGAGAATCATGAAAAAAGTCAACAGTTTGGTAAAGAAAGCACAAAAATTGAAAAAGATAGACAAAAACTCACTGAAGCAAAGAATTCCTTAAGAAGTAGAAATAGACAGAAGATAAAAAAGGGGGGCCTGATGGAGGGGAGGGCAGATGGGGGTGGAGGTAATTAAAAACAAACACTTTCAAAAGGGGCCAAGATCAAGGGATAAAATTCAATAAAGGGGGATGGGTTGGGAAGGAGCAAAATATAGTTAGTCTTTCACAACATGAGTATTGTGGAAGGGTTATACATAATGATACACATGTGGCCTATGTTGAATTGCTTGACTTCTTGGGGAGGATGGGTGGGGAGGGAGGAGGGGGGAGAATTTGGAACTCAAAGTTTTTAAAAACAGACGTTCAAAAACAACAACAAAAAAAGCTTTTTTGCATGCAACTAGAAAATAAGATAAACAGGCAATGGGGAGTAGAAATTTAGCTTGCCCCACAAGAGGGGAAGGGAAAAGGGGATGGGAGGGGAGTGGTATGACAGAAGGGAGGGCTGACTGGGGAACAGGGCAACCAGAATATACACCATCTTGGAGTGGGGGGGAGGGGAGAAATGGGGAGAAAATTTGTAATTCAAACTCTTGTGAAAACCAATGCTGAAAACTAAATATGTTAAATAAATAAATTAAATTTTAAAAAAAAGAAGTAGAAATAGACAAATGGAGAAGGAGTTTTAAAAAAGGTCACTGAAAAATATAATTCCTTAAAAATTAGAATTAGTCAAGTGGAAACTAATGACTCCATAGGACACCCCAAAAAATATCAACAGAATGAAAAAAGAATAAAATGTGAAATACTTCATTGGGAAAACAAATGACCTGGAAAACAGATTAAAGAGAGATAATTTAAAAATTATTGGACTACCTAAAAGTCATGATTTAAAAAAGAGCCTGCACATCATAGTTGAAGAAATTATCAAGTAAAACTGTCTTGGTATTCTAGAACCAGAGAGTAAAAATAGAAATTGAAAGAATCCACTGATCACCTCCATAAAAGGATCATAATATAAAAACTCTAAGGAAGATTATAACCAATTTCCAGAGCTCCCAGGTCAAGGAGAAAATACTGCAAGCAATAAGAAAGGAACAATTCCAATGTCATAGAGCCACAGTCAGGATAACACAGGATTTAACAGCTTTTACAAAAAGAATCTGAGGGCTTGGAATATGATATTCTGGAAAACAAAGGATTACAACCTACCACCTAGGATTATAACCACGAATCACTTACCCAGCAAAACTGAGTATAATCCTTTGGTGGGGGGGGGGAAGGGGTGAACATTTAATGATACAGAGGACTTTCCAGCATTCCTGGTGAAAATATAAGAACTGGAGAGAAAATTTTATTCTCAAATTACAAGACTCAAAAGAAGCATAAAAAGGTAAACAAGAAAGAGAAATTATAGGGGATTCAATGAGGTTAAAATGTTTGTTTTCCTACATGGGAAGATGATACTTGTAATTCTTAAGAACTTTCATCACTATTAGGGCAATTAGACAGACTAGACAGAGGGTATAGGTATAAGTTGACTTTGATGGGATGACATAAATAAAATTAATGGGCCAGCTCAGATAAACATAGAAGTGATAGAGACCAGGGAAGAGTCAAGCTATGTACACCAGTGAACTCTGGACCAATGACTGGAAGCCAAGTAAGTCAGGGAAGGCAGGCAAGCTATCCCAGACTCCCCCAGATAGATCTGAAACCAATTGGTATAGTTATGTCACACCCAAGACCAAGTGTAATTATCAGGTACCTAAAGACAAATTCCAAATATAGACTATAAGGATAGAAAAGGGGCTCTGTCTGGCTGTATTAGGCTGACAAGACATGGACTACTATAATTCTCTAGGTGGAGAAGGGCCCTCTTTCACCTGAAGTTAGCATGAAGCCTTAAACTCATAGCCTTGCTGATGCTGAGAGTGGTAGTCATAGTGATGGCAACGGTGGTAGTGGCTTCCTTCTTCTATTTGCCTATATCCCCATCTGGACATTGCCATGTGGCCCATGAGTGAATTCATAGGTATTAATTAAATACACCTCTGTTACATCTATCCTTTTTTACTTTTAGATGAAAAATTAGCAGACTAGACTGCAACCTTGTGAACTTCAACCAGATGGAAAAGCAAGCCTCTGGAGCATCAGAAACCAAAGTATGGGCCAAGTTTTCATCTGTTAGCACAGCCCCAGGGAATAACCAGGACCCATTCTACCAGTGGATGACCCTATAACCAAGATGTAGGTTTCTGCATAAGGAACAAATTCATCTATTCGTCTGCCACATTTGGAAGTAAATTTGATGGGGGAAACCTGTTTTTAGAAACTGCTTTAATCTTCAGCTTACTCTCTCCAAGAACTAAGGTAATATAGCAAAGAGTGTCCCTCTAGTTGTTGGAGAGAAGAGTTTGTACTTATTTTTTCAGGTATATGTTCTTAAAAAATCTTCGTAAAAGTCTTTTTTAAAAAGAGAGAGAGAAGAAGGAATAGCCCTAATACAGAAGAATGGGGCAATATCATGAACACCTCAGAACACTAAGACTAATAGCAAGAAGCAGCTCAGAACCTGGATGCCAGCCCTGGAAGGGCTGTGCAGGAGGCCTGAGACCAACATGATCTCCCTTATCACACTGGGTTTTATTAGAGCCACCGCAGAGAATGAGAACTTCTCCCTGTTGATGATTGTGTCCATACTAGATCACCAGGAGACTGAGGCTGAAACTAGTTATTGAAGATATCAGTGAGGCATAAAATATATACTCCCATCCAAATTAGAAGGGGCAACAGCCAAACTACATAAAGTATAGGTTACAAAAAACCCATTCAACATATCCAAGAGAACCATAGGGGATTGGTCAGAAGACAAAATTCCCAAATCTCAAAAACAGAGGCTGAAAAAATGAGTAAACAGAAGACACCAAAGAAAGAAATATAATGGAATAAGAGAAGTCCAAGATGCAAACCTAGAAGGATAGACTGGCCTCACAAACACAATAAGTACAGTTCCAGAAGTGGAGGGGGGGGAAGTATCTTAGCCATAAGGACTCCAAAAGTAGATGGAAGAAATGAAGCAAGAAACCAAAAATGAAATTAAGAGTTTAGGAGGAAAAAAATTGAAAAGAGAACAAATAGCTTGGAACAGAAAATAGAAAGACACAAAAGTAGTGGACTCTAAGAAAAATAGAATGGAATGAAAATAATTCAATTATTCCATGAGGTAACAAGAAATATTAGGACAAAAGATTAAAAATAGAAGAATAAAAGGTAAGATACTTAACATAAAAATCAAGTAACCTGGAAAACAGAAGACAGAGAAATAATAAGAATTATATGACTCCCATGACCAAACCCCCCCCCAAAAAAAAACTCTATTTACCATATTTTAAGAAACCATAAAAAATTATCGGATCTATTTTTAAACATCCGCTGACCACATACTGAAAGAAACTCCAAACTAAAAATACCCAGGAATATCATAGTCAAAACCCAGAGCTTCCAAGTCAAAGAAAGTCTGGCTGTAAGGAGTCAGAAAGATAGAATTCAATTATCAAGCAAGCCATTGTCAGGATCCCATGAAACTTAGTAGCAACTAATATAAGCAAGCAAAGATTTTGAATATAATATTTCAAAAGACAAAAGAAAGCTTATAACAAATAATGACTTGCCCTACAGAATGATGGAAATTCTATAAGGGATAAAAATGGACTTTTAATGGAATATATGACTTTTAACCATTCTTGATAGGGGTTGCAGTTGCGGGTTTTTTTTTAATTTTTGGAATATACTATTCCATTCTCTTCTATGGTATCTCATGGGTGTAAAATAATCTTCCGTAATTCAAATTTTCCTTACTTTTTTCTTGAAGGTAGAATTTTATATTGGCATCAGAATTGCTCAATTTAAGGACTTTTGTGCCTCAGATTTTGAAGGTTTTATGTTAATTTATTTATTTTTAGTTTTCAACATTCACTTCTGTAAGTTTTAAATTTTCTCCCCCTTCCTCCCCCCCTCCCCAAGACAGCATGCAATCTGACATAGGCTTTACATATACGTTCCTATTAAACATATTTTCACATTAGTCATATCGTATAGAAGAATTAGGCTGAATGGGAGGAACCATGAGAAAGAAAAAAAAAGAAAAGAAAACAAATAAAAAAAGAAAATAGTCTGCTTCGCTCTGCATTCAGACTCCATAGTTCTTTCACTGGATGTGGATAGATAGCATTTTTCATCCTGATTCTTTTGGAATTGTTTCAGGTCCTTGCATTGCTGAGGAGGTCTAAGTCTATCAAAGTCAGTCATTGCACACTGTGGCTGTTCCTGTGTACAATGTTTCTGGTTCTGCTCACTTCACTCAGCATCAGTTCATATAAGTCTTTCCAAGTTTTTTTGAAGTCCACCTATTCATCATTTTTTAAAATACAATAGTATTCCATATTAATACACCACAACTTGTTCAGCTATTCCCCAATAATGGGCATCCCCTCAATTTCTAGTTCTTGGTCACCACAAAAAGAGCTGCCATAAATATTTTTGTACATGTGGGTCCTTTCCCATTTTTATGATCTCTTTGAGATACAGCTGTAGAAGTGGTATTTATGGGTCAAAGGATATGCACTTTTTTAATTCCTTTTTTCATTTTTTTATTTTAATTTTTTTATTTAGTTTTCAGCATTGATTTTCACAAGAGTTTGAATTATAAATTTTCTTCCCATTTCTACCCTCCCACCCCCACTCCAAGATGGCGTACATTCTGGTTGCCCTGTTCCACAGTCAGCCCACCCTTCTGTCACCCCACTCCCCTCCCATTCCCTTTTCCCTTCCTTTCTTGTAGGGCAAGATAAAATTTCTATGCCCCATTGCCTGTGTATCTTATTTTCTAGTTGCATGCAAAAACTTTTTTTTTGTTTTTGAACATCTGTTTTTAAAACTTTGAGTTCCAAATTCTCTCCCCTCTTCCCTTCCCACCCATCCTCCCTAAGAAGTCAAGCAATTCAACATAGGCCACATATGTATCATTATGTATAACCCTTCCACAATACTCATGTTGTGAAAGACTAACTATATTTTGCTCCTTCCTAACCTATCCCGCTTTATTGAATTTCCTCCCTTGGCCCTGTCCCCTTTTGAAAGTGTTTGTTTTTTATTACCTCCACCCCCATCTGCCTTTCCTTTTACCATCCCCCCCTTTTTTATCTTCTTCCTCCTTTTTTCCTGTGGGGTAAGATACCCAAATGACTATGTATTGTATTCCCTCCTCAGATCAAATTTGATGAGAGCAAGATTCACTCATTCCCCCCTCACCGGCCTTCTCTTCCCATCCTACAGAACTGCTTTTTCTTGCCACTTTTATGCAACATAATTTACCCCATTCTATCTCTCCCTATCTCCCTCTCTCAATATATTCCTCTCTCATCCCTTAATTTGATTTTATTTCTTTTAGATATCTTCCCTTCATCTTCAACTCACCCTGTGCCCGCTCTCTCTCTCTCTCTCTCTTTCTCTCTCTCTCTCTCTCTCTCTCTCTCTCTCTCTCTATATATATATATATATATATATATATATATATATGTATGTATGTATATACATATATACATAGATACACACATACATATGTACATACATACATATACATATATATACATAAAGATATATATATGCATATTCCCTTCAACTGCCCCAATACTGAGGTCTCATGAATCATACACATCATCTTTCCATGTAGGAATGTAAACAAAACAGTTCACCTTTAGTAAGTCCCTTGCAATTTCTTTTTCTTGTTCTTTTTCTTGATTACCTTTTCATGCTTCTCGTGATTCTTGTGTTTGAAAGTTAAATTTTCTATTCAGCTCTGGTCTTTCCACTGAGAAAGCTTGAAAATCCTCTATTTTATTAAAAGTCCATATTTTGCCTTGGAGCATGATACTCAGTTTTGCTGGGTAGGTGATTCTAGGTTTTAATCCTAGCTCCATTGACCTCCAGAATATCGTATTCCAAGCCCTTCAATCTCTTAATGTAGAAGCTGCCAGATCTTGGATTATTCTGATTGTGTTTCCACAATACTCAAATTTTTTCTTTCTGGCTGCTTGCAGAATTTTCTCTTTGATCTGGGAGCTCTGGAATTTGGCGACAATATTCCTAGGAGATTTCTTTTTGGGATCTATTTGAGGAGGCGATCAGTGGATTCTTTCAATTTCTATTTTGCCCTGTGGCTCTAGAATATCAGGGCAGTTCTCCTTGATAATTTCTTGAAAGATGATATCTAGGCTCTCTTTTTGATCATGGCTTTCAGGTAGTCCAATAATTTTTAAATTATCTCTCCTGGATCTATTTTCCAGGTCAGTGGTTTTTCCAATGAGATATTTGACATTGTCTTCCATTTTTTCATTCCTTTGGTTCTGTTTTATAATATCTTGATTTCTTATCAAGTCACTAGCTTCCACTTGCTCCAATCTAATTTTTAAGGTAGTATTTTCTTCAGTGGTCTTTTGGACCTCCTTTTCCATTTGGGTAATTCTGCCTTTCAAGGCATTCTTCTCCTCATTTGCTTTTTGGAGCTCTTTTGCCATTTGAGTTAGTCTATTTTTAAGGTGTTATTTTCTTCAGTGTATTTTTCAGTATTTTTTGGGACTCCTTTAGCAAGTCATTGACTTGTTTTTCATGGTTTTCTCACATCCTTCTCATTTCTCTTCCCAATTTTTCCTCTACTTCTCTTACTTGCTCTTCCAAATTCTTTTTGAGCTCTTCCATGGCCTGAGACCAGTTCATGTTTTTCTTGGAGGCTTTTGTTGTAGGCTCTTTGACTTTGTTGACTTCTTCTGTCTGTATATTTTTGTCTTCTTTGTCAGCAAAGAAAGATTCCAGAGTCTGAGACTGAATCTGGGTGCGTTTTCACTGCCTGGCCATATTCCCAGCCAACCAGCTTGACCCTCACCTTTTTCAGCGGGGTATGTCTGCTTGTAGAGTTAAGAGAACTATGTGGATATGCACTTTTTTATAGCCCTTTGAACATAGTTCCAAATTGCTCTACAGAATGGTTGGATCAGTTCACAACTCCACCAACAATGAATTAGTGTTCCAATTTTCCCACATCTTCTCCAACATTTATCATTTTCCTGTTTTGTCATATTAGCCAATCTGATAGCCAACAACCTCAGAGTTGTTGTGATTTGCATTTCTCTAATCAATATTGATTTAGAACATTTTTTTCATATGACTGTAGATAGTTTTTATTTCTTCCTCTGGAAACTGCCTGTTCATATCTTTTGATCATTTATCTATTAGGGAATGACTTGTATTCTTATAAATTTGACTTAATTCTCTATATATTTTCAAAATGAGGCTTTTATCAGAGACACTGGTTGTAAAAATACCTCCCCAGTTTTCTGCTTCCTTCCTAATCTTGGTTGCATTGGCTTTGTTTGTGCAAAAACTTTGCAAGTTAATGTAAACAAAATGATCCATTTTGCATTTTGTAATGTTCTCTGTCTCTTGTTTGGTCATAAATTCCTCCATTCTCCATAAATTTGACAGATAAACTATTCCTTGCTCCCCTAATTTGTTTATAGTATCTGCCTTTATATTTAAATCATGTACTCATTTGGATTTTATTTTGGTATACAGTGTCAGATGTTGGTCTATGCACAGCCATACTATTTTCCAGTTTTCCCAGAAATTTTTGTTAAATAGTGAGTTTTTATCTCAAAAGCTGTGGTCTTTGGATTTATCAAACAGTAGATTACTACAGTCATTGAGTACTGTGTTTTATGTACCTAACCTATTCCAGTGATTTACCCCTCTGTTTCTTAGCCAGTACCAAGTAGTTTTGATGATTGCTGCTTTTTATTTTTTTTTATTTTTTGCTTTTTGGCAGGGCAATCGAGGTTAAGTGACTTGCCCAAGGTCACACAGCTAGTACATGTGTCAAGTGTCTGAGGCTGGATTTGAACTCAGGTCCTCCTGACTCCAGGGCCGGTGCTCTATTCACTGCGCCACCTAGCTGCCCCATGATTGCTGCTTTTTAAAACAGTTTAAGATCTGGTATAGCTAGGCCACCTTCCCTAGCATTTGTTTTCATTAATTCCCTTGATATTCTGGACCTTTTGTTCTTCCGGATGAATTTTGTTATTTTTTTTCTAGCTCTCTAAAATAATTTTTTGGTTTGGAATTTGAATGGTTTTTTCCCCTGTAGTCTAATCTATGGTTTCTCTCAATTGGTGCTTTCTTTTCTGCATTCAGAAATTCTGAATTCTCATGTGTTATTTTTGGTATCATGGTGTTCAGGTGTTTTGATTTGTCATGTTTTTTAAAAGACTTGTGTTCCTTAAGTTGTCTCTGTGTTTTATCTTTAAGAGCAATCACTTTAGC
The DNA here is from genome assembly GCF_011100635.1 of Trichosurus vulpecula. Classification (NCBI taxonomy): domain Eukaryota; kingdom Metazoa; phylum Chordata; class Mammalia; order Diprotodontia; family Phalangeridae; genus Trichosurus; species Trichosurus vulpecula. The sequence continues at coordinate 5,363,486 of NC_050575.1, read as the reverse complement.
TTATATAAAATTTGGATGGCCTGTTAATGTTACTGCTTTTTGCTTCTCTTCTGTCAGATTTTCTTCCAATTCAATATTTTTGTACTCTTCGCTAAAATGGGGATAACAAGACAAGCAGTACTTGCCTCACAGGGCAAAAAAAAATTGTAAAGAGAAGTGCCTTACCAAGTATAAAGCACTATGGAAATATGAGATAACATATAATAAGGAAAAAATGTATTGGAGTCAAGCCCTGGGTTTGAAGCCTGACTTTGCTATTTGCTAGCTATGTGACTTTGGGAAAGTCCCTTAACTTCTCTGTTCCTCAGTTTCTTCATCTTATCTCTAAAGTCCTTTCTGCCTCTAATTTCATGATACAGCTATAATATAATCCCTTCCAGTGGAAAACAAACTGTTTTTTCATGTCAAGTTTTTTTTTTCTTTTTGATAACAATGGTGAAGGTGAAAAGTAAGCAAACACAAGCAGACCTCATTTGTTATAACAGGGAATGAATCAGATTCTTTGACAGACTAATACGGCCTGAGTTGGGGAATTATTTGGGTGAATGTTAGTCTTGGTTGCAGTTGTTCTTCTTGAAAAAACTGGAATTCAACTTTGAATGATTCAACTTTATTGAACTGATATCTTCCAACCTCTCTTCCTGAGGCGATATTTTCAATATAACCAAAGGTGATTATAAACATAATTATTTATGAGGATTCTGAATAAGGCCAGAATAAAATAAGTGGTCACATTTATAGAGCTTTGTTGCTGTACCTTCCTTTGATCACCCACTCAGGATTTATTGAGCAACTATAGTTTGCTACTGCCACGGTAAGCTAGGGGTTAGGGACGTTGTAAAATTTAGATAGATATGTTCTTTGCCATCATAGAGTTCACCAGAATAAGATGCAAATAAAAAATACCTAAAATTTATGATATATATGGCCATTTCATTAGAGCGGCATAAAATAAAATGCTGTAGAAAAGGGGTATTACTGAGCGGGAAATCAGTGAAGGCCTCACGAAGGAGTTGGGCTTAAAATTGAGTTTTAAATATATGGGTAAGAATTAAACAGAGCATTTCAGTAATATAAAATGTCATGAGCAAAAACACAGATAAAGAAGATGATAAAGCACTTTCAAAGGGTCTAGAATAATCCAATTTTCCAGGATTGTAACATTTGTGGAGGACTTGTGGTAATCCTGGAAAGATGGGGTAGTGTCAGACTCTGGAAGACCGTAAATATCTCTTGAAATAGTTTGAACTTTTTTAAATAAGCAATAGGCAGGATTTTTGGGTGGCAGGATAATATGATCAAATCTACGATAAGAAAAATAATTGTGCCTGAAGTATGAAGGATAAATGAAGTGAATGGGGCAAAAAGTAAAAGTCTGCTATAGTTCAGGTGGGTAAAACTGATGAGCGTATATAAAACAAGGGTGTATGATTATGGCAGTGGGATTATGGGGGAGGAGGCAAATGTAAAAGATGTTTCAGAGATAAAATGTATAGGACTTCGTAATTCATTAAAAAAATCTCAGGGAAACCATAATTCTAAGAATTAAGATTGAATGGGAATGGTCAGATTGGAAGAATGAAGGATCATGAGTAGTCAATTCACTTTCTCCATTCCTATCTTCATGATGTTAGGAGAAAATGATGTTGATTGGACTGACTCCTAGGATATTGATTGGACTGACCCTCTCTGGCAAATGCAGAGAAGGACATGGATAAGAGTTACATAGGAAGAGCAAGCATGAGTTTCAATCTCCTTTGTTGGAATTTCCAACTCAATAAGATCTTGACTTCAGAATATTTGTGTATGAGCAGAATAGGCAATCAATGCAGCAGGAGCTGAGGAAAGACAGAATTTTCCCTGCTGCTGTTCCCAGAGAAGGCTTTAAGGGAAAGGAAAATTTATTGATAGATTATGTTTTGACACAATAAATACTTTATAAACCAAACAAACACCTTTTTCGATGGATTATTAGAGGGGGAAAAGTTAAGTCTTTTAACATTGGCAGTATGGAAACAATACTGGTTGTTATGTTTCACCAAAATTTCTTAGACTTCTATGTTATTTGATTTATGTAGTTTTAGTCATTGTATATGCTCTTCTTTTGGCTCTGCTTCTCTCACTCTGTATGACTCCTTTGAAGCTTCCACGCATTTCTCTGAATTCTCATTCATCATTACTTAAGCTAAAGTAATATTCCATTACATTCAAATATTACAGCCTGTTCAGCCAACCCCAATAATTGGGAACATTTCATTTCCAACTTCCTGTTATCCAAATAATTCTGCTGCGATCATTTTCATATACATGGCTCTTTTCTTGCTGTTACTAGCCTCCTTGGGATAAAGACTGATGAGTGGGGTCTACAGGTCAAAGGGTTTGAATGGTTTTACAACATTTCTTATATAATTTGAAATCATTTTCCATAATGAATGAAGCAATTCACAGATCTATCAGCAGTAAGTTATCACGCTTATCTTCCTATGGCCCATTTTCACCTTTTAATATTTTTCTAGCTTATGAGCTTGGGGTAGCACCTCAGGTTTATTTTAATTTGCGTTTATCTGCTTACTAGTAATTCTGAACATTTTCAAGTGGTTATTGGTGATTTATACTTCTTCATTTGACCACTCATCTGTTGGAAGATGGCTTTTAATCTTATATATTTGTGTTAATTCCTTACAGGTTTCATATATCAGACTTTCCTCAGAGATTTTGGATGCAAAGATTCCATCCCCCTCAATCCATAGATTTCCTTCTTATTCTAACTGCACTGATTGTATTTATACAAAATCTTCTAAATTTTAGATTTTTTTTATTATTTTTAACATTTACCTTTCTTCTATGGTTACGACTTGTTAAATATTATAGATTATGTTGAATATAGATTATAGAATCTATAGATTATAGAATATAGATTATAATGAAGCAATCATAGACTACATTAGAAGTACAGTTTTCAAGATGCCCAAAGAATCCTCCCTAGAAATGTGAACCATGACCAAAAACCAAAGCACTTGAATTTCATAGACTGACTTTAATTTAAGAGAACCATGACCAAAAACCAAAGCACTTGAATTTCATAGACTGGATTTAAATTAAGAGAACTTTGGCTTATGCCTAACCCATTGAACATATGAATTTTGATTGCTGCCTCAATTTTAGCCTGCTGAAATTAGAATTTGGCTTTTCTCTAAAACTTTACCAAATCAGTGGATGGCCTGCACCTCCGTGCAATTCATGCTACCAATACATCAAATACAGGACAGGCTTTATTTCACTGAATAGAAAATGTAAAACAAAAAAGACTCATAGCTGAGCCAACTAATAGTCAAGGTAACTCCTCTTTCCAGTGAATCTCTATTCCTTGGGGTGGGAGTCAGTCCTTAGGAGTTGCACACTGCCTCCCCTTCCTAGGAGAAAACGCTCAAGTCCACTATTTTATTCCTCTTCTTCAAGTGAACCTATCCTTCAAGTTACGCAGTCACCTCCAGACTTAAAGCACTATCTGGTTGTACACTCCACCAAATGGGGGTCAATAGAGAGTTAGATTCCCTTTCCTAAACTTTCCTAGTCTGTACAACTCACAGTACCAATGGAAATTAAGGTCTTGGTTTTCTTCTCAAAATCTTGGTTCTTAATACTTCTCTGCTTGATCCAATAGCTCAATGAATATCCACGAACTTCTTTTTTGCATCAGAGAGCTTGGTCACAGAATCCCTCACCTTGTCCAAAAACTTTTTTTTTGCTCCACCATTCTGCCATAGCTATCAACTCCCACACCTGTAGCTATCAAATTGGCCTAAAAATTCTTCATTACTCTGCCATTGCTTCTAGCCTCTGTCTTCTATGTGGTCACATGGTTCCTCCTGTCCTGGTACTGTGTCATTCCCTAAATTATCATCACAAATAGAACATTCACACATGCCAAGAGTCATTCCTCAATGGATAAGTGGCTAAAAGATGTGAACAAACAGTTCTGAGAAGATGAATTGCCAATTTTTAACAATCATATGAAAGATTGTTTCAAATGAATAAAAATAAGAGAAATAAAAGTCAAAACAACCCTGAGCTTTCATCTCATTCCCCTTAAATTAGGAAGATGACAAAAGACAGGAATAATCCATGTTGGACAGGACTATTAAAATATAGTTATGTTGATATGCTGTCAGTCAAGAAACATTTATGAAGCATCTACTGAATGTCAGGTACTGTTCCTGGTATTGAAATGGCTTTGGAAAAAATATAGTATGACAAAAATATCTCCTATATTTCTAGTATTCATTGTTCAACTGTATCCTATGTGTGTGTGTGTGTGTGTCTATTTAATATGTTTGAATATTTAGTGGAGATAGTTCACTTCTCCATGACTTATCAAATATCTTTGTTAATTAGTGGAAAAGATGTTGGATTTGGAGACAGAGGACCTGAGTTCCAATTCTGATTGCCATTTATTAGCTTTTGTGGCCTTTGGTAAGTTGTTCCATTTCTCTAGAATTTAGTTTCATTATTAGATCAGGGGTTCTTAACGCTTTTATACATTGTAGACTGCTTTGATAGTCTGGTAAAGCCTATGGACCTTTTCTCAGAAAAATGTCTTTTTAACTGGAGGAAATGTTAAATTTTTCTTGGTAATTAGTGAAAATATATTTTTTCATCCAAGTTCTGGTAGTCTGGCAAAGACTATGGATCCTTTCTTAGAATAATGTTTTTAAACAATTGAAGGAAATACTAAATATTAATTAAGGGCTAGCAAAAATAAAGATATAATTTTTCCCACCCAAGTTCACTGAAATCTTTGGGGTCCATGGATCTTGAGTTTCAAGCATCTATACTATGTGATCTCTATGGTTTCCTCCAGCTCTATATCCCATGACCCCATGAATTAGCTTTGATAAACCAAACTGCCAAAATAATTAAATATTTGCTGAAGTAGTTGCACAATCCCCAAGGAGGCTAAGTATAAAAATAAAGGACCGCTTGACTAGGTACACTACGTACCTTCTTCAAAGGAAACCTACCTCTGCAGATTTTGAAGAATATGTGTCGAGAGTGCATCTTTTTGTAGAAAAAGATGATGAAGCTGAAGTTTCATGACTAGTGTCTACAATTAGCTCTGTTTCAATCACCTTTAGCCTCCCAACAGAAAGTCACAACTGCAGTAAAAATGCTCTCTCTCCCAGGATTAGTCATGCTGAGCTTTACTTTCCCTCTCACAGATGCCACCTAAATTCCCTGCCTCCTCGCTGTCCATTTTAAGCCATTAAAAATCTCTGCTCAGCCTGAGAACCTTTTCCAGGATTTCATGGTGGAGCCTAATGAGATACCAGGCCAGAATATCATAAAGCAGCCTGCTTTGCTTTAGTTCTATTAGAGAATGATCTGCCAGTCATTAGATACACCGAGGTTCACTTCAGCTTCCAAGTAACCCAGGCAAGCCAGCTAGTAATTGCTCTGTGTATGTGACTCTCTTTGTTACTGTAATCATGAAACCGTATAGTCTTGATTGATAGTGCTGACAGAAAATAGGATTAGAACTGGAAAGGACCTTAGCATCATAGACTTAAAATAGTAGAACTGGGAGTATTTGGATCTTAAAATTGGAAAGGACTTAGCATAGAATGCTTAAAGAGAGAACAATACCTAGAGATAGAAGGGGCATCAGGATGTATAATCTTAAGACACAGAAATTTAAATGATTGAAATTATATTGCAAGAATATGCCTAGTTCAGTTGTCTCATTTTAAGTGTGAGAAAACTGAGATGTCAAGAGGGTAAGTGACTTTCCCAAGGTCATACAACCAACTAGTGTCTCTAAGGACTGAAGGTCATTGACTAGCCTCTTCATTAAATTTTCCGCTAACATCTTTTCATAGTGACATGCATGATGCAACCAAGACACCTTATTCACACACAGTTCTGCTTCTCCATCCTCTTCATCCCACCCCACCAAAAATTAAAAAAAAAATGTCAAATGACCAGTAGAGGGCACATGCTACCCCATATTTCTGTGTTTGTAATGATAATTTAATGTCTAACCTTGTAAAAATTGAAATTTGCTGAGTTTGTTACACTATTAGATAGAAACATAAATGTTAGAGCTGGAATAGGCCTCTGAATAACAAAACAGATGTCAGAGCTGGAAGAAGTCCAGTTGATAGTATGTAGAAGGATAAAGCAGGAAAGGACTTTTGAAACTGTCTAGCCCATCTCTTTCATTTTACAGAATTAATTCAGAGAAGGGAAATTACTTACCCAACATCTTAGATATTAGGAAAGTGAATTGTCTGTGTAGATTTTATCCCTATAATTGTGATCAGTATAGGACAAAGACAGTACAGATGATCTCTGTTGACAAAGAAGCTATTTCCAATATATTTTTGTATGTCTTTTACTGGAGTCATTAACTGGAATGTTTTAAATTAAGTATCAGAGTATGATGAAAAGAACAATGGGCTAGAAGTCAAGAGGCCTGGATTCTAGACACAGTTCTCCTACTTAATACAATACCTGGCACTGAGCAGATACTTAATAAAGGTTAATTGACTGACTGACCAACCTAGTAAATATATGATATTTGGAAAGTCTATTTTATTTTCTCAGCCTCAATCTCTCCTCTATAAAAAGAAGTTGGAGTTTGATGACCTAGAAGGTCTCTTTCAGCTCTAATATTTTATATTCCAAGGTCCAGTGGGTGTTCTATGATTACCGGCCCTAGTAACCTCTGGTGCTCCAGTTATTAGAACAGACAGAAGGCATGAGCCACACACCATATTCTGAAAAATGAAGTCTATCTGCCAAGGTGCCCTTGTGGGTCTGATATGGTGTCAAGAAGCAGATGTCAATATCAGTCTTCAGATCCAGTTAATAAGAGGCTGGAAAAGGTAATCAAGTTATTAAAATATAATTCACCTTGCATGATAGCAGTCATGCTAGAGAAATGAGATTGTAAAGGAAGTATTAGGTGCTATTGAGAATTCTGGGTTTACCTTAACACTCAAAATCAGCAGATTTCATAACCATAATAAAACAGTGTAGTGGATGTCTTCCTGTCATTTGGTTGACGCCTAATGAAGCAGAATTCTCATATATGTGATATGTATATATATATATATATATATATATATATATATATATATATATATATATATATATATATATATATATATATATATATGATGCAATTTAAACACCAAGCTTTGAAGCCAAATCTCTTGACTACCCAGCCAATACATGTTCTATCAAATATATAATTCCCATAATTAAAAATATATCTTATACTTGTTTTATTTCCATGTGTCCAAAATTAAATATATCCTCTAATCTTACCACCTTACAAAAGCATAGCATTTTGTAATTTGAGTATTCTAGAAAGTTTTGGCTTCTCCCATAATTCAATAGCAATTTTTAAAAAATATACCTTTCATTTTCTTTCTGTGTTTTCCAATACCTTGAAATCATTGAGTCTTATGACATATAATGACTTGGTTTGGGAGACTCTGTCAAGTTCTTCAGAATTTCTCTTTTTCAGTTTCTATAAGAGATATTACCTCATAAGCTCCAATAATTTTATAGTGGTACTTTTCCTTACCCTAGTAGTCATGAGCATTTGTAGTGAACCCCAAGGTGGAGCTCATGAGTAACTTTGAACACTGAAAGCTTTGGGTTTCCAATCCCATTAGAGTTGACACCTTTCCAGTAAGGGGTGTCCAGCTCAGACAAATGTTCAAGACATAAAGTCTTTGCTCCTCTCTGTTATGACTGAATGATTCTTTTGAGCAGTCTCATTGATAATCTGTTCAACTCCACAATGTGGCTCTCTGACTTTCAGTCTTTTGCCATAAGAGAAGTAAACGATACCCAAAACCATCAGCAAGCACTATGTTTAATGGGGATAAGCTAGATGCATTTCCAAAAAGATCAGTGGTAAAACAAGGATCTCCATTGTCACCCCTATTATCGAATTCAATACTAGGAATGTTAGCTGTAGCAATAAGAGAAGAAAAAGAAATTGAAGGAATTAGAATAGGAAAAGAAGAAACTAAATTATCACTTTTTGCAAATGATATGATGATTTATCTAGAGAATCCTAGAGAACCAAGTGAAAAACTGCTTGGAAATAATAAACAACTTTAGCAAAGTTGCAGGATATAAAATAAACCCACATAAATCCTCAGCATTCCTACACATTACTAACAAAGCCCAACAGCAAGAGATAGAGAGAGAAATTTCATTTAAAGTTACTGAAGACACTATAAAATATTTGGGAGTCTATCTGCCAAGACAAACCCAGGACCAATTACGAAACACTTTTCACGCAAATAAAGTTAGATCTAAATAAAGGGAAAAACATCAGTTGCTCATGGTTAGGACAAGTGAATATAATAAAAATGATAATTTTATGTACATTAATTTACTTATTCAGTGCCATACCAATCAAACTATCAAAAAATTATTTTAGAGAGCTGGATAAAATAATAACAAAATTCATCTGGAAGAACCAAATGTCCAGAATATCCAAGAATTAATGAAAAGAAATGCTAGGGAAGGAGGCCTAGCCATACCAGATAATAAACTGGATTATAAAGCAGCAGTCATCAAAACTACTTGTAAGAAACAGAGTGGTGGATCAGTGGAATAGGTTAGGTACACAAGATGCAGCAGTCAATGACTATAGCAATCTGCTCTTTGATAAGCCCAAAGAGTCTATCTTTTGGGCTAAGAATTCACTATTTCACAAAACTGCTGGGAAAACTAAAAAATAGTATGAAGGAAACTGGGCATAAAACAATATCTTACACTGTATACGAAAATAAAGATTAAGAGGGAAGCAGAAAAAGGGGAAAAATTTTTTACAACCAGTGTCTCTGATGAAAACCTCATCTCTAAAATATACGGAGAACTGAGCCAAATTTATAGGAATACAAGTCATTCCCCAATTGAGAAAAGGTCAAAGGATATGAACAGGCAGTTTTTAGAGAAAGAAATTAAAGATCACTATTTATTAGAGAAGTGCAAATCCAAACAACTCTTAGGTACCACATCTCTCCTGTCAGATTGGCCAACATGACAAAGCAGGAAATTCATAAATGTTGGAGAGGATGTGGGAAAATTGGAACACTGTTACATTGTTGGTGGAGTTGTGAACTTATCCAGCCATTATGGAGAACAATTTGAAACTATGCCCAAAGGGCTATAAAAAATATGCATTCCCTTTGACCCAGCAATGCCACTTCTAGGGCTTTATCCAAAAGAAATCACACAAGTGGGAAAGGAACCCATATGTACAAAAATATTTATACCAGCTCTTTTTGTGGTGGCAAAGAATTGGAAATCAAGGGGATGCCCATCAATTGGGGAATGGCTGAACAAGTTGTGGTATATAAATGCAATGGAATACTATTGTGCTATAAAAAATGGGGAGCAGACAGACTTCATCATAATCTGGAAAGACTTATGTGATCTGATGCTGAGTGAGGGGAGCAGAACCAGGCAGACATCATACATGATTACAGACACACGGTATCTGTGATGACTAACTTTGATAGACTTGGCTCTTCTCAACAGTACAAGGTTCAAAGACAGCTCCAAAAGACTCTTGATAGAAAAAGCTATCCACATCCAGAGAAAGAATTATGGAGTCTGAATGCAGATTGAGGAAACTATTTGCCCTTTTTTTTCTTTCCTTCTCTTTTGCTTTTGTTTCTCCTTTCTCATGATTCAATCCATTGGTTATAATTCTTTACAACTTAACTATTGTGCAAATAAATTTAATGCAAAGGTATATGTAGAACCTATATGGGATTACATGCTGTCTTGGGGGGAGGGGTAGGAGAGAGATGGGGAGAAAATTTGGAACTCAAAACCTCATGGAACTGAGTATTATAAACTAAAAATTAAAAATAAATTCAAAAAAAGAAAAGTAAATGAATATAAAATTTGAATTGGGGCTCATGAAATCTACGGGATTATAAAAATAGATTCTGCCAGCCATTCCCCAATTGATGGGTAACCTCTTCTTTCCCAGTTTTTGGCTATTATAAAAAGAGCTGGTGTGTGTGTGTGTGTGTGTGTGTGTGTGTGTGTGTATCTGTGTCTGTGTGTGTGTGTCTGTGTGTGTGTGTTTTTCCTCTCTTTCTTTGAACTCTTTGAGATATAAGCCTAGTAGTGATATCACAGGGTCAAGGGTGTGAATACTTTAGTAACTTCAGGGGCATAATTTAAGAGTGCTCTCCAGAATGAGTGCATCAGTTTCAGATCTCCACTAACAGGACATTAATGTATCTATTTTCCTGAATCCCTGTCAATACTTGATATTTGCCTTTTATTTTGTTAACTTTAATATGAGATAGAAGCTCACATTTACTTTAATTTGCATATCTCTAATTAGCAGTTAATTTTGAAATTTTTTCTAATGATTATTGGAAGTTTGGCCTTCTTCCTTAGAAATCACTCTATTCATATCCTTTGACTATTTATCTTTCAGTTAATGGTGCTTATTCCTACATAATTAAATCAGTTCCTTATATATGTTAGAAAAGAGACTCTTATCAACAAAATGGTATGAAAATATTTTTGCCAGTTATCTTTCCTTTTTAATTTCAGTTGCATTGGTTTGCTTTTTGGAAAGAAACTTTTTTGACTTTATGTAAACAAACTGGTCCATTTTTTATCTTCTCTGATCCTCTCTATCACTTGTTTGGTCATGAACTCTTCTCCTGTCCATAGATCTGAAAGGTAATATTTTCCTTGCTTCTCTAATTTGTTTATGATGTCACCTTTTGTGTCTAATTCAGATATTCATTCTGAACTTATCTTGGTGTATGATACGAGATGTTAGTATGTACCCATTTTCTGCCAGATTACTTTCCAGTTGTCTTTTAGGTTTGGTAATGTGGTGATGTTCTACCCTTTAGTTTAGTTTTGGAGTTTGACAAATATGAGTCGATTTGCTTCATTTGATTCTTTATTTTGGATAGCTAATCTGTTGCTACTCTTAACAGTACTAAATAAATAATTTTGATGATTATTACCTTGTTGTATAGTTTGAGATCTGGTACTTCTGGGCCCCTTTCCATTTTTATTTTTTTCCCTTCTTTCCACTTTAAAAAAATTCTCTTGAGATTGACCTCCTCCAAAGAAAATTCATTATTATTTCATTATATTTTTTCTAGCTACATAAAGTAATCTTTTCGCAGTTTGATTGGTATGACATGAAATAAATTAATTAATTTAGGCAGTATTGGCATTTTATTATGTTACCTTGGGCTACTTATGAGCAATTAATATTTCTGTAATTATTTAGACCTCTAAATGTATAATGAGTCTTTTGTAGCTATATTCATGCAGTTCGTGGCTATGTCTTAATAAGGAGACCACCAAGTATTTTGTGCATTCTTTAGTTATTTTACTTGGCTTGTTCCTCTGGAAGACAAATGATTAATGCCTAATATATCTCTATACATTTTGTCTTTGAAATCAACATGTTTTGCTTATAAAAAGATCATTTGTTCTTTTAACATTATCATTTTGTTTTCATTTCATCTGGGTTATTCTTCATATCAGTATATCTGTATTCTCAAACAGTTGCTCTCTTTAACTCCTTTGGAGAGAGAACACTATGGATTCAAGTTTTGCTCTTCTGCTAATTATTTCTACTGTACAAATTCTGCCATTTATTCCCCTCAATTTCTGTTTTGAAGACTTATTTTTCTCTTGAACCATCCAGGAAGATACTGATGTGATTCATGCTCTCCTGGAAATCCACTGAGTACCCTGCTTGGTTAGGTGTTGGTTCAGTTTCTTTTTCTTCAAGTATTTTTTAGAGATGTTTGGATTCATTTAGATATTCTTGTGATCACATTCCTTTCTACTTTAAAATCTGATCTTTTGATTTAACTGCCAGTACTCTAGGGTTTTAACTGAACTTTCTTTTTTCCTGATAATTTCAGTCTCTTGTTTCACTTGTTCAGCACTTTCTGAAGCCTTCCCTTTTGATGGTAGATTCCCCAACGTTAGACCTCAAATCTGCCTCAATCTCCTTTCATGTCAAGGAATAGAGGTTTCACCATCCCCAGTTCTTGCTGTGCATGACTTTTTATGGGGAAAGAATGAGTTCTATCTGGGTGCCAGTTCTCTTTCCTTTAGGTCTCGTGCAACTCCATACATATTCTGGCACCCTACCCCATTTCCCTCTGTTTTTCTATTTTCTGGCAGAGCACTGCTACAACAGTCTGCTTCCCAAGGTGGGTATCATGATGTTACTTTCCCGTACCTCTGTCTTCACCACAAGGGGATGGGGAGAGTTGAGATATGCAGCTTATTTCCACAAAATGATGTGATGAAGGTAGGGACAGATCACGCTGGCATAGACCTTGGCATTAGCAAAAACAAAATGCTGGTGGGACAAATTATACCACAGAACTTAGGGTAAGGTGGAGTAGGAAGTACTGAGTAAGTACATAAAGGATTAGGAACTAGTCTTCTCTGCTTTTAATTCATGTTACCTGTTAAGCTTCTTGTCTTAGTCTGCGAAAACACCTGGTTACTTTATGTCTTGCCCAAATTCCTGTTTTGAGAGTTCATGAGGCCTGAAGAAAATGACTAATCTTCTATCTTGCTTGGTCGTGGACTGAAATATCTTCTCTCTCTCCTTACTGAATTTTCCTGATAATATACAGATATACTGATGATTTACATAAATTTAATAAGAAGTCTTTGGAAATTATTATTTTATTTTTAGTTGACTAGAGTTCTCTAAGTATACTACTATACCTTCATAAAAACACAATATTTTTGGCTTCTGTTTATTCCCTTAATTTCTTTCTAATCACTATAGCTTGCATTTGTAGCATTATATTAAATCATGATATTGGAAATGTACATTCTTGCTTTACCCTTGATTTTATTTGAAAGAGCAATTATTTACCTTTTTATGATTCTCTTTACTCCCATTTTTCTATTTCAAGTCTTTCTGTTCTCCGTTCTGGCCTTTCCATCAGGAATGTTTAGAAGACCTCTATTCCATCGAAGATCTTTTTTTTAACCTTGTAGAATTATACTCAGGTCTTTTCTATTTTTTATTGCTATTTTTTAAATCACCAAAATGTATTCCTCTTCTTCTACCTTCCAGAGAACCATACCATAAAATAAATATTTTAAGAAAAAAGAAAATCAGCAAAACCATTTGATACATCACAAAAAAATTGAAAACATGTACATGTCTATGGACCTCTCAACTCTCCCAAGAAGTGGGTTCTCTTCTCATATCTCTTCTATGCAGCTGTGCTTATTCTTTTTAATTTTACAGCACTCACTTATGATTTTTAATGGTTATTCTTTCCATTTACATTGTTGTGGTTGTTGGAAAAAGAAACTTTCTTGAATTGATTTATTTCTATTTGTTTGTTTGTTTTTTGGCAGGGCAATTGAAGTTAAGTGACTTGCCCAAGATCATGCAGCTAGTACATGTGTCAAGTGTCTGAGGCCAGATTTGAACTCAGATCCTCCTGACTCCAGGGCCGGTGCTCTACTCACTATGCCACCTAGCTGCTCCTGAATTGATTTATTTCAATCTGCATCGGATCATATAAAACTTTTCATGTTTTTCTGTATTCATTATGTTCATTGTTTCTTATAGCACATTTTTGTTGCATTCATGTATTACAAATTGCTTAGCTATTCCCAAATGGATAGGCATCTGCTTCATTACCAATTTTTGCTGTCTTAAAAAGTTACTATTTTGGTGGATATGGAGACTTCCTTTTAAAAAATGACCTCCTTGGAATATAAGTCTAGTAGCGCCCCCCCCCCCCGCTCCCCGCCGCTCAAACCATACAGATATGTAATCACTTTATTCAAATAATTTTAAATTGCTTTCCAAAATACTTACACTTATTCCCAGTTCCACCAATAATGCACTAGTATACCTATTTTCTCACAGTCTCTCTAATCTTGACTATCTTTTTGTTATCTTTGCCAATTTCCAACATCAATTATTTAAATCTCTTTCCTTCTGAGTTGTCATGTCCTCCCTTTCAATCTCCCCAGATGTATTCAAGTAAGCAGAGCTGGCACAGACTTGATAACTGTTTGTGTTTAATAAAGTTTCAAACAAATAACAAGAAGTCCCAAATGCTGCTTAAAGAGATAACTGTTCTAAATGCTAGCTACCCTCTCTGCAGCTAAGGGAGGAGAGGGGACCCATTAGTTTTTTTCCTTTTTCTCCTTTTTTGTCTGTTGGGACAGATAGAAGCAGGAACTAGATGAAGGTAAATAAGGGTGGAATAGTTCTCCATTCCCAGACCAGTTCTAAAAACACCCCAAGCTAGCTTTGCCAGTGGATAGTCATTTTCCTTCTCTGATGGGTTCTAAAATTCTCTGGGTTTTCCCTTTAGTACTGAGGGCTCCTCCTGGTCTGGCCAAAGGAAGAGCAGCTGCTTGGCTCTGTACAGAGGAAGATTAGGACACTGGCTTGAGCTCATAGCTGGCCCCCAGTTAGTTGCATACTGCTGCCTTCAAAAAGCCCCTTTTTTTTCTCTTTGAGAAGGAGCTCCATCACCTTCTTCAGTACCAGTGAGAACCACAAGATGCTTTCTTAGACCTCTCTAATCCTGACCGACCTCTGGTGCAAGTGCTACATTTTAATACACAATAATATTCAACGGCCTTGTTAAACAAGGCAAGCTGCTTAATTGGGCCACTAAGGGACACTACAGCTTTATGAATTTGAATCATGAAGCATAAAATTAGGCCAGGTTCCTGAACATCATCAAGGGGATGACTGAGCTACCATTGCTTTTTCAGGGCTGGTTCCTGCTCACTCAGGTCCTGAAAAATATAGTCAAAAATGTTCAGTGCTTAGCTAAGAATTCCTGCAGCCTCACCAGGGAATTGATCATGACTCTGCATTTAAGGGGTTTATTTATGTCAAGGTTCTGGCCTGATAAGTCCTTTTAAGAAACACCCACCATCTTCTCCCTTAAAATAAAACCACAAACACCCCTTGTGAATAGCAATCAGTCTCACTCCCCTGTGACTATCCCATGATCTCATACCTGAATTGCACTCCCCATCAGTTCGGCCTCTGTTCATTCTTGACTCTTAATCATACCTTTGGAGGATTCTTATTTGCCCCCTCGTATCCTGGTAGGTGATCTTCAGAATTTTCCTAAGACAATTCTGAAGATCACCTAACAGGATAAGGTATCAGACACTGAGGTCCCTATTCTGACTAAACTGCCAAGCATTCAAACTCTGCTTCAGAGAGCGCAATTCCAATGGGCTGGCCATGTTGTTCCAATGCAAAGCGTATGTTTGCCAAAAAAACTGTTTTATAGAGAATTCACACAGGGTAAGCATTCATGATGGTCAGAAGGCGCGATACAAGGATACTCTCAAGGTCTCTCTTAAGAACTTTGGAATTGATTGTGTGACATGGGAGACACCGGCACAGGACTGCTTAGCATGGCATGCCCACATCAGAGAAAATGCTGTGTTCTATGAGCAAAACAGAATTGAAACAACTCAAAGGAACTGCAGGATGCACAAATTGAAAGTATCCACCCCAAATGTTCACACAGATGATCTGTGCCCAACCTGTGGTAGGGCATTCCAAGATCATATTGGTCTGATCAGCCAGTCAGACACAGTAAAACTTGACTCTAGCATATTGATGTCATTTTGGTCCTCTTTGAGAACAAAGGATAACAACAACCAACAACTTGCCCCCTCAAGCTTTACAAACTTGGCAATTCCTGGCATGTCCTTTCTAGCTGTTCCTACAGCTTGCTTCTTGGTTTCAACTTTAGTTTGGTATTTGCGACCCAACTTCTTCCTTGCTTCCAGCTCTGGTTTTTCAGTCTTTTCCCCAATAGTGAAACAGCTGTCTCTGAATTTGGGCACACTCTCCCCTGGCCCAGGGTAGATGCTGTAGTCATTGGCTCCTGAAATTCTCAACACTTACTCATGGGAATTCCTTAATAATAGCTACTATGGCAAGCAATAGAAATCAAATAATTTTATTCAGTCTCCAACCCACAGAACTGGAGAGTTGGAAGGTATATCATTAGCCATTTAGTTCAACCCATATCACAAAAACATGGCCCACCAACAATACATATGAGAAGTAATCATCTAGCTTCTGTGTGAACACTTCCAAGAAGAAAAAAACTACTACTTTCCAAGGCAGTCAATGCCACTTTGAGAAAACTCATTTCTAGGATTTTTTTCCTGATTAAAGACTAAATTTGCTTCTTTGCAAAAGAACCTGTTCCAGGTTCTGTCCTCTGAAATCAAACAGAACAAGTCCAAGCTTTCACATTAGAAGATTAGACCTTCATATAGTCGACAACAGTTATCATTTCTACCCAGCCTACTATAGGGTTAATGGAATATAAGATCTTCCCTGTCCATTAATAGGCCTATGTGACCACATGTGTCCCCTTTTTAACTTGGAACAGGTCTAAAGGTACACAGGTATTTCAACCATGGATGTCTTCCTACTTTGAGCTCTGGCACAGTTCACACCTGTGATACGTCCTGAGTCACATAGAGCCCATTGGGGGAGGAACTTGCCTAAGGGAAAGCTTGCTTACAGGAAGGCCTGCTTGCAGGAAGGCTTTCACACCTTTTGGTACTACACTAATTAGGCACTAAGTCATGAGAGTTGTGATGCCTTCTGGCAAAAGTGTATTATATTAGCCAAAAGTGTATATATGTTCTGAGATGAGGTTTTGCTTTGGGGCTCACTCATGAGAAGAATGTTCACCTGAGGTCTTTGTGGTTTGCCCAGAGGAGACTCTGGGTATCCATTGTTAAGGAGCCCCCAGCTTTGTGAACCCAGATGCTAGTGATCCTGGTCTAATGATGTATTACTCCATTAAGACAGTTGGAGTGCTGTCTGTTGGATTTCTGTGCTAATTTCTCTCTGCTTGTATTTTCTCCACATTCAGAGTGCTGACCTTTCCCCTGAACTAGTGAATGACCTTTACTTTCTTTACTTATATTGTTTAATTAAAGTAGGATTGTTAACCCCTTTTGAGCTGTCTTTCCTTTATAAAAGCAGATGAAAGAACCTGTGCTAGCAGGCCACCCTGGGTGTGCTGGGGTGCTGGCTAATACACCTACCTGTGCTGGTGTGCTGGCTGATATACCTACCCCACCTCCAACTCCTAAAGCTTTTCTTTGCTAAACTAAACATCACCTAGTTCCTTCAACTAATCCTATTGTGGAATGAACTCAAGGCCTTTCATAACCTGGTTGCCATTCTCTGGGATGTTCTCCAACTCATCAATGTCCTTCCTAAACTGTGGTCCCCAGAACTGGGAATGAGTCAAGTCAACAAGCATTTATTAAGCACTCACTACATGCCAAGCCAAGTGCTAAGTGCTGGAAATACAAAGAACCATAAGACAGTCCCTATTCTGAAGGAACAGGTAGTCTAATGGGGGAATAATCCAGATGTGCTCTGATCAGGACAAGAAAAAAGAACTATCACCTTCTTACTCCCAGAAGCTTTTAATGAAACTCCAGGTATCATTAGGGTCTTTTGTTTTGTTTTGGTAACTGCATTACAC
This sequence comes from Trichosurus vulpecula, assembly GCF_011100635.1. Lineage (NCBI taxonomy): Eukaryota > Metazoa > Chordata > Mammalia > Diprotodontia > Phalangeridae > Trichosurus > Trichosurus vulpecula. The sequence continues at coordinate 5,345,910 of NC_050575.1, read as the reverse complement.
TGCTGACTGGTATTGGACTTCCAATCCATTAAATCCCTCAGATATTTTCCCAGTGTTTTCTATCCCTTATTTTGTACTTGAGAATTTGATTGTTGGAACCCAAATGACAGATGTTACACTTATCCTTATTGCATTTCATATGGCTAGATTTAAGCCAGTTGTGGCCTGTCAAGGTCTTGTGAGTTCCCTGATTTACCTCCTGTGCTCTTTATCCTCCCTAGAATGGTGGCATCTATAAATTGGATAGGTATGCTTCACGTTAGTTTAGGTGGTCTTCCCTAGGAAATGGCAATACAGGGGAAATAACCCGAACTTCTGTGCTTCAGAGACCCCACCTAATCATTCAGTAACACCAGGAACTGGGAGAAAAAGACATTTACAATAAATAACCTAGTCTCCCACTTCACTGAGACATTAAAACTCACGTTGTATAAGTTCCCTTAGCTCCCACCGTTTATTTATCCAAAACTTCTCGGCAGCAGCATCTACACTTTTCTACTACATTTTGTTCCATTAAGAGACCTCCTCACTCAATTCCTCTAATTGCATCCTTGACTCATTCCCTACCACTTCCTCCAAGACTTGTTCCAATAGTCATACCACTTCTTTCTTATGTCTTCAAACTTTCTCTTCTGATGGGACTAAAAACATGACCAAGTGTCTCCAATGTTAAAAAGAAATCTTTGACTCTTCTAACCTATCCAGTTATCCTACTATCTCTCTCTCCTCCCCTTCACAGTTAAGTTCTTTAACAAAGTTCCTCCTAAACCTATTGCAATCTGGCTCTTGCCCCAAATTCCTCTCTCCAAATTCAAAAACTTATTTTCAATCCTCATTCACTTGTTCCTTTTTGCAGCCTCGACACTATTGACTACTGTCTCCTACAGAGGTTCTTTCCTTCCTTTGCCTCAAAGATATTACATTCACCTCATTCTTCTACCTTTCAAAATTCTCCTCTTTCCTTTGATGGCTTTTTCATATTAATATGAGTGTTATGTGAGTGTTGTGAGTGCTCTCCAAGGTTCTGTCCTTGATCCTCTTTTATTCTTTCTCTATACTCTCTCCTGTGTCAAACTCACTGACTCCCAAGGTTTCAACAACCACATCTGTACAGTGGTTCCCATGCCTTTAATTCTCCCCTTTTTGGACTTCTGGACTTGTATTCCCAACTGCTATGTTAGACATCTTCAAATGGACCTCTAAATTAATGTCTAAATCTAAACTAGTTATCTTCCCCCTCAAAACTTCAACTCCTTCTAACTTCACTATTTTAATATGTGACACCACCATTCACATAGTGTCTCATGTTTGAAACCCTAGTATTAGCTTGGAATCTTCCCTCTCCCTCAACTTTTATGGACAATGGATTCCACTAATGAATCACCTTTGATTTGCTTCCCCTCCTCTTGGTTCCCACCACACCGGGGCTCTGGAGGAGAAAGTGAGGCTAAGTGACCTCTCTCACTCAAATCAAAGTCAACTGCAAGTCATGTCATCATTTCCCTGATGCCGTGGTCCTCTTCAAAAATGAAGGACAAGCCCAACCTGTGAGTAGAACAAGCTGCCTGAAGGGGGCCCAGCTAGTTTGGTAACTCAGCTCATCTTCTCCCTCTCCTTTCCAAAGGAAGGTAAATTTTGATAGCCAGAAGCTGCCCACTTAACTTGGGGCTTACTAGCTAGATTTCTTTCTTTCCTTCTTTTTCTTTCTCTCTTTCTTTCTCTCTTTCTTTCTTTCTTTCTTTCTTTCTTTCTTTCTTTCTTTCTCTCTGTCTGTCTGTCTATCTGTCTTTCTTCTTTCACAAAACCTTAAATCCAGTTCACTCTGAAGCTCTTTGATTGGACCACAATAGGTCCCTGGCCTAGCTCCACTTAATGGCTGTATTTTGGGCCCTCCAGGCTTAGAGTGAATGTCAACGGTAACTGTTTCTCTTTGGAACTGCAACCCCAAGGGTCATCCCCTCTCAGCTTGATTTTTTTTCTTTTTTTCTAATTAAAGAAGCCATCCCTTGACTCACTTCTTAAAGAGGCCTATTCACTGAATGAGTGTTACCTCACTCTAAGTGAGTACCTGAAAAGTCCTTAGCCTAAAAGGGCCAGGGTCTCCCATTGCATCCTGGGCCATCTCTAGTCATTCTGATGAATATCTGGTCACTGGATCCAGATGGGACTGAAGTAGAAAGTGAGGTTGATGACCTTGCACAGCTCTCCCTCACTCAAATCAAAGTCTACTGCAAGTCATGTCATCATTTCCCTGATGCCATGGTCCTCTTCAAAACTGAAGGACAAACACCACCACCACTGCAACCAACCTATTATGTGATCTTTCCTTATCACCTAACTGCAGCATTTTTAAAAGCATACCAATAAGTCTTTCTACTGCTACTCCCTATACTTTTAGTCCATCTTTCTTACACATAAATCTAGTTTTGTAATTTCTCTGCTCATGAATCTTCAGTAGTTCTCTATTGGCTCTCATGTAAATAGTTATAGTATTAATCTGATCAAAGAAATTCCCCACCCATTCAATAGGTCTCAGGTGGGCCTAGGTGGGAAAGCTTGATTATGTTTTTGTTTGTAAGAAGGCCTAAAGCCCCTACTTACTAGGTGCAAAGGCCAATGTGGGTGTGAAGCCCTCAGGGCCCTAAGGGGAGTTGCTAAGACCAGCTCCAATGGTATGTGTGCTGAGTTCTAGTCAATCAGATGACAGCTAGAACTGTATAGAAAGACCCAGAACTGAGAGCAGCAGGACTGGGAACAGCAGAACTGGGAGCAGCTGAGCAGAGAGCAGCAGGATTCAGAAGCAGAGAGCCAGCATCAAGAGAGAGTGCAGAGCAGAGAGTGCTGAGCGAGAAAGAGTTGCAGAGATCAAGGAACTCAGAGTCAGCAGAGCTGCAGGAGAGAATGCTGAGCAGAGAGTTAGGATTCATGAGTGATCTTTTACAGGAGGGCCCTAGAAGGGGAAGTTACAAGTATGGCTTGGTTCCTTGCTATAATATTTTGTTATAATTTCTTTGTTACTACAATGAGGTGGGTTTATCAGTTTTGGAATATTATTACTACAACATCAAATTGGGGGCATTGGTCCTTGCATCTGATCCTCTGGAATCTAAATAAATGTTATATACTTCCTCTGCCTTCTACCTAGAGAATTCCTTATGCTTCATGATTCTGAACCACTCAGGAATGTCCAGGGCCCTCTCCAAGGTCATGAATTTTGCCTTACTACTATAATAGTTCAAAATATTTTGCCTGGCATTCAAAATTCTTCAAAATATGGTAATTGTAGCTCTTTGATGAGAGGTGTGGTTCTTATTGTCACATCTAGCAGAGCACCTTTTGAGACCCTCCATGCTTGAGGAGTTGATCCACTTAGCCTTAGAACCCTGCCCCAGGCCTTAGCTGTCCTGCTTGGTGAGTATCTGAGTGCCATTCCCTTGTTGATATTGCTTGTTTGACATAAATTGATTAGCTGAGGGTGAGCACTTGTACTGGGTTTTAGAACTTCCCAATATCCCTTAAGCCTTATTCCTCTTCACACAACACCAAAAAACTCTGCCATTCAAGGACTTGGACTGAAAAAAAAAAAAAACCCCAGTTCAGCATTTTCCTCTAACTTGGCTTTATTTACAATGTCCATTTCATAAAAGCAAGTACACCTGATAGGTCCCATATCTTTTCATGCCTATTTTTTTTTCATTTATAAAATGAGGAGATTGGATGAGATGATTTCTAAGGTCCCTTCCTGTTTTAACATTTTATGTTCTAAGGTCTATTCCAAATCCAATATCCTATGATTCTACATTTTATTCACTGGACCATAAGCAATAATATCACAGAGACTCTGATAGGAAGATTTTAGGAAATCTCAAACCATAAGTGGGACTATATTATGTTGCTGTAGCATCCCTTAATTCATAGATGAACTTGACTAGGTCTCAGATGATCTAAGAAACCATTTGACACATCAGCCAAGGAGTGATATAATGGTAAAAACACTGATTCCAGAATCAGACCTGAGTTCTCCCACTCCCACACACTAGTCATATTACCTTGAGTGTAAGGAAGTGAGCAGAGATCCTGAGGTAAACATGCTCAGTCTTAGAGGCAACCTTCTCAGTTCCACAGATTGGGAAACCCAAGGTTCTCTGTCAGTACTATCTTCCCTTTTGTAGGCACTATTCCAGTGCCTCTGGGAGGATGAACCACACACTAGCCAGGCCTATCAGAAGACATGGATCTGGAAGGAATTATTTATATGGTGCAAAACTGAGGCTAAATGCGAAATAACAGTTTGGCAACCTAATAAACTACTTTACATGTTGACATTGGAGTTTTTGGTTATAGGTTTTCTCAATCTCCTGGGAAAGTATAATAGTAGGTATAAGTAGCTACTGCAACTGCTTATTTAAATTTTTCTGAAAATTTGTACTTTTGAATCTTTTATGTTCAATATTTCTTCTGTGAATGAAAGAAATAGTTATCCTATATACTTGATTACACCGTACATTGAAAACCTTTCTATTCCTCCTTTTTGAGGAGACATCAGGCATGAGACATCCTTAACCTTCCAAAAAATTCTCCCCAAAGCTCCGGAGTAGGGATATCATGAGCCAGAGATGAGATTAAAGAGCCTGATCCTTCTGTCTGAAAGTCAGGTTTCTCCAAGTTTAATTACGTTAATATGTTCATCATGTATACAACTCGAGAGCTAAGGACCCTTTTTGACTGAGCCCCAAATTTGTTTGGGGCTCAAATGCATTTACTTGCTTTCTTTTCAAATGAAGCTAGCTCCTCCTAATATTAGACAAGTTCAAATTCCTTTTACATTTTCATATGTGTTGCTAAATATTCATTGGGGAGATTTTGAGTGCTTTAAATGTTGGAGCAACCCAGAGGCGATGTTTTGTCTGGATCTCCAGTTGGACTGCTTTACGTGCAGCAGGGTGCCATAGAAACTTACCCAACATAGCTTGGTTTCTTGTCTAAGGGTGTGAGGAGACCAGACTCCCAGTCAACTCTAAGTCACTAATCCCTGTGAGCATAGCCCTTTGCACTCTGGGTGCTCATTTCAGAAAAGAGTTTCCTCCTGAGAAAGGCAGTGTAAGCTTTTCCTCTTCTTTTTCTTTATTGTTCCCTATTGTTCGCTGTCTGAACTGTAATTGATCTCCCGGCCTCAAGTTCATCTCCACTTCACTCCATCCTCCATTCAGCTACCAAAATGATTTTTCTAAAGTATAGTCTAACCACATCACCGACTACTCAATAAAGTCCAGTGGCTCTTTGTCATCTCCAGGATTATCTATAAAATGCTCTGTTTGGCAGTTAAAGTTTGTCAAAACCTGGATCCTCCCTAACTTTTCAATCTTCTTACACTTTGCTCCCCTCTGTGCATTCCAATCCAGTTACACTATCTTCCTTCTGTTCTCCTCCTCACAATACTCAATCATTTGACTCTGTTCCTTTCTATTAGCTGTGCCCCACACCTGGAAAACTCCCTTATGTCTACCTCTGAACTTGTCTGGCTTCTTTCAAGAGACAGCCTAAGTCCTATCTCCTGCAGGAGGCCTTTCCCAATGCCCTTATACTAGCATCTTGCCTCTGAAATCACTCTTATCTTACTTTCTCTATATCTTGGGGTTTGGCTGTTTTGTTTTAACAGTTATTTACAAATTGTTTCCCTCATGAAAATTCAAGAATTCAAACTCCCTGAGGGCAGGGGCAGTGTCTTTAGCCTTTCTTTTGTATCCCTAGTGGTACGCCCAGTGCCTGAAATATAGCAAATATTTAATGAATTCTTGTTGACTGACTGGCTTTATTCATACAAATAAAGGAAGACAAATAATTGGAGAGATATCTATCAACTGCTTCTGGCTAGGTCATGCCAATATAATAAAAATTGTAATACTACCTAAGGTAATTTATTCATCTATTGTTATGCCAGTCAAATTACTGATTAGGTAATTTATAGAACTAGGGGAAAATCAATAATGATTAATTAGAAAGAAAAATATTCCAGATTCTCAAAGACATAATGGGAAAATGTACAAATGAAGAGGACATCAGATTATCATACCTAAAGTATAACACAATAGGCACCAAAACCAATGAAGTAAAAGAGAACTTATTAAGAGCTTACCATGTACTAGGCACCGTACTGAGCACTGAAAATACAAATGTTGTACCAGAAGCGAGTGAGACACTCCACAGAGTATAGGTTTTAAATGGAGAATTTATTAGCCGGCGGCCATCGGGGTGCTACCCAAGTCAATGGCCCCGTGTTGGGGTGAAGATGTGGTTTTTATAGGACATACGGGGTACAGAGGTTAATTATCTCTTGGAACCTACAGGCCAGGTAATCGGGTGGGGGGAACAGGAACAAAGGTCCTGGCTGATCAAAAGATTCTGTCAGGTTATTGTTAAGTGGGATAATCTTATTGACACTCCTTGGTGCAGTCACGGAGCCCCAGGGATATCTGCTAGACAGAAAGGGTCTGCCAGGTTATCCTTCAGCGGGATGGTCCTATCTATTGACATTCCTTGGAGGAGTCACAGGGCTCCAGGGATATCTGCTAAATGCCGAAGAGATCTGAGTCCATTCTTTCTGGGGGTGCTTGTCAGTGGCTAGGGGGTTTCTCAGGGTTTCCTAACAGTAACTGATTTTTCCAGTATTACACAAATATAGTAGAACCTCAATTTATGAATTTAACTTGTTCTGAGACTCTTTTCGTCATCTGCTTTGTTTGTATTGCAAAGCGAATTTTCCCATAGGAAATAGTGTAAAGTTGGGTGATTGGTACCACGTCCCCAAAAATATTCATATAAAAAAAATTCTTTATAATTTTAAGTAAGTTTTTTTGTCCCTAATGCACCTGAAATACAAAAACGCGCAGATTTATTTGGGCTCTTGGTACATTTAAACCAGTGAGAGTCGCTTGGCTCCAAGCACACATTTTTGGTCTTTAAAGTGGGGGAAATGGGGGGCAGATGGCCAGGAGGGCCCAGGCCACAGCCTGTGAGCAAATGGGAGGGGTCTGCAAACAGAGGAGGGGACCAAGCTGAAAACAGGGGAGGGAGCATCCTCTTCAAAGCAGCAGCCGCAATATGTTCAAGTGGGTCCCCTTCTGGCCTGTGGATCTAAGCTAACTTGGTATTTTGAATCAGGAATAAATACATTCAGAGTGGGTGAGTGCAGGACATCGAGTTCTCTGCACCATTTCCCCTGGCCAGGCCAGGGTTATTGCTTGGAAGGAGAATCTCCTTCCATGAGAACATCAGGGATCTCCATATCGGTAGTGTTCTCTTTTATGCTACTTTCACTAAAAGTAAGACTAACACTACTGCCTTATGATTTTTTTTTTAGAATCACTTTCATGTTTTGACTCACTGATTTTTTTCAAGTCCAAACATGATGTTCTTACTGCGAATTTTTGTTCATCCTGCAAGACAAATTTTGTGAAAATTTTTTTCTCGTCCAGCATAAACCAGGTTACCCATAAACTGAGGTTCTACTGTATAAGCAAAAGAAAGTCCCTGCCTGCAAGGAATTAACATTCTAATGGATTTGACAACTCATAAAAGGATGCTGAAAAGTAGGGGTGGGGAGCAAGAAGGCAAGCCTTGTGGGGAAGGAGATGGAGAAAAAAGTCTAGGGAGTTTGGAGCAGAGCCAGGAGAGGAATGGAGCAATGAATATAGCTGGCCTTGGCACTTTAAAATGGAAGTTCCAGGAGAAACTGACCAATCAGAGGAAGAGATCCAGAAGTGAAGTAACCTTTCACTGTAAGAAGGCAAGATAGAAAAAGAAATCCAGAGAATCAGGAGTAAAGTCTGCAGAGGATGAAGAACTCTTTGGTATTTGCTAAAATAAATAGAGAAACAAAAAACAAAACACAGAAAAGTAGGTCAATGGAATAGAGTAGATAAAGAAGAAATAAAATGAACCAGAAAAAATAGACCCATTTTTGTTTGACCCAAGAACATAAACTACTGAGAGAAGACAGCTAGATTTCTATTTAGCTATAGTGTCTTTTGCTCATATTTCCTTTACACATAATTATTGTTCATGTTAAGGTCTATGCAGCGGATAGAGTGTTGGGTCTGAAGTCAGGAAGATTCATCTTCCTGTGGTAAGATGTGGGACCCTGGATCAGTCACTTAATGTCGTTTGTCTCAGTTCCTCATCTGCAAAAATGAACTGGAGAAGGAAATGGCAACCCACTCCAGTATCTTTGCTAAGAAAACCCAAATGGGTCATGAAGAGTTGGGCAAGACTGAAATGACTGAAGAACAAATCTATGAGAATGGCGGACACAAGCTTAAGTCCAGTGGTAATGAAGCACATATAGATGGAATACGTGTGTCTAGGCAATTCATACTCCAATGCCGTACTCCACGTCCCCTGTATCTTTTCCCTTTTCTGGGAATCATCACGAAGCTCACCCTTTGCGTTCATTACCTCTGCTATACAAATCATGTAGCTGGGCTTCTAGCATTTGCTTTTCTACTCAAGTCAATTGTCAATTGTCAAAGCTACTTTTAATTTTAGTCTGTATCTGGCACTCTTTTTGGATGCCAGCGGTCCTGCTCCTTGAACCATTTGAACATTGCCCCTCTGTCCCTGGGTCTTTTTGGAAAATGAATGTCTCTGCTTTGCCTTATAGCTGTCCCTCAAACTGTCTCAAACTGACACACTCTCAAATTTCTGGATAGGATGTCTCTAAGTGAATGAGTACCTCTGCAGCCAAAGGCCATAGCTGATGGTCTAAAAATAATCATTCATTTGGGGTTGTAGCCTGAAAAAAAAGAATCTGTTTCTTTTTAGTTTAGGTTTTTTTATCCAACAAGCTGACTCTACCCTCCTCCTACCAGGGCCTCTTGCTATGGCCCTTTTCTGGATCTTTTCCACACCAATATCTGATATCTATTATTCCTTGAACCTTTTAAGTTAGAAACCTCCACAAACCTTGCTGATTACCACCTCTTTGCCTGCCAGGGGAAACTAATCAGACCAGCCTGAGTAGGCATCGATCGCTCCCTGCAAAACCAGCTGGCCATTTTCAATTTTGATGATTTGTCCTAATGTATGGAGGGACCAAGAAGTCCCTCCCACAGAATTGGTGAGGGTTTTGCAAAGAGGTGCACCCTGTTATGGGAGAAGCCTCTGACAAAGCAGTTATAAATACCTTTCTCCTTTACTCCCATACTCCTTTACTCTCCCATACTGCCTAAGTGTGTCTCTTGATATCCTTATTTCTACCTCTTCCCTGTCCCTGTCCCTGTCCAAATGTAGGACTTGATTTGGAAGTGTCAAGTACTGACCCAATACCCCCCTTCTGTTGCTCTTGCCTCCCCACAATGTTCCTCAGTTATCTCCAAATGGTCTTCCCTTAAAGAAACTAAATGGAAAGGCCTATTGCTCTCAGCAGTGACTGACTTGTCTGATTTTTTTTCAGTGAGATTACTTTAAGTCTCAACAATGGACATTAATAAAGTCATTGATTAAAAGCAGGTATAATCCATACTCAAAAGATTTGATTTATTTCTTACAAGTTCCATAATTCCATCAGTGCAGAATTTGCCTCCATTGTAGGATGGAGGTAATAGGATTATAGATTTTGATCTGAAAAAGACCTTGGAGACCCTCTAGTCCAACACTTTCATGTCACAGATGAGGAAACTGAAGCCCAAAGACATGAAATGACTTGCCCAAGATAGCATAGGTAGTTAATGGCAGAGCTGGGTTTTGAACTTTGATTCTCTGACTCCAGATAATAGTTCTGATTCTGATCATCACAGCAGTATTTATATAGTGCTTTAGGGTTTGCAGAATGCTTTGCAAATGTCATCTCATTTTATCTTCCCAACAATACTGGGGGTCAGGTATTATTATTATCCTCATTTTAGAGATGGAGAAACTAAGGCAGACAATGGTTAAGTGCCCAGAATCACACAGCTAGTAGGTGCCTGAGGCCTCCAGGTCCAAAACTTCAGCCACTGTGCCACCTAAGTGTCCAGTACTCTCTCTACTGAACTTTAATGGGAGATAATTTCATGATTTGTTGTTGCCAAAAATACTTTTTATCTTCCCCTGGTTTCTGCCTTTCAGGCAGAATTTTCATTGAACAAGGCTGTCCTTGGATGACAGACACACAGTCATCATTGGCCAGCAAAACTTTCTTATTATTTTTGAACCTTCCAGAGCTTGTGCTCCACTGGGGCAGATAACATATAAACAGAAATATCTTTCACATATATATATACACACATAATGACTATACACATGTGATACATTTATATAACATGCATGTGTTATATATTCATATAACACATGCATATATGTTTAATTTTTAATTCACTTATACATATAAAAAATTCACCTAGAGGTCACTTATGCTTTAACCTCACATAACTAGAAAACAACCAAGAAACAGGAATGAGACAAAAGAGACCTCTGAACCCATTTGTGCACTAAAACTCACATACTTTATTAATGAGTTCCCCTTACCACTTCATTCAGAACCTATTCATTCTTACTGTAACCACAATTTTGATAAAACTGGTGATTCTCTTTCCTGATTTACGTAAGATTAAAAGTCATCAATTGGGTAGCGGAGGTCACACTAATAGCCTGACACAGAAAGAGAAGATTAATGAAAGCAGAAAAAATAGCCATAAAAAGTCATACAATTAAAAAAATTGTTTAGTATGGGCTGAAGGAGGCCACGTAATACTGACTTTGAAGACGTAGGATTTGGATTCAAATCTAGAATCTGCCACCTACTGTTCATGTGACCATGGGTAAATCACTTATTTGTACCTCAGTTTACTCATCTCTAAAATGAAGGCATTAAACTTAAATGACTTTGAAGCTTTTTTCCAGTTCAAAAATAATCCAGCACAATAAGAGGTAACTGTAACGAGGACACTGAATTTTTAAAAAGGTTAAATTATGCTTATCTTCTTTTGAAGGAGACAGAGATAAATGTGATACCTTTTCAAAAGACTTCCATGCAAAAGAATTGAAATAGTAGTGATCTGTCCACTTCATATGACAAACTTCAGAAAATTCACTTGTGTAGAAGAGTGCCTTCTTCAGTGCTGCTGAAGAAGTGAGGTATCACCATGTCCTGTTCACTGACATAAACAATCAGCATCCCAGGTTTGTTGATTTGGTTTGCATGTGTGCTCTGTAGTTCCCAGGAGCCCCAGAAAACAGAGTGTTAAGCACACATACATGGCTCTGCTGCTTTTCTGTGAAGTGGCATCTGCCTCTGGCATCAAACAAGCTCCTTATACCTTCCATGGCCCATCTCTGGGACTCCAAAAGTCTCAAGGAAAAAGTCCCTCAGTCTCTGAGGAAGATGAATTGAATAATTTGCATTTGGATTCCATTCAGCCTGACTTTCTGGCAGGAAAAAAATAAATAATAATATACCTCCAAACCAGCTGCTTCCAGTTGGGTCAAATATATCGTGATTTAATAAAGGCAGCCATCTGTTACCAGGCAAAATTCTAATTAAGCAATATGTGAATCAGAACAAAATTATCCATAATGTCATTAGTGTTTCATAACTGCTGAAAGGAACAGAGTCATTGCAATGTGAGGGGGTAGAACACCTTTCTTACCAGTGTTAGGAATATAATAGCACCTTTGACAGGCTCAGAAAGCCCTTGTGTCCCTCAGCAGAAAGTAGAATAATCAAATTTGAAGGCATTCATCTAGGTCCAGAACAGACATGTTGGGCAGACCCATGTGGGCACAGAAAATCCCCATTGGAACAGAACCATCCAATCACCATGACTTTTGTCTCGCCTACACCTCATCATTTGGCTTTCCTCAGGATAGTGGATATAAAATTCAAAGCACCTTCAAAATTGCCAAGAGTGGCAGTGTCATAGAGTGGAAGGACTGCCCCAACTGTGGTCAGGAGGCCAGAGCTAGAAACTAATGCTTTCAGTAACTGTTGGACCATGGGTAAGCCATGTCACCTCCAAGCCCCTAATCTCTGCATCTGGTAAAAGGAGATGATGATACTTATGTCAGGTTTTAAGTTCCTTGAAGGCAGAGACTATTTTCACTTTTGCTTAGCATGGTGGCTGGCATATAGTAAATACTTAATAAATCCTTGCTGATTGGGTATATGGCTTTATTCATGTGATTCTTATTTTTTTAAAATATCCTTAGTGTTGTTCAAGCACTCAATCAATCAAAAGACAAACATTTATGAGGTGCTTACCATGTACCAGGCACTGTAATGGGTGCTAAGGATACCATCAAAAGAAACTCTGCTTTCAAGTATACATTCAATTGGGTGAAAAGTTAACATATGTGTATGTGTATATATATATATATATATACACACACACATATATACATATATGTACACATATATGCATATAGATATATGTAAGTGTAACCCGATAAGACTCTAAGAGATCTAATCCCAATTCCCACCCACACTGTCAAATCAGAGGTGACTAGCCATAGCTTCCTCTCAGCATTCTAGGGACATTACTGAGGGTCTAAGGGTATATTTATTACGCTATTGGCTTGACTGCCCATACCAGTATGGTTGCCTTAATTGTCAATTAATAGTTAATAAATCCCCTATATCTTTGGTTGAAACTATAATTGCTACCCCACTAAAAATCTAACCAATTAATACAAATTACCTTTTAATAATAATAGTAATAACTAACATTTATATAGTATTTTAATTATTATTTATTATTTCTTTTTTAGTTATTATTTATTTAATATTTTTAGTTTTCAGTATTGATTTCCAAAAGATTTTAAATTACAAATTTTCTCCCCATTTCTACCCTCCCCCCCACTCCAAGATGGCATATATTCTGATTGTTCCATTCCCCAGTCAGCCCTCCCTTCTGTCACCTGACTCCCCACCCCATCCCCTTTTCCCTTACTTTCTTGTAGGGCAAAATAGCTTTCTATTCCCCATTGCCTGTATATCTTATTTCCCAGTTGCATGCAAAAACAACTTTTTCAACATCTGCTTTTAAAACTTTGAGTTCCAAATTCTTTCCCCTCTTCCCTCCCCACCCACCCTTCCTAAGAAGGCAATCAATTCAACATAGGTCACACATGTATCATTATGCAAAACCCTTCCACAATACTCATGTTGTAAAAGACTAACTATATTTTGCTCCCACCTATCCAGTCCGCCTTTATTCAATTTTCTCCCCTGACCCTGTCCCTTTTCAAAAGTGTTTGTTTTTGATTACCTCCTCCCCTATCTGCCCTCCCTTCTATCATACCCCCTTTTTTATCCCCTTCCTCCTTCTTTCCTGTGGGGTAAGATACCTCAAGTCGAATCCGATGAGAGCAAGATTCATTCATTCCCCCTCACCTGCCCCTTCTTCACTTCCAACGAATTGCTTTTTTCTTGCCACTTTTATGTGAGATAATTTACCCCATTCTATCTCTCCCTTTCTCCCTCTCTCAATATATTCCTCTTTCATCCCTTAATTTGATTTTATTTTCATAGATATCATCCCTTCATATTCAACACATCCTGTGCCCTCTGTCTACATTCCCTTCAACTCCCCTAATACTGAGAAAGGTCTCATGAATTACACACATCATCTTTCCATGTAAGAATGTAGACATAACAGTTCAACTTTAGTAACTCCTGTATGAATTCTCTTTCTTGTTTACCTTTTCATCCTTCTCTTGATTCTTGTGTTTGAAAGTCGAATTTTCTATTCAGCTCTGGTCTTTTCACTGAGAAAGCTTGGAAGTCCTCTATTTTATTGAAAATCCATATTTTGCCTTGGAGCATGATCCTCAGCTTTGCTGGGTAGGTGATTCTTGGTTTTAATCCTGGCTCCATTGACCACTGGAATATTGTATTCCAAGCCCTTTGATCCCTTCATGTAGAAGCTGCTAGATCTTGTATTATCCTGGTTGTGTTTCCACAATACTCAAATTCATTCTCTCTGGCTGCTTGCAGCATTTTCTCCTTGATCTGGGAGCTCTGGAATTTGGCAATAATATTCCTAAGAGTTTTCTTTTTGGGATCTTTTTCAGGAGGTGGATTCTTTCAATTTCTATTTTACCCTCTGGCTCTAGAATATCAGGGCAGTTCTCCTTGATAATTTCTTGAAAGATGATATCTAGGCTCTTTTTTTGATCATGGTTTTCAGGTAGTCCAATAATTTTTAAATTATCTCTCCTGGATCTATTTTCCAGGTCAGTGGTTTTCCAATGAGATATCTCACAGCGTCTTCCACTTTTTCATTCCTTTGGTTCTGTTTTATAATATCGCAATTTCTCCTGAAGTCACTAGCTTCCACTTGCTCCAATCTAATTTTTAAGGTAGTATTTTCTTCAGGGGTCTTTTGGATCTCCTTTTCCATTTGGCTAATTCTGCCTTTCAAGGCATTCTTCTCCTCATTTGCTTTTTGGAGCTCTTTTGCCATTTGAGTTAGTCTATTTTTAAGGTGTTATTTTCTTCAGTATTTTTTGGGTCTCCTTTAGCAAGTCATTGACTTGTTTTTCATGGTTTTCTCTCATCACTCTCATTTCTCTTCCCAATTTTTCTTCTACTTCTCTAACTTGTTTTACCAAATCCTTTTTGAGCTCTTCCATGGCCTGAGACCGATTCATATTTTTCTTGGAGACTTTTGATGTGGGCTCTTTGACTTTGTTGACTTCTGGCTGTATGTCTTGGTCTTCTTCATCACCAAAAAAAGCTTCTAAAGTATGAGTCTGAATCTGAGAGCATTTTCGCTGCCTGTTCATGTTCCCAGCTAACTACTTGACCCTTGAGTTTTTCATTGGGGTATGACTGCTTGTAGAGCAGAGAGTACTTTGTCCCAAGCTTGAGGGGCTGTGCTGCTATTTTCAGAGCTACTTATACATAGCAAGCTCTGCCACACCAGTGCTCCTTCTCCCCCAAGAACCACCAACCAGGATTGTGGCCCAGATCCAGGCAGGGCAAAGCAGGCTTTGCACTCCTGCTCCAATCTGCTGCTTATTTCCTCCCACCAGGTGGGCCTGGGGCTGGAAGCAACTGCAGCTGTAGCTCTGGAAGCAGCCTCTGAACCGCACCTTCTCTGCTGCCCCCAGGGTGATGGCCCACCGGAACTCCCTTCACTCTGTCCCAGCAGCTTTTCCTACTAACTTTCTCTGTTGTCTTTGGTGTTTGTGGATTGAGAACTCTGATAACTGCCACAGCTCAATGATTCAGGGAGCTATGCCTGTTCTGCCCAGCTCCTGGTCTGGTTGGTCCTGGCATAGCCCACACTGGGCTCTGTTCTCTTCTGCTCCCTGCTCTGTGCAATATAGCCTTCCTAGCGACCATCCAGGCTGTCCTGGGCTGGAGCCCTGCTTCCCTTTACTATTTCTTGGGTTCTGCAGCTCTAGAATTTGTTCAGAACCATTTTTGTAGGTGTTTGGAGGGACCTGGCAGGGAGCTTAATCAAGTGCCTGCTTTCCACAACACTTATATAGTATTTATGATGGGCCAGGCACTGTATGAAGTGCTTTATAATTATATCTCATTTGATCATCAGAACAGACCTATGAGGTAAATGCTATCAACCCATTTTACAGATAAGGGAAGTGAGGCAAACGGAAGTTAACTGACTTGTGCAGGTTCACACAGCTAGTAAGTGTCTGAGGTCAAATTTGAATTCAGGCCTTTCAGACTTCAAACACAGTACTCCATTCATTCTACTACCTACATTTTATTGAAATGATAAAGTAGAAACACATCTCCCTGAATCAGAGGCACACTCTCCTCTCTACCACTTTGGTCCCTTGAGTGAGCGGACACAAGCTTAAAGAGGTTGCTACAAAGTATTTGCCCTTCCCAGCTCACGTCTGAATGAAGCATAGCCACCGCTTCTGGATCTGCTGCTCTGCTGGGTCAGGCACATCGCTGTCTCTTCACCAAGAGTAGCTGCTGACAAATTCTAGTAGAGCTCTGTGGCTCACTTTTCCAAACTTCCAAAATTCATGCAGTTGCAGCCGTTTTTCAATATTCCTTAGTCTAAGAGCAAAACAGATTAGATACAACAGTGATAGAAACAACAGTAGGGCCCTACGGGTGACCTCATGAAAACCTGAATGAGGAGATGAAGACCCCAAACATCTTTCCTCATCCAGAGGTTTACAGCATTTTGTCCTCCTTACTTCAACATAGCTAATGAGAGGTAGAGGGTAGTTTTTCTAGTTGCAACCTTCTGTATATGTATTCAGTTAAGTTTCAATAGTCAAGGAAAAGATCTTTACTTCACCATGAAATAAGTGGAGGGGAAATAGAATATCCGCATGTGCTAGGAAGTGTTTGTAATGGTAATGTAAAGGGGAAGCTCTTTCCCACTCATTAATAGGCCCATGTGACCTGCTTAAGTCACATAGAAGCCTAAGTCACATGAGTTTGAGTCACATGAAGCCTGTAGTAGTAGGAAGGGTGGAACAGAAAGGGTAGAGCAGAGCTTAGAGGCAGTTGGTCAGAGCAGGCAGAGCTGGGAAAGAGAGAAGAAGCAGAGAAGCAAGGCAGCTAGCTATGAGTAAGAGAAGGGCATTTTGCTTAAGGGAGCCTGTTTGTTATTTTGCTTTAAAGGGTGTTCATTTGTGGGAAAGTCCTAATAGAGGAAAGACTTGGGGATGGCAGTGTCCCCTGCAGTGATAATGTGTATATACTTCTTTGTTGCTGTGATGGATTTGGCTTTCTGGTGTTTGAATAAATGTTTTGGTTCTGTCTTCCATGTGGGGAGTCTTATATTTTGCGATTCAGAACTATGCCAGCATATTCATAGCCACCAGAGGCGCTGTGAATATTGCATTGGTGCTACAGTGTTGAGTAGCATTATTATGCGAACTCAAAAGTAGGCTCACCAAACATCCGTATGGCCCCAGGACTGGGTTCTCATTGCTCAGTCTCCTGTTACATAAATAAATACAAAACATGTACAAAATGTAACACCTGTGGACAGAACGTGAAACTTTGTGTAGGTATCCTGAGAAACTTGGGGCATTAAAATAGTAGCAGCAGATCAAATTTGTTTGTATATTACCTTCCTTAATCCTACAGGATAGCAGCGTGTCAATATATTAGTGACAAAGCACAAGAAGGTAATATCTGATTTGTATACTATGTAGCATGCTCCTTGAACCACAAGGTGCACAGTCATCTCATTTCCTCTCTAAAGCATGTGCCACAGTCTTATAAAAGATTACAGTATCTCTAATGGCCACTAGAGAGTGCTTAAGCTTCAAATGCCTACACCATTCCACCATCACTACTAACAAAGCTCCAAATGGCAGCACTGAGAAGACCTGGCTTTTGGATTTTAAGCTAGTGAATGTGTGTGTGTGTATGGGCATGTACATATACATACATACATACATATATATACATGCATATACTGAATCTGCATGCAATTCTTGAGCTCCCACCTTACTCTCAAAATCTCCTAATTCCCATTACTAATATTCTCTTAGTTGCAAAATCCATTGGCCTTTTCTCAATTCTCACTCTCCTCTACCTCTCTGCAGCCTTTGACACTTTAGATCATCCTCTCCTCCTTAAGACTCTCTTCTCCCTAGGTTTTTGGGATAGTACTCTCTCCTGATTTTCCTCTTATCTATCTGACCACTCTGTCTCCTTTGCTGAATCCTGCTCCAGATCATACCCTCTAATTGTAGGTGTCCCTCAGGGTTCTATTCTAGGTCCTCTTCTCTCCTCCCTCTGTAGTACTTGCTTTGGTCATCTCATCAGCTCCCACAGATTGAGTTATCATCTCTGCAGTAACAATCTTCAAATCTACCTTTCTTTCTCCAATCTTTCTGCTTACCTTCCATCTCAAATCTCCAACTGCCTTTCAGAATCTAGAATAGGATATCCAGGAAACACCTTAAACTCATTATGTCCAAAATAGAACTCATCATCTTTCCCCCTAAATCCTCCCCTCCTCCTAAGTTTCTTATTATTGTGGAGGGGCACATCATACACACACACACACACACACACACACACACACACACTCCATCCAGTCTGTTGGCAAGGCCTGTCAATTTCACCTTTGTAGTATCTCTCAAATATTCCTCTTATCTCCTTTAACACTGCTACCATTTTGGCATAGGCCCTTATCACTTCATGCCTAGAATATAGCCATAGCCTGCTGTTGGATCTGCTTATCTCCAGTCTCTGCCTACTCTAATCCATCCTCCATTCAGCCACTAAAGTGATTTTCCTAAACTGCAGGACCAATCATGTCATCTCCCTACTCAATAAACTCTAGTAGCTTCCTATTGCCTCCAGGAGCAAATACTAAATGCACTGGCTGACATTCGGAGCCCTACATAACCTCCCCATTCCTACCTTTCCAGTCTTCTTACACCTTACTCCCCAACATGTAATCTTCAATTCCATGACACTGGCCTTCTAGCTATTCCACCAACAAAACACTCCATCTTTTGACTTGGCATTTTCTCTGGCTGTCCCCCATTCCTGAAATGATCTTCCTTCCTCTGTTCTGACTACTGACCTCCCTGGCTTCCTTTAAACCCCAGCTAAAGACCTACCTTCTGTAGGAAGCCTTTCCCAACTGCTCTTAATTCCAGCACCTTCCCTCTGTTAATTATCTCCCATTTATCCTCTACCTAGCTTTGGATATGTTGTCTCCCCATTAGATTGTAAAATCCCTGAGGGCAGGGCCTATCTTTTACCTCTTTTTGTGTCCTCAGTGCTTAGTACAGTGCCAGACACTTACTAGACACTTAATAAATGTTTATGGAATGATTGATTGATCAACATTCCCAGGACACAAGCACTCGATATACTACAGGAACACAATACACTGAATACTGAAAATGAAAGGAAAACTTTAAAATGCTCCTCCATGGAGCCCTCTGCTTACAATCACCTCCCCCCAAAAACCTCCTCCCGCTTGCCCTTCAGATCTTTGGGATCAGAACTATACTGCCAGGTCATGGAAAGGATTTAGGCAAGAGAATAGTTGTCCAGGAAGCTCAGGTCTATATAAACAAGGAAGAAAAGGAAGCACTCCTCCATGTCACCAGCCTATAGGAATTTTAATATCTTCCATTCCTTGTCACCACAGTCTTAGTTCCACTCCAGGAGTTGATTCACCTCTATTTGCTGTGGGTTCAGCTGGTTTCTGGTCAGCTCTTCTGCTTCTGGTCCCATTAAAGTCTAGTACTGAAGCAGCTTGTAGCTGCCACAGCCCGCTAGTCCTAACCACAAAGTCAGTTGCCATTCATCCACACTGTCATCAGCAACTCCTCCAATGGTAGTCAATGATTCTTGCTGTTCTCTACAAGAAAAAGAACCCCAGTCACATAGCACAATGTAAGATCTTGCAACTTCCTGATATCTCAGAAATACTATCTCTTCTTAGAAACACCCACTACCAAAAAATCAAATCTTTCCTTTTTTGTTGGGGTTTGGGGTGGGTGATAGGGAAAAGGTAGCTAGCATAGAGGACAGTTACATAGCACAGTGGATAGAGCACCAGCCTTAGAGTCAGGAGGACGTGAGTTCAAATTAGCCTCAGACACTAGCTGTGTCATTCTAAGCAAGTCATTTAACCTTGTTTGCCTCAGTTTCCTCATCTGTAATATGAGTTGGAGAAGGAATTGGCAAAGCCACCCCAGTATCTTTGCCAAGAAAATCCCCAAAAGGGGTCATGAAGACTTCTGAAAAACAATAAGAACAAAACAAACTAGCATAGAGGACAGTCTGGAAAGGTCTCATGTATGAGGTAATATTTGAGCTTGAGCTTTGAAGAGAGCTGTGGAGTCTGAGAAGTGGTGAGGAAGAAGGAGCATACTCTCAGCCTGTTCAAAGGCATAGAGATGGATTTGAGAAATGGAATGTTGTATATAAGAAACAGTAAGTAAACCAGTTTAATATTAGTAATATATAAACCCTTAAAGGCAGAGTGGAATCAGATTGTGGAGGGCTTTAAAGCCAAATAGAAGAGTTTGCATTTTATCCTAGAGATAACAGGGAGTTGCTAGAGTTTTGAAATTAAGGGAATAATATGATCAAACCACTGCTTTAGAAATATCACTTTAATAATTGTGGAGGATGGGTTAGAAAAAGGATACAGACATTCAATATTCAATGTCAGTCTATTAACCGTATGATGAGGAGACAGACTATTGATTGGTGGCATATCCAGAACTGGAGTGCTTTCAGAAGGCCAGTTGGGTCTTTCAACTTTGGCTCTTTCCTAACTGGTTGGCACTGAATAAAGAGAATCGAGTACTATGGATGTCAAGGTGGGAGAGGGACCTTGCATTTTCTCTCATCCAGAACCTGCACAATGTTGTTTCTGTCTGTGTTGTGTCTATTTCTTACCTTTAGGTGAAGAAGGTTATTGAGAACTATGATCTTGTGATCTTTGAAATGTCAGGAAAATGAGCCATCAGGAGATCTAGGAGTAGCCAGCTAGCCCAGAAACGAGGCCTGTGGAATAATAATAAAAACAACAACAATATTAATAACAGGTAACATTTATATAACATAATGCTTGCTTTATGCCAGGCATTTATTATCTCATTTGCTCCCCACAACCCCCAGGAGTAGGTGCTATTACTGTCTCCATTTTACAGATAAGGAAATGAGGTAAACAAGTGGTTAAATGACATATCCAGGGTCACACAATTAGTAAGTCCCTAAGTTTGGACTTGAACTCGAGTTTTTTTTTAACTCTAGGCCTATTCAGCAGAGATTGGCAGATTGGTATAGACAGGGGCTCATACAGTGTCCATGCCACATTAGGAAGTGAACCTAATGGTTGCTAATATATGTAGAATATATGTAGAAACTGCATTAAATCTGTTGCCACTCTTCTCAGTGGCCATGGTATAACCCTTGACCCAAAGGGTCAATTATGTGAGACTCTCTCCTTCTTGGTGGAGATTGATTATTCACAGAGAGGGGGGAGAATAGAGTTGGTGAGAACAGAAGAAAAAAGACATCTGCTTTTTCTGGCATCTAGCTTTTAGAGCAATATGCAATTCCAGCCTGTCTTTGGATCCATGAAGAGAGAAAGTCTCTGGGAAGAAGTCAACATAAGAGAAGTTGAAAGTCCCTATCATGTCACTATCCCAAGCTTGCTACCCTAAACACTTTAGGGAATTTCACTTTAGGTGAGATCTGGGGTTCTCTCTCTTGGATGAACTGAGTTATCTGGTTCTCAATGGGAACACACATTTACTCTGTGTATTTTCTGGGCTTTCTCTGATTTCCGTTTTGCTATCAACTTAGATAAATGGGTTTCTTTGCCATTTGCTATATGTATTCATTGTAGACCCGGCATCTGACAGGAAAAGGGTCAAGCCTTGGATATATAGCCTGGTACACTCCTTCCCCATTGTAGTAGCAATCTAGATTTGAAGGTCTTTCCCACCCATTAATAGGCCATGTGACCTGCTTATGTCACAGGAAGCCTAAGATACATGTGGTGGGAGGAGCTTCCTGACAGGAAAAGGAAGTTATGTCACAGGAAATGCTGGGAAAGAGAGAGAGAGAGAGAGAGAGAGAAAGACAGACAGAGAGAGAGACAGAGAGGCAGAGACAGAGTGAGACAGAGAGACAGAGAGAGACAGAGAGAGACAGAGAGACAGAGAAACAGAGAGAGAGAGACAGAGAGAGAGAGAGCAGTAATGGTTGCTAATGGCCACCCTCATGATTGTTAGAGCTGAACAGGCTGACTTAGCCGTACTGTGAGTTTGTTTTGGGGAAGCCCCCAGCAGGGGGTCGGAGAGGTTTTGGGATGGCGAGGCTCCAGGTTGTGATATTATGCATGGAATGTTTTACTGCTCTGATAGATCGGATAAATGGCTTGTGGGATGTGGTTCTCCGGTGTTTGAATAAACGGTTTACTTCTTCCACCTTCTATGTGGAGAGTCTTGTCTACTTTGTGATAGGTATACATAGGTATACATAGGTATTTTGACAATTCTCATCTACGTTGTCATTATTTTAGCCTCACTGTTACACCCATTAAGGAACAGTGATCAGGACTTTAGCTTAAACCTGAAAACTACTTCCCCTAAATAATATTAAAAGGACCAGAGAGATATAATTGTGGGCCAGTATCCCCTCTCTGAGGAGAACAGGAATCAGAGTCTCCCTTCGAGGAGGGTGGGGAGAGGAAACACTAGGGATTTCTCTCCTTGCCTCTCTGTGAGCTGCCTCTAGACAGATCTATAGGGACATATATCATCTACACGGGCAAAACCAAAAACAAAACAGCATACTCCCATCCTCATTTTTTGAGAGGGGAAGGCAGGGCAATTGGGGTTAAGTGATTTGCCCAAGGTCACACAGCTAAGTGTGTCAAGTGTCTGAGGTCGGATTTGAACTCAGGTCCTCCTAACCCCAGGGCCAGTGCTCTACTGACTGTGCCACTCAGCTGCCCCGATGCTATTATCCTTATAGTAATGGCATAGGAAAGAATACATTCTCAAGGAATTGGAGAGGAATGCTTATAACTACTATTCTTGCTTTATCTTTGTACAGGATAATTGATATTAATGGGTTAAATTAAATTGGTCATTAATCACAGTAGGGCAAACACACCAGAGTGACAGCTCAAGCCAAAAGCATTCAAGAGAGGTTTCCCTGATTCCGAAGGGGTATCCCTAGAAGCCTAAGAGGGAGATGTAGCTGGCCTCACTTTGGAAGAGGCAGGGAGGAGTTTTGCTTCATCTATCCAGGGAAATAAATTAATAGGAAATGAAAAAGCAGTTCATTTGAATTATCGGTTGTCTGGGAGCTATAATTGGTAAGGACTAAAAGAGGTTTTTCTCCCTTAATTTCCCCCCCACCCCGAAATGGAAGAAAAACAGAAAGTAGATATTTGCAATAGTTAATTGAGGGCTACATTTTCACTGAATGGGGAAAAGGTGGAAAGAAACATGGCTGGGGCTCTATGTGTGTCTCACTGACTGTCTCACTCAGCTTGGTGTGTTGTCTCTCGTTTGGCCTCTTGGCCCCAGTTTAACAACTGTAGCTTGTTAGCAGAAACCATAGTAGGATGAAGGGGAATGTGCCCAATGCCAGGGCGCACATCTCTAGTACCTCAACCCTCTCTTCTATCTGGCTCCATAAGACTGATTCTATTCTTTTTCTCAGACTTTCTTCCCTTTTCAAAAATCAAAACTCACAGGAGACTCTGAAACTTGAGAATCTGTGTACACTTCCCTGTTCAACAGGTCAGTCCCCAGCCCCAAACCT
Organism: Trichosurus vulpecula; assembly: GCF_011100635.1. Classification (NCBI taxonomy): domain Eukaryota; kingdom Metazoa; phylum Chordata; class Mammalia; order Diprotodontia; family Phalangeridae; genus Trichosurus; species Trichosurus vulpecula. The sequence goes on along the minus strand of NC_050575.1, from coordinate 5,322,671 downwards.
GTCTGCACCCTATAGGGATGGCCAGAGGCAGGTTACATAAATTTAACATTTGCTGAATGAATAGATGAATGAAAAGAACACACCGTGAATTAAATTCAAACCAAGGTTTAGATGACTGATATAAAATGTCTTTCTCAGAGTAAGTTTGAAAGAGGAAGTGCTCCCCTCAAAGGGGAGCAGAGCATCAAATAGGAAGATCACAATTTTTCCCGTGCAGAGTGTTATGTGGGGGAGTATCGGTAAGTGTTTAACAACCAGCTCTCCAAAAATGTGTGATACCTTCATTATCAACATTTTCTCCATCCCTTTCTCAAGTCTAGACAATAAATGAAACAATAAATCAAGCCGTGATATATACCATTTACCAATTTCACGATTTAAATTTAACAAACAGCCCTTCTGAGCTGGCTCCAACCTAACTCTGAGGAAGTGGTGAATGGATTGCCTGTTTTGTCCAGGATGGCACTATACACTAATTACATAGATTCAGGAAATTCAATTAATGTTTCTTTTGAATTTCCTTATCTATAAAATGGAGGAGAAGGGAGGGAGATGAGATGACCCCTGAGGTCACTTACAACTTTGAATCTATGCTAAGATAAGCAATGAGTTGACATTCATGTAGTGTTTTGTATACATAATACAATTTGAGTTTCACAACAATTCATTGCAAGAGGTGAGTACTACATGTATTATTACCACTCCCACTTTACAGATAAGGAAACTGAGGCTCAAAAAGGCAAAGTGAAATTCTTAGGGTCATACATCTAATAACTGTCAGAGCTAGATCTTCGTGACTCCAGGTCCAGCACGCTACCTACTACACTATATTTCCTCAATAATCTTTGCTTAAAATCAAAGTACCTATGACATGACGAAAAACATATAAGGGCTTCAGGTGTTCCTGCAACAACTCGCAGTCTTAATAGCAGCCAGCTTCCAGTTTTTATAGCACTCTTATGTGCTAGGAGTCACAACCCCACTTCAGGACCTCACTTCCTCTTACCTGGAATATTGTAAGGATGCCTCCCAAGAACCACTCAAAAAGGGAAAAAGCCCTTCCCAAACTGTCCATCATCAGCACTCACCCAACAGCCCAAATTAATCATTGAAACAGTTGTACGACAAGATTTGTTTCCATTTTGAGGAACTCGTTTCCTCTGGGTGCCCAAAATAAATCTTTGTATAGTGAGGATGATGTCACAGGCAAAAATTGAGTCTTCTTAGTCATTTATGAGTCACTTAAAGATGTGTGACTGAATGTCAGCAGACCAGCGAGTCCGCCTTCCTGCCGGAATCTCAAACCTTTCCAGGGCCTGTGCCAAAGACAACTGACAAGATGGCTATTAGTAGTGTGCCAACAGCTCTGGCCATAGGGCTCCTGGTACAATTGTAAAGATAGCAACCTGTCCGGGCTCGTTGCTTCAGTTTGCACCAGTACTGGCAAGCAGGGTGGCTGCTGCCTCACGTTCTGGAGGTAATCCCACGGTTGGCTATCTTCCTAACACTATAGCTCATGACCCCTACTCCGTCCCCCTCCCCACCCCCATGCTTCCCATTAACAATATTAACAATCAATCTATGCGTTAGCAAAGACGTTTATTCAAAAGTCACAGCAAGCACAGTAGTTCCAAACCTTCTTCTCAGAACTCTGGGGCACACTGTCCCCTGATGCACACACAGTCTGGGTGGGGGAAGAGTAGATATAAGCTTAAAGTACAACGCTAGTAAGGCGCACGCATTGGGAACACGTGGTTAAGGCAGTTTCACAACTCTGGAACCACAGGGCCTCAATGTCCTTTCTCCTTCTGAGTATTTCTAATAAAGTTCACTGGAGGGCAGGATATCAGCGATGGTTCAGCTGGGGTGGTCCCCCAAAAGATGTGGCATCTCCGCTAGAAACACCCATTGCAAGGATAGGCCAGGAAGGTGACTTGTCTAGCTGGGTTGACTCCTCATCTTGCCCGGATGCTTCCATGCTTGACTATACAAGTGGCCAGGCCTCTGGGCCTGGCTCTTCAAAGGGTATAGTGTCTGTACTCTGTAAGTCAGACTCCTAGACTACCTGGGTTCACTGTCTGATGGGCAAATGCAGTCTCCACTACTTCTAGACTTTGGCTCACATGGGTGCTGCTGGGAGATGCTTACCGAGGTGTTACAGTGTTCTTTTCAGCAGTACTGCGATTGTGCTCTTTCAGAAGAAAAAGAGACCCTTAACTTACAGATAGAGGCTTCACCTCTGTGACTTCATCAAGGCCTTGTCTTTGAGGTTTGTCACTTCCCAGGAAGGAGGAGGGACTGATGTTGCCTCTACTGTTTGACAATTCTTCCTGGTTCAGAGCAATCCTCCCTTAAGGTTGCCAGTCATTTATATTTCCCAGATTCTTGGGGTTGGCGGAGGGAGGGGACAGAAGGACAAAGTAGTTTGTGTTCTGAGGTAAGTTCATTTGCTTTTCTGAGCATTTTGAGTTGTTCAAGGCCTCAGACCCCTTCCAAGGTGTGAAATGCTTCATTTACACCTGAAAGTACCTCACCTTTATATTTCATGGTCTTGGGACCCTCATGATCTTTCAATTACCTGAAGTCTAAGCAAGGCTCAGCCAAACATTAAACTTGGCTTGGTCATCTTTTCACCTACCTTTTCTCCACTTCAGCAGTTTGGTGGCCAGTTCTGTCTGACAGCCTAATCCAAATTGCACAGGACTCTAAGATCATAGCTTAAAACTGGAAAGAACCTGAGTGATTTAGTACAACCTCTTAATTTTTCTATTATTCAAAGGAATCTGAGATGCAGAGAAATTGACTTCTTTAATCCTGTGCATGCAGGAAACTTCAAAGGTCATGGCATCCAGCAGTTAAGATCCACTGGAAAGAATCTCTGTTCCAAAAATTTTCTGTACTCTTCCTATATTCCATCAATTAGAGATTAATTGATGTCAGCAAAGTTTTCTTGGAAAAAGAAATATTCTTGGGAAGGTCAATCAATCAGAAAGCATTTAAGTGCTTACAATGTGTGCCAGCCACTGTCGGATACAAAGGAAAAAACAAAAATTGATGAAGAGAAACAAGGTCCCTTCCCTCAAGGAGCTCACACTCTAACAGGGGATAATATGTGCAAACAAATTTGCAGATACAAGATATTAAAGTGTAAATGTTAGTTAATCCCAGTAATTCCAGAGGGAAGGCACTAGATGGGGTAGAAGATGGGAAAGGAAGATGGCAGAGATAAATGTCTCTAGCAGAATGTAAGATTTGAGCTGCATATTGAAGGAAGTCAAGGAAGCCCGGATGAGGAGGAGGAGAATACAAGGAATTGAGGACCAACAATTAGGTGATGGAGTGTCCTGTTCAGGGATAACAAAATGGGAGTTAAGTATAAGAAGACTACTCTGAATTGCTTTAAGCAAATAATAGATTGCCTATCTATTACCCTTTCAGTCAGTCAGCCAGTAAACACTTATTAAGCACCTACTATGTGCCTGGCACTGCGCTAAACTTTCACTAACTATAGTTGTACAAACTGGCTTATCTTCCTTCCTTTCCTATGTCTGTTGCAGGCCCAATAGTCCTTACAATTCACCTAATTACTTAACCTCTGAGTCACCCTTCACAATCACGCACCCCTCACTTCCAGTCAGATGCCAGGTTTTATTTTTACTTCCCCCAAAGATCTCCACTCATAGCTTTTATTTTACTTATTCAACAACCACCCTAGTTCATGCCCATATCCCCTCATGGCTAGAACTACTGAAATAGCCTCCTGACTAGTATCTACACCACCAATCTCTTCCCAGTCTAATCAATTCTCCCCACAGCTACCAAACTGATTGATTGATAGAGGGCAGTATCCTGTTTAAGAAGTTTCAGTGGATCTGTCTTTCTTAACTGCCAAAATGCAGACTCTTCTGTTTGGCTTTTAAAGCCATTCCAGGCTAGCTCCAGCCTAACTTTTCAGACTTATTGTACTTTCTCTTCTGTGTACTTGACTATCCAAACTGCCCTGCTTGGTGTTCCTACACTCAGGACAGTCAATCTGTCATCTCTATGCTTTGTTCAGGCTGTTCACCGAGCAGAGTACAAACATTCTTCTCACTTCCACCTCTTAGAATCCCTAGTATTTCTTGCCTAGGCTTTTCTAAACATGTCTTTTAGGAGATCATATGTTTCTTTTTTAGTGGACTTTTTCTGTCTTTTCAACTGCCTTTATTTTGTCTTAATTTTTTTAATCAATAAACATTTCTTTCCCTCTCACTTCATTCTCCATTTTAATAAAAGAGAAAAACAAAACTCTTAGAACAAACAAAGATAGTCAAGCAAAGCAAATTCCCACATTGGTCAAATCTGAAAATATATGCCTCACTTTGCATTTTGAATCCATTATGTCTTTATCAGAAGATAGAACAGAGGTAATATGCATCATCATTGGTCTGATGGAATTGTGGTTTGTCATCGCATTGTTTGGTATTCTTAAGTCTCACAGTGGTCTTCACAATGTTGCTGTTACTGTATAAATTGTTCTGCTGGTTCTGCTGATTTGCCTTTTCATCTGCTCATACAAGTCTTCTGAAAGATTCCTCTTCATCATTTTTCCACTTGAGCTTCTACTCTTGCTGTTCCCAGACATATAATCTTTCAGACTACAGATGTCTCTAGCCCAGTATTCTGGGAAATGGGGCTTGTTTGCCTGCACTTTTGCTGGCTTTGCTGGTATGCCTCCTTCCAGAAGCCCGTGGGCTTCTGGCTGATCTTCTTGCACACTTCTGGAGTAGAAGTTGCTCTAGTTTCTCATTGAGATTCTTGGTCATTATTCCATCGGTGTGAACTCCAGCTGGTTTTATGAAGCAAGTATATAGAGCTGGGCTGCCTATTCCCATCCAAGTAGCCAAATTATACACAAGTCTGGTAGTAGGCTCTTACTAAGGTTTGTCAAATGAATGGATCGTGGTTCGATAACTTAATCACGTGGGTTTTGATTCACTCTTCTGAACTTGGGTTGGTTAACATAAATATTTTGTTCAGTCACTGACAGCTCTAAAATTCTATTTTCGCTAGGATTCTAAATCCTTGTTGAGAGCAAAGGAATTGGAAATTGGGATTGGGTGAAAGAGAAGGCAATTTCAAAACATAGAGCAGATGTAGAAAGGAAGAAGTTACATTTGTACAGTGAAAAGAGCACTGGATTTAGCATCAGAGGACTTGGGCATAAATCCTCATTTTGCCTCTGTAGCAGTACCCAGCTCATGTTTGAAGATCTCCAAATAATTAGGCACTCACTGCTTCCTACAGCATTCTATTCCACTCTTAGACAGTTTTAATTGTTATGGAGGCAATGGAATCTTTTGGTAGCTTTCACCCAATGATTCTGATTCTTCCTTCCATAACCAAGCAGGACAAGTCTAATCTCTCTTCCATATGACAGCTCTTCAAATGCTTTAAGAGAGCCATCATGTCCCTCCTAAGTCCATAAATATACATGTATATTTATCTCTTCAGGCAAGCAGGCAGAAGTTTGCCTGCTTGCAAACTCACCATTTCACTCCATTAACAATTCTACCAGCAGTTGGGGGTGGGTAGGGAGTGCTCAATACATGAGCCAATCAAGTTAATTCTTCTATCACTATGGCAAAATTTTATATGCTATAAAGCTATGTGACAAAAATGGACTTTGGCAATTATATAGTGGGTGGGAGATACTCATCTTCTCCTTCATCTCTATCATACCAGAAATATCGACAGTCAATGGTATGTTGAAACAACAGACCTCAACCAGTAAAACAATAAGCATACATTAAGTACCCATTAAATGCTGGGTGCTGTGCTACAGACAAAAACAAAACCTAAGCAGTCCCTACCCTCATTGAACATTTGCATACATGTACACATATGTATATGTATTTACATGTGTGTATACATGTGTGTATATCAATCATAGACAACCTGTACACTTATAAATGTATTCAAATGTAAACAAAATGAATATAAGGTACTTGGAGGGGGGAGGCAGTAGCAACTTGGAGCATTAAGAAAGCCTTCATGGGAATATGGGGAAAATGGGACGCTAATGAACTATTGGTGCATCTGTGAACTGATCCACTCATTCTGGAGAGCAATTTGGAACTATGCACGAAGGGCTATAAAACTATGTGTACTCTTTGATCCAGCAATATTACTGCTAGGCCTATATTCCAAAGACATAAAAAGGTGGGAGGAAGGATCTATTTGTACAAAAATATTTATAGCAGCTCTTTTTGTGGTGGCTAAGAATTGGAAATCAAAGAGATACCTATCAGTGGGGAATGGCTAAACAAGCTGTGGTGTATGATCATGATGGAATATTATTGTGCTATAAAAAATGGCAAGCAGGCAGATTTCAGAAAAACCTGGAAAGACTTACATGAACTGATGCAAAGTGAAGTAAACAGAACTAAAACATTGTACACAGTAACAGCAATATTGTACGATGAAGAACTGTGAATGACTTAGCTATTCTCAGCAATACAATGATTCAAGACAGTCCCAAAGGATCATGATCCATACCCACCTCCAGAGAAAGAACTGATATTGTTTGAATATAGGCTGAAGCATGCTATTTTTCACTTTATTTCTTTCATTCTTTTTCTTTTATTCAAGTCTTCTTATACAAAATGAGTGATATAAAAATATTTTATATGACTGCACATGTATAATCTATATCTGATTGCTTACCATGGCGGGGGGGGGGGGAGGGAGGGATAGAATTTAGAACTCAAAACTTTAAAAAAAATGTTAAAAGTTGCTTTAACATGTAATTCCGGGAAAAATAAAATATATTAAATTAGAAAAACTATATTCCACATTTTCTTATGAAAGTGTGTTATAAGTATGAGGCCCTTGGGCAGCTAGGTGGTGCAGTGAGTAGAGCACCAGCCCTGGAGTCAGGAGGACCTGAGTTCAAATCCGGCCTCAGATACGTGACACATGTACTAGTTGTGTGACCTTGGGCAAGTCACCTAACCCCAATTGCTCTGCCAAAAATAAAACACAAAAAAAATCAGTATGAGGCCCTGTAGCAGTTGCTATAAAGAATGAGATGAATTTGCCATAGTCCCTGTCCTCATGGAGCTCGCAGTCTAGCAGGAATGACTAAGATAAGCACTATAGAGTTCACCAATGACTACAGTCTAGCTAGTATTTATGTGCTACAACTGATGACTACAATACAAACTAATAGGACAGAATACTTTTGGCTTGGAATAAAGTCAGAGAAGACTTCATAGAAACTCCCAATCTTGAAGGCTGCATGATTCATAAGAATTGAAAATCAAAGAAGGAATAAAAATAATTCAAGGGAAAGGGAACAGCATGGGCTATGCACTTTCATGGGAAAATGTGGAATATGTTGAGGCAACCACTAGTAGCTTAATTTGGAGCATGAAAAACAGGGAGAGGAGCAGGTGGTATGGCTGGAAAGGTGAAGTGGTACCATGGGGAGTTTATTCTCATGGCAAAGACAAGCCATTAAACATTTTTTAAAGAAGGTGATATGATCAATTAAAGCAGTTTTAGGAAGAAGACTCTGATAACCCAAGGTAATAAACATAGCTAGCCTTAGATCATAGAATTCAGAGCTGGAAGGAATCTTGGAGGACATCATATTTCTTCCTTCCTCTCCCCCTCCTTTTACAGAAACCAAGTTCCTGAGAGGCTGAGTAATTTTAGTATCACACTGGCAGTAATATAATAGGGCTCAAATTTGAATCCACTTCCTCTGTCTCAAGATAAGATATTCCTTACTGTACATGAGAGGTACCTTGACACCTAATTAGTGGAATGTGGGGAGAGGGAAATGGGCAAGGAGAAGTAGAAAGAACAAACTCCATAACCTATTTAACTGATGGGAGAGTAGAAGGACCAACCTTTTCTGTATCTTTGTGGAAAGTTGAGACAAATGAATAAGTGAACTGTGTTTCATGTACCTACATTTCATTTCTATAGATGAAACTATGATTAAAGAACAAGAGAATTTATAAGCCCCTCTGAATATAGTAGCTAAATATCACCATTCTGGTTATATTAGCCTGTATTATTCTGGGATGTAAAGGGTCAGGGAGGGTTATGTAAGTGGGTTCTATTCATCTAGAAAAGTCCTAAAAGTTCAATTGCTCTTTTTGGAAGGCAAAGACATTTCAGAAGGTCTTAAACCATACTTATAAGACCACTAGGCATCGTCAATTTCAGATACCTCTAATGGGACAACCCTAACAAGGAGATCACAAATTTCAGTGCCTAATTTAATCAATGAGCCTCTCTCCATGTCTGCAAAGCTGATGGACAGCCCCTTTAAAGGTTAAGGATACTGGCACTGGCAAATGAATGTCATTGTAATTATTTTTCATCATAAATACAGCTGGGAATTTAAGCCACTGAGAATCTCTAGGGTCCTTATGACTTGATGATCCTAAGAATGACCTAGGGAAGAAACCAGGTTTGGCATATTTTCAGAACCTATCTGAAAGCTCCCTTAGCAACATCTTTATGAGTGCTCAATTCAGAGCTACAAAAGAGTCTTCAGTTCTATTCTCAGCTTGACTGCTTGCTAATTATGTGACCTTAACCTTCTGGGACTCAGTTTTCTATCTGCAAAATAAGGATAATAATACTTGCCCTAGCTATACCACAGGATTGTTAGGAGGCTCAAATTAAATAACGAATATAAAAAATCTTTATATGCTGAAAATTCTACAAAAATCAAGATATGATTGCCATTTGCATTACGCTATTTTAACTAAATTTTATTATTAAAATTGGTTAAATTACAGTCATTATTATCACCATTTCATTCAATATAAACAAATGCCCTTTCCACCTTATAGCTCTGGCTAAGTATAGAGCATGCACAGATATTCTCTGACTGCATCCAATCCAATCTATATAGCATAATGTAACATATTATATTATATATAATTATATATAAACATATAGTTATAAAATACTTAGAAAAGAGTAGACAGAAGATCTGATTTCTAGTCTGAACCATGCCATTCACTAATCATATGATCTTGGACATAAAGTGAAGATGTCATTTAATCTCTCTGGGCTTCAGTTTCCTCCTCTATAAAATGACAGGGATTAAACTAGCTAATTTCAGTGATAGAGAAAGGTGTAGTATGTCAGATAGGAATCTCAACTTGTGATCAAGAGAGTCCTGGAATTCAATATTGATTTTCAGTTTTGGGCCCCTGGACAAGTCATGTAATAATACCTAACATAGCATTTAACGTTTGAAAAGCACTTTACAAATATTTCTTGTAATCCTCATGGTGGCCCTATGAAGTACCATTATAATCATTCTTTTTGTAGATAAGGAAAAAGAGACTTAAAAAAGTTAACTAAGTTTCCTGTGATGATATAACTAGTATGTCCCACTGAGGTGGGATTTGAACCCAGGTCTCTCCAGAGTCTAGGATTTCACTCATTCCATTACAGTACGCTATTTTTAAGGAGAAAAAAAGAAAGAAATATTTATATTTAGGTAGGGTTACAAAGTTATCAAAATTCTTTCAAGTTTGCAAAATTTTCTCCATGTTATCATAACAGTAGGTCCCTAACCTATTTGAATGATAAAAATACACTGCTAACTTGACAATATTTTGGCAAGCAATATGGTTCATGAAATTTAAAGTGTTGCAGAAAAGTGAGTTCTTATTCTAGGTTTGAAGGTTCCTTCCAGTTCTAACATTCTACCTTAAAATGTTCCTTTCAACTCTAAAATTCAGTAGTCTGTGTTTCTAAAGCCTCTTTCTAGCTACATGATCCAGTACACAATGTGTAATAGGTTATGTGTACGTAGTAACAGAAATTTTGTATAAAGAATCACTTTAGATGACTACTTCCCCTTGAGTATCATTAATACCCAAACCAACTATAAAGGACCTATGAAAGAAGATACTATCCAGCTCCAGAGAAAGAACCTATAAACAGAAGAATGTATAGTATGGTGATATGTAGAGACAGAGATAGATAGATAGAGATATACGTACATACATACATACATAAATACATAGACAGATAGATAGATACATACATACATACAAACATACATAAATACATAGACAGCAGATACATAGATACATAGACAGAGACGTAGATAGAGACATAGAGACAAAGTATACATAGATAGACATTTGCCTGTAATTGTAGCCTTCTCTACAGTGTGGTAGCGAGGGAGAAAAAAAATAGTGCATAGCAGAGAACAAAAGAAAAGTTAGAAAGAAGCACAGAAAAGCAGGGTAGCTTTGAAAACAATAAGTAGTATTTAGTACATAGGGTTTTTTTTAAGTGAACAGTCTGAAGTGAAAATTCGTTTTTATATAATGAATCTTCTTTTTATGTTATGCTGTGTACATGGAAATGTTGGGGGGCTTTTTGTCTTTTTGTATTTAAGTTCAAAATGAATTTAAAACTGTTTAAAACCCTATGATGAGACCTTAAGTGGAAGAGTTCCACTGCTAGAGGGGAGATGCTGATAGTTCAAATGCTTAATGTAATCCCAAGGGATTAAGCTCAAGTCACTCACGGCTATCCTATCAGCTCTAGCTGCACATTGGGCATCTTGACCTGATTCAAACAGCAGTGGAAACCTCAAGTCCCGCACACACTGGTTCTCTGCTGTGTGCTTCACCCCCCAGTTCAAACTGGATGGGAATTCACTCTCTCCACTGAAATCAACCCTGTTCCCACTAGTGTCTGACTCATATCCACTTAGCACTGCAGCTAAGGGCTGAAAGTGGGAAAATAGTTATTCATTGCCCCTTTTGGGTCCATGGAGAATATCATGCCCATCATGGCAACTCTTCCTTCTCATTGTTAGCTTTTCAGTCCTTCTTATCTGGAAAGTCAAGGGATAATAATATCTTCGTGTCCCACTGCAATGACCCTTAGAAAGACATTTTTAGATTCTGTGTATTTTTTTTGTTTCAAAGGCTCTTGAAAGATGTAGGAAAGAAATACAAGCCTCTGGATCAGTCCCACTTCACATGTTCTAAAAATGTTCTAAAGTTCCTTCCATCTCTCATATTCTTCATTCTAAGGCATCTTCCTTTCTGTTCTCTCTACTGGCCCCCTCTGTGGTTCTATGATCTGAAGCCTGCTTCAGCTGTAACATTCTATGGTTCTGTGATTCTAAGGTCTCTTCTATGTATTAACATTTTGTTCTTTGTTCCAACATTCTATTTTTTAAAGACACTTTCTAGCTCTGAGGGTTAATGTGTCCATAAAACCAAGAGGCCTTTACTGAGTGCTATTAATTGAGGTCTATGAGTCTAGCATCTTTGTTTTAACTTGTGCTCCAGAAGTCTTCTGCTGAAGTGCTGGGAAGGGAATAAGCTCACGAAGTATGGCTTAAGCAAGCATATTTGTCATCTTTGGCCTGGGAACCTTGTAAGCTTGGGTCTTGTCCTCAAATGTAACTGCTGTTTCATCTCCAGGAAAGGTGCCAAGCAACAAAAGAGAACTACATCAGTAAACTGCAGAATAGGAACAAAAATCAATGCAGCTCTCATTTAGTACCAACATGACAGCAATGTTTTCTGCATTTGTCCTGATTAACAGTGATTTCAACCTGTGTAATGCTGTATGTCACACCTGTTCTTTGTATATTCAACTGAAGTGTCAACAGACATTGAGCCATAATTATGTACCAGGTCCTGTCCTAGGAACTGCATGGTAATGGGGGTAGGGGATTGGAAATGGGAAAGGAAGGAAGAGGACACAAAGATAAATAAGACCAAGTTCAGTTCCTGTCCTCAAGGAATTCACAGACTAAAAAGCAAGATTAAACATGTACCCAGTGACTATACCATAAAGCAGAGGATAAACTGCATAAGGATCCAGGGTCTGCCACTGACCTGGCCAAATCACATCAGCTTTGTCTTAATTTCATCAGCTGTAGAAGGAGAGGTGGGGATTAATATTTTCCATCTCCAACCTCATACAGTTGTTATAAGTATAAGAGTGTTTGGAAGTGGAAGGTGTCTAGCTATTATTCTGAGAAAACATCCATAGCTTTTACCAAAGGAATTCACGAGATGCAAAACAGGAATAAGAAGCCTCTCTCTGTTTAGCTTATAAAGCTCCACATAGTCTGGCCCCAATCTAATTTTCCAGCCTCATTAGATATTATTCCCCCTCCCACACTCTGTGATCCAAACAAACTGGCTTTATCTCTGTCCTCACCACATTCCATATCCTATATCCACGTCCTTTCACTGTCCATTCCATCTTTCCGTAATTCCTTTTCTGGAATGCTCCCATTCTTCACCTTTGCCTATGCCTTACCTCTAACCCTAAATGCGCTCAAGCACCATCTTTTGCACGAAGCCTTTCCTGATCTTCCAGCTACAAGTACCCCACTTTGGATATTTTTGTATTTGTTCACTTTATGATCTATACAAACATATAGGTGCCTCTGTGTGTGTGTGTGTGTGTGTGTGTGTGTGTGTGTGTTGCTTGTTGTCTGCCCCATTGGAATATAAATTCATTGCAAATAGGGATTGTTTCAGTCCTTTGCACTTGTATCCCCAGCACCTAGTATGGTGCCAAGTACCCAAGAGGAGCTTAATAAATGTTTATTGATTAATTGATTAGAGTTCTCCAGTTAGAGAGGGCTCTTCCTGCAGAGAATATAATTGGGCTTTACATTTGTAACCAAATCTTTTCATGACGAAGACACTTTTTCTTTGTTTTCTGAATGCCCTTGATGCTAAGATCTGATTTCACCCTTTGAGTGGCATTATTTCTATCAAAATGTAATTTTGGTTTGAGAGAAGAGATTGAGATGACTGGATGGTGACAGGTGGGAACTGTAACTTATTGAATCACTCAACACCAAGCCCAAGGAAGCTTCAATCACAGCTCTCTGATAATCCTGTTCAGTGCCTACACACTATCAACACCTACGTCCAGGGGCTCCGGAGCATTCAGATTGTGCTTGACCCTGTGAGGAATGGAAAGAGCACTGACTGTCAGAATAAAAACTTGGGCATAAATAACTGTGCGAGGGAATGGGGAAGTCTGGGAACAGCAGCCCGAGGGAAACAAAGACTGGGTATGAGAATAAGGGAAAAAGGTCAGTGGTGGTTTTTACAAAGAGCCACAAGGTTTTAGAGAAGGAAATGAACTTAGGACTGTAAAAGCACAAAATGCCAAAGTGAAGCATCCTGGCAGAATGAATAAGAATCTTGAAACCAGGAAGACCTGGGTTTAAGTCCTGACTCTGATATAGTAGCTGTGTTACCCTAAGCCAATCAATTAACCTTTCAAGGTCCCCAGGCAATCCTCTAAGACTATAATTGGAAAAGAAGGTGTTAACCTGGCAGAGTTTCCTACCTGGAATGTTTCCAACATATGACCAATAAATGAAATCACAAGTAGGGCCCCTATGCCCATTCCTATACCAGAGTTAAAATGGGTATGTGAAAATCAACTTATTCCAGCTGGAGAAAGTTGATTGTTAAATTTTCAGTGTGTGCATTTATACCTAGGAAATTGTCAAACATCAAAAATCAGCTTGATTTATTTTTTTGTTGTTGACTATCTACCCTTAAGAAAGTATTGGAGAAAATGTTAATGATGCAGATTAAACTTAAAAGTGTGTGATGGTGGGGGTGGGTGGTTTTCCCCCAGAGAGCTTGTTGTTAAACATTTACTAGCACACCCCTTTCCCCCTCTTCCTCCACTCTAACTCCACCATACTAAAAAGGTGCAGAAACAGTAACTGAGAGGTGAAGTGATTTGCTTGGACCACAGAGCCAAGTAAAAATTCAAAACTATGTCTCTCCTGACTCCAGGTCCAGCTCTTTTCCCACTATTACACCGTAATGTTTCAAAGTAGTCCTCTCTTTCTAGTTATCAAAAGAAAAAAAATAACCAAGTTCACAGACCATAAACTAATAGTCCCTGAATACTAGACACTGTCTTTCTGTCAAAACATCTGATCATATGAGCTTTTACTGACCACCACATTGTTAACTGATATGTATTACACTTTTTTGCATGTCTAACCTCAAATCACAACTCCCCCATAACATACAGTTGATTTTTTTCATCCAAATGTAGGCTTTTCCATTTATCAATATTAAAATTCATCTTACTATATACATGGACCAAGCTCCAGTCTGCTGAGATCTTTTGGGCTCCTGATCCTATTATTCAGTCAGCGTATTAGCTATCCTGAGCTTTATGTTGTCTTAAAACTTAAAAAAGCTTGCTATCTACACCTTCTTTGAAGTTGCTATTAGCAATGTTGAAGACAACTGGGCCAAGGACAGAACTTCTAGTCACTTCACTACAGACTTCTTTTGTTTGACTTTGATTCATTAATCAACATTCTTTGAGTTCAGTCATTGAACCAACTAGAAGCCCACCTAATGCTATCACCTAGAAAACAACACTCCATTGTGGCCGCAAGAGTCATCTATTTTATCAAACGCATTGTTGAAATCTATGGCTCTTATGTCTATAGCATTTCCTGCATCAACTAGCCTACTAATCCTGTCAAAAAAAGAAAATGAGGCTATAGGATGTTATGTAGACTTTAGATGGACCCCCCCAAAGGCCAATTGTGTTATTTGACAAATAAAAAACTGAGAAGCCCTTCCACTATATACCACATATCTTCCTACAACATAGCACACAAATTGTCAACCAGCCTCTTCACATACTTTTATTTCTTTCAATACCCTGAGATACATGTCTTTGGTTATCGTTAAATGATAGTTTGCTGCAACAGAAATATCACTAGACGAGAAGGCAACACATGGGTCCTGGTTTTGGTTCTCCAGCAAATAACCTTTGAAAATTTTTGGTGGGGTTGGGGGGCTTGTTTCCTCATAGATGATCTCTAGGGCCCCTTCTAGATTCAACATTCTGGGAGGCATTTCATTTCAGAAATTGTATGTTAGGAATAAAGAATCCCCTCTAGCAATCCCCTCCAGACTGCATAGCAGTCTTCTTGCCTGAGCCCAGACACTCCATCCCTCTCCCCATTTCCATCTACATATTGCTGCCTAATGTCCTAAAACAACTCCACCCTCAGGCTGAATCTCTATGGACAATGAAGTTACCTGAACTCATTCCTCAGTGATTAACATGCTCCTAGCTCATCATTCCCTCCCATTCCCAGTGATTCTGAACCCCCAACTGCCAGTGTTCAAACCCTATTCTTTCCCCACTGCCATGACCATTCCCATCCCCCTGATTCAATTCCTCCAAAGTTTCACTGAATGCCACCCACTTTTTCCCCTGTGTTCTTTGGAATGCCTGCTCCATAGGTAATGGACTTACCTTTATCTTAAAGCTTTTTTGCTCTTCCCATCTTCTTGAACTCACTGAAAGCTATCTCCCTCCCAATGGCACAGTTTACCTGGGCATTCTTTCCAGCACTAAATATAATTTCATCTCTCTTTCTCTGAGGTTCATACAACACAGATTTAGCACCCAATCAAGATTGTGGTGGTTCTTGCCTACTGACCTCCAGGAAACTCCTCCCTTCCTTGATGAGTTCAATCCTGGCTCACAGTCTTTCTCTTTCCTCCAACTCCTGCCCTCTTATTAGGGGATTTCAACATACATATTGATATTCGTGTAAATATTCTAATCTCCTAGTTCTACAACTTACTCATTTTCCATGACCTATTCTTCAACTCTACCTCAGATGCACAAAGAAATTGCTATGCCCTTGATATTGGCATTATCCCCAAAGGTACCACTTTCGTGTTCATGAACTCTGAGATTCCTTTATCTGATCACAATCTGTTGTTATTCCTTGCAAACTGTTCTGCCTTGCAAACCCAAACCCTATTCTTCATCTTCACCATGACCTCTAATCCCTTCACCCTTCGATTCTTTCCCAGGCCATCACCCTTGCACTAGCTGGATTCTCCCACTTCTCCTATCTTGACTTTTTGGTAAACCATTTCAACTCCACATTTTCTTCTCTTTAGTCTCTTGCCCCCTATCCTATTGGAGATCTTGTCCTGCCAAACCTCAGCTTTGGCTCAGTCCCCCAAACTGCTGACTTTGCTCCTACCATATGTACTGCTAAATGAAGATGGAGAAAATCATGAAATCATGTTGGCTAGGCTCACTACAAATTTGTGGTATTTAGTCTCAACTGGCTAACATGCTTATTCTGCCAATCATAGCATTACCTTCTTGACCCAACATAAAGATGCATTGGAACCTCAGTTGGATCAGATGTAGGCACATCACATTTATATCTTAAAACCTCATCATGTGTGACTACTTTCTATCACTAAATCAAGTGAGGTAATAGAGAGCTGCCCCCTTTAAACACAGGTTATAGTCTATTAAATTCAAACTCTCTAAAATCTGATGCCCTCTTTCCCAGAGCCTCTGAAATCACAGAATAGCAGAATTACAGAACTGCAGGGGAACCTGGAGATCATCTTGTTCTACCATGACTTTGACAGATGAGAAAATGGAGATCCACATAGGAGAAGTGATTTACTTAAGGCCGCATAGGGAGTTAGTGGCAGAGCTGAGACTAGAATCCAGCTTTCCTAACTTGCAAACAAGGGATCAACCAATCTTTTTACTCCTGGGCTTCTCAAGTGGGGTGATTGGCCCCCTCCCTCACAATTTCTTTCTGCCTCTATCACCCCTCACCAGAGCATTTTTTCCTTGTGTTAATCACATTCTGTAACTGAGAGCCCACAAATACTGAGCCGAATTCCAAGCCCCTGCCTTGTCTCTCATTTTCAATCTGTAAAGGACAGGTGGTAGAGATCCTGTAAAATACTCCTCTGGCAACCCTCCTGGTGTATAGAGTAGAGTGAAACATTCTGGCCACCACTGAGAGCCAGTGCCAATAACTCTGACAGGTCAATTGGCCAACTTAGCACAATTCATTGGAATTCCCATCCTTCTGGAACCAAGTATGAGGTGCAGAGGAGACACAAGGAGACAGCTGTACTTTTCTCAACTCAATGCACACCAAATAGATTATGTAAATACTGCCTGCTGTGCTTGAATTAGTATTTCCAAACATGCAATTCCTCTGCTTTCTAAAGAGTCATTGCTCAGTCACCAGGTCATTAATAATCCCTGTCTCCACTGCACAAGCAAAGGAGACATTCAGAATGGAGCACGGAGCAAAAAGGAAAAAAAGAAAAACATGATTAGCTTTACACACTCACACTTAGAAAACACTTGGTTTTTTCAGAGCCTGCTTGAAGGAGCCTGGAAGCAACAAGGAGCAATGGAAACACACTGGACTGGGAGCTAGGAAACCTGGATCCAAGTCCTGGCTCTCCCACTAATTTGCTATTGTCAGAAGCAATTATTTGAATCACTAAAAGTTGTTTAGTGATCATATCTATAGGAGATAAGATTTTATTAGTATAACAGAGACTACATTGGCTCCCACTCCCTGGAGGACAAGTATATTATATTTCACCTCTCCCCTAGAGTTCTCTAGAATCCTTAAGAGGGTCCAGGGATTTTAGTCTCTCTACTATTGCCTCAAGTTCCCATCAAGTATGCTCTCTCAATTTTAGGGGGTTCTAACACCTCAACTCTATTTAACCACTAAACAGATGCTCTTTTATATATTTACTTCAAAGATATAGCAAGAACAAATATTCAAACTTTCCCTCCAACACCTGGAAGGAATTATCCCCCCAAACCACCTCAGTCTCTAGGAAGGGGAAGAGAATTAGATTCTTAACTTAATTCAGGCCTTGTGTAGCACAGTCCTAACAAATTCCAACTTCAAAGTCCCCTTGTGCTTGCCCCACAGAGCTCTGGCTTCTCAGGACTCCCCTTATGAGCTGGTAGCAATATCCAACCCAGAAACTTGGCTCTAAAGTTGCCATGGCTTAAGCTGTCCAGAGACTCGGCCACCTATCCCTAGAACTGAAAAAGAAAAACAAAACAGATCAAAACTGCCAAGCTCATTTCTCAGGGCTGCAGGGCCTAAAAGTGAGTATACATTCCCCCACACTCAAGTAAGTGCACAGTGGCTAAATTTTAAGAACAAGACCTTCTGGAGGGCGGGAGAGAGGGAAAGATGGAAAGGGGGGGAGAAAGAAAGAGAGACAGAGACAGAGAGACAGAGACAGACAGAGAGAGAGAGAGAGAGAGAGAGAGAGAGAGAGAGAGAGAGAGAATATTCCAGCCTGATAGTTTTAAAGATGCAGCCTATTTTGGCTGCACAGCCAATGGAAAGAGGTTGCTCCCACTCACATACTAGGGGAATGCAGCATATTTTTTTTTTCCAGAAGCAGAATCCTGCCATCTCCCACATGAGTGCCTCCATCTTAGATGATTTGGGCATGTGCAACAAAGCCCAGTTTCATGAGTAAATATTCAAATAGCTTTGAGAGAGACAACTGATCAGTAGATATTCCTCTCTATCATCCAAATGTCCCAGTCTTGTACAATATAATCTTGTGAAATTCTTCGTGGAAAGTTCTAGAAATTGCTACATGCTGGGGTTTTATATTAAAGTTACAACTTAAGTAGAGAGTGTTTATCAGTCATACATTTTGTGATGTTAAATCCTAGCTGTTGGTTTTATATGGGTTCCAGTGCTTAATGATATTATAAATCACAAGGATTCAAACAATAGTTTTATGAGCATAAAATAAATTTACTCTTGACACATGTGTGTGTGTGTGTGTGTGTGTGTGTAATGTTAGTGTCTTCTAATATTTTAGAATGTCAGTTTGATTACCAAATGCATAGCTTTTAAATTTAGAGGCTTGGCAAATTTCTAGCTAAATCATATACATTAATTGGAATTTTTTATAAATTTTATTCCTCAAAATCTTACTTTTCATTTCTATATATAACACCATACTGATTCTGTAGGATTTGCTAAGTGCACCATCCTATCTTCTGCAAACAGATGTATGGAAAGCCTGATTTAGGTACATTTATTTTGTATCTTGCTACCTTACTGAGGCTATTGATAATGCCAATTAGTTTCTTTTCAGATTCTGTAGGATTTACTAAATATGCCTCATATCATCTACATATGAGAAGAATTTTGTCTGCTCTTTTAGGATGTTCATACTTTTAATCTTTTTCTATTTTCTTATTTCAACAGCTAGAATGTCTAGAAATATATCAAGCACTAGGTGGGAGGAGGTAGAAATCCTAGCTTTGCCTCCCTTTGTGCCAGGAAGGCTTCAAATATGTCCACCTTACAAACAATCATAGTTTTTGATTCAAAACATATGTTTTTGATGATTTTGGAGCAAGTTCTTTCCATTCCACTGTTTTTCAAATATTTTTAATATCAATGAAAGATGAATTCTGTCAAAGGTTTTCCACATCTATTAATCACATGGGCTTTTGCTGCTATTTGTATAATTTATATGGTCATATTCTTGACAGTTTCTTGGGGGGGAATCCCACTACCAGAGTAGTTTGAGGGAGTCAGAAATCTCAAGGGCTGGAGAAAAAAATAGGGAACTTGTGAAGGGGGTTGCCTGACACTACACTCAACCTGAGGGATGTATGACTATCCCTGCTCAGGTCTGAAAGCAGTGGGACAGGCAGGAATACAAGAGAGTAAAGATCTCCAGGGGCAATGAATTGATGAGTTGACCTTCAATTATGTTGTGGTTTTCTTTTTCTGAAGAATTATTTGTTGCGGTTTCAATTTTCTTCTTTTCATTGTTGTATTTATTCCATTTAGGGGCATATAATGGTAATCAGAGAAAGATATTTTACTGTTCTTCTCTTTTGGGAAGCTAAGGTTATCAAATGCCTTCAATAAGTCTGGCCCTCATTTGAATGGGGCAGGTAAAGTGAGATCTTTTTGTCTTGGAGTGTTTCTTAGCACTAAGACAATCAGGAGTCTTTGGTGATGTGGTGCTGGTGGTTGAGGAACTTTCCCACACCCTGGATAGTGAGCCTCGAGCCCCCAGGGCCCTGAACAACTGTATATGTACTGGAAGGTTAGAATTTGACTTTTGGGGATACACTCATTGAAAGGGTGACAAGACTCTGGGCAAGCCATTGAAATGGCCCCCCACCCCCAGCTTTGAAACCCAGATGTTGGTAGTTCTCTGGTAACTATTGTGATTTGATCAGACGAGGTCTGTTTGTTGATCTGTTTATAATTTCTGTTTGTATTTGCCCTGAAGTTCAGGGGGCTGATCTTTTCCCCCTGAGCTAAGTGAATGATATATGTATGTTTGATTAAAGTGAGATTGTTAGCCCCTTAAAGTTGCTTTCCTTAGAAAAGCAGATCAAAGAACCTGTGTTTGCAACCCTTCTGTGTGCTGTTGTTATTGGCCTTACACAGCTACAGTAGCTACTAGCAGCATTGTTGTTACAGGGCATTTTATTGGTTTAATTGGAGGTCTTAGGACTGGAACGGTAACCTACCTTATGTTTTCATTCTACCATTTTCCTCATAACCCTGAAAAATTCAAAGACTAAAACCAAAAGCCATTATTCAACAAATAAGTGATCAAAAAGAGAAGAACAAACAGTTCCCAAATGAGACCATAACAAAGAATGTTAAAATCACTAATAGTAAGAGAAATGAGAATCAAAACAACCCTGAGGTTTCACTTCATACCCAGCAAATTGGTGAAAATGACAAAAGATGGGAATAGTTGATGTTGTAGAGGTTATTTAAAAAAAAAAGATGCACTAATGCATTATTGATGGGGCTGTAAATAAATACAACCATTCTAAAAAGCAATTTATGCAAATAAGGTGGCTAAAATGTCTGTCCTCTTTTGTCCTAGCCAGAATCCACTACTACATTTATACCACAAGGAGGTCATTGGCAGAAAGTCCCCATATATAACAAAATGCTTACAACAGTATTTTTTTATGGTAGCAAAGAAATGGAAACGAAGTCGGTGCTGACCAGATGGGGAATGGCTAAACTATAGTACAAGAATCATGGGACATGAATGTAATGAAATTTAGCTATTCTGTAAGAAATGGCAAATACGATGGATACAAAGTAGCATGGAAAGACCTGTACAAAATGATGCAAAGTGAAATAAGTGGGACCAGGAAAACAATAAACATAGTGACTACAACTGTGTAAATGGAAAGAACAACCACCACGAAACAATCCTAAGTCAATCCTGTAAAATAATAAGGAACAAGCGTGGCACCAAGGAATAGACATAAGAAAACACCTTACTCTGCTTCTATGCAGAGATAGAAAGGGGGATGTCCAAGAATGTGCAACACTGCATATAATTTCAGTTTTTTCTCAATGTATCAATCAGTTTGTCTGGGCTTTTTTTCCTTTTTCTTCTTTCTCTTTTTCTTTCTAACAAGGTATTTGTTACGACTCTCTGGGAGGGGGATGGAGAGGGAAATGGGCAGAAATCTTGATGATATAAAAATGAGAGATAATAAATAAATCTATTTTCAGGAAAACCTGAAGAGAATTGACTAGATCTTTGACAGAGATTTTGTATGTTAAAAATAGCTGACATTTAGATAGTACCCTACTCTCCTCTGACATTGCTGCCACTCTAGTGCAGGCCCTCATCACCTCGTACCTGGATTACTGTAATAGCTTGCTGGTGAGGCTACCTGTCTCAAGTCTCTCCCCACTCCAATCTATCCTCCAATCAGTTACTAAAGTGGTTTTCCTAAAATGCAGGTCCAACCATGTCACACCCTCTAGACTCCTACATACACCCCCTCTACTCAATAAACTCCAGTGGCTTCCTATTGCCTCCATGAGCAAACACAAAATGTTGTTTGGCATTCAAAGCCCTTAATAATCTAGTCCCCTCCTACCTTTCCAGAATTCTGGAAAGTAAGGTATAGTTTACTCCTGCACATGTATTCTTTCATCCAGTGACACTGGCCTCCTGGATATTTTGGAAACAAGACATTCCATCTCTTGACTGCAGACATTCTCTCTGACTGTTCCCCATGTCTATAATGCTCTCCCTCCTTTGCTCTGCCTACTGATATCCCTGGCTTGTTTTAGGTCCCAACTAAAATCTCACCTTCTATAGGAATTCTTTCCTCTCAATTCCGGTGCTTTCCCTCTTTTAATTATTTTCTATTTATCTTAAATGTAGTTTGTTTTGTAGATATTTGTTTGCATGTTGTCTCCCCCATTAGATTATAAATTCCTTGAAGGCATGAACTGTCTTTTGCCTTTTTTTGTATCCCCAGTGCTAAACACAATGCCTGGCACATAGTAGGTGTTTAATAAATGTTTAGTGATTGATTTCAGTTTAATTTGTCAAACTTATTATTGCCTTGCTCTAACTGTGCTGGAAATTTAAAAAAAATGAAACTGTCCCTGCCTCCAAGGAGCTACAATATATACAGAAATAAGAAAATACAAAGTCATTTGAAGAGGGAGAAAACACTAACAACAGGGAATCAGCAAAACAGATGGACTTCATTCAGGAAGCAGTACCTGAGTTGAGCCTTTAAAGGAAGATAAGGATTCAGAGGAGTGTAGTTTGGAAGAAAGAGCTTTATAGTTATAGGAGGCTGCTTGAACAAATGTACGAAGGTGGGAGACGGAATGCTGGAAGATCTAATAAGCCAGTTAAGCTAGAATATTTAGTGAATGAAGGAGAGTAAATGGGAATGTGGCAAGAAAGACAGATTGGAGCCAAACTGAATGGGTTTTTAAATGCAAGGCTGAGGAGTTGGTATTTTAGCCCAGAAGCAATGTGGAGCCATTGAAGATTTATGAACAGAGCAGCATGTTTTGGGAAGATGATTTTAGAAGCTTTATGGAAGAGGAATTAGAGAAGGAAAACCTGAAAGTATGGGGAAAGGAAGGACGCTATTATATAGTTTAGGCAAGTGCTGATGATGGTATATGGAGTATACTAGGTATTCTTTACCACACCTCTCCCTATTCATGTCAGGCTAGTTTTTCCTTAAAAGGTATTGGAACCGTTCTCAAATTTTAACTGGTTCAGGTAACTAAGTGCTGGACCATTGACGTGTCTTTCTAGATGCCTGGTTACAAAGCAACCAAGACACAAATGTCCGGATCTGGGTAGTGTCATCCAGTTATAAAACACATTATTTCAAAGCAAAAGATATTTAATCAGTCATAAGCATAGCAAATCAAATCATGAGACAATATATGGGGTATACCCTCCTACAGGTTACCACACCACTAGTAGAGGAGGGCACACATCCAAAAGACACATGGGACCAGAGCACATGCATGATAGGTACCCACACCAGGACACTTTTGGCAAAGGCACAAATGTAGCCAGTTATTCCACAAGATCGTAACTGCAAAGTTGTTAATGTCCTCTGTAGATGTCATCATATTTCTTCCTGCTGTCTTTGTACTCTACTAGAAGTACCATGACTTCTGCTGGGATCCATGACTCCACACTGAATCTTTCATTATCTTTGCTTGACAATATTTCAACCTTCTATTTCTACTGGAAATCATTGTTGATCTCAGGGTCTCTGAAGTGCTCTCTACTACCATCTAGGCTAACTAGGCTAACTACATAAGTTTTAGCTCAGGCCCATCTGCTATTTTTACCATCTATTGGGTAACATCTCCCTAAAAAAGAGTCCGCTAATACTTTTTTAGTGTTTCTGTGGCATAGGCAGGGACTTCAGTAGGACCAGAAAGAAAGGAGGGGGAATGTGAGGGGCAAGAACAGGGACCTGACAGGGAGCTATCAGGATTTAGTGCAGGAGGTCAAGATGGCAAGGGTCAAATATGAGATAGAGGGAAATAAAGAACTAAACAGCTGGTAGTGATAATGAGGAATTGATATGGGTGTTGGGTAGATAGGGGTTAAGGATATTTCATTACTCATTGCTTTTGGAGGGGGCAGTAAGCAACAGGACAATTTACCCTTGCTTCCTCCCATTCCTTCTGCTAAATGTGTCCCACTAGTGCTAGGCTAGTAGTGCCTTATCTTGATTCAAAATCTTCATAAATAACATAAGCTTTCATAAATGTAAGAAGAGAAATTATTATTTCTCTCTTGTATTTTATAACTAATTATTGAATTAGGACCAGGTTTTTCCCCTTTTCTACTTCCTCATTCAGAAATCAGCCCCTGTAGGTTGCTCAGGCAGCCTTTGAAATGCACAGAGCTAATATTGAGAGGGAGAGCTCAGATCTGTTCAAAAAGTTAGGTGAATTGGTGGATTCTGGACCATTGTGTTTCACTCAGACAGGTCTGGGAAAATGTGGATCTTTCCTTTTGTCAGATGAGATAAGCGTCTTTGACCAAGACTGAGGGATTAGAGTCATGTACCCCAGAACCTCCTTAAAATAGGTCCACTTCTCATTATAATATTCACTCTCTTATTAATTGTTAACCAATCAGAATTTATTTCCACCCTTAGGAATACCCACTCTCCCAAGGGCATATAAACTTTGAGAGGGTACCTTGAGGAATCGTTGGTCTAAGACAGATGGCTAAATGAACATCTTTTTGTTAATAATATGCTAGCATTATTAGTAAAATTATCAGGTACCCAGAAACTATGCCTCTTAAACTTTTTGTACATCACCATGACAAACATGCCCAAATAAGGGCCCCTACGAATTCACCAACATGACACTCACCTCTGATTCACATTAACAGTTTGATGTGGGAGCATTTCAGATGACAATTATTATATCCTCTGGCTCAAACCCACACCATGGTTGAACCTGGGAACTTTTTGAGTCATTCAATAAAATAGTTAAATGTTTAATCAAGACAGAATTGCAAAACAAAATAATAAAAACATTGTTTTCATCATTCATTTCTGAACAAGTAATTCAAACTCCTCTCTTCCCTTCCCCCAGGGTATTTGGAAAGCAGTTGACTGCAGCATGGGTTAAGCTTTATCAGAGTCAACCAAAATTAGGATCTAATGGCCTTCAATGCACACATCCCTAGCATCATTATTAAATATTGCTCTAGACTGTCTCTGCAGTCCATCAGTGATTATTTATATTCTCTCCTTATTTCGTTGGATCTCATGAACATAATGGAATCCCTGGTTTCTTGGGCACTTCAATTATACTTCTAAACAATCTGCCTGTCTTCCCTCATATTTCTCAAAGAAAAGATTTCTTTTAAACCTTCATGTTCCCTAAAGTCCCCTCATACCAATCAGACTCTGCACATCATGATGAAATTGCCTTGCATCTATCAAAACAGTATCTTCAGAATTCATGACCTGATAACTTGAATCAGGCCCATCTTTGAGCGTTAAGCTCCATGGGAAATTCAGTCTTGTCCTACTTTATAGCCATGGTCTGAATGCTTCTTTGTATAGACAAGGGTGGGGGGGGAATCACAAGGAGGCCGCTGATGCATAGGACAAAATTTCCACACAATTGGAGGTATCCCCAAATTGAGCTACCTCAAGAGGCAATGAGTTCCCTATCACTTGGTAACCTAGATTACGTCCCTTCTAACACTGAGATCCTAAGATAACAAGAAAATAGATCCCCTCCAATAGACCCTTCCCACACTGCAAGATTGCTCAAAATGCTTCAATGACTCTAAATTACTTACAGAGTAAAGTTTTCTCTAACCTATCTTATTGCCTAGCATTCAAGGCCTTCCACAATCTGATGCCATTATGATGGTCTCAATGCTCCAGTCAAACTGAAGTATTTTGTCCCACAAATAGGTCCCTTCTTTTGAATGTCTGCACCTTTGCTGCATGGGTGTTAGGAAGCTCAAGGAAAATAATTGGTGCAAAGCACTTTGTAAACCTTAAAGTGCCATATGAAGGTCATTATTGTTGTTATTATTATTATTATTTATCGTTGTTGTTGTTAGCCCTCAGTCTGGGGATGATTTATTCCCTGAGCTTTCTGCTGGGCCAGGAACTAAAGCAACGTTAATAGAGCAATGAGTGAAGGGGAAGGGGAAGAGGGTGTGCTGGTAAATATTTAACAACTGGCCTCTGGGAGAAAAATGTATGCATATACCCTTTGCAGTTGATTCTGCATTATAAACACTTTCATAGGTCTAGACAATAACAAAACAATAAACAAGCTCCAATTTGTGATGGTCATGAATTTTTGAGAAATAAACGCTCACTCTGAAAATTTAACAACTGGCTCCACAAGACACTTAGAGCTACTCTAGCCTATCCTTACTTTGCTGACATTATTTTCTTTGCCTAGAATGCCACCCATTTCAGATATCATTTGGAATCCTAATCTGTTCTTTAAATGGCCTCTCCCTTTTCCAAGACTCCACCCAGTAAAAAAAAAAAACCAAAAAAAAAACCATGACCAATCTTCAGACAACCAGGAATAAACTCCTGCATTTGGTGGGATTTGGTGCCCCTCCCCTGTACAATTTATCTTTACTGAAACTATGCATCCCTCAATGATTAATGTGCTATGAACAATTTCACCCCCCTCCTCAAAAAAGAAAGTTCTTAGAAAAAGTGCATTTTTCCCCCCACATAAGCCCAGTGTAGGGCAGGGTTGTAGTGTCAATGACAGATCTCAAGTCCTAATTAACATCTTAGGCCTGAAAGGAACCAAGGAATTCCTAGATGTCCTATGCTTTTTGTGTGGGCAAGATGGCAAGATGCCAGCCAAATTCAGAACTGACTGAAAGACTAAAGAGTAATTTCAGTGGATCAACTTCAAATTGGAAATTGAATTAAATTCTGACCAAATTTGGAAATAATCAGTGATGGAGAGGTTGTGGAAAGACGATCACACCAATAGATCCTTGGTTTAAAATAAGGATCAAACATTAGTAAACTGTTTATTTCCTCTACACAAAAGAAATGTTTAATTCACAGAAGAGCCACACTCATGCATTTATAGAAAAGCTTAAACAAGCTTTTACAATAATATAACTATTATGTCCTCCTGGGAGTTTGAGATTTAAATTTCAGAACATAAATCAATATGTGGAACTGATAAATTGGTGCTTCATATTTCACCTAAACTCTTTACTATCCAACAATTTCCTTCAAGTCAGTGTCTTCTGGTAAGTCAGACTGGGATAGATAGATCTCCTCCTCCTACTGATGGTCATCCCTTCCAAAACACAAATTTCTTCTGTTGCCAGTCAGTTCTAACTAAGGACTATTAAAGTTCAGATATCTTGAACTCATGAGCCTGCCTCCAAGCCTGGAAATTTCTATTTCAGAATCACCATTCAGTCACCTATATTCACATGAGAAACCCAAAGCATAAAAGGCAGCCAGGAGCCCAAGGTCAAGGCTCAGGTTGCCTACGTGCCATGTATTCACAGACACCATGTTGCTAATATAGGGTAGAATAGGGAGAAAGGCACTTCCCATCTGCTACCTCTCACAAGAAGCCTAAGGAAAGAGCAATGCTTTCCACATGTCAAGAAGCAGGAAAGAAGACAACCAGTTAAAAGCAAACTCTCCTTTTTAACTGAAATAGCATTTTGCCTCCCTTCTACTGTTACGAGGTTGGGTAGGGGAGAACCAAAGGGCCATCCAGCATTTCTTGTGTCATATCAAAGTACCAAGTCTTTTCAACATTGGGCCATGTATTCTCCCCAGAAGGGTCAGGGTACAAACTCAGCACCAAATCAGACTGGAGGGCATGAGAGGAGTTGTGGTGCTGTTTACCACTCATTCACCCTCCCCCATTATAGTAAGTTCAGTGAAGACATGGTTTGTTTTCAGAGTTCAATTTGGATCGGGTTAGAATGTCCTTTCTTTTTCTCACAGCCTCCAGTGGCAGAACTCATTTTTCTTTCTTTTTTACATTATCACCAAAGCAGAAACAAGAATGTAGAGATATCTCCTTGCCTAAACTTATGATTTGGTTAATTTTGGAAGTAACCATTAAGTCTCTAGTGTCCAGAGATGATATCTGAATTTCAGTAGGGATTTATCTCCCCATTTCTGGAGCCATCAAAATGCTGAAAATAAACAGGGAAGGTGGTGATTTGAGTCATCAGCTAGAAACCATGACTCTGTTGTTCTTGTCAATAATTTCAGGTTTGGCTAAAGCCCTCTGCATGACTCTGTGATCATTTCTACCCTTTTTGTACCATGCTTTCTTTTCTGAAGATGTAAGGAAGTTTTTCACCTTCTTGACTCACAGAATCACACAAGCCCCCATGTACTTCTCTGCCAATTCCCTGTATGAATTTGGTTTCTTTGGTTTCCTTCCCCAGTTGACCAGTATCAGATAAAGGGCTTATATTCAGCAAAACAGAATTTGGTACAGAGGAAAGTAATGACAGAAGTTTCAGAAACCTGAGTTCTTACTCTTCTCTATCACTAATTTGCTATAAGACATTGGCCAAATTTTTTCACCTTTAGAGCCTCTATCTTCTCTACAAAATGAGTTAGGTTAGGTAGCCAATGAGGTCTCTTCCATATAAAGTATTCTAGGTTCTAATGTTCTTTCTCTTACAATTTTCTAACGTTCTAGATTCTAAGGCTCCTTCTTGCTCTAACTTTTTAATTCTAATTATAATGGGGGCCTGACCAGTCCTTAGAGAATATGCAGCTTTTCCCTTTCTGATAGGTTATATAGAACATGAACAATATTCCCTGCCTGCCCCCAAACCAACATATGGAACTTTGGGGAGTCATTTTCTGGTCATGTGTTACGGAAGGTCCATAAGTGACTATGAAATGATAAGAAGTCATTGAGTTTGCTGAAGAACCATAAAGATTAATGACTCTCTAGAGGCTAAGCTGAAAGTGAATGTGTATACAAAAGGTTAGAGAAGGGAGCACATGGGTGACTGGGTAGATGGGGAGATGGGAAGATCTATCAAACCCTTTATAGATTCCACTGACAACCAGAGCCATTTGTAGCCATGGCTGAGTCCAATGAGGAGCCAGCCCTGAAGAACAACTTGCTTGACCCAGCCCAAAAATGGGTTGAACTTACAACATAGACACATTATTTTTTTTTTACCAGGATATATCCTAGTGGAGCAAGAAAGTAAATTAACTTTCAGTTATACCACACATATAAATGTAAATTTGGTAGGGACTCCTCAAAGGGAGAAAGGATGAGGAAATGTTATATACCAACTAGTTTAAGTTAGAGCCCATGCTCCTCAGGCAGAGAGTAAGAATAGAGAGGAGAGTATTACTGCTGGTTTGTGGGGACTTTTTGTAGGATTATGAAGACTAAACAAGGTAATATATATATATACTATCTGGGAGCACCTCCTGCCTCGTGGTGTGGATCCCGATATCGACCCTGGGGTCAACATGTTCTATGAGTCTCCTGTAAAACTGTAGAGGACCCCCTACCATTATACTTACTTTTAATAGCCACTCAAAGTATAAAATTAGTTTAAAGAGAAGGCATTTAGTGAAGTAGAATAGTGAGAAAAATAGCAGGCAATCATTTAATAGGGATGAAACTTTTCTCCCACATATCTGGGGCATACTCTCTCATGCATACATATGTAAGAACTGTGTGCGTATACATAGAGAACCATGTGAAGAGGCACACACAGGGAACATATATGGGTGAGTTCCACAAGCAAAGGGGCAACACTCCCATCCGAAGCTTCAGGGCTGCTAATGTTTTTGAGAGGT
Organism: Trichosurus vulpecula; assembly: GCF_011100635.1. Taxonomy (NCBI): domain Eukaryota; kingdom Metazoa; phylum Chordata; class Mammalia; order Diprotodontia; family Phalangeridae; genus Trichosurus; species Trichosurus vulpecula. The sequence continues at coordinate 5,293,151 of NC_050575.1, read as the reverse complement.
GCCATATTGTTCTACTATTGTTTGACCTATACGGTGTTGGTTGTACAGTCACCGTGGTCAGATGCTACTCAGCTGGATGCACAGTTTCTGCCAAACATGCAATCTCTGCAATGGCTTGGCTCTAGTCTCCACTGCCTCCAGCTTTTGGCTCAGCTCAAATCCTTGGCTCTCTCTTTACAAAAGAGTTAGATGTACTATGCTTTGTCAGCTTTTTCCAATTCTTTTGGGAAAAAAAGACCACCAAGACTGCCCGTGGTGACACATATCTATAATCTTTGCTACTGAGGAAGACTGAGGGTATTGCATGAGTTTGATGAGGAATTCTGAACTGTAGTAAAGGTAAAACTGATCAGATGCCCATGATAAATTTGGCATCAATATAGTGAGCCCCCAGGAGCAAAAAGCTACCAGGATAGTAGAAGCAGCCCAGGTCAGAAAAGCACAGCAGGTTAAAGCTTCTGAACCAATCAACATTAGGATTGGGCCCATGAGTGACTGTTGCTCTTCTAGACTTGGCAAAATAAGGAAACAGTCTTTTGAAAAAGGGAAAAAGAGGAAGAGGTGGAGAGGGTTTATAGATGACCATTTTTCATACTCCAAGTCTCTTCCATTCTCTCAAAGTAGAAAAAAAAGACACAGAAGAAAGCCAAGAACAAGGAGCAAAGTCATCTCCACCATTTTCCTATCCACATTTCTACCCTTTTTGTATGGAGACAGTCAGTGAGTCCTAAGCCAATCATAGGGACTTTGGCAACATTCTCTTATAAATGTAAAGCACTTCAAAAACTCTAAAGGATTAAAGAAATTTCAGTTTTTGAAATTATTTTAGAGATGAAATTGAAATCTAAAAAACAAGCAACTTGCCCAAGATCACAGAACACATTCATGACTGAGGCAGGACTCTTGATTTCCAATCCAGTGCTTTGTCAATGTAGCAAATTGAAATGAATGAAATAGAATTGAGGAAAGAAAGCAAGAAAAAGGCACACAATTAAGAATGTGGCTTAGAATGTTGTGCAAAATGGTATGAAAGGGCATTCTAAAAGAAAATAAAACTTTAAAATGAGCTCAAATATAACAACAAAGAATTTTTGAGCTAAAAGCTGAGTATAACAGCCATTGGATATTTTCATTTCAGCTCATCAATATTAGAAGAGGGAAGATTGTAAGTCTTATATCTGGGGGAATGAAGCAATAAAGATGCATTCTTCAAGGAGAAATTGATTCAATCTGAAAAGTATGATTAAAGCAATCTGGGGGTAGGAGATGGGAGGCTGTGACTTCTGTACATTTTTATTTAGCACCTCTCACACAACATTAAATATTATACAATCACTGAATTCCAGAGGTGGAAGGAACCTCAGGGGCTGTTTGTTCTAACCTATACTTGAAAAGGAATCTCCTCCACAGTATCTCCATCATTAAATACTAACATGGCTTATCTATAATGGATCATCATCCTGGTCATACCTATTCATCATGGCTATCCCAGAGGGCTTTGTCCTGGGCCCTCTTCTCTCTATATACTATTTCGTTTGGTGGTCTCTTTAGCTGCCATGAATTAAATTATTATCTCTATGCTGATGATTTTCAAACCTACTTTTCCAACCGTAACCTCTCTGAGGACCTTCAGCTTCATGTATCCAACTGCCTAGAGGACATCTCAAACTAGATGTTCTGTAGACACCTCCTATTCAACATGTCCACAACTGAACTCATTATCTTCTCCTCCAAACCCTCCCCCTAACTTGTCTATTACTTTTGGGGCACCATTAAATCACTAAAACTTACAACCTAGATATTGCCTTCAACTCCTCAGTATCTCTCTCTCTCTCACTCACACACACACACACACATACACACACATGCATGCACACACACACACACACACACACACGCACGCACACACACACCCCACAACCAATCCGCTGCCAAAGCTTATTGATGTTACTTTTGTAACATCTCTCACGTATGTCCCTTTCTCTGTTCTGATACTTCTACTACCCTGGTATAGGCCCTTATTGCCTCATGTCTGGACTATTGCAATGGCCTCCTGGTTAGTCTCCTTCCCTCAAGATTCTCTCCCTGCTTATTTATCCTCTACTGAGCTAAACTGATCTTCCCAAAGTATAAGTCTGGCCATGTCAACACACACACACACACACACACACACACACACACACACACACACACTAAACCCCTATGGCTCCCTATTACCTTTAGGATCAAAAATATAACCCTGTGGTGTTCAAAGGCCTTTAATGTGGCTTTCTGCTTTTTTAGTCTCCTTACACTCCTTCCTCCTCATATGCTGTACAATTCAGAGACACTGGTCTCCTTGCTCTTCTTCACACAAGACAGTCCATTTACTGATTCTGGGCATTTCATTGGATATTCTTCATACCTGGAATTTTCTCCCTCATCCTTTCTGCCTTCTAGAGTTCCTCTCTTCCTTCTAGAAGAAGCTCAAACGTACCCTACATTCAGCCTTTCATGGTTCTTCCAACTGCTGGTGCCCCCCGCCCCAAACAACTTTGTCATTAACTTTTATTTTGTCATTTGTTTTCTTTATTTTTTCATATGCTTGTCAGAATGTAAGCTCCTTGAGAGCAGAGATTGTTTAATTCTTTGCATTTGTATTCCAGAACCTAGCATAATGACTGCTACATTGAAGCTGCTTAATACACTTTTATTGACTGATGGAAGATAAATGGTCTATTTTTTATAAGGCAAACAATAAGGTTTTCCCTGACAGCATGACCAAGAAGATTCCTTATTTGTTGATACTTGTTATGGACATGTAAGCAAACATATAAACAAACAAAAAGGCAATCTCAACATTCAGCCAAACACAATAATTGTCAAATAGCCAAACTTTTTAGATTCAGCTTGAATTCCCACAAGCAAATCGATTTTTTTCCATCACTGTGTGCCCATTGATAAATAGATACCTTCAAAGAGTAAAATTATTTGCATAGTTAAACTATATGAACATATAGTTTAAATACATCTAGATTATATATATGTATGTTTATATATCTATATACACACACATACATATTTACATATAGAAATTTAAACACACAAATGAGAGTATAAATGGATCCAAGGAATGTTAGAGTTGGAATAGATAAAGCTATTGTATACAACATAGAATTTTAAAATGTGAAATATTAGCACTGGAGGGATCTTGGAAGGGAACTTAGGACTAAGGGCATAGAATGTCAATAAGTATTTCTCAAGTGCTTACCATGGGCCAAGCACTGTGTTAAGTACTGAGAATAGAAAGGCAAAAACATGATCCCTGCCTCACATCTTAACTTGAAAGACAACATGAAAATAATTATGTGCATATGTGATATATACAATGTAAGGAACAGGTGGCCTCAGAGCAAAGGTACTACCAATAGGGGAAGTTGAGAAGAGAGCAGAAAAGGTCTCTTGCAGAAGCTATGATTTGAGAGGAATCTTGAATGAAGTCAATGAAGTTGGGAGGTAAAGGTGAAGAAATAGGATTCCAAACAAGGAGGAGAGTCAGTGAAAAGATGTAACTGGAGGGTTCTGTGTAAGGATGATAGAATAAAGGGAAGAGAGTCAAGTGTCAGAAGATTGGAGAGGTAAGAAGGGGCCAGACTGTAGAAGGCTTTAAAAGCCAAAAAGAGGATTTTACATTTGATCCTGGAGAAAACAGAGAGCTATTTCAGTCCGATGAGTGGGAGGATGACGTGATCAGACCTGAACTTTAGGAAAATTCCTGCTGAATGGAAGATGGGAAGGGGTAGGCAAAGAATTTGAGTAGAGTGGCTAACTATTATAATAGTCCAAGCATGTGATGATGAGGACCTGCATCAGGGTGACAGTCTGTACGAGTGGAGAGGACACATATAGGAGAGATGTTATAAAGGTAGAAACAAGAAGATATGGCAGCATATTAGACACACAAGCTAAATGAGTGAGAAGCTGAGGATGACACAGAGATCAAGAGAGTATGTGAGAAGGAGAATGATGGTGCCTGCCAATAGTCCAGGTGTTAGATGACAAGGGCCTGGAAAAAAATCTTTGCAGCAAGTGAATCTAACAAAGGTCTGATATCCAAAGTATATTGTGAATTTATTTAAATATGTAAGAATAATAGTCATTCACAATAGCTTAATTCTCAAAGGATATACACAAGCAGTTCTTAGGGGGAAAAATCCAAACCATCAACAGCCATATAAAAATGCTCCAATCACTAACAATTAGAGAAATTCAAGTTCATTAGAAGAAATAGGCAGTCAACAGAAAAAGTGGAAAAAACAACTACAAAGGCTTCTCACTCCCCCTCAGCAGTGTCCTGAGAAAACTTTCCCTTTCCTCTTCTTCACCAACCCTCAAGGGTCATTCTAGAGACTGAAGATAGCCTCAGAGAGAAGGGTTGAACCCAAAAACCTAGACATGGCCTAGCTACAGGGACCTCTCAGAGATTCCCTACAGCAGTATCCCTAATGGTCACACTCATCTCTTGAGGGCAATAGATCTGGTTCAACCCTGCTGATCTGAAAGAAAAATGAAAGTGAGATTATAACTCTCTCCAATTCAAGTAATCACATAAATCCCAGACCCTCCCTTCTCCCCCCATTAATGAATCAGTTGTCAGGAATTTTCCTACAACTCACTTTAAGTCTGAATGACTTCTTAATCAACCTGAGAAGATTATAGGAATTTTGACAGTGAAGGCAAATAAACAAATCATGCCAGTAGGAAAATTTCCTACTTGAGTAAGAGAATCGAGTCATACTCTTTGGAGTACAATTATCAATTATTGTTATTATTACTTAAACAGTACCAGGTTAGTCTGAAATTTAAGGGTGGGTACAGGGGTATACTGGAGTCAGCTCAAATCAGTTATGACTGTTAAATTTTCCATGTAAGGGGGGCAGAGCCAAGATGGCTGCTGGAAAACAGGGACTTGCTTAAGCTCTCCCCCAAATCCCTCCAAGAACCTGTAAAAATTGCTCTGAACAAATCCTAGAGCTACAGAACCCACGGAATGACAGAGGAAAACAAGTCTCCAGCCCAAGACAGCCTGGATGGTCACTGGGAAGGGTCTATGGCACCGTGCTGGGAGCAGAGCACAACCTAGTATGGGCCACACCAGGAATGAGCAGGCCAGGAATAGATCATGTGGAGCAGGCCTTAGAATCACTGAGCTGTAGCAGTTACCAGGCTTCTCAACCCACAAACACCAAAGACAGCTTAGCAGTTCAATGGGAAAACTGCTAGATCTGGGTGAGAGAAGTGCAAGGCCCTAGCCCCAGGGCAGTGGAGGTGGCACAGCAGCTCAGGTGGCTGCTTCCAGAGCTCCAGCAGAGGTTGCTTTCCAGGCCCCACTCAGTGGGAGGAATCAAGTGGCAGATCAGAGCAGGAGTGCAGGGATCCCTTTACTGGTGCAGAGTCAGGGTTCTTTTGCTTTGCCCTGCTTGGATCTGGGTTGTGGCCCTGGTTGGTGGTTCTTGGGGGAGGAGGAGCACTGGTGCAGCAGAGATTGCTGTGTAGAAATAGCTCTGAAAACAGCAGTGCAGGAACCCTGAAGCTTGGGACAAGGCACTTGCCACTCTGAAGACAATCATACCCTGACAAAAAGCTCAAGGGTGAAGTAGTTGGCTGGGAACATGAACAAGCAACATAAAAAGACTCAAACTATAGAATCTTTTTGGTGACAAAAAAGATCAAAACATATAGCCAGAAGAAGTTAACAAAGTCAAAGAGCCCACATCAAAAGTCTCCAAGAAAAACATGAATTGGTCTCAGGCCATGGAAAAGCTCAAAAAGGATTTTAAAATGCAAGTAAGAGAAGTGAAGGAAAAATTAGGAAGAGAAATGAGAGTGATGCAAGAAAATCATGAAAAACAAGTCAACTTGCTAAAGGAGACCCAAAAAATACTGAAGAAAATAACACCTTAAAAAATAGACTAACCCAAATGGCAAAAGAACTCCAAAAAGCCAATGAGGAGAAGAATGCCTTAAAAGGCAGAATTAGCCAAATGGAAAAGGAGATCCAAAACACCACTGAAGAAAATACTATCTTAAAAATTAGATTGGAGGAAGTGGAAGCTAGTGAATTTGTGAGAAATCAAGAAATTATAAAACAGAACCAAAGGAATGAAAAAAGAAGACAATGTGAAGTACCTCATTGGAAAAACCACTGACCTGGAGAATAGATCCAGGAGAGATAATTTAAAAATTATTGGACTACCTGAAAGCCATGATTGAAAAAAGAGCCTAGACATCATCTTTCAAGAAATCATCAAGGAAAACTGCCCTGATATTCTAGAGGCAGAGGATAAAATAAAAATTGAACGAATCCACTCATCCCCTCTTTAAAAAGATCCCAAAAAGAAAACTCCTAGGAATGTTGTCATGAAATTCCAGAGCTCCCAGGTCAAAGAGAAAATATTGTAAGCAGCCAGAAAGAAACAAATTGAGGATTGTGGAAACACAATCAGGATAATCCAAGATCTAGCAGCTTCTACATTAAGGGATCAAATGGCTTGGAATATGATATTGCAGAGGTCAAAGGAGCTAGGATTAAAACCAAGAATCACCTACTCAGAAAAACTGAGTATAATTCTCCAGGGCAAAATATGAACTTTCAATAAAATAGAGGATTTTCAAACTTTCTAGATGAAAAGACCAGAGCTGAATTGAAAATTTGACTTTCAAATGCAAGAATCAAGAGAAGCATGAAAAGGTGAACAGGAAAGAGAAATCTAAGGGAATTGCTAAGGTTGAACAGTTTGGTTAACATTCCTACATGGAAAGATGATATTTGCAACTCATGAAACCTATCTCAGTATTAGGGTAGTTGAAGGGAATATACATATATATAGACAAAGGGCACAGGGTGAGTTGAATATAAAGAGAAGATATCTAAAAATAAATAAATATAATTAAGGGATGAGAGAGGAATATATTGGGAGAAGGAGGAAGGGAGAGATAGAATGGGATTAATTATCTCACAAGAAAGTGGCAAGAAAAAGCAGTTCTATTGGAAGGGAAGAGGGGGGCAGGTGAAAGGCAATAAGTGAATCTTGCTCTCATCGGATTTGACTTTAGGAGGGAATAACATACATACTCAACTGGGTGTCTTACCCTACAGAAAAGTAGGGGGGAAGGGGATAAGAGAGGTGGGATGATAGAAGAGAGGGCAGATCAGAGGAGGAAGTAATCAAAAGCAAACACTTTTAAAAATGGACAAGGTCAAGGGAGAAAATTGAATAAATGGGGACAGTGTAAGTTGGAGGGAAATACAGTTAGTCTTTTACAACATGACTGTTATGGAAGTGTTTTGCATAATGATACATGTGTGGCCTATGTTGAATTGCTTGCCTTTTGAAGGAGGGTGGGTGGGGAGTGAAGAAGGGAGAGAATTTGGAGCTCAAATTTCTAAAAAGAAATACTCAAAAAAATGTTGGTTTTACATGCAACTGGGAAATAAGATATACAAGCAATGGGGTATAGAAATTTATCTTGCCCTACAAGAAAGTAAGGGGAGGGGGGATGGAGGGGGGAGTGGGGTAACAGAAGGGAAGGCAGACTGGGGAAAGGGGAATCAGAATATATGCCATCTTGGGGTAGAGGCAGGGTAGAAATAGCAAGAAAATTTGTAACTCACAATCTTGTGGAAATCAATTTTGAAAACTAAACATTAAATAATAAATAATAAAAAGAAAAAATTTTCCGTGTAATCATTTACACTTTGGAAATCAGCAAACTAACAAAATAGTTCAATTTTACTGTTTTGTTGATTATCCAGACTTAAGAAAATATTCAGAAAATGTCAATAATACGGATTAAGCTTTAAAAGTATACCATTTGTACATTTTTTGGTAGAACCGGATGTTAAAAAAGTACCAACACACTCCAGATGGGCCAGTCTAGTGGTAGAGGGCTCCAAATTCCAGAGCTGGATTTCAGTTCGAAGTTGGAGCCTAGCTCCTAAAAAGCAATCACTACTAGGGGGATGTAATGCATGAGTACACATGTGAAACCAATTTGCTGTTACATATGTTTAATAGGGTTGATGGTACACTAATGAGACTTACACTCATCACTGCAGGCAATCAAACTTTATTAACTGTTCTGTAAAACAAATATCAAACCATCTACAAACAAGCCAGTAAATGGATTCCTAAAGAAGTATATCTCATACCTCTTATACCTGGTATTTGTAATACCGTTTCCTCTCTGCCCAGCGAGAGGTAATCATCTCCCTCTTCAAGGTGTCATTCTGTGAAATCTCTGTCAAGCTGCACTACTCCAGAGTGAACACAGGATATTCATGTTTCCAAATGAGAGGAATTATCCTATTTATCCTAGTCATGACTCAAGAGTAAGATGATGCTTAGGACTGGCAATAGGCTCTTATGGTTCTGGCCGAAGGCATTTACAAGTTACATCTAAGTTCTGATTGGTGGTTGATTACCTAAGCTTGTTATTGTTCTTTGTCTTTCATTCTCAGAGAGGACTAATGACATCGCAAAGGTGATATCTTGACTTCCATGGGAATTGGATTGAAGTAAGGCAGAGCTGCACAAAGGCATCAGCTTCACTCTCTCCTCCAGAGTCATCAAAATCCAGTGACAAGACCAAAGTCAAGATGACTAGGGATGGCTCAAAATGCAGTGGGTGACCATGGCCTTTCTAGAGTAAGGTCTTCCTCAGGCCTTAGTTTGCAAGTAGGTGATGGAAAAACAAAGGATGTCATTGAAATGTATTTTCAAAAAGAATGAGTAAGATATAAAAGGGAGAGCGGCAAAAGAACTCTCCCTCATAGAAAAAAATAGCAGAAAATTCGTTAGTCTACAGGGTATGAGTCACCATCCCACTAACAAAAGCCCAGGCAGGATGCTCCCCACACTTGCCCTTTTCTCTCAAAATTATATTGAATAGTCATAGTGAGAGAAGGTAAATTTTGTTTATCCGCCATTGTTGATAGGAAAACCTCTAATGTTTATCTATAGCAAATAAGCCTATGATCAGAGGAAACTGTCCATCAAAGCTGTTGTTAACAAATTTTTATCAGTCATTTACCAGATTTCACACACACACACACACACACACACACACACACACACACACCATTATCAACTGTTTTTCAAATATGGGGGATGCACACACATCATTAATAGTTATTTATTAGATTTGGAACACTTATATGTCATAAGTACTTATTTACCAAATTTGGAGGAACATAAATACCATTGCAAACTATTGCGCTTGAATGCTTATCTTACCACAGAAAAAAATAACTTATATAACAACCGTACCTCATTTTATTGCACTTTGCAGGCATTAAATTTTTTTTTTAACAAATTGAGGGTTTTTGGCAACTCTGCATCAAGCAAATCTACAGCGCCATTTTTCCAAAGAATGTAGTCGCATCATATCTCTGTGTCACATTTTGGTAATTCTTGCAATATTTCAAACTTTTTCATTATTATATCTCTTATGGTGATCTGCAATCAGTGATCTTTGAGATTACTATTGTAATGGTTTAGGGGCTTCACAAACCATATCCATATAAAATGACAAACTTAATTGATAAATGTTGTGTGTGTTGACTGCTCCACCAATTGGCCATTCCTCAATCTCTCTTCTCTATCCCCAGGTCTCCTTATTCTCTGAAACACAACAATATTGAAGACTATTACATAAACTTAGCTGACAAAGCAATGACAGGGTTTGAAAGGACTGACTCCAATTTTGAAAGAAATTTTACCGTGGATAAAATGCTATCAAATGCAGCAAACCTCATTGTAGTCTTATTTTAGGAAATTGCCACAACTACTCTGACCTTCAGCATCCACCACCCTGGTCAGTCAGCAGCCATCAACATCATCAGTAAGACCCTCCATCAACAAAAAGATTACAACCCACTGAAGGCTTAAATGATGGTTACCATTTTTTTAGCAATAAAATATTTTTGATTAAGGAATATACATTTTTAGACATAACTATTATACACGACAGACTGTGGCATGGTGTAAAATAACTTTTACATTCACTGGAAAACCAAAAAAATCAGTGACTCACTCTCTTGCAATATTGGTTTTATTGTGGTGGTTCAGAACTAAACCCATAATGTCTCTGAGGTATGCCTATTCTTAGTCACAAAATAGAGCCTTAAAAAAATGGAGTCTTAAAATAAAATGGAGTTTTCATCCTAAGTTAACATACTCATGCTCACTACACAGGAGCAGAATTTCTCAACTCTCCCTCCCCCACTCTCTATCTCTCCCCCTCCTTCTAATTCCCCTTTTCCCTTCTATTGACCACGTTGTTGATAGTACCAGAACAGTAACAGTGCATCCGTCTAGAATCAAAGAGAACAGATCAGCCAGGAGCACAGTAACATAACAAAGACAAATGAACACGAAAGAAGGTAGTTTCAAGGAAAATGACTGCTTATACTGTAGAAGAATGCAGACAATGGACTCAGCAAAGGATTTCTAGTCAATAAATCTGTAGGAAGTATGCTTCCCTATTTGCTTCATGGATATGCCTTATGTGTGTGTTTCACTACCATTGTACTATAAATTTCATCTTGCTCTTTCCATAGACATATGTGTATTTGTGGGAAAGTGTGATCTAAAAGTTGGGGTGGGGGGGGCTAGGAAGAATGTTTGTATATATTGTTCTTATTATAACATCCCAGTAAAAACCTTTTCTTTTTTTAATTAAATTTTATTTTACCAGAGCACAAATACAAAATAGAGAAAAGAAACAAAAACATATCATAAACTTAAATATAAAGTAAAAAAGAAAAAAATTATGTCATGTGCATAGCAAAACATAGGAGAGGATTCAAAATATGTAACAAATTTTCATTTCAAGAAAGTCTATATGATAAATAATACACTTTTTGTTGAGAATTGTCCATCTTTTCTTTGCTGCCTTGTGTTTTCTTTTGTTTTCTGCTGTGCACTTTTTAACTTGTTCTTTTTTCCCCTCCCTCCACCCCCCCAGAAGGCTACAATATAACTTAGATATTCCTCGATAGATATATACATACACACACAGATATACATACACTTATATATATACACATGTATATAGACATATATTTTCCCAAACATAATCTACTCCTGATCTTTGCTTTTTATATTTGTACATATCTTTTGTTTCCTATCCTTCCCATCTCCTCTACTTTGCTTCTACCCACTACATCACCTTCCTATTACTTGCCTGCCCCCCTCCTCCACCAACCACCCTGCCCTCCTATTACTTGCCTTCTCCCCTCTAAGGATCCCTCCCCTATCTCCCCATTCCCATTAATCTAAACTCCTTTTACTTATTGCTTTATTCTCCCCTCTAAAAATCCCTCCCTTGTCCTAATCCCTCCCTAGATCCCTCCCCCCTCACTATACCCCTACCATTTTATTTATTCTAAATTTAGAAGACTTTTATACTCTTCTAAATATATATGTATTGTTCTCTCTTAAACCCATTCCCAATGAAAGTAGGTTAGCAGAACTACCAGCCCTCCTCCCCCATCTAAATCCTCTGTATCCTTTCTTCTTCTTGCACCTCTCTTGTATAAAATAGTTACTCTTTTTAGTTGTTTCTAAATGGTTTTACTTTTTAAATTCATATCACAATCAGGTTTATCACCCTCTTTCTTATGTGCTCAACAATTATTAATAAGAATCTTAGACATACATTTTACATTTTATGTTATATAAAAGGTAAGCAGTCTGTTCTTGTAAATCCCTTATGGTCAATCTTTGTGTCTTGTGTCTTATATGTCTCTTAGTTCTTGTATGTCAAATCTTCTATTAAGTTGAGGATTTTTTAACAAAGTCTTGAAAGTCTGGGGGTTTGTCAAATGTCCATTTTTTTTTCATTCAAAGCAATACTGAAATTTGAAAGGTATGATATTTTTGGCCAGAGCCCCAAGTCTTTTGCTCTTCATATTGTCTTCCAAGACCTGCTATCCTTTAATGTGTCTGCTGCCAGGTCTTGTGTAATTTTAATTGTGGCATCATCATATTTAAATTGTTTTAATCTTGATGCTTTTAATATTTTATCCTTTATCTGAGGATTTTGGAATTTGACTATGATATTCCTATGAGTTTTTCTCATAGGATCTCTTTTAAGTGGTGTTCAATGGATTTTTTTCTATCTCTGCCTCCCTGCCTTGTTCTAATGCTTCAGGACAATTTTCTTTAATTATTTCTTGTATTATTGTATCAAAACTCTTTTTTGATCATAACTTTCAGATACTCTGATTACTTCTATATTTTCTCTTCTTGATCTATTCTCCAAATCTGTTGTTTTTCTTATAAGATGTTTCACTTTCTCTTCTATTTTTTCATTATTCATGTTTTGTTTAATTATTTCTTGATCTTTTATAATTTCACTGGCTTCACTTTGCCCAATTCTAATTTTCAAGGTGTTGTTTTCCTCCTTGAGATTCTGGATCTCCTTTTCTAATTGGTTGATTTTCCTTTCATAACCTTCTTGTTTTTCTTGGATTATTCTTATGTTTTTTCTTAGTTTTTCCTCCATCTCAGTCATTTGATTTTTAAAGTCTTTTTTAAGATCTCCTGTAAATTCTTTTTGGGCAAATGACCATTTAATGTTGCTGTTTGGGGGTTTCTTTACTTCAGTATCTTCCTCTGAAGATGAACCCTGGTCATCTCTATTCCCATAATAGGTTTCTATGGTTGGATTCTTTCTCCTTTGCCTATGCATTTTTTGTGGTAATAACTTGATTTTTATAATCACCTCTAGCCTTGGGGTATAGGAAATGGTGCCTCTTGCCTCATATCTTCAGTTCCCTCTAGCTTGGAACCAAAGCCAAACCTCCAACCTCCTGTAAGTGCCCACAGCCAGGGGCTTTCTGCCCCACTGCTTCTGTACTCACCGGGTGTGCGTTGGTTCCTTCTCACCCACACTTCTCTTCACAGCACAACTGGGTGTGGTGTTCCTCGTCAGGAGAGGTTCCCGCAATCTTCCTGGGCTCAAATGCATGACTCCCCTCCTTGGGTGAAAAGTTCCAGTGGCTGGAACTGAGGCAGTCTCTCAAACCAACTAACCTTAGGGTTTGCCACTTCTTGTTAAAAATGAACCTAGCCTGGAGGTTTTTACTCCTTGCCAGGACCAAACCCAGTCCTGGGGTTCTTCATCAGATCTTCTCAGACTGTCCCTGGAAGATCCTGGTTGTGCCCCTATTCTTCTTTGTCTCCACCCCACTTTGTTCACCCTAAGGTGCTATTTTAACTCTTTTGTGGAAGAAAATCTTGAGAGCTTGGAATTTTCTGACCTACTCTGCCATCTTCCCAGAATCCTCTTCAAAAAACCTTTTCTAAAAGGTAATTAAAACTTCTGGCTGATTGCTAATGGAGAAACACATTGGCAGGGACCCATGAATGCCAGCACTAAAACTACAAACCTTAAGAATTACTCCTAGAATCCTAAAAGTAATATTCGGTTGACCTCTGCTAACCCAAACTGGGAATTCAAGTCTAAATTGTAAGGAGTGGCCCCAGAGATTGTACAGGATGTTCAGAGAGGACTAGCTCCTCTGTTGTGAGGGCTTGCTCAGCCTTTTTCAGGTTTGCTTATCCACCTTTGGTGTCCACTTATCACTAGACTCTCCCTTGTGGCTCCAAGTTGCTGTAGCATGCACAGGGACCACATTCCAGTAAAACCATCTCAGAAGATGGGGTAACCCAGGTTGAGGGTAACTGTTGGGTCTCCAACCTGTCATTGAGTTAGAGGGATGTCTGCCTCAAGCATGTGAAGACTTCCTGTGGTGGAATGGGCAGATGAGACCAATTTATTCCAACAGCCATGAAGGTATCTGAAGCAGGCATTGTAGAACACTTAGAGCTTGGTCAAACATTGAATCTGCCAAGGTCATCCACTGTGCCCCAGGCCATCACCAGTCATCTTGACTTTTGTCTTGCCACTGGACTTCGATGACTCTGGAAGAGAGAGTGAGGCTGATGATTTTGTGCAACTCTGCATCACTTAAATCCAATTCAAGCTCAAGTCAAGACAATACCCTGTAAGGTCATTGGTCCTCTTCAAAAACAAAGGACAAACAGCAACTACAACACAGAACATGAAGGAAGGCCTGGGGAGGTGGGCAACACTGGGCCTACATAAGTTAAAGGACTATCAGTAAGAAATAGATGTACACAGGTATCAACCATTCTGGAAAGCAATTTGGAACTACGCTCAGAAAGTTATTAAATTGTGCATCCCTTTTGACCAAGTTATGCCACCACTATGTCTATGGCGCTGACATATCAAATAAAGGGAAAAGTGACTATATGTACAAAAATGTTTAGAGTGGCTCTTTTCATAGGAGTCCCAAACTGGAAACTAATGGAGTGTCTACCAATTGGGAAATAGTTAAACATATTGTGGCATGTGAATGTAATGGAGAATGCTTGTGCCGTAAGAAATTATGAAATGGACAGTTTCAGAGGAAACTGGATAGACTTTTGCAAACTGATGCACATTAAAGTAAGCAGAACTACAAGAACAATTTGACAATATTAGAGAGAAAGAATGGTGATTAGTCTACTGATAAACCACAAGTCCATAGGAGTGAAGATGAAAAACACCACTCATTTCCTAGAGAAGTGCTGGGCAAAAAGTACAAAATGCAACATACTTTTTGAATATATCTAATAGAGGAGTTTGTTTTGCTGGACTATGCATACTCGCTATGAGGCATTTTTGAATTATCCTAAGGAGGTGGGGCAATGAGAGGGAGAAATAATAAATGCTTATAAGATAAAATGAAAAACAGGTTTACAGTAGGGACACTATAGAAAACAATCAGCAGTTTGTTTCACAAAGAAAGAATGAACTGAGGAAGAGAAATTAACAAACATTTTAAGAAATGAGTCACATCAGTGAACAAACACTTTACAACAAACAAAACGGAGTCAGAGTCCGCTCAAGAATGAACGAAAAGGTATTACACAAAATGTGTAATGTTACCTTGTATCTGCTTTGTATGTTTTATCAAAACCCACTATACACAATTATATAAGAAGAAAACTGATAATTTGATGAAAATGGATGATTACACACAAAAATATAAAATAGTTAAATTAACAATACATGAAATAGAAATCTTAAATGACTCAATCTCAGAAAATGAAATTGAATTAGCCATAAAGAAACCATTAAAAGAAAAAGAACCCTTGGACCAAGCAGAAAAGTGAATTTTATCAAACATTTAAAGAAAAACAAATACTAAAGTTGCAAAAATTATTGTAAAAACTTTAGAAGTAAAAAGTGCTACCAAATACCCTAAAGCAGGGCTGTCCAACCTTAGGTTATCTTAGGGTCACATTAAAATAAAATAATAATTCAAGGACTATAGCCAGAATAAAAAATACAGTACACTAATAGAAAGTGGGGGAACACAGGGCATCGATACAACAGACGAAGGCACAAAGTGCAAAAGCAAGCACAAAACACAACAGTTTAAAGGTAGGTGCATACTGACTAGTCTGCATCATACTGACAGAATGCATCCCACAGATTGATTGAAAATTCCATGTGATATGTTCCCATCCATAATACTACTTAAAAACACCAAAGAAAATTAGCATCAAAGAGGTTATTTATCAGTGATGGAGTTAAAAAATCTAATATGCATTTCATGCAAATTATTATTTAATTTTTTTCCTCATGAAAATTAAAACCCACAGGTGGTCACATAAAATTGCACTTCATGCCACACTTTGGACAACCCTGCCTTAAAAAATATAGATCTTATGTTTCTGTGAAGAAAAAGAATGGAGGTGGTTGGGAATTATAGATCAGTTAATACTGATGCCAAAATATTAAATAAAATCCTATGAAAAATGCTATAGAAGTACATGCTAAAACTCATTCACTATGTCCAAATTGTATGTATACCAAGAATGTAAAGATAGATCAACCATAGGAGAATAATTAACAAAATAATTGTATTTAATTAATTTTTTAAAAAAAATTCACCAAAGCATAGACATGGAAAGGTCATTTTTAATATGGTACAATGTATGCCCCAAAACAAAAGATAGAATTATTTGCATTGGGGAACTTCCTCAATAAATGAAAGAATCCTGCCTTTTGCCCACTGTTATTTGACATAGTACCACAACAGTAGCAATAAGAAAAAAGAAAAAATTGAAAGCATAAACTTTGGCCAAAAAAAGGAGACAAAATTACTTGATTTTCAGATGACATAACGATTCACTTAGAAAACCATAGGGAATCAGCAAGGTATCTAGTTGAGACAATAACTTTAGCAAAGTTACAGGATAGAAAACAAATATAGATTGAAATCTACATAAATATATAAAGTACTTCCTATGTGCAAATGAGGCATGATTCTACTCCTTGATTTCCCAGATTACTTACTTTGATATTCTATCCTCAAAGCCCTACTACCAAAGGCAAGTTCTCTAGTCCAGCCCCAAAAGGAAGAACTGAAGCTCAGGAAAGCTTGTCAAAAGTCAGTGAGACTTAAGGCACAGGGCTAGATGCATGTGCGCTTATTATAAATTTCCTAAGGGAAAATGAGCAAGTGAAAAAGACTTTCCTAAAATTATGTTATTAAAGGTGGGGATAAAAAATAATTCAGCATTCCCACCTCCTTTTGTAAGTTACAATAACAGTTATTTCATCTTGAGGAGAGAATCCTGGTCTTTTTTTTCTTTCCATTTTTTTTAATTACTAAGATTTCAACAGGAAGAAATGTCTTCTGTTCTCCAAATGAAGAGACAGAGAATGGTACAAGAGAAGTGCAACTTGAAGGTGGAGGGAGACATAAAACTATTGGCTTATTCCAGAGTCTTGCATTAAAACTATGACAGATGACACAAATATTTAGGCTGATTCTTGCCCCAAGTTACAATTGCCTTTTTTTTCATTTATTTGAGTCTTATTGGAGAATTTTTCACTGGGCGATATGTACTACCCAATTAGCTTCAGGGAATGTTCTGCTGTGTATGTACATCCAGGTGTTAATGCCACATTTCAGGAAACCAAATTTGAAATAAAAGTGGAATAGTTAAGCTGACATCTTCCTCAGTAATGATGGTAATCTTGAAGAAATTGAAAAGGATGATATTTATATATTGTGGATTTTTTTCTCTAGATTAGATTTTCTCTAGATTTCATCTAGATGTCTAGATTCTCCATTCTCAAAAGGAAGAGATTTGTAATGAGTACATCTTAAATTTCACTAATCCAAATTTTCATGAACTTTTACATTTAAATGCAACTCCTCCCTGAGAGACATTACCATGGAGACTTGGTGGAGCAGGAATGTCAGTATGAAGCTATAAAGCAGAATTTCCAAAATTTCAGGGCTTTTGAGCATGGAGTCACTTCCTTCTTGGCAAAAATCATGAAGCTAAGATATAATGAAGCCAGATGTGTGGTGCCTGAATAAAGAGGAGGCTGTGAGCTACACTGGCACTCATGCTTCTGCTGCAAAGTTAGCAGAGAACTAAGGAACTGGGCATTGTCCCTACAACCAAGAGCAAGGATAATAAGTAGAATTAAGACTTCATTTCATGGTATAGTATACATGGAGGCAGGGAGAGATGAAATCAGATGAGCTAATGAGATCAGACTGGAGAGGAAAGCAGATTGAAGTGACTACAGTTGGTGAGACTGTTAGAATCCAGTCCACAGCACCACATTTCTTCTATTTTCCTGTAGTGCTCTCCAATTATTTCACTTCCCATTTCCCCTCCAAATAGTGGGAAGAACAATGTACAGAATAAAAGATTTAATCCCCTTGGCTGCAGTGACGGTGCCCTGTGAATGGAAACCTATTCCTTAAATGCTTATATGTTTCCATTTGATTTGAACCTGCTATTAGAGAATATAACCTTTTTTGCCTGTATCCAATCCTACAAGTACATATTTTGGGATTAGGAGATACAAAAGGCAACCCAAAAGAGAAAGACTACTTTCCTCATTTTCTTCTGAGGCGGGGATGATCCGATTCCAGACAGAATTTCTACAGTTCTAATGATTTCCAAAATATCAGTACCCTAGATAGCTTTTGAACCATGAAATTTAATGAGGAAATGAGCCAGTAGCAGTGAACAGTAGAGGTTGCTATGTTTATTCCGATAATCGTGCATCCTTCACACAGTGAGCCAAAGGGTCACCTAGTACCATCATAACTACTTTGTTTCCAAATAGCTGAAAATAAGGACTCTCAAAAGGCCTGTGTTTGAGTCCTAGCTGTGTTAGATAGTAACTTGATGTAAGCCATTGAAAATTACTTTACGCCTTTGAACTTTGACTTCTTCATCCATAAAATGAGGGCATTGAACTATATGTTTTCCTAAGGCCCTGTCAATCCTATGATTTTAAGGTGACTTAATAGTTTTGTGGTTTTAGGAAGTCGTTACAGCTTTCCAAGACAGATCAGCTCAAGGTAAGGTAGAGGTCCAAGATGCGACCAAGTTTCTTTGAGCAAGTTTCTTCGGGTTTTTCTTAATTTTATTTCTTAGTTTCTATAGGAAGAAGGGATCTGGACTACATAAGTATCGAGGTTTCTTTCTACCTTGATACCATATAGTTCTGTTATTCTAAGGAACTGTCTAGCTCTAATCAAAAGTGTCTGTGACTTTGTAATCCTATAAAATTATCACCATAAAGGATAATTAGTGTGTGTGTGCCTTTCACGTTGAAAAGCAATCTTTCTGCAAAAATCATTTCCAGAAAACAAATACCACTGAAGTCAACCCACAATATGTAGCATGATTGAATGTTTTAAACCATGACTTGAAAGTACAAACTCTATTATCTAGGGAATTCAATTCGATACTTTTATGTTTGTGAATAAAATTAACTCTGGCATACACTTGATGTAATTTATAGTTTTAGGAAAAATTCTGTGAATGGTTTAGTTCTACATTCCCTATTGTTATTTTATATTCAAATTATCTTGTTCCCTCTCCAGTCTATTATCTGCTCTGCTGCCACATAAATCATCTTAAGGTGCAGGTTTGATGATGACCTTTTCCTGCTCAAATACATTCAAAGCCTCCAGGTTGCCCCTAAAAAACCAACCAAACAAAAAACTCTCTACCCTATAGTTTAAAGCTGTACACAAGCTGGCTTCTACACCTTCCTAGATATATATACACATATATATTATATATATATATATATATTATATATATTATGTATATATATGTATATATATATGTGTATATATATATATATATTACTCCTATTCATGCATTCTAAGTTCCAATTAAACTGGACTACTAGCTCTTCCCTGAACTTGGCATTTCTTCTTTCATTTTCTCACTTTTATGCCAGCTGTTCTCCATGCTTGGCATATGCTCCCTCCTCGCCACTTTATCTCCTCAAAGACTACCACTTCCTATATGAAACCTGACCACCTCAGTTATTTGCGTTTGTTCTTCCTACAAATTACCTTCTATTTATTTAGTTGTATACATTTTTCCTCAAATAGAATATAGATCATTTTTGTTCTGAACTTAATAAACATCATATAAAGTTAGTATTTCTAGAGGACTGTATACAAACTACAAATTTCTGTTATGCAGAGCTTGTTTTTCTTTTTAAGAATACAATAAATGCAACCTGTAATTTTCAAGGTTGTACTGATTATCTCCTTTTTCTTCTTTGTATTTAAAAATGCTTCAATTATCTTTTTATCTTTCCATCTTTCTATTTTTCTTTTTTTCTTTCCTTCCTTCCTTCTTTCCTTCCTTCCTTCCTTCCTTCCCTCCTTCCTTCCTTCCTTCCTTCCTTCCTTCCTTCCTTCCTTCCTTCCTTCCTTCCTTCCTTCCTTCCTTCCTTCCTTCCTTTCCTTTTTTTCACAATTCTTTTCTTTTCCTGGGTTACGTTTTTATTAAATCGAGAGAGGTAAAAACCGCATCTGGGGGTAGGATACAGAAGGACCAACAGGTGAAGGAAGGAATGAATGAGGGGACGATGGAGCCATTCTGGGGTAAGGTGGGGCCTCAGTTACCATCGCTGGGGCTCCCCGCCAGCTCTGGAGGGGCCTGGCCAGGGCCTGGGATAGGGGGAGGGAGGGGCTCCACCAGAATAGCCGAAAACTTGGTGTCCCCAAAAGCCTCGTTCATGCGAGTCTCAAAGAAGCGTTGAAGGCCGATGATCGACTGGACGTTAGTTTTGTCCTCCGTGAGTTTGTTGAATGGCTTGAACATGCGGCCCACGTCCTGGGCAAACTCCTGCGGGGAGCTGTACGGGGGCGACGGTTTCTCCTGGAGATGCGCGCCGATCAGAGTGAGGTCCAGGGTGCCTGGCTGCTCTGCAGAGGGCGTGGGGTCCGTGGCCAGTCGGTGCTTTTTTCCCCAATTCTATCCCTAGCCTTTCTCTCGCTCTCATCCCCATTGGGAAAAAAAGAAAAGAAAAGCAAAATGAAAACTTTGTAACAATATGTATAGCCAAGCAAAACTTATTCCCACATTGGCAATATCCAAAAAGTGTATATTTCATTTTACATTTTCAATCCATCGTCTGTCTGTCAGGAGGTAGATAAAAAGCTTTGTCGTTTACTTTCTGGATCATTGCATTAATCAATGATCTTGTCTTTCAAAATAGTTTTTTTCTTTATAATGTTATTGTCCCCACATAAAACATTCTCCTAGTTCTGCTAAATTCAGTATGCCTCTCTGAACATGTCTTCTCAGATTTCTCTGAAACTGTTGCTGTCATCATTCCTTTTGGCATATTAATGTTCTATTATATTCAAATGCCATAATTTGTTCTGGCGTTCCCCAGTTGGTAGGCACTTAGTTTCTAGTTATTCACCACTACCAAAAAAAAAAAAGATCTTCCATAAATGCTCTTGGGAATGTTGGTCCTTTTCCTCTTTCTTTGGTCTCTTTGGTACCATTACTTTGGATTCTTTAGTACCAGTACTAAACCTACTACTGGCATCACTGGGTATGCATATTTTAGAGACTTTGCAGACATGCAAATTACTTTCTGGAACAGAATTCCCTTTTCTCCAACAATGCATTAATATGCCTATCTTGCTCTAGTCTCTCCAACAGATGTCATTTTCCATTTTATATCGACCTTTGCCTATATAATGGCATCCCTCCAATAAAAATGTAAGCTTCTTGAAATCAGGAATTAATTCATTTTTGTCTTTGTGTCTCTAGCTCCCAGCACAGTGGCTTTTGCATTACAAAGTTATCTAATAAATGCTATTAGAAATGTTTAAAGTTTCTCTTTTAAGTGCTCACAAGCCATTCCTTTAATAACATGTTCTCGAATATTACTAGGAATAGAAGGCAAATTTGCTGATTCACATTTCATAGAGTTCACTTTCCCACCCTTTTTGAAAATGAGCATGTTTTTCCTTCTCTAAGCCTATGACACTTTGCAATTTACAAAGATTTTTTCAGAGACTACTGAGTGTGGTTTAGCAATCACATCCAAGCAGGCGGTGACATGGCACAGTCGCTAGTGTGTTGGGCTTGAAGTCAGGAAAACCTGAAGTCAAATCTGCCCTTCAACACTTAGCTACTGAGTGAGCCTGTCCAAGTCATTTCTCCTGTCTCAATATCAGTTTACTCATCATAGGGATGCTAATATCATCTACCTCAAAGTGCTGTTGAGAAGATCAAATGAGGTAATATGTGTAAAACATTTTATAAAACTTAAAGAGTGAAATAAATGCTAGTCATTTTTATCATCCTCTTCTTTCAGGATCCTAGGGGTTCCTGGTTATTTAAACTCACTTAAAACTATATGCAGCCTGATCATCTTCTCACTTTTGGACAGTTTCCACTACCTGATAACCAGTTTTTTCTTAGTTTTCTAGTCTATTTTTCTCGGTAGAAAAGGCAAAATCAAACACAAATTGGTAAATCTCATCTTCCCACCCGTATTCTTTAACCCTTGTTCACAATGCTCAGCCATCTTATACTTTATTACAAATCCTTTCCAGTTAGCATTCTATGGACCTCAGTATTTATACATCATGACTGTACATTTTGTTACAAGAGATGGCTTTTGTTTGAAGAGAGGGAAATTTGTGTGGGGTTGGAAGGATAGTCATAGTGCAATATAAAGGAGAAAAGAATGAAAAGGGTGCTAATGGAAACATTTTTAAGAAGCATAAAATAGAGAAGAAGGAAGTTCAAAGGGAGACTTTGACAAATAAGGCAGTGCTGGTACTATCTTTCTTTTATTTTAAAAATCGTGCAGTAAGTAATACCTCAGGGTTTCATATGAAACTCTCTTTTCTGTTGTTCTTTTTTTTTGGAAGGGAGAAGGCAAGGCAGTTGGGGTTAAGTGGCTTGACCAAGGTCATGCAGCTAATAAGTGTTAATTTGGTCATATTTTAACTCAGATCCTCCTGACTCCAGGGCCAGTGTTCTACTCACTGTGCCACCCTCTGTTATACTTTGTCCATATTTTAGGTGTTTATTGAACAACTACTATTTGCCAAATTGGTCTGTAGATTTCTAATGCTTTAGTAAACTTAATTATTACACTAAAATTGTATCCATAGCACTGTAATGTAACTTTCAATCTCTTTGCTAGTAACCCTTCACGATTCCTTTGTCTTTGGGATCTTTGCCTCTAACTATTCCTAAGAGGATGCCTTTAATTTTTCCTTTTAAAACCGGCACCTCACCAGCTCTGCAGTGAAGTTATCAAATGCTTGGGGCTAACATACAATGTTGCAACAACTTCCTTGAAAATTTAATGTAAAGGGATATTCCTAGGAAGATGTCACCAGGCAACCATAAAAATGAATAACAGCAACTAAGGGAAATATCTGCTTCACACAGAGGCTGCCTACAATTAGTACTATGGCTACAGAATGTATGTGGTTTGGAGTGAGGAACATTGCTTTCCCTGAGAATAATATATTTCCACCAATTGCTACAGGGTCTGAAAGCCATAGTGATAGCTACTTCCTTCAAAATGTTATTTTGAAGAAAGTGCTTTGTAAATATTATAGATCTAAAGAAATGTGAGCTGTCATTACTACAGTATTATCTTGTAATTCCCCTCTGTTTACCTTTACACTACTCATTATTTATCTTATGTTTACCTATTTACTTATATATTGTCTTCCCCATTAGAATGTAAGCCCCTTAAGATCAGGGCCACTTCTA
This sequence comes from Trichosurus vulpecula, assembly GCF_011100635.1. Classification (NCBI taxonomy): domain Eukaryota; kingdom Metazoa; phylum Chordata; class Mammalia; order Diprotodontia; family Phalangeridae; genus Trichosurus; species Trichosurus vulpecula. The sequence goes on along the minus strand of NC_050575.1, from coordinate 5,269,992 downwards.
CCTTTCTTTATACTTCTAGCACTAAGCACAATACCTGGCATGTGGTAAGCATTTAGTAAATGTTGATTCTTTTCATTTTTTGTGATCCTGGGATAAGTCTCATTTCTGCTATTATTTCTTTATGTTTAATATTCCATGGGTTACAGCACAATGTGGATAAAATGACTGCCTTTTGCAATTGAGCTGTAAAACCATCTTCTAGAGATTCACTGAAAGAGCTTCAGGAGAACTCCAGGATAATAGTACCTGCCTCTTCCTATTACCATATGGTTTGATTTCTTCCACTAAGGTTCTATATTTTGAAAGCTTTATATTCCATGCAGTTTGGAGATTATGAGTATGTAGTGGAGCAGCTTGATAAAAAATGTTCTTTCTAAGCATGGAGGTCCATGCCTTTAATTCTTGTTACCAGGGTGTCTAAGGCTTATAGATTACTTGAGCTGAGGATTTCTAAGTTGAAGTAAAGCTAAAGCTGATTGGGTATTGACACTGAGTCTTACACCAACATGGTGATCCTCCAGAAGGAGAGGGCCGCCATGTAACTCAAGCAGGTACAGATTGGCCCAGATCAAAAAGGAAAAAAAGACAAGTTAAAGCCTCAGTGCAGATTAATACTGGGATCAGATCTATGTGTGGCCACTACTTGTAGCACAAGCAAGATACAAAGACCTGACTCTAAAAAGAAAACAATTCTTAAATGTTTGTAGATCAATATCATGCCTAGGAAGTTGTGGCTAACAATTCTGCCTGAAATAATATGGGTAACAGTTCTTTCTGTAATGATGCTCTGGTTCCAATACAGTTTATTTGCTGAATTCTTGGGGGTGTTTTGGGGATTTTTCATGTTAGTTTATAAAGGAAAACTATTTTCTGATGTGTAATTCTGGCCACAAGTTGATGTTTTTGTGTGTAACTGGTAGGTGCAACTTGAAGTGATATGTTGTATGCTTTTTATCTTTCATTATAAATATGCACATCGGTAAAGTCAGGTTCCTGATTTTGATAGCAGTAACCTGGGCCTGAGTAGTCATCATAAAGTGCTCCATTTCTATAAGAAAAAAAGTGAATGGTTAAGCCATTCATTTTATTCTATTTTGTCAACATATTGCTGGTTAAATTCATATTGATGTTGCTTATGGGGTGCCTTTTAATTCCACTCTTGGCACACAGTAAATGCTTAATAAATATTTTTCATTCATTAACATTTGGATCATATAGTGGACACTATCTGGAAAAAAATCACTTTGGGTTATATTTTAAAAATCCAAGGGCATATATCTGTTGTCATGTCTTACTACTACTTTGTGAAATTGTGGTTGTGAAATTTGTGTTAATTGTTTGTCCTGGGGGTATTTATCTAAATTTTTCTGTCTAAAATGTTAATCATGGCTCTGAACACATGTATTTGAGGAGAAAATGTTAATCTCCCAAAACTCCATTGAGAAGATGATTTCTGTGCTTCATTAGCATTTCCCAAATTTCCATTTAGACACCTTCTAGATCGAATATCATCCAATTTACCATGCTAAAAGCACACATTAAAGTTGAAATTTTGTGCAGATGTGAATTGCTCTAAAAATGTTATTCCCATTAAGCTTCAATTACAGAATGCCACATAGTCTCTGAAGAGATTCAGCTTCAGCTTTCTCTTTCATAGCCTTGTGTCCAATGTGTCTTGTGTGGAGAAGACCATGGTGTTTATAATTATCATCGTCATTCACTGGTTTAATTGGACCTCCAGAGTCAAAATCGAAGTCTTCAGTCCTTATTCATCCTTAGCATTCACTAAGATGTTAACACTTATTGAGGCCAAATGACATTTTGATATTAATGGAGAAAGTTTCCATGAAATAAACCAACCAGCTTTTCAGTGGACCCATGTATCTTGATGCCATCCATGCACTTCATGTGATTAATAAGATATTTTGGTATGATTCCCTATTTGACTTGAAAGCCATATAAAGTTCTAGTCAAGAATGATGACAGTGGATTTACACCTACACAGAGCTTACACTGTCCCCCTGGGAAATGCCACATTTTACATCAAATGTCCTTGAGATGACCATTTGGGTGTTGTGTTTTAAATAGAGAATAGTTTTTCATATAGACATAAAATATTCTGGTGTTCTCACTGTGACTGGATCTATTTTATATATTTGTAATGCATTACTAAGTCATGATATTAGTTCTGAATCAAAGGCTTTACTGTAGTCCATAAAGGTAGATTAAGTGTTACAGTGCTTTCAGGCAGCTTGTTCAATAATCACTTAATACATAATGAATTGTTCTTTACAATCTTGGGACTTTAAGCACACCTTTTTGGGTGCTTAGTCAATACATTTTTTCTTATGAGTGTTTATTGACTTTTTAATTTTATACAATGTTTTGTATAAAGAATATAAGTACATAATTGACCTATGTTTGCATGCATCTCTGGTGTTCTCTTTTAATAATAAATATGTGATGACTTCTGTTAAGAAAGATAAAATTAGGTATGCCTCAGAGGAGTGGATAAAGTGCTTTGCTAGTAATTCATGCGCTGCTGTGGGATACCCTAGATCTCATCTTGACCTGCCACTTTCTAGTTTTCCTGAGAAACTGTATATTCAGTTACCTCACTTGACATAAATCCCTTGAATTGTTTCTTTTGTTGTTTACACTGCTTTAACTTCTTGTGTCACTTTAACCTTTTGGTGTTCACTTTCAGTTATTGGATTTTTAACAATTTTGTTTTCTGAATTCTATTCCATCTTTCTTTTTTGTTGTCTTTAATCATGTGATATTGGTGTTCAAGTTTTCTATTATGTACATTGGCTAGATATTATGTCATTTCCCAATGATTTTCCAACGGTCTTAAGCCTGCTACCACTGCTACTGGCTCTGCTCCTGACTCTCCATTCTTCTCTACCTAGCAGTTCTTACCCTGGAAGATGCACCTCTGACAGTCTCAACCCCTCTCCCCAGTTGGGAAATTTCTCCCCCACAGCTCTATCTGAGGAAGTGCCCAAGCCAACCATGCTCACTTCTCTCCCGCTTTTGCTTCTGACTCTTTGCACTTTTCCACCTCCATCCCAGCAACCTTTTCCTCCTGGAAGATGCATCTTCCTTAGAAGACTTCTTACCCTCCATTTCTGTACCCACCTCCTATCATTGATCAAGTCATCCCCATTGTTCCATTTGAGGAAGTGCTCAAGCCAACCGTGCTTACTCCTCTCCCAGCCGGGCTCCTGACTCTCTGAACCTCTCCACCTTGCCCCCCCATATGGTTACCTTGTCTCCTTTCCCATACACCTCATCACTCCGTGGTTTTTTGCTTCCTTTTCCATGTTATCTTCTCCAATTAGAAGATGCTCTTCTTTAGGAACGGGATTTTTTTTTTTTGCTTAAGTATATATTCTCAGCACTTTAGCAGAGTGCCAAGTGCATAGTAAGCACTTAATAAATGCTTTATCCATCTTTATCTATTTGCAATGTAACTGATGTCTATTTTTAAGAGTATTCCTAGATAGCTCCACCTTACCTTCTATAGTCCATGCCATATTGCATATACAATTGCATGCAGATGTTACAATATTTTTAAACTCTTTTTCAAATATTGTATGAAAGAATATGTTCATTTATGATGGCTACAGCAAACGTTACTTTTTAAGTTATTCTGCTTTGGTATTGTTGGTTTAATAGTCAAATTCATGCTGTCAAGCTTTAAAAGGGGCCTTTGGAAATTACATTCAAATTCAACCATCTTTTTCAAAACCATTTGATTTAACAACATTATTTTTCCACTCAATTTTTCAATAACTGTTTTCACTAACAAGCTTTTATTTTCTTTCCCTTCCACCTTCCCTCTACAATAACAACAGCATTGTAAATACAGCTATGAAGGACTTAAATACCTGATCAACATAATGACCAATTATCCTTTTAATTACTAAGTAGCAGTTCTGGATTTTTTAGGTGTAGGTTTTCAGTTCCTTTGAATTTTTCAGCATTTCCCTCTAATGACTTCAGTAACTACTCAGTCTCTCCTTCTATTTCATCTAATCTGAGCTGAGGAATGAAGTAAGTATTGAAGTAAAAATTGCCCTTCATTGATTATTCTTCTCTGCATTGAAGCCAAGGATCTTGTTGATAAAAAGCATTGTGAAATTCTTGCCTAATTGTTTTTATGTAGTACCAGCACAAAATAAAAGCATTCACTTCTTTGTCTCGTTTCATGAATGCTCACGGCTTACCCACCATAATGACCAGTGTCATTTGCATCAAATCCTTTCTAGCAGGCAGGGTATTGGTATTTCTGATTTGTTCTAATGTGTTTCCCCATGATGATACTAGAACATGATGGAAAGTCACTTGCTCCACTGCTGTTTGTGTCAAACTGATCACCACCATGGTTTCATGTCGGGCCAACCTGGAACACTGATCTGTTCTGTTTATTTCTTAGATTTACAAGAGTAGGCCACTCAATCATTGGTATCATTAGAACCCATTTAACATTTCAGATTGCTTATGAGGCCTTCATAGCTACTATTCTGGAACACAGGGCCCCCATTGTGCAACACCCTGGCTATCATTACCTTACTTTCCCAATTCGTCACATGGTCACTAGGTTGAGTTTTGAGGAAGTTTATTTATATGATTATTATTTATCCCCATATTTGCTATCATTTAATGGGGTTGGAGTAAAATAGTCCTGGATCATGCTTTTTTTTAGTGTTTTTTATTCAGTGTTCTCCAGATTCTTGCACAGGTAGATAAAAACTGTTTTGTGGTTGAATAAAAGGACTAAGATATAAGCTCCTCCTCTGAGGGTTGACTAAAAGTATCTTCAGCACAGCTCTAGCAATGGAGAATTAGAACTACTGTTTTTTAATATCATTCTTATCTTTTTTTACCAGAGTTTAGACAGAAATGGTTCAGGGACAAGTTGCTATTCTGTTGTTTTATGTTTAGTATTCTACAGAAAATTGTTTGGGTTGATAAAATGCCTATTTTTTGTAATTGAATGAAAGCATGGAGATGTAAGATCACCTTCTGCATAGTCACTGAAAGTATCTTCGGAATAAAGGCAATAGTGGGCAGGACAACGGAGATGATTCGTACCTCCCCTGTTTCCCCATGATTTAGATTTCCTCAGCCAGATTTCTATATATGAAAGCATCTAATTCAAAGTAGGTCAGAGACTATTAGCATTTGAGTGGACAATATCTATTATAAACATTTCTGAGTTTTTATGCCTCAGTGTTATGTCATGTAAATGGTGGGCAATGGTTTGGACTTTGATAATGCTCTAGTTTCAGGTGACATGGTGGATAGAATGCTAGCCCCAGTCAGGAAGACCTGAGTTCAAATCTGTTCTCAGACACTAGTTGTGTGATCTTGGGCAATTCACTTAACCTCTGTCTGCCTTAGTTTCCTCAAATGAAATGTGGTGATAATAATAGTACCTATATCCCAGGATTGTTTTGAGAATAAAATGAAATATTATCTGTAAAATATTAGCACAGTGCCTTGTACATAGGAGGTGCTTATAAAATATTTATTGCTTTCCCTTCTCCCTCTCTCCCCCCCATAATTTATTGGTCAAATTCTTCAGAATACTCTGAGGTCTGTATCTATATTATGAGGATGTGTTAGCTTCTAGTCCAGGGCTGTCCAAAATGTGGCCAGCCTACAAGCATAGAAATTTACATAAATGCTATAGTAAACAAAGCCAGGCTACCGCAGAGCTCTCACTAAAATGGCACATCAAATTATATTGTCTATTGTTTCAATAAAAACCTAAGGTTAGACAACCTTGTAAATCTAGTCTATGAAAGATAGCCAGCTTCTGCAGTATAATTCTAGGCACCAGTTCATGTCTTGCTAGGTATTCGGAAAGGGCTAACTTTTTCCAGCCTGCGGTGACATGTTACACTGTCTCCACCATTTCCATAAATAATCTACCTTGATCGCCAAGAGTTAGATCCTTAATGATAACACTTTTGCAGTTTCTTGTGACAGTGAACTACTCCTAAATCGCCATCACAAACCCCTCCCCACGCACACAGACATGCAAAATCGCACCAGTCATTTGTTTTTCTTTGTCAATATATGACTAGGTTCATGCTGATATCACTTGTGGAGGGTCTTTTAACTCTATTCTTTTTTTTGGAGGGGGGAAGACGAGGCAATTGGGGTTAGGTGACTTACTCAAGGTCACATAGCTAGTAAGTACCAAATGTCTGAGGCCAGATTGGAACTCAGGTCCCCCTGACTCCAAGGCTGGTGCTCTATTCACTACACCACCTAGCTGCTCCCTTTTAATTCTATTCTTGGATTAAGTTGTTTCATAGATTTTTGCTTTTTATCACAAATGAATTGTCACCCATTCTTTTATTATATATAATTTCTGGAGTTATCATTAAATGAAGACCTTCAATGCTATCAGAGTCCTCAAAATTTTCTACTTCAGATTTTAGTAGTTGCTTATTTCTTCCCTTATTTCATCAAAACTAGGCTTTGTTATGAAGGATAATAATAATAATTGTTGGGCATTGATTAGCAAAAGGTTGTTTTGTGACTTAGAGATGGGGATATTGTTGCCAAAAATCTGTATGATGTAATCTACTACCATCGACAAAAATAACAGCCCAACTTTCATGTACAGGTGTAGGCTTACATAGTTCACTCATAATCTGTGCCAAATTTTGATTTCTTGTTGTTTTCCCAAGGACTCAAAGCAAATTGGTCATCTCTAGCATATCCCAAACATTCTCCCTCTTCAGAAATAGAGGGAAGGTCTTTCCATACTGCCTTATTTGCTTTTGGGTCAGCCTGCAATCCATCAATACCCCTTGCTGACCATTCCTCCTATGTCTTCAGCATTGTCTTTGGGAAGATTCTCTTTATTGTCATGGTCATGTGGCTTCTATCTATTACTTTAACTTCTTCCTCAACCTAATCTCACCATCTCCATCTATTTTCCATAACCTTCACAGTACCATTCCCTTCTGTGTCCATATTTCTGGTACTTTTTAAATATTTCACTATTTAGAGACTAATTTATCTCCCCCAAAAAATGTCCTGTAGGGACTACATATCTTTTAAAAAAAAGATTTGTTTATAGAAATTATTTGAAATCTTGCTTTTCACATTTGTTGCATTGATATTTCCTGCTACCTAATCCATCAGTAGGCAGAAGTCCCCAGTTCATTCCCTCAACAAATTCCATCGCATTCTGGATACAAGTCGCAAATTGTTTGCTCGCCTGTGTACTCTAACTTGAAAGTTCATAGCAGATGCCTCTAGATACCCCCCATAGAAAAATAAGATCAAATTATATGTGCCACTCGAAATAGATGGCACTCCCTTAATGTTGTCATTGACAATCAATCTTATATCCAAATGTTGAAGTCTCTCCATTTAGAGGACATTTTCTATCCTACTTTCTATCATATGCTAACTCGTCCATCAGTTCTATTTTGACCAATTTGTGTTGTAATTCCAATTCACAGAACTACAATAAAAATATATGCCACATCTGTATTGCTTTTATAATAATTAGATTTGGGGATTGAAATCTCAGTGGCCAGGCATAAGAATGAAAGCTAGTTGAAATTATATAATCCCAAATCTAATTTCCTATATTCAGAGCATCAGAAAATTCAAAAGTGAAATATACAAACATATGTTTCTCCCATACAGCCCCTATGGAATTTTTTCAAGGCTTTTATTTCTTTCTTAAACCCTCAGCTTTCACTTACTCCCTTGATACCATTATAAATGAATATATTGTCCCTGGCTCCCACTTTGCACTTGCTAGAGAAAATACAGTGTTTTCCCTAAACTAAATTAACCCCAACACACCCAATTAGACTGCTATCTTTCACAAACTCCTCGAAGAAGCCAGCTATGCTTTATTCCTTCACTTTCTCTCCTTCCACTTATTTCTTAACCCCTCATTCACTCTCATTCACTTCCCATGGCCAATCAATTGCCACATATTGTCAATTCTGTCTCCACATAATCTCTCCCATATACTTCTCTCTAGTCACATTGCCACAACTCTAATTAAAGCTCTCATCACCTGTCTCCTGGACTACTGAAATAAGCCTCCATAAGCCTTCTCCTTCCTCAAATCCCTAACCACTCTAAACCATCTTCCTTCCTAAGCAACAAGTCTGACCAAGTAACCCCCTACTTAAGACATTCCCATGGTTCCCTATCACCCCAAATAGAAGCTTATTTGTTAATTATTTAAAGCTATTTACAGACTGAGACCCTCTTACCTCTTCAGTATTCTTAGTTGAACTCTTGATGCTGGCCTTCATGTGATTCCTCACTCACTACACTCCATCTCCTTTTTCCATACCCTTGCATTGGCTTTCTCATATGCTGAGCATGCTGCCCTTCCTCATCTGAATCTCTTGGAATTCTTCGTTTCCTTCATGACGCAGTTGAAATACCACCTGCTATGAAAGACATCTCATAAGCTAGCTAGGCATGTAAAGTACTATACCTGGAGTCAGAAAAACCTGAGTTCAACTCCAGCCTCAAACACCTGCTAGCTGTGGGACACAGAGTAAGTCACTTAACTTCTCTTTGCCTTAGTTTTCTCATCTTTAAAATGAGGATAATACTAGAGCATATCTTTCAATGTTGTTGCGAAGATGAGATGAGATAATATTTTAAAGCACTTTGCAAATTTTCAAGCACTACATAAATGCTAGCTATTATGATGATGATGATGATGTCCCCCTCCTCCCCACTCACCCCCTACTTGTGTCTACTACAAGGAGTTGATCCTTGAAAGCCCAACTAATCATAGAAAGGGGATTGACTAGGAAATATTAAACCATCTGAAAAAAAATTGGTCAGGTCAGGTGATCCCTTTGTGATGTCTTAAAAACTAACTTGAGCAAATAAGAAGGGAGAGATTTCAATGGATAAACCATGATTATGTATGTCTCCAAGCAACTGTTAAATGACACAGACCAACTAGAGATGATTGAGGAAGATATATTTATCAATCAAGAAAGAAATTCAGTAACTTCAACTCAACCATGTCCCATCTAGCATTTAGAAAGTTTGAGAAAGTCCAAGACACACTTAAAGAAACAAACAGACACTCCAGAGAGAAACCGATATAGTGAAACAGTCAATCACTCCTGAGCAGAAACTTCAAAGAGTGTGGCATCTGGCCACAAAGAAGAGAACTATCCCTAACAATGCTAGAGTTGAGTGCTAGAGAAGAGGAAACTATGTGATCCCAGTCAAACAACCTGCCCAGCAGAGAAATTTCACTTAGAGGAAAGGAACACAGATTTATGAGGAGTCTACATAAAAGAAAGGACTTTGAGGATCCATGCTACTTGAGGATTGGAGAACATGCCTCATTGTACTCTAAGTTTATGTCCACTTTGTCATGGACACTGTGTTTCAAGAAAATTTGTCCCAGGCTTAAGGGGAAGAAAGTGGTAATCTGGCTTCCAATATCATCGTTCAACTTCAGTGCTCTCCAAAGTTACTACTAATCTTTTAATTGTAGAATTTGATGACTCTTGAACTTTCTCTACATATAGAATTGCACCCTATTAACAATCTTCTCCCACTGGATCCTTCTCCCTAGGTTTTTATGACACTGTTCTTTCTTGATTCTCCTCCCAGCTGTCTGAGTGTTCTTTCTCAGTATCCTTCATTGGATCATCCATGTCCAGTGCCTCTCCCAATTCTTCCTGTAGTGCCTGGTGCTTACTTTTTAAGTAACTGTTACCTTCAATAGATAGTAATATCTAATGAAGATATCTAATGTACAAAACTTGGGCACTCAACCTCTAATTTAGCTCTTGCTCCTCTCATAGCCATTGTCCAATTTGTCAACATTCTTTACCATCTTGCTTGCAAAATATATTTTCTTACTCAAAGTGGCTCTTTTTTCTAATTTCCAACACTTGATTCAATTTCTTCTTTCCTATTCTTAACTGCTTCACCTTTTAAATTATATGACTAAATCCCTAGTGCCCTACCCCTCAAATCCTACCAGACTAATCAACTTTCAAAATACTTTTTGCTTTTATTAAGCATGTTGCAATGTTTACCCAACAAACCTTCTAATATCTCTGAAGTCACTTCCAGAGGGTACAGGTTCTTCCCCTTCAAAACATGTATCTACCCTATAAATTAGCTGTTTCAATATAAATTGATAAATAAATTTCTTCTTACAATCTTTTATCCCTACAATTTCAGCATTATTGCTCAATTTCAGTATTTTGTCAAGCATCTGTATAACTTATTTTAACTGATCACCAAGTCTGTTACAAATGTGCCTGGCAGTCAAATTCCAGAGAGTAGGCTACCAAATCATATCCTGCCAACTTCACCAAGAACAGAGCCCACATTGTCACTTCTAGATAGTCATTGTCCTGGGACACGGAGCAACTACAACTTATAATGTAAGCCTCTGATCCAGCACATTTTGCCACTCACCACATAGTCCACTGAAGAAGGAAGTCAGCTTGCATAACAACCTAAAACAGGAGTGGAGAACTTGTGGCCTTGAGGCCACATGTGACCCTCTAGGTTGTCAAGTGCAACCATTTGACTGAATCCAAACTTCACAGAACAAATCCCTTTAATAAAAGGATTTGTTCTGTAAAACTTAGACTGAGTCAAAAAGCTATACCCAAGGACCTAGAAGACCACATGTGATGTCAAGGCTGCAGGTTCCCCACCCCTGACCTCAGGTTTATTTATCTTTTCATAGACTTAGATAATATTAAACACAACCCTCAAAAGTACCCAGTGATCCCCTTATCATTCAGTTTCCTCCCTGTCCCCTTTGGTTGCAACCAGAACCAGCTTTCTGTGCCAGTATTGAAGGACCAAATTTCTATGCAAAGATGCAGATTTTATCAAATCAGAGAAGATTGATTATTCACTGCAATTCAATTTGACAAATATTTATTAAGGTGCTATAAGCACTTGGTATACAAAGACAAACAGTCCCATCACCTTTTATAGAGTACATTTTATTGTGGGAATAAAATATTAACACCAATAAATAAAATACAAACAACAGAAAAACAAATGCAACCTAGTGGAAGACAGGAGAGGTAGAACATAAGCTATGTGATCAGGGAAAACTTCCCAGAAGAAGTGGCACCTGAGCTGTGTCTTAAAGAAAAATGTATATTCTTAGAAGCAGAAATTAGGAAGAAACACATTCCAGGCATGGGGGACAGTTCATGTGAAGTCACCTTGGAAAAGAGATGGAATACTAGGGAACAGCTGGTAGTCCAGTTTAGCTGGAACATTGAGTACATGAAGATGAATAATTTGAAAATAATTTGAAAAAAATAAGTTGGAACCAGATTGTGGAGAGTTTAAATAGTAGGATGAAGAGTTTATAGTTTATCCTAGCAATCACTAAAGATATTTTGAGCAGGGGAGAGAAATTGTTGATCTCTGGCTTAAGAAGATTATTTTAATAGCTTCATGGAGAATAAATTTAAGAGGCTAAGACTAGAGACATGAAAACACATTAACCTAGGAAACTATGAAGAAAACCTAGGTAAGAGGTGATCAGGGATAAACTAGGGTGGTGGCGATGTGGATGACAAAAAAAAAGCTTTAGATGAAAGAGATGTTATGGAGTTAGAAACAATAAGATTTGGTGACTGATAATCTATCATGAACTCCAGGATTTGGGGTGGGGGTGTGTAATGACAATTTAGATTTGAAGATCTTTCCCACCCACTAATAAGCCATGTGACCTGCTTATGTCACAGGAAGCCTAAGTCACATGTGGTGGGAGGAACTTGTTGAAAGGAAAAGGAAAGTTTCTCACAGGAAATACAGAGAGAGTAGTTAGAGTTGGGGGAGAGAGCAGACATGTGGTGGCTGTACTCTGAGTGATTGAAGGTGGCAAGGCCCCAGCATGGGACAGGAAGGTTATGGAATAACTTGTCTCCCTGCTGTTATATCATGTTTTAGATTCTTTGCTATTATGATAAAATGGACTTACTGGTTCTGGAATTTGTTTGCTGCTTGGATGGGTCAGAATTTTTGTTTTGGGGACCTGGCTCTATGGTGTCTTAATAGATGGTTTACTTCTTCTACCTTCTATAAAGAGAGTCTCTTATATTTTGCAATACAGAACTACATAGGCATAGTTACAATTGTCATCTACGTTGTGATTATTGCCTTGCTAATACAGGGTGGATGTCAGATAAAATTTCCTGGAAAAAGAAAAGAGAGGAACTGCTCTATACTGTTAATTTCATTGCCTCTGTTAGTATGTGCCTCCCAATAAAAGACTCCTTACCCATTGAGGCTTTAAATCTAAGGCTTTAAATTTAAAATCCAAATAGTAATTTCCCACATTTGGTAGCCTAAAAGTTGCTTATCCTGTCTTAAGAAACTCATTCTACATTTCCCCAAAAAGAAAAACTAGAAAGAGGAGGTAAAAGGTACAGAGAAACAGTTTTCAGATCAGGGCTTCCTACTTGAATAGAAGGTAAACAATTCTTTTTCAGAAGATTACTCAATGGAGTTAGATATTGGAATAGGAGAGAGCTAAGAGCCTTCTAACTTGAAGGCTCCATGGTGCTATGAAATCTTTCTATAGAGTAGAGGTGAAGAGGGGACCTGTATGTGGTAGCTCATCAGCAAGTAAATGACTTAAATTGATTTCACTTATCCAAAAAAGATTGTTTTCTGAATGAAAATGCCCACCATTCTCTATAGTATCTGTATATACTGTAGTATCTGTAATGGATAGAAAACCTGATTTAAGGAGCTTTTCCTGAGAACCCTATAGGCACATTTTCTCCCCATAGCTAGTTTCATTCACTCATTCAACAAGCATCCATTAAACATAAAGATCTCTTATGTACCTGGCACTACACCAGGCATGGGAGATACAAAAACAAAAGGAAGCAATCCTTGCCCTGAAGGTGCTTTCGTTCATTAGGAAAATGAATGAAATTCGTTTTATATATTAGGAAATTATATATTAGGAAAAGAACAATATCGATCTACTAAGCCTGGACAAGACCACATACCATAGGCTGGGTTTTCCCTAAATTAAAAAAAGGGCAATGAAACCAACCTGGACACTTAACTGGTCCAGGAAACCAAGGTTCTAGCCACTAATATAGCTTCTTGGGTGCTTAAGGCATAAAAAGCCCAACACTGGAGAAGATAATGTTCCTCGGGCATGAGGGATTCTGCTAAGAGTCAATGCCCCTGACAGTGTCTGTATAAAAACAAGAGAAGCTGTTTCCAACTGAACCAATACTGATATTTTTGTTAAATATCTTTCTGCTGCTATTGTTAAGTAAACTTCGCTTTGTAAAATATCAAATGGTATATAAGTGTCTCAGTTTGTTCCATTCTTAAGTCTGAAACACAAGATTGGATTGAGTGAAGCCTGGTCCGGAATAGGGGAGAGCAACATTAACACAAATAAATAAATAAATGAAGTAAATAAATACAAAACAATTTGGGGTAGAGGGTATCACCAACAGTAATAAAGGCTGACCTAAGGTTTTCAAAGAGCCCTATGTACTTTCTCTCCATTCGAACCTTCCCACAATCCTGTGAGGTAGGTACTGCAGCTCTAAGTATTGGCATTTTTCAGCATACACCCATATATCTTTTCCCTTTGTGTATGTGACCTATATTTAGCGGCAGGCTAGCTTCCTCTCAACTGATCTGGTTAAAATATTCTGTCTTCTGCCTAGGGATCACCAGTGTCCCAGGTAGCAGAGAAGACACATACCTAAGCTGTGTAACTGATGAGATCAGACATGCAGAAAAGGCTATGAGGAATACTTGTCAGAAAAAGTATCTCAGGAACACAGGGCCAGTTGGCTCACTTGGATTTGTGCTCTAGCAAGTCTTGTACTAACCAAGCGGGAAGTGTTGGCAAGGGATTGTGGTCAGATTCCATAGCTGTGGGAGATCCGCCCTCAGAGGGCAGTATTGCCGCAAGCCTTCAGAACTCTGGGGAAATGCAAGGTATGCAGCTTTAGATGATCAATGTCGACTGATTGATGCTATTTTTAAAAGCACAAATATAAAGAGCCAAGCTGTTTGGAAACATTCATTTCCTTTTCTGTAAAGTAAGGGCTTTGGACTAGATCTCTAAGATTTGTTTGTTTTTTAATCTCTAAATTGTATGATCCTACAAATTTATCTGTGTGTGACCTTGTATGAAGGTGAGCCGATCTGGGCCTCAGTTTCTCTGTATCTAAAATGAAAGGGCCATTCTGTACTAAGTAATCTCCAAAGACCCCTTCCAGTCCTAAACCCTGAGACTGTATGATCATGCAGTGTAGTAAAAAGAAGACATGTTTTGTAGTCAGAGCCAAGTTTTGCAACTATGAAAGGCAATCAACTAGCCATTTGACCTTTTGCAAGTTGCCCCAGTTTCCACATATGTAATGTGGGGTTAATAATTCCCCAGAGTTGTTATGAGAAAAGCATTTTCCTAATGAACGAAAGCACCTTCAGGGCAAGGATTGCTTCCTTTTGTTTTTGTGTCTCCCATGCCTAGTGTAGTGCCAGGTACATAAGAGATCTTTATGTTTAATGGATGCTTGTTGAATGAATGAATGAACAAACCTTTCAAGTGTTATGGCTATTATAATGCATTAAAATGACTGTGTTTTTGAACCAAAAATTAGGATGCATAGTCTGATAAAGGATATTCCTTTTGCAAAGCCTCATTAGAAGAACAATTTCTTGAGGTTGATTGTAATAGGAAATCTAGACATAGAAATTTATTTCCTTATGTAGTAAATCATGTTATCTAGACTCAGTCACCTACTTGCCATATGACTTTGGCCAAACAACATGGCAACCTCCCTAAGTCTTTGTTTTCCTCTATGTAGAAGGGGAAATGGAGGGTCATAAATTTAGAGCTGGAAGAGATCTTGGAGGAGTAAACTGAGGACCAAGAAGATAAAGGTCACAGGTCAATTAATATATGTTAAATGGTAAATTATAGTGTGAGTATTCAGACTCATTTCCTCTGACATCTAATTCAGCATTCTTAACGCAGTGTCTCTGAGCTCTTAGGGATAAGCAAAGTAATGAGAAAGAGATGTGGTATAAAGGAAAGAACCGTGGATTTAGAGGCAGAAGACCTAGGTTCAGATCTCAGTTCTGCTATTTATTGTCAGGGACCTTGGACAAGTTGCTTCAGTTGTCTTTGATTTGGTTTCTTTTTTTATTTTTGAAATGAGAAGAGGTAAATTAACTGGTACCTAAACTACATTCTAATCCTAAAATATATGATACTATGAAGTGGATTTAATCAGTACTGTCCTAGCTCTTTGAAAACAAGTGTAGACATGACACACCTTTAAATTTAATCTGCATTATTAGCATTTTCTCTACTACTTAATTAAATCTATTGCTTGAATCAAGCAATAATTTGTAGCCATTCACCAATTTCTGAGTTGTCAATGCTTACACTGAAAATTTAACAATCAGCTTCCCCGATCTTGTTTGAGTTGGTTCCAGCATATCCTGGATTTATTTATTTGACCACAGAAAGAGTTCACACAGCCCTATTAAAGGAGAAAAGAAATAACAAAGGTTAAGCCTCAAGCATTAAGAATCACAAGATTACTGAATTTTAAAATTGGGAAGGGCCTCAAGTGCCCAAAAAATCTTTCCTGCAGTATTTCTGACCAATTTCCCATCTCTGCTTTAAAAAATGTCCCATGAGAAGGAGCCCACTCCCTCTTGAGGAAGCCCATTCTAATTTGGGATAATTTTTTTTTAGAGGGCTTCCCTTGCCTTACATAAATGCTAAATCTACTTCTCTGCAACCTCTACCCACCATTCCTAGTTCTGTTCTCTCAAGCCACACACAATGAGTTGATGATAAACACGTCAAACAAAAAAGGTCAGAGAGCTATGCTTTTTGTTTTTCTGTTTGAAATGTCCCTCCAGATTGAAAACGATCCATTAATTGATGCTTTGCATCCTCTTATTCAACTGGTGCTTAATTGACCTGATAGAGCTATTATTCAGACCACAGGTATCTCTCCACCTGGTCTCCACATATACTGCAAGAGGCTTTGACAAATGCCTCAATAAAATCTAAATATGCTATCTTTATGTTAGTTACCCTATCTGCCAATTTTGTCACAAAATAAAATAAAGTGACTTGTCCTTAATGAATCTGTGCTGACTCTAAGTGACTATTGCTTCCTTTTCTAACTGCATCGGAGTCATCCCTCTAGTAATGCTCCTTATAATTTTGCCAGTAACTGAGGTCAGAGTTACTAGCTTATAATTTGAAGAATTAAAAGGATGAAAGGACCAAGTGATCTAGTCAAAACCCCTTCCAAACTTAAATAGACAATCTTTGTAAAGTGCTGTGAGCAAAAACATATTTGTTGCCTTTTGACAAATTCTCTGATAATGCATACCTCTAGTTAAATTAGTCCTTAAATGACAAAGTCCACTACTGAGTCTGTTCTTATATCCTTTTCTGTTTTGAGATACTTAATAGAACTTGTTCTGTATTGGCATAGCCATTGAGAGCCAAGGGGACCTCAGAGACAAACTTCAACGAAAGATTACATAAATGCATTTTAGAAATATTATTAAAAAGCTATAGCACTTATAAGAGTCTTAATTCAATTCGGCACTGATGAAGTGCTCATTACATACATGTAAGGCCCTGGATTTGGTGCTGGAGATTCAAAAAATGAAAATATAGAAATTTATGACCTAAGGGTTGGTGGTAATGACATGGACACAAAAAAAAGATACAAGAAAAAATATAATTGGCATTAATACAGCAGTTTAAAACTTGCAAAACACATGCTAAAGAAACGAGTATGAGGGGGGTCTTCTATTTTATCTTAAGAATGAAGAACACTTTAATACCTGTATGTGAATACAAGTACAATCCATCACAATAAGAGCATGGAGAAGGAAGAAAAGGCAGTTTCAAGGAATCAGGTGAAGTTTGTTATGGAAAGCATGCTAGATAATGAGTTAAACAATTTACACTACAACAGTATCTTTGTAAAATTGAAGAATTTTGAAAGAATTCTGATCAACACAGTTATCAACCATGATACCAGGGGATCAATAATTTAGAATGTTGCCCAGCTCCTGGCAGAGAGGTAAAGATATGTATGTATGTAGAGTGAAACATGAATTTTGGATATGGTCAATGTGGGAATGTTTTCCTTGACTACGCATATTTGTTGTAGGGGTTTTCTTTTTCTTTTACTAGGTGGGGGAAGAGGAGAAAAATGAGGAAAAGGAGATGAAGAGCAGATGCTTGTTAGTTGAAAAATAAATTTAATTTTATGAATACTATTTTTAAAAATGAAAGGAAAAGAAAAAATACCACCAATAGCCAGAGAGAATACAAGTATTAGGGAACCACAGGCAAGATCACATGAAATTTAGCCCCAACTAATTTAAAGGAGAGAACATTTTGTTATTCAATATTGAATTGGTATTATTGTTGATTTTATTCAGGACTTTTTTTCTTTATTTAGAAAATTCCGGATTTGGGCAATGATATTCCTCATTATTCCCAAATTTCAGTGCATGATAGATTCTTTTATTTTCTTTTTGCTTTCTGGTTCTAATAAATCTGAGCAGTTTTTTTCTGTGGTTTCTTAAAGTATGTTGCCCAAGTTTTTTTTTTTTTGTTTGTTTAGTCATGACTTTCAGGAATCTGATCGTTCTTTAGTTATCTTTCCTTGACCTATTTTCCAGATCACTTGTTTTTGGTAATAGATACCATACATCTTTTGGTAGTAGATACTACATATCTGTTGGGGTTTTTTCAGTCTTTTCACTTTGTTCTAATATTTCTTGTTGTCTTTCGGTAGCGTTGAGTTCTATTTACTCTATTCTCAGTTACCTGACTATTTGGTTAAAGGTTTCTATAATTTTTTCTAAGCTATGCATTATCCTTACCATTTTTTCCTTCTGAATTTTTGTTTCATTCATAATTTCATTTTTATCTCCTGGTGCGTTTCTTCTTGGCACTCACAGTGCTCATAGTCAAGCCCTTTTTTCCCTTCTAAGGCAGTTCCTATAGTTGTCATGGAGTTAAGTTCCTTGAGCTTCTCTTAACCCAGAGTATCTCTTCATTTGCATCCTCTGTTTTCTTTTGTTTATTCACATTTTCAGCCTGAGTTCTTAGATTGGATTTTGGGGATGAGGCTGCTCTCCACTGGTGCTCATGGATGGGTTGAATAGTCCTTGTTTGCTCCCATACAGCCTATAGTCTGGATGCCATTGCCACTGCCAATCTGGATTGGGTGGCTGGTTTTAACGACAAATTTTAGTCTCAATCTCTGGTTTCTGTCTCAGTCTCCTATGCTCCATTGCAAATTCTGGCCTCAAGTGGTATCTGTATCCTCCTTGAAAGATCCTTAATTGGGACTTTCTTCTAGCCCCTGTTGTGGCTCTGAAAGGATCTCATAGGATGTTAGAGATAACACTGATCTCTGGTCTCCTTCTTACCCTCTCTGAGATTTGATTAAAGGGGTCATCCCTTGATTAACTTCTCAAAGAGGCCTTCTCTGAATGGGTGTCACCTCACTCAAAGTGAGAACCTGAAAAGACCTTACTGAAAGGGCCAGGGTCTCCTAATGGATCCTGGGCCATCTCCAGTCATCCTGGTAAATATCAGGCCGCTGAACCCAGATGGCTCTGGAGGAGAAAGTGAGGGTGGTGGCCTTACATGGCCCTCCCTCACTCAAATTAAAGTCAATCGCAAGTCATGTCATCATTTCCCTGATGTCATGGTCCTCTTTGAGAACAAAGGATTGACACAACCTATGAGTTGCCTCTGCCTCTCTGCCTCTGCCTCTGCCTCCTCTCCATGCTCCACTCTGGTTGACTGAAGGCTGCCTCCTAAACTTCAGGTTTACTGGGTAGATTTTTTTCTCAAAAACCAAGCCTTAAATCCAATTCACTCTGGAGCTCATAGATTGTGTAATAGGTCCCTGCCCTCCTAGCACAGGGTGAATGTAAATACCAAATAGTAACTGTTTCTCTTTGTGCCAGGAACCCTGTGGGTCTTCCCTTCCCACTTTGATTTTTTTTGAGATTTGATTAACTTCTTAAAGAGGCCTTCCCTGAATGGGCATCACCTCACTCAAAGTGAGAACCTGAAAAGACCTTACCCCGAAAGGGCCAGGGTCTCCCAATGCATCTGGGCCACCTCCAATTGTCCTGGTGAATATCAATCAGGTCACTGGACCCAGATGGCTCCAGAGGAGAAAGTGAGGCTAGTGACCTCGTACAGCCCTCCCTCACTCAAATCAAAGTCAACTGCAAGTCATTTCCCCCATGTCATGGTCCTCTTTGAGAATGAAGAATGAACACAACCTTCACTGATATTGGTGACTAGGTGCAAAGCTTGTGTCCCCTTCAGCTATCTTTCAGTACTCTTTTGGTGAATGAATCATCTCTCTCTGTGCAAAACTTCTAAAAGCTAATTTTGTTTTGATAGACCAAGGCCAAGATTTGACTTTGGGTTTCCAATTACTGGGCATTGCAAACCTTCTTTACAGAGCTCTGACTGGCTTTAGGTCCATTTGTGTGAAGTTATGCTGACTTCCCTGGCATTATTCCTTTCTCCACCTCTTCCACCTTCCTACCATCTACCCAAGCTATTCCTGGCCTCTGTGGCTGGGTTCCCTTGGAATGATTCTCTCCACGGCTTAACTCAGTCCTAAGTAATTCTTCAATTATTTTCTCTGGGCTTGCTTTCTACTGGATGCTACATCTCCCACTGGGCCAGTTGCTTTGCTTCAAGGTTTCCCCATCACTGGACTCTAGGAAAGGTGCAAGGGAAAAGGCAAAGAGCAAAACTCTGAAGATTTGGGTTTGTGCTCCATAGCTGACCTTCTTTTCAACAAATCACTCCCTTGACTAATTATTTAGAGTGAATGTTGCTTTTTAAATTCCATCTGGGGTGTGGCTGATTCTTCTGCCAGTCAATGGCTAGCCATCTTATAATTCCAATAAGATGCACTCCTAAGTAATGTCTGACTCTCTAGACTTCAAAACCATGCCTCTTTTATTGCTAGTTCATTCTGGAACTTCCATAGGTTCCCAGGGCATCCTCACCAGCCTACTAGCCCTATAGCCTGCTCACTCTCTGTAAAACATGCCCTTTTCTCCCATTGGTGAGTTCCTTCTAGAGCTGCTTTTTTTGTTTGTTTTGTTCTGGTTTGGTTTTTTTGCAGAAGGGCTCAGGTTCTCTTGCCTTCATTCCCATTTGTGTCCTGTTCCAGACTTACTAGACTTAATAACCATGCCCTGTACTGTGTGCCTTCATCACAATTCTCCCCTGATTTTCAGCTCCCTTTTATGTGTGCTCTCTCCACTAGAATAAAGGCAGAAACTCTCTTTTTTCTTGTGTTTGTATCCCCAATATTTAACATAGTGCTTTATACATAGTAAGTCTTTAACCAATCCTTCATTCCTTCTGTCTTTCTTCCTTCCTTCTTTCATGTCATGAAATCCAAACTCATTTATGCTTCCTTTAAAGCTTTAAATACTCATTATCTCTTTTACTTGCCCATTACATCATGCAATTTCTGAAAATCAGTTTGAGTGAGGGTGAGCAGAGGACTCAGTTGATAAGGAATTTCCTGATCAACACCTTCACTGCCGTGGTTATTTTTGTATATGTCATTTACTTCTATAATTATATAAGCTCCTTGAGGAGAAATACTGTGCCAGATTTATTGTTTTATTTTTGTATCCTCAGTAGAACACTAGGCCTGGAACAAAGAAGACACTCAATCTGATTATTCAATTGGATTAAATCAGAGAGAGCAGAATCAAGGTCAGAGCCCAAGGCAAATTTAGAAAACCTGGGGTGGGGTGCTCAAGGATCAGTGCTAAGATCTAGAGCAAGATCGAGGACAAACTCAAAAGAATGCCTGTTAAATGCATTCTATGTTCAGGATGATGATCCGTGCTAGCCTGGGTGGAGAGGAGAGGAACAAGGATTAGACATCATAATGCCTGCTCTTGTGTCTCTTTAGAGGTAAATGTGTGTTGGAGTAGGGGGTGGGGGGATAACACCATGTGATACACATGTACATAGCTCTAATATAGAAGCAAACATGCTAAGGGCATGAAAGATTCAGATAAAGTGCTAGACATAATTGAAGAAAAAAAATCAAATTCCTCTATGTATTGCAATGCTTTGTATATATAACCTATATCAAATTACTTACCATCTCAGGGAGAGGGGAGGAAAGGGAGGGAGAAAATTTGAAATTCAAAATTTTGTAAATGAATGTTAAAATTTTTCTTTACATGTAATTGGAAAAAATAAAATATTAGTTTTTTTAATATAATTTCTCACTGAAAATGCAGGATGTTTTCATGGAATAGATGGCATTTGACATCCTTCTGATGGTGAATTTTACTCCACCTTTTTCTGCATTGAGGCTGACTGACTGGCCAGGAGTTGAAAGGGATGTGATCCTATCCAGGAAGGGATCTGAGAGATGATCCAGTCCGAACCCCTCTCCCCATGTCTATCTTCCTCAGAAGAGGAAACTGCAGCCAGAGAGGGGATATATCTTATCCAAGGTCACAACTACACATACCCTAGACACTGAAACTCAGGTAATGGTTTCAATTCCCAAATCTCACTTAGGAAAGGGATCCAAAAAAAGCATGACTACACTGTGCAAAGGTGGCTGCTTTTAGCCACAGCATCTGGGATGTAAATCTACTGTCTCTATGGATAGCATAGGAAAGACTTGCTCACACAGGTGAAACATTTTGATTCCTCACTCTGACAGCTTACATCCCAAGAAGCTTTTACCATGTCAGTCCTCAGCCCAGGTGGAGGGAAGCTAACATGTTCCATCATTAGTATCTGGGATAATGGGCCAGTTTCTAGTTTAATAATGAGCCTCACATTTTCTGGCAGGCTGACTGAGGTACAAGCAAGAAAGGCAGGGAGTAGAGTTCCAAGAAGGTGCACCTGAGAATCTCAGTGTAAAAGTTATTTCAAAGTCACAGGGAGTTGGAATGACTCTTGGCCTACTTGCCAGACCTAAAGAAAAGCACAGGGGAAGGAGATGGAAATATACAGAGCTCCTATAGAGTCGAGCCTGGCACAGACCCTCAGCCAAAGCAGACAGGTGCATGGTATAGTGGCAAGTCTGGTCTAGGAGTGAGGACTTGTCTCTGATGCCAGTTCATAGGTTCTTGAGTTAGAAGGCACTGTGGAATCAATCAATTAACATTTAGAAAGCACCTACTATATGCCAGGCATTGTGCTAAGTGTGGAGGATACAAAAAGAGGCCAAAAAAGGCTTTGCCATCAAGAAGATCACAATCTAATGGAAGAAGATCCGGATTCAGATATGAGCTCTGCCACTTTCTCTCTGTATGGCTTGGGACAAGTCATTTTACCTCTCTCTGCTGTTTCTTCTTCTGCAAAATGGGGAAATTGAAAATTATTTATATGCACAAAATTGTTAATAGCAACTCTTTGCTGTCACAAAGAACTAGGAACTGAAAGAGTAGCCATCAATTGGTAAATGACTAAACAAATTATGGTATGTGATTATAACAGAACATCATTGTGCAATAAATTTTGATGGAAGGGAAAACATGTACGAACTGATGCAAAATGAAGTGAGTGGAAAAAAAGGATAATTTATGGAATAATAGCAGCATTATGAAGAAAAATAACTTTGGAAGCTTAGATCTTTGATCAATATAATGACTCTGATTCTAGACAACTAAAGAGAAAGCATGAAGCTGCCAATCTTCTCACAGAGAGGCGATAGACTCAATATGGAGAATGAAATAGAAATTTTTGGACATGGCCAATGTGGGCGTTTGCTTTGGATGGGTATAGAAACTTATTACTAGGGCGCTTTATTATTATTGTTGTTCATTTGCAAGGGGTGGGAAAAGAAAATGGAATACTTGTTAATTAAGAACAAATATAAAATTAAATTTTAGAAAATAAATAAAATGCAGGGGAAGTCTAGATAACTTCGAAGTTCCCTTCTAACTGTATAGTTAAAATACCAAAAGATCTTAATGATTGCCTAATCCTTCTTCTAGGGGCAGCTGGATTGCTCAGTGAAAGAGGCCTATTCACTGAATGGGGTTTACCTCACTTAAAGTGAGAACCTGAAAAGACCTTAGCCTGGAAGGTCCAGGGTCTCCCAATGCATCCTGGGCCATCTCCAGTCATCCTGGTGAATATTAGACCGTGGGAACCAGATGGCTGTGGAGGAGAAAGTGAGGCTGGTGACCTTGTACAGCCCTCCCTCACTCAAATCAACTGCAAGTCATGTCATCCTTTCCCTGATGTCATGGTCCTCTTCGAGAATGAAGGACAAACACAAGATTGCTCAGTGGATAGAGTGCTGGATCTGGAGTCAGGAAGAACTGAGTTCAAATCTGGCTTCAGACACTTACTAGCTATGTGATTCTGGGCAAGTCACTTAACTTCTGTTTCCTTCATCAACTGAAGAAGGAAATGGCAAACCATTCCAGTACCTTTTCCAAGAAAACCCCACGGACATCATGGTCCATGGGGCCATGAAAAGTCACACATGACTGAACAATGAATCTTCTTTCCATAGAGGAGGAAGCTGAGATCCAGAGAGGCAAATGACTGCCCAAATTCACTTAGTAAGTATCACTTCATAAGAATCATTCTAGAATTTCAGCTAAGGTTCAAATTGTGTATTTGTGAATCACTTAGCACAGTGCCTGGCACAGATTAGGCCTTTAATAAATGCTTGTTTCCTATCTGGGGTGCTAGGTATAGAAAAACAAGAGTGAAATTATCCCTGCCCTCAAGAAGTTTCTATTCTACATATGATACCTTAAGAGCATGTTGTCTCCTCTGTTAGACTGTGAGATCCTCATGAGCTGAGAATATTTTTTGCCTTTCTTTGTATCCCTGGCACTTAGCAGAGTGCCTGGCACAGTGGCATTAATATTAAGGCTTTATTAAGCACAAGTGCTTAATAAATACTTGCTAACTTGACTTGAAGGCAAGTCACTAGGCCATTTTTCAGATTTCTATACTCAAAGTTGAGCATACAGCCAGCATTTAATAAATACTAATTGAATTTAATCAAAATTACTCTTTGGGGCAGAACTAGGGTAATTAGTTAATAGAAAGACTTTATGATTATGAATGACCTAAGAGAGAAAGTTGGACTATAGGATGTTTTGGACAAAGTAACTGTTTTACCTGTTGGGGACCATCACCAAACTCAAACCCACACAAACCCTTATCATAACCAAAACTTTTAGATTTACACTTCAGATGGCCATGTTATCTTCAAGATGGTATAAAGGCATATCCTTTGGGCTGTGACTATAGCATTTCTGCCTACTCACAGATTTTTTATTAGGTTCTTTTTATTAGGTTCAACAGAGGTAACATTTTTGAAAAGGTTTCACAGACTGTAAAGTGCTTCAGAAATGTAAGAAATTTCAACAGTGTTCAAAACAATTATTTGAACTGAATGAATGCCCCCCCAAGGTGTCTGTGTTCTCCCCCCTCCTCAGTTTCCCTTGTACTCTCCTGAGCTCAAATAAGTTCCAAGGATGCCAACTTGCACTCTCACTGAAGAGTTGGTTCTCAGAGAAAGTTTACATCTTCTCCAATGCCATTAAACCCTCACAGATGTGCTTCCCCCCCAACTGAGAATCATTTTAGTCAGCCAGCTTTTTAAAAGCAGCTTTCAAATAGGAGTAATTAAAGTCCAGGGAGAAGTGGGCCCAAACATAGAGAGCACATATGGCAGAGAAGTAACTCACAGCCCTTGGCCACTTGAGGTCTAATGACAGTAGTAATAGCTAGCAATTATAAAGTTCTTTAAGGTTTGCAAAGTACTTTACAAATATTAACTCACTTGGTCCTCACAAAAACCCTGGGAGGTAGAAGCAAACGAGCAAACAGAGGTCAAGTGACTCTTAGACATAGTGTAGTTCCTTTGCTGGGGTCATTGTGGAGCCATGAATGTATGTCTAGTCTGTCTTTGGCTCCTACACCCCCCCACACACACACACACACTGCCATCAACTGATCCAATCATGCCACAAGAACATAAATGAGAAGATACAGACCATCCAATATCTTCTAGATGTTTGGGGCTTGCAAAGTCCTCCAACCAAAATGAGGGAGTGAGAGGCAGTAAGAATTAGGGAAGAGACTCTGGACAAAGGCAAAGGGAAGACTTCACTTTCCTCCCCAAGTGGGTCTTTCCCAAAAGGTTTAGCTACAGCACCACAGTTGCTCCAAATTCTAGAATAACTAGTTCTAACTAGCTTCATATCTCATAGATGAACCCTGTGTCATGGCCAAGTTCCTTCAGTCTATCCAAACACAATTCTTGTACAACCTCTCTCCATTTTGAAGGAATTTTGGCACTTAGCCTAAAGCCTATGATTGACTGCCCATCTTGTCACTTATTCTAAGTGGGTTTTGGTGACTTGAGTTGTCAATGCAGCAACTAACTTTAACGTCATCTGATAAGAAGTGAAAAAATTCTGCTGGTTGGTGGCAGCAGAAATGGAGCAAGAGTGATTGGCTTAGACACTGACAGAAAATATATTCTCCTCTGTCTTCTGGTGAAATAAAGCTCCCCAGTGGGGGGGGGGGGTGGGAAGAGAAACTCTAATCAAAGCAGGATGCCAGAAAGCTAAGCTAAAGAATTTGGGGGCAGGGAGCTGTCCATTGGCAACTAAAAACAAATGAATATTATAGAAAATGCTGGCAAGACAAACTTGTGAGCTTGCCTACAAGGCAGCCTAGACAAAACCTTACTGTTCTATTTTTAAAGAGAAATGCCACATTTCATTACATCACACCAAAGGAAATGCATACTTTAACTTGTAAGGGAAGATCTCATATTTAGCTAAAGAAATGGTCCTGAGCTATAAGACATGTAACCTTCCACCTTCCAGAGTGGCCAATCAAAGCCTGAGAAATGCTGCCACAGATATTTTAAATAAATTCACATTTTGATATATCCTTCTGAACCCAAGTGGTTCAGTGACAACCCTCAGGTCCAACATTCTAGAAGCCGGCTCTTATCTTACTCCTGAGGCTACATGAGTTTCAATGGATATCACATTAAAATTTCACAAATGTGTATTAAATACTAACTCTGTGTAGGGCCCTATGCTCAATTCTATGAAATGTACAAAGAAGACAAAGTTGCCTCTGAGGGTGTATGATCTGTTGTGGGAATAACATATATTCAAATAGCCATTATATAAATTAGAATATAATTACAAAGAAGACTACATAAAAAGTGGGAAAGAATGGAAGAGATATACATTACCACTAATTAAGGGAGAGAAGGTGAAGAGGAGGATCAAGAAGGCTTCATGGAAAAGTGAGATCTGAGTCATATCATGGGCCAGGGGAGGATTTTGATAGCTGAAGTTAGGGGTCAGGGTTAGAGTTAGGAGGAAAGGCTTGTGCCGGCTTGGGAAATGACATGAGCAAAGATCTAGAAAGACAGGACAGGGAAGGATGAGAATGGAGGGTGGCAATTAAGTTTGGTTAGAGCACAGAACATGTGAGGGAGAGTAATGTGAGATGTGTCTGGAAAGGGGAAATGGAGCCAGATCGTGGTGGAACTTAATGCCAGACTAATAAGTTTGGACTTTATCCTGTAAGCATGAGGAATTAACCACTCTTGGTTTTGGAGTGAGAAAGTGATATGATTGGAGCTCTATATGATGGCAATTAATCACTCAACAGGAGCGAGGCTGGTTGAGAGCACAGGGTTTTCATGTTGGGAAATAAATTTTTCACCAATTTGGTGAAATGAAAGGTGGTGGGATGAGAGAAGGAAACCCACCCCAATTAATAAAAATCTTAATTAATATTATTAAATATTAATATTAAATAATATTAAAATTAATTAATAAAAAATATTAATAAGTTAAGTGAGATAGATATTCCAGCAATTCTATCATGTGTGGGTAAAAAGGGCTTGGTTGGTGAGCAGAAGAACTAGTTATACTCCCTTGAACATAGCACCAGTCTTCATCAGATCTTCTTCCTGGCCTCCACCTCTTTGGTTGGGCATTTCCTCACCTCTACCTCTCATGAGGGAAAGGTTTTCCTTTCAAAATATGGTGAAGGAAGCATTAATGGGAAAAGGCCTGAGGCAATCTCTTCAGATTCACTCTGAGAGCTCACTCACCACCTTCTTGCCAAAAGAATAAGTTTGCTTTTTCTAGTACTGGTCCTGATCTATCTTTTCTTTCTTTGCTTTTGGGAAGCTATAAAAATGTAAACCAATAAAATTTGATTTCTCTTATGCAGCTCCAAACCTCCATTATGCCAGGAAAGATGTCAACAGTAATAAAATTTCTCTGTCTCTGTCTCTCTCTCCTCCTGTTTACTTCACCACTTATTGCCTTTCCCTCAGTTTCATTTGAGTAATGAAACATAGATATCAGTAAGTAATGGCTTACCAAATCTTTTTAAAGATTAGGTGAACAAACATTTAAAAAAAACTTTAAAGAAACAGAGTTGAGTGTTGGAGTGCATACACTTTCTGAAGGAATCATTGTTTGGGACATGCCTCTGTGGGTAGGCTCAGAAATATCAGGCTCTGTTCAGACACTACTTCTGGCCTTGGAATCAGACTTCTCATGGAATTTAGCCAAGATACAGGATGATAGCTAACAAGGTATTGTTTTGTTGTTTAATGGGGAAGACATAGGTATGTTCATAGTAGGAAAGGAGCGAGCAGATTGGAAAGGTTGAAGATTAGAGAGGGACTAGTGATGCTAGAGGTGGCAATCTGCTGGAGAGGATGGAAAGGGATGGGGTAAAGGGTACATGGAGAGGTGTTTGTTCAAGCAAGGAGAAGATCTATGTCTTTATGAGAGACATGGGGTAAAAGATGAGATAGTGGGGCAAAGTATGCAGGTAATGTGACCTGAGGAGAGGAGTCAAGGAGCTCTCAATGAATGGTCTAAGTTTCTGCAGTGAAATATGAGGCAAGGTCCTCAGCTTGAGAGGGTACCGTGGGAAGTTTAAGGAGAGATGAGATGGTTTAAAAATAGCTATTGTGGAAAATGTGATAGTGAATCTATTAGAGAGTTGTAAGAGCATTCTCTTGCTTAGTGATGTTCCAATTAAGATTTATGTAACATAAATTTATAGTGGACCCAGTAACCATGATTTTACAATAATAATAACAGCAAGCATTTGTATAGTATATTAAGGTTTGTAAAGTGCTTTATATATGTTATTTCATTTGGTCTTCACCAAACAACCCTACAAAGTGGGTGCTAATATTGTCTCTGTTTTACAAAGGAGAAACTGATGCCGAGAGAGCTTTGGTTAATTGCCTAGGGTCAGTCAACTCGGAAGTGTCTGAGGCTAGACTTGGTTACTTTCTTCATGACTTTCTCTATCATTGCTGAATAGCTTATGAATAGAAGTGAAAGCAGCAGATGGTGGGAGTAATCCAAGTTTGAGATTTGGCAAGGCAGAATGGGCAACAGGAGAAAATATTGGAATGTAGAAGATAGTGTGGAATTGAACCGATTCACCAAGGTATTAGGATAGGGAAGAGAAGAGAATGTGGCTAGGTCAGGTAGGGGTGATGTCCTGGGAAATAACTCAGTGGTCAAGAGAATAAGGGTCCTGGTGATGCAGAAGAAGGGGTTAGGGGTTATAGTCACAGGGGAAAAAATACAATGACAGAAAGTTAATATCAGTTAAAGTAATTTCAGAGTTTGTAAACACAAAAGTGAAACACTCATGAGTGATGGCAAGATCAAGTCTAATTAACATAGGCTGTGGGGGGAAGAGTAATGCCTCTCTCCATTCCTCATGGGAAGGGTTTATATTGGCCTGCCATTATCTGAATCCATCTCCATCTGGGAAAAGAATTTGTCTGTTAATAGTTTTAGCAAATTAGTTCCAAGCCCCTAATGTGGTTCAAAAAAATTAAAGAAATCTTTTTTTCTGTAACTTCTCTCTCCTTTCTCAGCCTCAAACCCCAACTTATAGACAAATAGATTTCAAAATTCCTAGTCACATAATTTAATAATTTAACAAATGATATAAAAACATAAATATTTAAGCAGTGTATCAGCTGTGAGCCAGTCACCTCTAACCAATGTCTACAGCTGCTGATTCCTCTAAAACAATGCGACCACATTCTAACAATTTAGTTCTCTCAGGATTATTTACTTTTAAGTGCCAATCATATTATCTTTATTTTCTGAGCTGAATCAAAATCATGGCATGTCAAGGGAAAATCTTCCCTATTTACTCAGGTGGTAAAAGTAATAATCATAGTTCACCTTTTGCCATGCTCTACACTTGAAAATACATTTTCTGCACAACAACTCTGATCTCACTGCTTCAAATCTCTCTCCACTCCAAACTATACTCAATATAACTGTCAGAGTGCTCATCTTTATTATTTAATTTTTGAGGAACAACGATCTTTCCTAGATTATTGCAACAGCTTCCTAATCTCCTTGCCTTCAGTCTCTCCCCACCATAGTCCATCCTCCATAATGCTGCCAAATGATTTTCCTTAAGTGCAGATCTGACCTGGTCACTGTCCTACTCAGTATAATGTCTTGGAGCTCAATGAAATCAGTATAATGTCATTTGCAAACAGGAATCTAGAAGACCGTAATATCCACAGAAAATTTCTTCTTTTTTGTAAGTATTTTTATTCAAGTAACAGATTCCAGTCTGATCTAAAAGGCTTCAAAGGGAAGTCAGTTGTTGTTTTGATGAGCTAAGATCCCCCAGATTTGTATCAATTTATACCAATTTCCTTGAAAAAAGAAACAGACAAGACTTACTAATCGAGGGAACACTTTCCTCCAAGGTCACTAAGTGGAAGGGCTAAAATCTCTGACTGCCTTCTTCTAAGCAGAAAGCTCTTGCTGACCTGTTAAAAACAGTCAGAATTGGCATCAGGTCCCTTAAAATGACTTTTTTTCACTTCCAATTTAGCACTGTTACATTTCAAACTGAAATCCCCAAGCAGAAGCAGCTCAGTGTTGATAAGTGCACAGCAGCCCAACCAAAGACCTTTCCAATTGTTTCCAGTATCCTGTACAATCCACAGCACAGGAAAAGAAGGAAAACCACCACTTTGGTTTAAATTTTATTCAAGATCATATACAAAATGTGTCCAGACCCCAAGAGGGTTTAATACTCCTTCTCTTCTTCTTTGTCCTGGTTGATCTGGAAGTTCCATAATTCATAACCCTCATTGCTATTGGCCACCACCTGAAGCCAATCTTGAAGATTGTTCTTCTTTAAGTATTTCTTTGTCAAGTACTTCAAATACCTTTTAGAATATGGCCCCTCTGACATCTCAGTGATCTTGATCTTGCTTCTCTCAATAGTCACGACTCTCCCGCATGGTTGCCAGCCTTTCCATTCACTTTGATTCATTCTTGTAAAAACTGCACAAAATTAGCTGTATACATAAGCCCATCTTCCACAGGATGGGTACAATCCGGGGTAAATTTGGGGCCTTGCTTCTTTTTTGCTGCCCTTCATCACAGATGTCTTCACAAGTGCCATGGCCATCGAGGAGCCAGAAAGAGTGAAAATTTCTTCTTGTTCTAGACTCTGCAGTGGATTTACAGTGGCAAATAATTTGATGAGCATGCTTCTCTCTGTTTTATGTCTTGCTTGATGTTTATTACCAACAGATAATTAAACTTGTTTATTTCCATTTTTACATTTTCCAAGAAATTCTGAATGAATGTTACATGTAGATGTGAGACACTTTGTTATAAAATACTTGTAAGGAGCATTTTTTCTATCAAAATGAATGCTTTTTCATAATCGATAAATGATAAAGATGGGGAAAGAGAGCAAAATAAATGGAAGGAGGAGAACAAGCTTTTATTAAATGCCTACTAAGTGCTAGGCACTGTGCTGAGTACTTTGTAAATAATACTTTCTCATTTGAACCTCACGACAACCCTTATATGTTCTACAGCTTTGAGACAATTGTGAGCTGGTAAAGATGCTGTTGAATATCATTTGTGAAAGTGTGTTTGATCCTGACTATACACCAAGAATGCCCTCAACCCACATAGAAATAACCCTCTACATATAGAACAGTAGCCATATAGGTTGGTGGTTGTTAACTGGTCCAACCATAAAGAAATCTTAGGGAGACACTGGGTATGGACAAAGAGGTGTCATAGAACTCAAAACGGGGAAGAAAGTTGGCTAGATTGCCTTCGGGGAATTGAACAGTGTTTTTAATGACACCAAACTTCTCCACGATTCAAAAGCTCATCTTTTTGTATCATTATTCTCCTGGAATAAGTTATAGAATACAGAGTCTCCAAAGAATGAAAGCTATGGATCACCCAAAGGGCCAGGGAGCAATACATGGTACATATTAAAAGGTTACAACAATTTGTTAAGAATTATACAGGAAAAAATATAAGACCATCATCAGAGAGACTAGAAAAAAGAGGTTTAGCTGGTCACGTGACGAGAGTGAGGGATAATGATTGGTTAGCCACTATCTTCCATGGGTATCTAGGCAATGTCAGGAGATAGAAAAGAAAGTTTCCAGATGATTGGGTGCATCCTCTATGGAGGATTTCTAGGAGGACAGGGACAAGAGGTTCATAGGCAAAAAGTACTAGATGACTTGTTAGCACTACAGTAGGTAAACCTCACATTGATGGGATTACAGATCCATTAAAATATCAAAGATAATGGACTCTTAGACCCAGAAAAATATCAGTAGATATCTAGTCCAACTTGTAACTGAACAGGAATGTCAATATAATATCCCTGATAAGAAGGTATCTGACCTCTGCTTGAAGACCATATGTGATGGACAGCTCAATACTTCCTGAGGAAGTCCATTACACTTGGAAACATTGGTCACAAAGAAATTTTACTTTAAATTCACATATTCTATTGAGCAAATGTATGTCATGTATTCATTGTAATCCATTTAACAAACCTTCATAGCAACGAGCCACTAACTAGAAAACAGAATTGTGGGGTTTTTAAATGGAATAATAGTTTTTAAAATTCTTTGGGGGGCAGAGCCAAGATGGTGGCTGGAAAGCAGGGACTCGCCTAAAGCTCTCCTCCAGGACCCTCCAAACACCTATAAAAAATGGCTCTGAACAAATTCTAGAACTGTAGAAGCCACAAAATAGCAGAGGGAAGCAGGGCTCCAGCCCAGGACAGCCTGGATGGTCACTGGGTAAGGTCTAACACATGGAGCTGGTTGCTGAGCAGAGCAGAGCAGAGCTCAGTTTGGGCTATGCCCGAACCAACCAGACCAGGAGCCAGGAGGAACAGGCCCTAGTGCCCTGAATCAGTGAGCTGTGGCAGTTACCAGACTTCTCAACCCACAGACACCAAAGACAACAGAGAAGGTTAGTGGGGAAAAAACTGCAGGGACAGAGTGAAAGGAGTTCGCGGTTCGGCCACCACCCCAGGGGCAGTGAAGGTGGTAGAGCTACAGAACTACAGCTGCAATTGCTTCTGGCCCCAGGCCCACCAAGTGGGAGGAATTAAGTGGCAGATCTGAGCAGGAGTGCAGAGCCTGCTCAGATCTGAGTTGTGATCCAGGGTTGGCAGTTCTTGGGGAGGAGGAGCACTGGTGTGGCAGAGCCTGCTGTGTAGAAATAGCTCTGAAAACAATAGCACAGCCCCTCAAGTTGGGACAAAGTACTCTATACTCTACAAGCAGTCGTACCCTGACAAAAAACTCAAGAGTCAAATAGTTGGCTGGGAACATGGCCAGGCAGCCAAAATGCTCTCAGATTCAGACTAGGACTTTGGAATTTTTTTGGTAACAAAGAAGACCAAAACATACAGCCAGAAGCAGTCAACAAAGTCAAAGAGCCTACAGCAAAAGCCTCCAAGAAAAACATGAACTGGTCTCAGGCAATGGAAGAGCTCAAAAAGAATTTGGAAAAGCAAGTTAGAGAAGTAGAGGAAACATTGGGAAGAGAAATGAGAGTAATGCAAGAAAAGCATGAAAAACAAGTCAATGACTTGCTAAAGGAGACCCAAAAAATACAGGAAAAAATAACACCTTAAAAAATAGACTAACTCAAATGGCAAAAGAGCTCCAAAAAGCCAATGAGGAGAAGAATGCTTTGAAAGGCAGATTTAGCCAAATGGAAAAGGAGGTCCAAAAGACCACTGAAGAAAATACTACCTTAAAAATTAGAATGGAGCAAGTGGAAACTAATGACTTTATGAGAAATCAAGATATTATAAAACAGAACCAAAGGAGTGAAAAATGGAAGACAATGTGAAATATCTCATGGGAAAAACCACTGACCTGGAAAATAGATCCAGGAGAGATAATTTAAAAATTATTGGACTACCTGAAAGACATGATCAAAAAAAAGAGCCTAGATATCATCTTTCAAGAAATTATGAAGGAGAACTGCCCTGATATTCTAGAGCCAGAGGGTAAAATAGAAATCGAAAGAATCCACTGATTCCCTCCTGAAAAAGATCCCCAAAAGAAAAATCCTAGGAATATTGTTGCCAAATTCCAGACCTCCCATATCAAGGAAAGTTCTTTAGCACTTTAAGGGTTACAAGGGCCTTCTTAACAGTGCTGTTGAGTAAATGAGTATTGCTGTCCACATTTTTACAGATTAAGAAACTAAGTTTCAGAGATGCAAAACAATTCACCCACAGTCACACAGTACTTGAAATTTGCTCTCTTTCCAAAGCAAATTATCTTTCCATGATAGTTCACTATTACTATTAATGAGAATAAAGATTACTATAAATTAATGTGAATAAAAAATTTCTTAAACTGGAATTTTCCTAGACAACAATTAAATATCTGAGAGATATGATGATGTAGTAGATAAGAGAAGCAGGATCATCTGGCGAATGGAGCATTGGACTTAAGAACAGGAAGACTTGGTTCAAATCCCATATCAGACCCTTACTAGCTCTGTGACCCTGGGAAAACTATTGATTTTCTATGTCTGTTTTTTTGTGTATAAAAGAATGGGAGTGGGTTGGACTTGATGGTCTCTAAGGTCTCCTCCAGATCTAAATTTATTACACCATGATACTATTGCTAGCAGTTCCATTAGAAATAGGTTTGCCTACTCTCTGTTAAAACATACCTCCATCCTTATACATTTTTCTGTGAAAGATCAGTTGTGGCATTTCATGCCAGATGACAGAACAAAATCCATTGACCTTAAGATCAAAAGACCTTCTAAATACCGGGAGATGAATGTCTTTTTTAATCATGGAATTAGGTTTCCTAAGGTCACAATGATAGTGTGTCTATTTTTAAAAATAATAATGATTTGACCCTTCATTCAAAAGTGATGTCTTAAAATGACTGACCTTCAGATTTTGCTTTATTTGAAGCATATTTCCTAAAATGGAGGAAAGAGCATTTCAGACTGTTATTCAGCTATCATTTGCAGAGCTGACTGACATCATCTGACTGCCTGACAAGAGGATATGAGGGATAATGAAGAGTCAGGGCAACTATTGAGGCAAGAGCTCCTATATACCATTTCTAGGGCTTTGTTAATTTTTCTAAAGGTGAAAGAGGCAGCAAAAGAAAATTTTCGACCATCCACAATTTAAAAAATAAACAAATATTTACTTAGCATTTATCATATTCCACACCCTGAGTCATGTGCTGAGACTACAAATATAAAACTGAGAAAAACAAAGTAAAGAAAAATTTATACTGCCAAGACTATGACATGTCACTTCATGGGTAGCATATTGAATCAATCCTTCAGCATATATAAGCTGGACTAGTGTTACAGATGAACCATGAAATGCACTCAGAATTGAGTTAGAGAAAATTAGGCTAAATTGCATTTAAGAAATCACACTGTACTGACCCCAAGTTGCTCAATGCCACAAATGCTCAATTCTTTAACATTAGCATTCTTCTATTTAGTTATGTATCACGGAACACCAAAGTCTCAGAAAAATCCACATTTAAATGTAATCGACAAGATGGAAGGCTAGAAATTTCTCTAATCTTCAAAAAACTCCCCAAAATAAGCATTAAAAATTATGCAAAAGAAGTAAATTAATGCAGCTGTCTCCACAGACAAATATACCAAGATATCTATGAGGTAAAAATCTGATAAATTGTTGAATGGAAGATTGATCTCTGATCCATGACATGCTGACTCAGCACCTTTTCCCCCATCAATATTCTGGCAGAGAAGTACAATATGGTCTCTGGGGTCTGCTCATCAATTTCCTTATTATTGCTATAGTCTCTACCAAAACACTCTGTTCCTGCCCTCAACCTACCATTCAGAGTAACAAGTAATAAAATGCAACTCTGCCTACTCAAAGTTATTCTGAGCAAAGGAGATGGAGTTGTAGGAAAGTAGAAGCATTCTCTGTCTGAGATGGCAGCATGCTGTGCTACAACATTTCTTAGCCACAAAACTTAAGAAGAAGAGAGGGAATGTGGGGCAGGATACCATTTTGCATATGGAAGCAATGAGGGGAGATATACCAGGCCCCTGAAAAAAGATGACTAAGAACAGGATGGAAAGTTAATTTCTCAGCATGGGAAGAGGCCAATACAATCTTGAATTCCAGATCTGAAATCTCCCCCAAAAGGGGAAAAGAGTCAGAAAGTGAGCAATAGGATAATTCAAGGGGAAAAGACAAAATATCAAATATTTAAATAGAAAGAAAACTCAATTAGAAACCTTGAACTGAAAAAGGAGGTAGGATGGAAAGTACCTGGCATGGGGGCAGGATGAAGAAATTCAAAGAAGTCCAAAATCAATGTATCTGGTGGGAAATAGGGAGAAGACTCTTCTGAGACCTTCTTTCCGTCATTCAACTTTTTAGGTAGAAGTACTTTTTTTCCCTGTTTGATAACTTCCTTGAAGTTAGGGACTATGTTTTATATTGTTTATATTTCCCAGTGGATCTTACCCCTGCTAGTAGCTCCATATGTATGTTTGTGAATGACAGATTTATAACCCGAGGTAGCCAAGAATTTTATCACTTCAGGGTGATGAGCATCTCTAAAATAAGCTAAGCTGGTCCTAGATGGAGAAAAACACAGTTCATTGCTGGACCTATCCCTAAAAGCTTTTCTTGCTTGACAGGATCTGCCAGAGCTTATGTCCCACTAATAAAGCCATTGAGAACTCATGGTTCTCTCTATACCATATGAGGAATAAGAAAAGACCTTTA
Organism: Trichosurus vulpecula; assembly: GCF_011100635.1. Lineage (NCBI taxonomy): Eukaryota > Metazoa > Chordata > Mammalia > Diprotodontia > Phalangeridae > Trichosurus > Trichosurus vulpecula. The sequence goes on along the minus strand of NC_050575.1, from coordinate 5,233,775 downwards.
GAGTTGGGTGTGGATATGTGTGCGTGTCTGTGTGTCTGTGTGTGTCTGTGTATATGTGTCTGTGTGTATAGGATATATATTATATAAGAAGGAAATATAGATATACGTACTAGTGGAATTATTTATCAATATACTTCAATCCAAGATTCTATATTGTCTTATTCCTCTGTTTTCTAGTCTTCCTTTGCATCTTTAACAAATCACCTTACTTCTAGTCAAGTATATTTTTTCCAAAGCCCTTCCTTCCAGTCCTTGATAAAATGCATGAGTTCTGCCAAGAATATGCCAATCTGAGTAGACATATTACCCACAACTCCAATGTCAGTGCTTTGGATATAACAATGTGATGTCAAATTAACACATTCAAAGAGCCACTTCTATCTAGAGAGCAAAAGAGATGGAGAATGATACTTAGAGCACACAGACAATGTTTACTTGCACTGAAAATGGCTTGAGTGCAAAAGGCACACAATAAAATGCTATGATTCTTACCTGTCCTGATGGCTCTGCCATAGTGAAGACACAGAAAGATCATAGTTCTGTCTTGCCTCTCTTTGCTTAATAATAATAATAACAATAAGTCACTACAGAGTGTCCCTAAAGTCTGGACACATAGGCAGAAATGCATATTTGGAAATATTTGGAATATTAACAGACCTTAGCCCCCTTGACTTCTTTCTCTGGGGTATGCTAAAGGAGAAGGTGTACTCAGTGAAAATCACAGATGCACTGAATGCATAAAGAGTGAATGTGCTAAAATTGACGGCAATGTGGAGTTATTGCATCAAGTTCATGTGAATCTTGCAAAGCGCATCAAACTTTGCATCACAAATGATGGAAATCATATTGAAGATGTTATTTGTTGATATTCCAATTAAATAAAAAGTGCTTGAAAATTTCATTCATTTTGTTTCTTGAAAATATGCATTTTTGCCTATGTGTCCAGACTTTAGAAACATCTAGCACTTTGTGGTTAGCGCAGTATATTCCCCATAACCTCATGAAACAGGCAATGTAAGCATATTAAATCAAGAATCTGTGATTTCATTGGGATGGTAACTTCATTTGTATTCTAATTCTTAGAGATTTATCTAAATCACAGAGAATTTTAACAGTCAAAAACCTAATAAGTATTAAAGGTTGGATTTAAATCAAGATCCTTCAAACTCACAGTTCATCATTTTATCCACTCTGTGTTACACTATCTAATTTGATGGATAAGGAAACTGAGGCTCAGAAAAATTAAGTGACTTCACCACAGTGTACAAAGACATGCACACACACACACACACACACACACACACACACACACAAGCACACATACGTTCACACACACATACGTGTATTTTTAGCAAGAATGTGCTAGAAACTATTTTCATAAATCTAAGCCAAGTATCAGATTGGAGATGGAGAATTTTCAAGGCACGAAGTAAAAAGAGCATTGCTGCTACTGTCCCACTAAGGAAAACAGGCTGTTTTGCTTTGTAAGTGGGGATAGTCCCAATGAGAAATGAATCGGAATACAGATATTGCCCTGCTGTGTCTCATCTCAGGAGACACACGGTGGATAAAATGGTGGACTTGAAATCTGGAGGTTAGGTTTCCAGTGTCATCTCTGTTATTTGCTAGCTATATGACCTAGTACAAGCCGATTAACCTCCCTGATGCCCAGCTTCTTCATCTGCAAAGTGAAGACAATTAAACTTGTACTGTTCGCTTCATACAGTAAATGTGGCAAACAAATAAGATAGTATATGTAAATTATTTTTGTACATTGTAAAATATAGGAGAGCAATTTTTTAAATTGTGTGGGTTTATTTATGAAAAACCATGGATCCCAAACATGTATGCATGTATGTATGCATGCATACATACATACATACTTGTATTTGTGTATGTAAACCAAAACACAATGGAAGGTGTGTACATTTAACACAGTACTTGGCACATAGTGGTCACTTAAATGCTGGTTGACTAGTTAACTGACTAGTGGGTCCAATGATGAATTGTGTTCAAGAAGTAGTGGAAAAGACATCAAAAACATGTAGCCATGTCTTATAGCAAGAGAAGTTTAACATAGGGACAGTTTGAATGTTCTACAGTTATTCCTGGGAAATCAAAATAACAAAAAGTAGGTCTCCAATGCATTGATGGGATCTTTTATGGAGGATTTGTGTTGTTGTTGTGGTTGTTTGCTTGCTTTTAGTGGAAGGGAATGGGATATGGATAAATTACAAGAATTGTAAAGGATGAAAAAGCATTGAAAGGTTGCAATCTGCAGAAGAAGAAGGAACGGCTATACTGAAAAAAATCCAGGAACCACCAAACTTCTAAACAATCCCTGAGAATGTGTTCTGTCTCATCGGTAGGTACAATGAGGATCCTTCTTAGGGCTGGAGTTTGTACAGGACTGAGGCACTGAAAGAACATAGAAGACAGGTAAGTCAGTGGTCAAGAGTCAATGAGGTCTTGGTCTCAAAGTGACGGGCAGATCCAGCTTTCTCTTCACTCCCCTGCATGATCCCTCTGTGATCTGGCCTCTTTGCTGTTCCTCACACAGGATAAATCTCCCAACTCCATTAATTTCCACTGGCTCTCCCCCATGCCTGGTGATTTCTCCTCTTCTCTGCCTCTTGATTTCCCTGACTTCATTGAAGTTTCAGCTAAAATCCCGCCTTCTGCAAGAAGCCCTTTCCTACCCTGCTTAATGCTACAGACTTCATATTGATTCTCCAAATTATCCTGAATAGATCCTATTTATAAATTATTTACCTGTTTTCTTCCCCAATTAGACTATGAATTCTTTGAAAGCATGGGTTGTTTTTACCTTTATTTGTATCCTCCTCCTTTACTAACTAGGATATAATGTGTCTAATCTGTATAATGTTCAGGTGTGTGGAACAAATCTGAAATCCACTTACCCACTCCATCTCCTAACCTCTCCACCCCATAATCCCAACTTCCGTTCCTTTGCAATGGCCCAAGGCCACAGACCAAGGAGTTGGTCAAGTTTTGGTCTTTGGCAATTGGGTGTTATTCACAAATATGTTACCTGTCCAAAGTCCCAAAGTTCTCTTGTTGCTAAGAGGTGACCTTGTGTATCCTCTTTGCTCTTTGTTCTTCCACTAGCAGGTAATCTACGCATTGCTATACTTGTCTTTTGCTGCTTAGAACTTCCCATTTCAAAAGTTACAGTCCGAGGCAACAACTAGTAGGTTTCTGGCTCCTCAAGAAGGAGACAGGGTGATCCTGTGAGGTACAAACTCACATTGTAAGGTTTTAGCAAATCACTATGGTGGTGACAGTAAGGAAAATATGATATGGACCCCCCCAGCAGAGTTTTAGGGTATCTACCAATGCTGACACACATTCACTTGGACCTATTCACCAGATTGGAAGGTACAACAGGGTTTCTCTTGTTCTGTGGATGAGACAGCTCAAATCTTTGTATGGAAGTTTTTGACACATGTCATTAGCTCCTTAAAATAATTCAAGATTATGTCATCAATTACTTGAGTCAGAGAATTGCCTTCACATTGAAAATACATACAGAATATATCCAGTTTACTGTTTATGGTAGCGCTTATATTTATAAGCCCTATGAGCAAAGTGTCATGACATTTAAGTTGTTTCAGCTCAGATTTTAGTTTATTTCAATTCTATTTTCTTATTCTACTGCCCCTGCAGGCTCAGGGTGAAATGGCCAGTGAAAATCCTGTTGGATCGGCGATGCCTTGCAGATATCCTTCCTAATTTGTCCTGTAGAAAGGATGCATCAGACTTGTTACTAGACAGAAGAGTGCCAAATTTAGGAATGCATTGTCTAAGGATCTTTTACTGACTGCAGCAGAATTCTACTTTAATGCAAGATTGGGCTTCCATACATCCTGGAAGTCAACATTCAATATAATTTTGTAGCAACAATGCTTGGGCATTTGAATAAATCAATATATATATTTATGTAAGGTCTCCATGATGCAGGTGATCTGTCATTTCACTCTTGCAGGCTTTCCTGAATTATGTACTTGACACATAATGTAGCTCATTTGCTACTGTTGGGTCACAAAGAAAAATCTGGAGCAAGTCAATTTTCTTTTTTATTTTTCTTTATTTTTAATATATGTTTTTTGATTATTCTGAACTTTACCCAGCAACCTCAAGCAATTCTACAAACAAAAAATAGAAAAAGAGGATTGTAGAGCAAACTACAAATTGCCATTACATGTAGTTTATTGGGGAGAGGAGGGAGTCTGATTATGTAATATATTCAGCATATTTTTCCAACGCTACCACTGCTTGTCTGTTTTTCTCCAAACTTCCTTCTGTTGCATGGTGTAATTTTCTTTTCAGTGCTTCATTCATGTCCTGCTCCTTTTGTGTGTCACTATTAATACCCTTTCCCTCCAAAAATACAGGAGAGGAAAGCAAAATTAAGCAAACTAAATCCCCATTTGGGTCATGTCCAGAAATGTGTCTCATTCACACTTCTAACACTTAACCCCTCTATAATGAGGAAAGAAATATGTTTCGCCTTCAGCCTTCTGGAGTCGTGTTTGGCCACTGCATTTATCAGAATTCTTAAATCTTTTAAACTTGGTTTTCTTCACAATACTGTTGTTATCACACACCTTCTTCCCTTTATTCTGTTCCCTCACTCAGTTCGTATAGACACTCTTGGTTTTATTTGTGGTTCGGGGTTTTGGTTTTTGTTGGTGGTGTTGGTGGTGTTATAGCTGTTGTCATTGGGGTTTTTTGTGGTTTTTTTTTTTTTTACTGAACCAGTCTCATTATTTCTTACTATAAAACTATATTCTCTTGCAATTACCAGAATTTGTTCAGCAATTCCCTAATTGATTGATACCCTCTTAGTTTCTAGGCCTTTGCTACAATAAAAAGTGTGACTGTAAATATTTTTGAACATTTGGATCCCTTACCTCTTTTTTTTTTTTATCTTTTCAGAGGATTAACTAGCATATTAGTAAAGGCATTGGTCAAAGGCTATGTACATTTTACAGGTTTGGGGGCTATAGTTCCAAATTGCTTTCCAGAGTTATTGGAGTAATTCAAAACTCCACCAACACTCCATTAATGTACCTCATTAACATTCTTTCCAACAACTGTTATTTTCCTTTCATCTGTTCCTTTGCCAATCTGACAGAGGTAGAACCTCTGAGTTGTTTTAATTTTCATTTCTCTGTCCTTGTTAGTGATTTGGAGATTTCTTTCATGGTTATTTTTTTATAGCTTATTTTCTTCTTTGGAATATATTACCTTTGACCATTGTGGCAAATAATTTTAAATCTTAATAATCAGTGTGCTGGAGACTCAGAGTTTCTCCCCAGCTCCCTCCCCCTTGCAAATTCAGTCTCTCCTTTAGAAGGACATTACTGATGATAAGATTGAATTAAATCTTCTTATCCTGGTCAAACTCCAACCCAGACCTGAATTGATTTAGTCTGCTCAGGTTTAGGTGGAGATATATTCTTCTGCCTAGATAACCCAAGACTGGGAGTGGTCTGGTATTATGTGGGGCTGGTCAGATAGAGCTGGTATTTCCTCTCTGAAGAGGCAGAATGATGGCCAGTGACATCAGCCACTGTTGGAAAGGTATTGCATCAAGATTAAGTGCCCTAAGTCACATACTCAAGAATTCATTTTAATATAGCCAACCTCTCAGTGTGTTGACCAATCAGAGTTGATTTGTAACCCTTGGAAATACCTACTCTTTGAAGGGCATATAACCCTATATCCCCAAATCCCAAATCAAGCCATTTCTGCACTGGCCCCTTTAGGGAGACTTAATTCTGGACTGTAACTACCATGCAATGCATGTTACCAACTCTCAGAGAAAGTAAAACATGGACACACACAGACCCTAATTTGTTTGTTTCTTTCTTAGAACTGACTCTGGTTTGGGGGGTTCAACACTTTATCAGTTGGGCTCTTGTTGTTATATGTTTGAATCAGTTCTGTATATGTCTTGTATGTCAGAGTCTTATAAGAGAAATTTATTGCAAGAACTCACTTCCTAAACTGTTTCCTTTTTAATTTTAATTTCATTGATTTTGTTTGTGCAAAATTTTAAATTTTATGTAATCAAAATTGTTTATGTTATTTCCTATGATCCTTCCAGTACCTTGTTTGGTCAAAAACTCTTAAGTCCTGTTGGAAAGTATCTCCTACGATTCCCTAATTTTTTCTATGTGATCTCATATCTAGGTCATGTATCAATTTAGAACTTATTGTGGCAAATGGATTAAGATGCTCTCTAAAGCTAGTATAAAACATAGCTTTTTAGTTTACCCAGCAGTTTATGTTAAAAAAAAAAAGAAAGGAAAAGAAAGTTATCCTTTAGTTGGGCTCTTTGAGTTTATCAGACAATTCTACCATTTATTTGGTTTTGAGTCTTGTGCTCCTGATCTGTCCCACTGATCAACCTTTTTATTTATTTTAGTTTTGTTCCCATTATAGTTTACATGATCTCTGTTTGTCCCCTGATTGGCCAGATCAGTGAAAAAGAAGATATGTGCTCAAGTTAGGGAAATTCTCAATTTCTTTTGAAACTGAATCCAATTGTAATCCCTTCTCACTTAAGGGTGAATCATATACATGCGAAAGAAAAAAGCCTCAAGCCTCTATCAACATCTGGTCAACCTTTACTGGGATCCATTCTGGTTTTAGCTTTGACAATCTCTCAGTACCACTAATTGTTTTTCCTCCCACAGAGATTTAAGTTTTCAGTTTAGTTTTTTTCACCTTTTCCCCAACAGCAGAAAACATACCAGGTCACTTTCTGTTCCCATAATTAATTTTTAAAACTCCTTAAAGCTACCCAGTGGAAGAAATGAGCTTGATAGTCATTCAGCCAATAAGAACAACTTTAGTTAAAAATCATTTTAAAGACACTTTGTACCCTAAGAGCAGGTAAGAAGAGGAAACATCCCTTTTTTATTCTGGAACATAGTTCCCATGAGGAGGAAGCTTAGGATATGAGCATCTATCAAACAGGAAAGCACACATACAACACAAAATTAATGCTGCTGAATTGATTGAGAGCCATCAATGGATAGGACAAGTAAATAAACAGACACATAAACAGACAAGCTAAATACCAGTACCAGAAAGAAAGCAACAAAAAGCTGCAAGAAGTACAACTCAAGCCCTGAAGCTTCTCCTCATTATGGAGAGATTAATCGCTTATTGTCCTATTCCTGAATGAGGGGTGAGCAGAATTAGTGAAAATAGGGGAAAAGAGAGATCTGGTTTCTTGAATCTCTTCAGGCTTCTTCTAACTTCCGGCTTCAAGAAAGAAAATGTGTGATGCCTCCCTGTCTTCCAGCCTTTGAAGGGAGAAAAATACTGGGAAGAAGCCAGCGTGAGAGGAGCTAGCAATCTCCATCATATCCTTTTCCCCAGGTTACTACTCTAGAGTTTCAGGGAATTTCTTCCCTTGAGTGAGATCTGGGACTCCAGCTCACTGAATTATTTCTCCCAATGGGAGAGCTCCTTCAATCTGCATTGTCTGGTAGATATCTTCACATGTACATTTTTTTCTGATTTCTATTTTGCTATCAACTTGGATAAATGGGTTTATTTTCTGTATACTATATCTGATCATTGGGAAACTGGCTTTTGGTGGAAAGGGGGTCAAGTCTTGGATATAAAACTTTGGGGCCTCCTTTCCCTATTAAGAAACAGCAATCAGGATGTTACATTAAATCCAAAACTTACACCCCCTAGACAAATAACATTTAAGGGAAAAGATAGATATAACTCTAATCTGGTGCCACTCTTTCAGAGAACAGAATGGCCAGCTTCCATCCCCAACCTCCTGCTTCCCTTCCTACAAGGAATCAAAGTCTTTATTGGTGAAGGGGTAAAGGAGAGGAAATGTTTGCAATATCTGGCCTTGCCTCCCTTTGAGACATACACACACACACACACACACACACACACACACACACACCTGAAGAAATAACTGGAATCCAGAAATCTGCCAGACAACCAGAACATTACTAGAGAGAAAATAGGTGAGGAATATTGGAGACAGTAGCTACCAAGATTCTCAAGCACCTAATCCCATATATCCAATCTGTGGCCAAGATTTCTCATTTCTACCTTTACAACATCTTTTGAATATGTGTCATTCTCTCTACTCACACTGCCATCATTCCAGTACAGGTCCCTATCCCCCGGGGCTTGGATTATTATAATAGCCACAAGGCTGGTATTCCTGACTCGAGTTTCTCCCCATGCCAATGTATCCTCTCATTAGCTACCAAATCAATCTTCCTAAAGTGAAAGTCTAACTATTTTACTCCCTATACATTTAACTCCAGTGGCCATCTATTTCTGCCAATATCAAATATACATCTTTCTTTGTCATGCAAAGCCATATACATCATAACCTCTCTCTACATTTCCAGTCATCTTATACTTTGCTCCCCTCATATTCTATGTTCCATCAACATGAGCCTACTTGCTGCTGTTCAGGGTGCTTTAATCACAGGACTGACTCTCTCTCTCTCTCTCTCTCTCTCTCTCTCTCTCTCTCTCTCTCTCTCTCTCTCTCTCACACACACACACACACACACACACACACACACACACACACAATATTCTCATCTCTCTACTCCTTGCCTTTTTATTGACTATCCCCTATGCTTGGAATGCCTTGCATTCTCTACCTCTACCTCGATCTCTCATCTTCATTGACTCCCTTCAAGACTCAGCTCGAATCTCACTTTCTATAGAAAGCCTCAATGCTTCCTCCTTTATCACTGGTTAGCATCACCTATAGTAATTCATCTAAGAGGCCATTACTCTGTTGTATGCCAAACTGTCTCAGATTCTATCCCAGGCTTTATCAAAATGCACCCAGTGCTCCCTATACCACTAGACAGAACATCTCTTTTCCTGGGAGCCCCAAGTCAAAAAGTACACCAAATCTTTTCCCTTTAGAGACCCCTGAAGAAGAATTATCCCTTTCTTACATAGGGACTAGATAGTTGGGCAGTTATGTGCTTTTACTTCCCACTATCATTAGAAAGCAAACCACCTCCTAGAAATTGGTTGCCCAAACCCTCCCTGGGAAGTGTTTGTGCTTTGATCACTGGATACTCTATGGACAACAATATGGAAGGGCCTTACCATTTCTGGAATACAGTAAATAAAAAGCTGCAATGAGCCTGTCTGTACTGCTGTCCATGCAGGTGCCCAGGTTGCAGCCCCTCTAATGGGGCCCATGCACTACCAAGGCCTGCCACCCCACCAGGGGCCAAGCACTGCTCCTCCCTCTTCTCAGAATGAGCAGGCTCAGCTGTCATTATACATTGGTGATGCACCAAATTTCTGAGGCAAGGAAATACTTAATAATCTTGTACAATTTCCCACAGCCCACAGCAAGCCACCAGGTGCCATCTGCCTTCCCAGCCAGACATGTAAGGTTCCTGTTCTTTCCAAACAACTCTTTCAAAGTTCATGTCTTCTGACAAGCCAGGATAAACCTCGGTCTCTTTCTCCTGTCACTGGTCATCCTCTCTAATGAAGGACCTCATGCTGCCAAGCAGCTCTAACTTAAGGAAACTTCTAGCCCCTCACGTTCACGAGGTTGCTGCTAAGGCAAGGAATGCCCATCTCAGGATTGTTGTTCACTCACCTATGCTTAGGAAGAGATATCCAAATGACAATAAGCTGTCTAGGCTCAGGCTCACCTACACTGGCACATATATTCTAGCTGCTATGTGATTGAAGTATCACCATTCCTTCCAGAGTGGGGAAGGGTATCCAGGACTTGGACCAGTGCCCATTCCATCAAAGTATCTCCCATACATCTCACTCCCTCACTGAAAGCGAGAGAGAGAAAGAGACAGAGAGAGAGACAAAGAGAGAGAGAGAGAGAGAGAGAGAGAGAGAGAGAGAGAGAGAGAGAGAGAGAGTGTGTTATTTAGGGTCCTGGGATGGCTCAAACTTTGTCTTTTCAGATACTTTCGCCAGTGCCTTGCACTAAAGAACCTTGACAAAGTCTGTGTGGCACAGCCTCCTAAACATCACATAAAGAGTCTCAAGCCATCCATTAAGCAGACAATTCCCAGACCCACATTCTTCAAGGTGGAGAGGGGATCCAAGTCTACCCCATCTGGTGGACCCAAAGGTCACAAGCACACTCAAATACAAAGTCGTGCAAATTCGACAAATGACATTTTACAATATTTATCATCCTTAAGGTGAGATTCTTAAAGACTTAGAGCATCTTCACATCTGTGTCCAGTGCTGAGTGCATATAGAGTTGACTTTCTTCTCTTTTTCTTTTGTTTTTTATTATTATAAACCATAAACAACCATAAAAATATGAATATATCTACAAACAAAGAACAAAAGAGATTTGTATGTGAAACTATAAATCTCAATTACATACAGCTAATTTTTTAAATTAACAAGTTCAATCTATTAGTTCCAAAACTATTCTATTTGTCTCCCTCTGGACTTCCTTCTGTATTTTTGCTGTGCATTTAAAAAAACATTTCATGGATGTTATTTCTCTTCTTTTTTGGCATCACTAGTACCCTATTATTCCCCCCAACTCTACCTCTACCCAGGAACCCCACCTTGTGACAAATAAGCACAGCCAATAAGCAAACAAATCCATATATTGGCCATGTATGAAAATTCACGTCCTATTCTATACCTGTGCTCCATTACCTCACTCTTAAGCAATGGGAAGCCATCATTGTTCTTTGAGAGTCCTGTTTGTCCATTGCAATGATCAGAGTACTTCAGTCTTTAAAAATTGTTTTCCTTCATATAAGAGGAGACCAGTCAAACGCAGTCCTCCTGAGTATGTAGAGCATGCACAGCAGATGCAGTCCCCACAGAGACTTTGAAACCTACACTGGAATGCAGCAACTGGTTTGAGTCTGTACACCATAAAGTGAAGAGACAGGCATTTGATTGACTGCTGAGCCAAAGCTGGGGATCATTCCTAAGGAACTACCTGGCCAAAGATGACCTTTCTCTCTTTCCTGCCTGGCTGTATTCAAGTGTATGTCCACTGTCTACACCAATGCTGTATAGTAAGCAGTATAGGTCATCTTGTACTGCTGGTATGATCTACAGGTCCACATAAGGTCTTTTGTTCAAATCTTGGTAGTTGATACACACTCAATTAGGTGGCAGCCATGTGACGCAATGGGTAAGAACATTGGACTTGGAATTAGGAAAACCTTAGTTCAAATTCTATCTCAGACATTTGCTTACTGCATGAACCTCGATAAGTTATTTGAACCTTCCCAGACTCAGTTTCCTCATCTGCAAAATAGAGATTTTAATAGCAATTGCCACACAAAATTTTTGGGAATCTCCAATTAGATAGTATGCTATTTCTCATCATCATCCTCATAATTGTCCAGATGTTGACAGTATTCTGTACTACTTCTATAGATAATACATACAGATGACTGGACTCTGGGATGCCCAAGTTTGCCAAATTATGCGCCAATAAATTTGACAATCTAGGTGAAATGGATGCACACAGATGTGTGTTTATGTGGGTATGTGTGAATATGTATGTATGTGTATATATGTATATATATGTGTGTGTGTGTGTGTGTGTGTGTGTGTAGTGTGTGTATATATACACATATACATGTATATGTAAAGTTGTCCAGAATAAGACAGAGAGAAGCGAAATACTTAACCTCTATTTTGGAAATAGAAAAATATTGAACTGATACTTAATTCACAGCAGTGGGAAGACGCAAGTAATATTCAGGATGAGACCAGACAAAATGAGGGCTAGGGAAGCTAACATTGGCCCATTAGGTCAAATTCTTGCTACTTATTAAATATAATCATTGACAATATTCCACACAAAAAAGATATTTGGACAAATAACTCATTCCCAACTCTTAATTCCCAAACCATTAATTGACCAGCAATTCTTTCCTATGTTTTGGAGATCTTCCATCACAGATAGAACTTTCTATGACAACTCTCAAAAATGTCTGGAGTCTGTGACTTGGGTTCTTCAAATTGCTCCTCAGTAACCCCCTTACAGCAAGAAAACCTTTCATCTCTTAACCAAGATTCTCCCTCAATTTATCTCTCCATTTTTCAGACACCAGAGAGTCATCAAAGTCAGTCTTCTCTTGATCCATGCCCTAATTAGAGAAATCTGTTTCCAGATGGTGTTCTCTAACATCACTTACTCCCATTCTGTATGGGCTTACTGACGGTCAGCTTGGTGTTTATGTTATGCTGATAGTACCTTGAATAAATTGGAGGTTATCTCAATCAATACTGACATCCCAGAGATGATTTGTGGATGTAGGCATTTTAGAGCCAAGGTAACTAATTTCCTGCCAGAGGCAGCTATGTGGTACAGTGGGTCTGGAGTCCAGGAAACATGAGCTCAAATCCAGCCTCAGACACTTACGAGCTATGTGACTATGGGCATGACACTTCACCTCTGTCTTTCTCAGTTTCCTCGTCTGTAAAATAGGAATCATAATAGCACCTACTTCTCAAGGTTATTGTGAGGGGATCAAATGAGATAAATTTGTAAAGTATCTAGCACAGTGCCTTACACATAGTAGGTACTTAATAAATAATTGTTTCTTTGCTGTCCACACCAACCTCCCAAGTAAACTTCAGTAAACTTACTACTGAGATGTAACCCAACTATATATATAGTCCTTGTCACTCAGTCTATAGAGTTATAACTCTTTCAAAGACTGCAAAGGGATTTTCTTCAAAAGTTTTTCATGGGAGGTTTGGAACACAATGCTCACCTGGCATCCATTGTCCAGTAGACCAGTACATTTCCTATTCTTAATCATCACCATCGCTTCTGTACAAGATTTTGAGTCTAGGTGGTAGAGGCCCACATACAACCAGTTTTGTGGTCAAACTTAGCATCTCTGTGGCCTAGAACAACCTATACCCCTCCCCCCATCTCTGTTTTCTAATTTTGGTCCCAAGATTCAACCTCTCACACACCAATTCTGCATTGCTCTTTCAAATGCAGGCATAGATATGTGTCCATTCAGGACAGAGTTGCCCCAGAACAGAGCTCCATTCTCTGTTGGAAGTGTCATTTACATCAAACCACTGCGACTTTGTTCTCTTGACCCTCTTCTTTGAGTGAAATCATTGTGTATACTAGTCTATCTCTCAGTAGGTTTTCTGTAATCTCTTGCTCTTGAGTCTGAGTGCTCAGAAATGATCTTTGGCCTGGACCCAAGAATGTTCTGGAGCTACCCAGAACTTAGGATCTACCCAAGTTAGAGCTGTCTTTTCAGTTCTGATATCCCACTCAAACCACCTCATTCCTTCCATAAACTGATCAAAATCAGGCACTTCCATTTGTATTCAAGACTAATTAGATGCTCCTCTAATTCTCAGTGGCAGCACACTTTTCTCTCAGCTTTTATTACTCCTCTCTCTCAGTCTCTGTAGTTGATTGTCATCATGAGTTATAAACTCAGAGTGATATTTCCCTTTTTGCTAAAAGTTAGTCTGGATGAACTGGGCATATGCTTGCTGTGTTATCTCAATACCACCCAATTGCCTTTCCAGTCTTTGCCAAGTATCCTTTCCATGAGATTTCAGGTTTTGCGTTCTTTAGATTCTGCACGATTCTGAAAACCATTTCTTTAAAGTTTTCTAGGAGTTCGTCCCCTTCTGTAACTCAGGTACATGCCAACGCTATAGTGATTCAGTTATGTGCCTAATGCAGATATCTCAAGATTCTTCCCCAGGGATGAAGGTCCTTGTAACGTTAATATGGGGGGGGAGGGGTAAGATCTTCCCCATCCATTAATAGGCCTCATGTGGAGCCCATTAAGGGAAGCTTGCTCATAGGAAGGCTTGCATACCTTTTGTTAATAAGCTAATTAGGCAATGAGTGGGGTTGTGATGCCTTCTGGCTCTGAGCTTATTAGCTGAAAGAGTATATATTGTGAGCAGTGAGCTTTTGCTTTGGGGGCTCACTTATGAGAAAGATATTGTGATTCCCTGGTTGAGACTCTGAGAGGCCATAGTTCAGAGCTCCCTGACTACTCAGAGGTAAAGGCTCTCTTAACTCAGTGGTGGATGTAAAGCTTCAATTCAGGCAGTAGAACCCTGTCTGTTGGTCTTGATTTCTCTTTGTATTTTTTTTATGTAATTAAAGAGGATTATTGACCCCTGAAATGTCTGTCTTTCCTTAATAAAGCCAATAAAAGAACCTACACCAGCAGCCATCCTAAGCATGCCAGTGTGGTTGCCATTACAGTCCTTTCCTAAGAAAATCATTAATTTAGGTCCATAGTCCCACAGTAATGAAGGAGAGTAAGACTCAGCACTATATGTTGTGAAGTATGGAAACCTGTCGGCTTCTGTAGTTGTTTCTGGCCTCCCAAATGACTATTTTTTTTTCCCCAAATCACTCACAATGTCTCCAGATACCACCTCAGGATAATAGTTTTAATGCTGTGAAGAATGAGCTTTTCTAGGAAAGCCATGGTAATCAGTTTCCAAGTGCTTTCTGACATTTCTGTTTTACCAGGGATTGTGTAAGAATCCAAGTAATTTACAGAAAACAGGAAAGGTTTTGTCTTTATATTCCCATCATTTAGCATCTTGCATGTGACAGCAATGGATAGAATACAGGACTGAGAATTGGGAAGACTATGTAACCATGTGTTACTCATATAACCTCTGGCTACCTCAGTTTCCTCATCTGTAAAATGGAGATAATAGAGCACCTGGCTCTGAGGATGGTTGTAAAGATAAGATCAAATGAGATAATACTTGCAAAGTGCTTTGTAAACCTTAACGCACTATATAAATTCTCTCTCTCACTCTTCCTCGTTATCTCCTGAAAGTTTCTATAGTATCTTACAGAATGCTCTTAAGTCCTGGCCTTTTCAGTCAGAAAGCAACCCTTTACCCAGGAATCTTCTATGGGTTCTAGGTGCCTAGCTAGTACAGTTTTCTAGGGAAGCAGCATCTATATTATTCAAATCAGACTCCACACCTATAGCATCCACGGTAGTAATACAACTGACATCAGTACCTAAAAATTCAACCATGCAAAAGTTATCTCAAAGAAATAACTCTTGCTGGTAAAGGAAACACATCTTAAAACTTAGTGATTGCAGTCTGAAAATGAAAGAAAGGAAATAAACTTATTTTTCTCTAGTATATCCCCCAAAACACTAAGGCATCCAAGATGGAGGTTCCAGATGAAAAGCTCTCCCTGAAAATACAAGACCACCCAAAATATATCCTATATGAGAACTTCTCTAGTCCAAAACCATTTAGCTCTGAACTCCCTGGAACCATGCATCCTCATCTTCACCCAGGTCACTATCTACCCTGCCATCATATGTGTGCATACCACCACTACTCTCTGCCCCCTTATACCTCTTGCTCTGAAAATCATGATAAAATGATAGCTCTAAAGCTGGAAGGAACCTCAGTGGTCATAAAATCCAAAGCCTTCATTTTAGAGATGAGGAAGCTGGACCCCTGCAAGTTTTAATGACTTCCCCAAAGCCACTCACCAATGCTCTTTCTACTGCCCTATTTATCTTTCTACTGCCCTATTTTGCCAATGTTGAATCTGTTCTGCCATTGATTCTAGAAAGGGAATGTCAATCATCTGCCCTGTTACTCTGGTCAACCATCTCTGTGATTTTATAGACCAAAATATCTTATTTGGAAATCACTTCCCCGTATGTGGTAGGTATTCCTGTTAGAATGTAATGGCAAACGCTGCCTTACTTTGGTATTTGCCCCCCACCATTTTGGACAAATAACAAACTCATTATATGCTTTGTTATTCCTTTATTCACTTATTCAGTGGATCCCTGCAAATACATCCAAATATGTATCTCAGATGTTGCCCTATGTTATTCCCTGCTCCCGTAGTTCCCCTCATACAAGTGTCTCTGGTTCTGGATTCACACGGACTGGGTTCAGTCCTTGAGGTAGCCTGACCCCCAAAGAAGAGCATCAATTGTTTTACTTAACTGTGCTTATTTGTAACAGGTATTTTTTTTTCTTTCTTTCTTAATGGGGAGGAGAGGGAAAGGTGGGAAAGAGAGAATTCAGAACTGAAAACAAAATAAAATTGGATTTTTTCTAAAGCCATCAAACTTTTCTCATTCTCTTTGGCTCATTCTGCCCTCTCCTTCTCCCAGAATTTGGGGGGGTAAATCTCAAAAACAAGGCTTGGACATGACTTATGTCTTCAGTTTCCCTTAAAAATATCCCTTCTAGAAAAATTCTCCATGTACAAAGTAAATGTCAGATGTATAAGAGCTATTTATTTCCTCTACCACAAAAATAAAATTTCAAAAAAATAAAAATCAACTCAAGTCAATAAACATTTAATAAGTGCTTACCGTGTTCCAGGCACATGCTAAGCATTTGAAATACAAATACAAGTAGAAATAAAGAGAGTCCTTTAAAGTGTTTAAATTCTAATAGAGACAGCTAACACATAAATGGAAGCTGAAAAGAGAGGGAAGCTATAGGTATAGGAGCATGGTAGAGACAGTCTGAAGGATCAGGAGTGGAGCATGGAAAAGAATGAAGACAGAGCTGGCCCAGGAACTTTCCTTAAAATGGAGGTTTGAGAGGAACCAAGAAAATCAGAGGAAGGAGCAGGTGGATGTGGAACATATGTCCAGTGCGAGAAGTCTCAGACTGGAATAAATATCTACAATGAGATATTTGTGGCATAGTAGATAAAGTCTAAAGAGTCAGGAATGGAGCCTGAAAGGGAACGAAGTATCTGAAATTAATATCTAAAGTACCTAAAAGCATATAATATCTACATATCTAGAAACCTAAAGTATCTAAAGATACACTAACAAATATTTAAAACATAAAATTATAACTTGCTGAACTGCTGATCTGTGCTGTCCAACTCACAGAATGCAGTTCTCTGGCCAGCCAGGGCATGGCTTGGGCGTTCTTGGCCCTTTTCCCAACTGACTGCACTCCTTTGACCTTCTCCATTATGCCCCCAAGAACCTTATCATCCTGCAGAATCTCTTGGTACTTAGAAGTAATCAGTACTTTCTGTCCCTGGGTTCCCTCTGCTTGGAGGGTGGAATGAAGGGCTCTTCCCCCAATCCTCTATTTAAGAAGGGCAAAGCTAGCCTTGTCTTCATTTCCCACCCACTTTCTTTTTCATATTTAAATTCTCTGTACTTAGCACAGTGTGTGGCAAACAGTAAGTGCTTAATAAATGTTTATTGACTGACTGACTTTCTGCTGCAAAATCATCATCTCTTGGCAGTGGAGTATCTTTCACAGGAATCACCTCTTGCTGGGTAGCTGGTATCAACTCCAAAACTTGGGACCTCTTAAATCAGTCAACAATCAATCTTCAGTTGCATTCTATGTGCCAGGTGCTGCTCTGGGCACTGGAGATACAAATAAAAAAAAATGAAGAGAGCTCCTGCTCTTAAGAAGCTTACTTAGGAAGTAATTTCCAAGGCTAGAAATGTCCATCTCCCACAATAGTGATTCAGTGATCTGGGGTCAGAGAAAGAAACACTAAACAGCTCAGCTTAGGTGCTATTTACTTCAAGAAGTCTTTCCTGATTGCCCCAGTTTTTAGTGCCCCATCACCTCTAATCACCATATTTGCTATTATACACCCTATATTAACTTATCTTTGGCAAATCCCCTAGAAGAATGTAAGTTGCTTGAGTTCAGGGACCATCTGACTTTAATATTTTTGTTCTGTTCCTAGCTCCTAGCAGAGTTCTTAACAAACAGTAGGCATTGAAAAAATACTTGTTGCGTGATTTATTAGATAGATGATTTTTCTCTAATGTTCCTTCCCCCTTCAAATCTGCACTCCCAAGATCTTTCTACAAACAGTAGAAAAAGCAAACAGCTGAAATATTCCTCCCACAAGCACAAAATGTAGGTAGCAGAGATAGGTGCATTTAATGGTTCCCTAGCACTCTCTGCTTCCCAATCAGTCAGCAATTACCCAAGACCTTATCCAATTTATATGGTAATAACTTGTCTCCTGCAAGGGCAGGGAGCAGGGCTAGCAGAATAAGAAAATCTAGCTTTCCTGACAGCTCAGGGAGGACACTAGGGATTGTTTCATTATTTTTATTTGTATCCCCAACACCTAGAGCAGTAGCTGGCACATAGTAAGAGTTTAATAAATGCTTCTTGATTGATTGATGGGTGGATTGATCGATGTGGAAAAAGAAACCCTGCCTGAAAAGAGAACACCTCTTAGATTTGGCAGTAGAACCTACCCTCCAATGGCCAAATGTGGAAGTCAAGAAAATTTGGCCTTTGAAACAAAGAATTAGGATCTTAGAGCTAAAAGGCACCTTAAGAATCACTTAGTCTGATGATCTGACTATTCAGAGCTATGATTTAGAATTTTTTTAACCTGGGGCAAAAGCATTTGTGTAGAGTAGAGTATCAAAGAAAAAGGTCTGACTAGGCACTGGCAGCAACAGTGTAAAATACAGTCTGATTACAGGTACAGCTGCATTGGGAGAGAGGTAAGAAGAGATCAGACTGCAGGAAGGTGGCACCATTGGAGCTTGGGGATGACAAACAGGGTCAATTCATGCTACGCAGTGGTACGGTGCAATAGACAATCCAAATGTGAGATACAAAAATGGCACTGGCTATGGGGAGGAATCATTTCCCCCAAAAGTCATTCAATAAACCTTTAGTATTTGCTGATTGCCCGTACTTTGCAAACATTATCTCATATGATCCTCACAACAGCCCCAGGAGTAGGTGCTACTATTATTATCCCTGTTTTAGAGTTGAAGAAACTCAGGCAGATAGAGGTTTAGTAGCTTCCCCAGGGTCATTCAGCTGGTAATTGTCTGAGACTAGATTTGAACTCCAGTATTCCTGACTCCAGACCCAGTGCCCTATCCAATGTGCCTCCTAGCTTTCACCGGAAATCTTCAAGAAGCAGTTGATTTTTCCAGTAGAGATTAAACCTCTGAAGACTTTTCCAGCTCTGAAATTTCATGAATCCAGATTGTCTTACTCCAAAGGCAAAGAGTGCTCTTCCCAGCCCCTCCCAGAATACTTAGTCACCTTTTGGAGTTCAGCTCTACTCTCTCTATCCTGACCCTGTCAAACCTCTGTAATCAGTCATTTACATGCTTGGTGCCCCATGTTAATTCTGCCTCTATTCCTTGACATTATTTTGATAGTAAACCTATTAGCTGATGGGGAGCTAGGTCCTTCAAGGCTTATTGTGGGCCCTCAGCAAAATGATAAAGCCAATAAAACTTTTCCCCCATGCATCAGAACTCCTATTTTCTACTCAAGATGGGGAAGTTAGTAGTGTACTACCTTCCATTGGACTTATTTGTGTATATATATCGTGCCTCCCATCAGAATATAAACTCCTGGAGGGTAAGGACTATGTCATTTTCATATATGTGCTCCAAGCTGTTAGTACAGGGCCTCGCACATAGTAAATGTCGACTAAATGTCGCATTAAATCGAATTGACCCTGGCTCCCCATATGATTTTGGACAGATCATTTCCCCTCTCTGAATCTCAGTTTCCCATTTGTGAACTGAAGGAGTTGAGTGAGATAATTTCTAAGGGTCCCTTCCAGCTCTAAATCTTTGAGATGACCTCTTAGAGTCGGAGACGATCCGCTTACCTTATATGTCTAATTATCTCACTGAATTTCTCCTTCCTTCCCTCGTGGAGCTACATACAAGCCATGCATCACTAGACAGCAGCACCCATTCCAGCAGGCCTAAGGAGGGGAATGAGAATGTCTGAGGACTGATGAAATGAGGGCATTTTTTTAAAATAAGCAACAATAACAGTGTTGGGTTTTTTGGAACTACCTAGTATGTGAGAGATTGCTGACGCTCCATGAGTGAAATTACTTAGATTGATTTCTGCTCAAGAGGGGAAAATAAAGCCAACCAGGCACTTCAGGCTCTACAAAACACAGAACAGAGGTCACCTTCTGCACCAGGAGATTATTTCCAAAGCAGAGGAAGCTTAAGGTCTGAGACTCCTTCCTTGTATAAATAACTTTTAGAAGCCCCGGTGGTGGGATTGGGGAACCAGAGAAGAGATGTTAATGGCCAACTGTCTCAAATGGCTGATGTTTAAGAAATAAATGGCTGCTGTTTGCAACAATACCTACAATTAAAAATAATGAAAACCAAGCAGTGTGACCTTTAGAAACCTCAGTGTACACAGTCTCCTTTAACAGATAATGAAACAGTGGCCCATGAGGCATGATTAGCCCTAGCCACAGGCTACAATGGGAGAGCACAAATTAGAATGCTGTGCTAGTAGCTTTCAGTGAGCGTTCTCCATACCTTCTACAAGTAAGGGTGTTTTTTCTGGTGTGTTTTTTTTTTCTTTTCTATCTTATTTGTAGAGGGGAGGTGTTCCAAGACTAAGATGAAGTTTTTTTCCACTTGCTGGCCTCATTTTCTTCATTTGCAAATGGCAAATTGGATTAGATGACCTCAATATGAGGAAATAGGGAGTAGTGGGTTACTCTACTAGTATGGGCTGAGACTAATGTGGGCTAGTTCCCTGGCACTTTTGAGGTCTGGAACTACAGTGAAATGAGAATTGTAGTCAATCTAATAGTTAGCAAAAGGAGCCTTACTTAGCCAAGGACATGAAAACAAGGAAGGATAATTTATCCAGATCATAACTTTGATTTGGCTTATTCGAGCTTTCCTGTGTTGATGTGTGTTGGTGTTGGTCATCCTTCTGGTCTGAGGTCAGAGGCCTGAAGGAGGAGATCTAGATCCTTGTGTCCTAGCCAAACAACCAGGGAGGCACCTCAAGGACCAGAACTTTAGCCCCTAGAGATAACTAAGTTGAGAGAAGTGTTTCAATACCTTTTTTAAAAAGTGATTTTTATTTATGTCTTTTTTTCACATCACCATAATTTCTCCCAGGATCTGTACCCTCAGAGGTCCCAGAGAGGCATCTGACATAACAAATAATATTTTATGAAGACAAGACAAAGAAGAGGAAAATATCAGCATAACTAATCAATACCTAAAGTCTAAAAATATGCTCAATGTGCAAAACCTGTGTCCCTCCTACCTCTCCAAATAGGTTAGGTGACAGGGTCTCGTCATATCTCCTTTTTTGAGCCATGCTTGTTCTTAATGATTCCACAGCATTCACTTGTAATTTGTGTGAATAGTTGTTCTTTCTATTTATATTGTTATAGTAATTATGTATATTGTTTCCTTTGCTCTGCATATTTCATTCTGCATCAGTTGATGCAGATTTTTCCATGATTCTCTAGTGCTCATCACACCCATCATTTCTCACAACATAGTAATATTCCATTTTATTTGTGTACCACAGTTTGTTTAGCAAGTCCTCAATTGATGGGCATCTACCTTGTTTCAAATTTTTTACTGTCACAAAAAAAATTGCTGCTATAAAAATGTTGGTCTATGAGGATTTTCTTCTTATCAATTGCCTCCTAGATATATAAGACTAAAAATGAATTCTCCATCTGAAAAACCATAAACATTTTAATCACTTTATTTGTATAATTCTAAATTGCTTTCCAAAATAGTTGTACTGATTCATAGCTCCACCAACAATTCACCTGAATACCTAGATGCCTACAGCCACTTCAGTGTTGACTATTACCATCTTTGTCATCTTTGCCATCTTTGCCAATTTTCAAGGTGTGAGGTAAAACCAAAGGGTTGTTTTGAAAAATACATTTCTCTTATTATTAGTGATTTGGTAGGAGATATTCCCCAATTAATAAATGGTCAAAGTATATGACAGGCAGTTTTCAGGGAAAGAAAGCAAAGCTATCAATATCTATGTGAAAAAATTCACTAAATCATGAATAATCAGAGGAATGCAAATTAAAATAACTCTGAAGTACCGCCTTCTAGCCATCAGATAAGAAAGCTGACAAAAAAGGAAAATAACTGATTTTCAAGGGGCTATGGGAAAATAGGTGCTTTAACATACTTTTGGTGACATTGTAAACTAGTCTAGACATTCTGGAAAGCAATTTGGACCTATGCCCCCAAAGCTGTTAAGCTGTGCGTATCCTTTGACCCAGTGATACCGCTAAGTCTATGCCCCAAAGAGACAGAGAGAGAGAGAGAGAGAGAGAGAGAGAGAGAGAGAAAGGACTCATATTTATGCGAATATTTATAACAGCTCTTTTAGTGGGGGCAAAGAATTAAAAACTGAGATGTTGTCCATCAAATACAGAATGGTTAGAAAAGTTTTGGTATGTCAATGTTATGAAATACTATGATGTAAGAAATAATAAAGTGGATAGATTCAATGAAACCTGGGAAGACTTATATGAGCTGGTGCAAAATGAAATGGACAGAACCAGAACAATTTATACAATAAAAACAATATGGTAAAGACAAACAACCTTGAAAGACTTAGGAACTCTGACAGACACAATGATCAACCACACAATTCCAGAGGATTCATTATGGTGAATGTGAGACTTTGCTTGACTGTATGTTTGCAATGGCTTTGGTTTTTCTTGCTTGCTCAATAGTAGGGGAAAGAGAGAGAACATGGACCTAAAAGTAAGATAAAATTGAATTTTTTAAATTAGTGATTTGCAGCATTCTTTCATAAGGTTGTTAATAGATTCCAGTTCTTTGGAGAATTCTTCATATCTTTTTTCTTTTTTTATATTAGTTAATTAATTTACTTTTATTTTCAACATTCACTTTTATAAGATTTTGAGTTCTAATTTTCCCCCTCCTTCTCCTCTCCCCTCCCTAAAATGGAACTCAATCTGATAAAGACTATAGATGTATAATCATATTAAACATATTTCCACATTAGTCATCTCTTCATATCTTTTGGTCACTTATCTATTGGAGAATGGTTTTTGGCCTTATAGTTCTATTAATTGTTGATATATCTTGGAGACTAAAACCTTATCAGAGAAATCAGATACAAAACTATTTTCCCATTCAGCAAATTCCTTTCTTATCCTAGAGGTATTAATGTTGTTTCTGCAGAAGCTTTTCAGTTTTCTGTAATCAAAGTTATCTATTTTATCTTTTGTGATTGCCTCTATCCCTTGTTTGGTTAAGAATATACCTGCCACTCACAGCTGAGAAAAGGTTAGCATCTGCTTCTCTTCTAATCTTTTTTAGAATGATCTTTGATATTAAAGTCATGTATCCATTTAGACATATGATTTTTAATGTAGAACATAATACAAAGTATTGATCTAAGGCTAATTTCTGCCAGACAGCTTTTTGAGTTTCCTCAGAAGTTTTTATCAGATAGGGAGTTATTTCATAAGTAATTTATGTTTTCTAATTTATCAAACCCTGGGTTACTGAGTTTCACTGTTTCTGATTTTCCATTTCCTAGTCTGTTTTCTTGATCTACCTCTCTACTTTTTAACCAACACCAATGATGTCTGTTTTATAACATAGTTTGAAGTCTGGAAGTACTATTCTCCTTTCCCCCCATCTCTTTTCATTATCTCTTTTAATATTATAGATCTTTTTTCCAATATGAATTTTGCTATTATTTCCCAAATTGGGGGAATTTCCCTTTGATAATTTGATTGGTATAACATTAAAATGATAAATTAAGTTTGAAAGTATTGTCATTTTTATTACACTGACATAGCCCAGCCATGAGCACAGAATACTCCTTTAGCTATTTAAGTTGTTCTTTATTTTTCTTTAAGGAGCAATTTATAATCAAATCTATACAGATATTTTGTGTGCTTCGGTAGCACAGCATATATTATCCATTTTGTAGTTCTTTGAAAAGGAATTTCCTTTTTTATCATCACCTATTGGATTTTGTTATTGTTATATAGAAATTCTGCTATTTTTGAGGGCTTCTTTCGTAGTGTATAACTTTTGAGAAGCTATTAACTGTTTCAATTAGTATCTTTGCTGATTCCCTAAAATTTTCTAAGTAAATCATCATATCATAAGCAACTAGGAAGATTTTTATTTCCTCTTTACTCTGCTTTATGCCTTTAATTTATTTTCCTTCTTTTATTATTATTGCTATCATTTCCAGAAGTACATAAAGTAATTGTGGGGAAAGAAGGCATCCTTGCTTTGCCTCCCTATTTACTGGGAAAACTTCTAAGTCATCCCCCTCGTATATGATGCTTGCTTGCAGTTTTAGCTAGACACTTTTTATGATATTATAAAAGTCCCTCTATACTTACAATTTGTAGGGTTTTAACATTGTTGTACTTTGTCAAAGGCTTTTCCTCCACTAAAATAATCATATGGCTTTAGGTCTTTTTGGTTTTTACCATAATTATGTTGATTGCTTTTCTAATACTCAACCATCTTTGCATCCCTGCTATAAATTTAATTTGTCATGATGATTGATTCCTTGGAGGAGTTGCTGTAATATGTTTGAGAAGATTTAATTTTAAATTTTTGAATCTATATTCAATAATGATATTGATACATAGTTCTGATTCTGTAATTTATCTTCTGTTGGTTTAAGTACTAGTATTATATTTTTCTCATAAAAGGAATCTAGTGCTTTCTTTCTCAGTTTTCAAGAATAATCTGTATAGTATTGGTATTAAGTGTTTTTTAAATGCTTTACAGAATTTTCAAGGAGGCTTTTTCTCTCTTTAGTAGTTCCTTTACAGCAGGCTCTAGTTCCTTTTTTTGACATTTTGTTATTTAAGTTTCTTATTTGGTTTTGCTAGTTTGAGTATTTATGCTTGAATATTTGTGCTTGCTAGTTTGAGTATTTATAGATGAGGATATTCATCTATTTCTTTTTTGTTCTCAGTTTTCTTACACTGTTTATTCATTGGTGTCTAAACTCTTTTAGCTGATCTGGATGCCATATTCTGTTACTACTATCTTTCTTGTTCATTTATCTACTTGTGTTTAAAGTCTTTAAATGAATTTTCTTCCTCCTGAGATCTTTGGAAATTTCAGTCTTTCTCCCTGCCCCAACCTCTACACATATCTTCCCATTAATCGCTTTCTGACTCCTTCCCCTTTGATGATAGTTTCCCTAAATCTTCCCCAAGGGCTAGATTTCAAGGTTGTCTACATCTCTTCCCACACTGACCAATTCACATTTCAGTGACTTTAGTCTTTGCTACAATTTAATTCTGGGGACTGGTGGGGGTGGGGGTGGGGAAGGTGAACTGGCTCCAGATAGATATTGGACTTTTTCTCTCAGATTTAATAAAGTACCATAGAGCTATACACAAATGTCCTATCCCAATTCCCTGTTTCTCTGTTTTCTGGTTAAGTTCTGTTGAAGCACAGAGCACTGCCTCACCTCTATGCCAGTCATAGCAAGTTTTTAAATTTTTTTTTTAAATTTCAAGGTCTCTGGGTGGAAAGGGGTAGAATTGAGTTCTGTTGTAAGAAGGTGTGTAGACTACAGATGTCTATTCTGCCTCCCTTATAACCACATGACATCCTCATCCTACACGTGGTGAATAGCCCTTGCTTCATATCTATCAGTCAACCAGTTAATAGCATCTGCTATGTGTCAGGCACTATGCTAAGTCCTGGGGACACAAAAAGAAGTAAAAGATAGTCCCTGCCCTCAAGGAGTTCCCACATACTTCAGTCTTCTTTGGGGTATGGCTACTCAGATAAAGCAAACCAACAAAAAAAAAGGACAAGACACAATTAACTAAAGAATAATGATCATTATCTTTGCACATTAACTCAAATTTTAAAACTTTAATTCCAATTTTAAAAATTCAAATTCAATTCCAATTTAAAAGCAAACCTATACCCTGTATATATCAAGACTTTAGATATTAAACCTATCCAAATAATTATTTCCTTCATATACTTATGGTTCTTATCCAGTCTTAATAGATTGTCTTGCTTGGCCTCAATGGGAGGTAGGAAAATAAAGGGAAAGTTACAGGGAGACAGATTTCAGATATGTAAGGAATAACTTGCTAGTCAAGCAAAAGGTGGATGATGCCTTGCCAAGATGCTATAATCAAGGATTCTTAACCTGTGGTCCATGAACCTGTTTATTAAAAAATGATGTGCATTTTAATATAATTGGTTTCCTTTATCATTCTTATTTTCTGCCTTTAAAAACATTATTATCTAATTCTCTGCTTTTAAAAACATTATTATGAGGCTTTATCCAGATTGTCAAATGGGTCCATGACAGAAAAATAGGTTAAGAACCTCTGCACTAAAAGGAATTCCTTAATGGGGCTGGACTAACAGATTGCTAAGTACATTTTTTACTTGAAAGTCCTATGTTTCTATGAGGCTGCCTGAAGTATAGGGATAGGGGTGTCAGTAGAAGGGAGGAGAAGCATATTCTGGTTTATCAATGGGCAAATGGCTTGAATTGATTTTACTTTGCCAAAAGGAATTATTTTCATGAAAGGTAAGAACCTTCACTATTTGCCTTTTCTTAATAGCATTCATACTGCATTTAAAAAGGGGGGGAGGTTCTGAGTACTCTACTGGTCCAAAAATAGGCCACACTTTCTTTGCTCACTCATTCATTCATTCATTTATTCATACATTCATTCTTTCAACAAGCCTTTATCAAGTATTCATAATGTGACAGCCACCATGCTGTAGTTACAAAGATAAAAATGAGACAGGAGATTAAATTTTACTGGGGAAAGCAATTTATGAACAAATAGCTAAATACAAAATACATACAAAACAATTTTTTCAAGTAATTTTAAGGGAAAATGCACTAACAAATGAGTATAATCGCTGCACTGTGCCTTTTGGTTTTAAACTAGAAATCACCCTCCAAACTGAATCTAATCCATGAGTCTTGTTACACAGCGGAATTTGTCAAGTTATACTTACCCAGCCCATCCACACCTCTCCATCTGATCCTCATGGGTAACGTTATACCATATATATATGTGTGTGTGTGTGTGTGTGTGTGTGTGTGTGTGTGTGTGTGTGTATGTATATATATATATGTGTGTGTGTGTGTATATGTATATATGTGTGTGTGTGTGTATATATATGTGTGTGTATGTATGTATATGTGTGTATGTATGTATGTATGTATGTATGTATATATGTATGTATGTATATATGTATGTATATGTATGTATGTATGTATACATACCACATGCTATAGCTATACTAGGTAACATTCATAAGGCACTTTGAGCTTTACAATAACACTGTGAAGTAAGGACAGCAGTTATGAGCAGCCAGCCAATTTTTTCAGTGACCTAAATGTCTTTTCTCTTTAAAGGAGCTCTCCTTTGAGGTACATGGCCTCTATTCAGACCAATATGGTGTGATCGAGCCAAAATATGCCATTTATTTTCTGTTTGGGAATCACTGGCATACTAGGTAGCAGAGTAGCAGAGACACAGGCCTAAGTTGTCTAGCTGGTGAGATGAGGCAAGCATAAAAAGAGGTACGCAGTATTTGGAATGGAATAGAATATGCATTTAGTAAGTACCTACTATTTGCCAGGCACTGTGCTAAGTACTTTACAAATACTGTCTCATTTGCTCATGTTCATCAGAAAAAAAATAATGTATCATGAGATGGCAGGGCCTTTAGATAGACCCTTTGAAAGTCCTATATAACTAAGTATGAAGTCCTGGCATGGGATTGTTGCCAGCTTCTAAAGCTATAGTGGTACAGTGCTGGGACATTTAGCCTAATGATTTAACATCATTCCAAACACTCAGAACCCTGGGGAAATGCCAAGATTAAACAATCAGTGTTTGGTGATTTCAGTTATAAAAAAGCACAATTATGAAGAGTTAAATTGTTAGCAAATACTCAGTTTCCCCTCCAGTGTTTTAGATGATTTCTAATGTTTCAATTCTAAGAGCTCTAAGACTTCATTCACTCCCTTGGCCTCTCCCCACCTTGAGGAATGGATTTCTTTTCACATGTAAAAACATCAGATGCCCATCTCAATGCCAGTCCCACAGTAGGCTCAAAAATAACCCATTATTATTGTCTCATTATGTAGAGAAACCCCAGTAAAAATCACATGAATCTGTCTGTGTACTACTTAATGTGAATATTTCAACTTTCTGGGCCTCAGTTGTACCCATGTGTAAAATACGGGGATCATACTAAATGATCTTGAAAATCCCTTCAAGTTACAAAACTTGAGATCCCATGATCCTTTTATTTCCAGTAGAAAGAACACTAAACAGATAGATAAAACTGGACTTTGTTTAGGTCCTACTCTTTAAATGTCTAGCCTTGGACCTCAGTTTGCATATCTGTAAATTGCAGATAACATCAATTCACTAAGTTATAATAAAAACATTGTAAAAAAAAGCATTTTGCGCAAAATAAAAACTGTATTTTATGGGAACAGAGGTGACCGGGTAGCCCTCTCTCTATCTTCCCTGACTACAGCACATTCTGCTACCAGACAGTATGTCTGGAGCTAGGCCCTTTCCAATGACCTACGTGCTCTGGACCTTATGGTGAATCCATTGAAAAAAAGAGGCCTGAGGCTTTTGGTTAGTCTCCATGTGCCCCCTCTTCCGCCCCATGTTATAGGGCATCAAAGGTGAGTAGTACCACTGAGTAGCAAAGGATAGGACTTAAAGAACTCTCTGTTGCACTTCTCACAATGGGAGGGGGGCTCTCCCCCTCCAACCTACCCCCTCAGTAGGTACATTGGCTGCTTGCCCTGGCAATGAGAACATGTGCTTGTCTGGGTGACACTGGGATCTCAAGGCCCTGTCTGTCCCTTCTGCTTTATGGCTGTTTCCCAGAGCGTATGTGACTGGACAGGCATATGGAAATAGAAGATTCCGCTCAATCTTGTGGCTTCCTCATGGACTAGAGAGGTCTGGTGTCATTGGGAGGCCCAGGTAGCCAGCAGCAGGTGGTATGCCCTGTAGCTACCACAACAGTTCTTGGAAGAGGAAGTGATGAGTTCCCATTAGTAATAGGCAGTGGTCACTCATGGCTATTAGCCACTCTTACCTCCACATGTTTGCAAGCAAGGCCTTTGGGGTACGATTTTCACCCTAACCATTCCCTTGGCCTCTCTCCTTCTAGAGGAATGAATATCCTTTCAAATCAGCCCTCAGAAAAGAACAGCAGGTGCCCACCTCAATATCAGCCCAGTCAGTCACTGATTAGTCACTGCTGTTGTGCCTGCTTAGGGAACCAGTAATCATATCCCAGTGGCTATATATCCAGCAAACATGTTCTCTCTGCCCTACTAAATGATAAAAAACAATAATGTTATTTACCTGCAAACCCTCGACCAATGATCATTCTCTGGCAAAATAGTCCTGTTTTAAATCTCAGTCTTCTTCAGAGATCCAAATCATCCATCCCCTCGGTGCGTTCAGATAATAACACATACAGCTTAGCATTTTGGAGTAGTGAATAGCTTCATAATGTTTCACCTGTTTGTGAAACAAACTAAATGTTTCAAAACAATATGGTTAAACAAGCTCTTAAAAAACAAAGATAAGCCTTCCATTCTTGGGAACACCAAACTCTGAGACATGGACTGCTTTCTCGGGAGAGAAAGAGAAAGGGAAGAGCGGGAAAAATGAAAAATCACTGGGGTCCATCTGGAGCCTGAACAGATTTCAGCAGTGAAATGCACTTTTGGGGCCATTCACCCATAGAACCTTATTCTGGAATCCTTATATCATGCATGAGTCAGTCTCAGGTTGACTGCTCTTCTCTGCTGTGTCTGCTTTCTCTAGCTCTTGTATGGATTCTCTACCTCCCTTCTTTCTACAAGTCTGAAGGGTTTGGCTTGGCCGGGTCTGTCAATCAAATTTAGGCCCTTCACTAGTCCCTGGTTCAGGGAAAAATTCCCAGGCAGTATGAGGATCATAGGAAGAGAGAGTGAAGATATTTCTGACCAAAACCAGCAGATATCTTCTCTAGTCCTGATCTCCCTGGTCACACTGGAGGAGGCATGGGCAAAGTAGCCCCACATAGAAATGTCATCCATTGTAATACACTAGCTGAATATACAGGTAGTATAATGTGACAAAGGATATTCTTCTTGCAAAGCCTCATTAACAGTATGCTTTATGTTCCTGAAATCAAGACTGTCCCAGAAAATCCAGAATTCAGGATCACTGACTTATATAGTAAATCATATTGTCCAGACAAGTTTTAAGCACTCTCTTTCTCTCTCTCTCTCTCTCTTGAAATTTATATTGTGTTGCATATGTTTTATACTTACTTAATTCCTGGTGAAGAGTCATCCAAGCCTGAAGGTCCTAGTCACTTTATAGGGACCAATATACCCTAGGGAACTAGCTCAGGTCCCTCCAATTGTCAAGCTTCCTGTCCCACGGAATGGCTAAAACAATTTATTTCCAGGAAAGGCTTGGGGGACAAGGATGGAAATGTTGAAAGGGGCCTTGTTTTCCAAAACAAGGGGAAGGTAAAACCGAATCTATGTGTGGGCCAGCACACCCTTCTGACTGGGTATGCTATTGTGGCATCCAAATACTCCAAAATTGTATTGTTATATACCCTTTTCTTACTATTATTAAGTAAAAGGTTATATAATCTATGAGTTTCTCATTTCATTCCAATCCAAGATGATCCACCAGACTGTCCTGAGCAAAGCCAAGCCCAGAAGACAAAGGAATATCGATGGGACAAACTCACAGAGGATATGAGAAAGAACAGGACTAAGGGTATGAGTTCTACTGGTTTCTACTAGCTTATTGGTAAGTGCTAGTGATTGTCGGTGTGAAGTTTCAGTTGAGCCTTGTTCAGCTGACTTACCATCATACTATGATGGATTGGGTATGGTAGTTTCTCTTGGGTGTTGCTTTCTGGCACCAGCTTCTTGGCTTTATCTCTTCTGGGCAACCTGCTAGCCATCTCAGCTCTAGTCTGTTAGGTTATAGTGGCTAGAATCTTGGTAGTTTGGTAGTGCCAGTCTTATAGCTCTTCATTCACAGCAACTGTATCCAGCTTACAACAAAACAAAAACAAAAACAAATAAAGCTACCAAAAAACAAAACAAAACGGATTGAATGAACCCAAGTTAAGGTTACAACTTTTTTTTTTACCATACCCTCCCCTCTATCTAAAAGGAGAAGACCTCAGAACTCTTTTCCAGACAACTATCTCATTTAGGATTAGACATTTCCAAGAGCCATTCTGGCTTAGCATACAAATAAATTTGACCCAAAACAAAAGGTAAGCTCAGAAGGCAAGGTATTATTATAAGCCTATCTATTTCAAATTTCAGCCATTGTTATGCACATGTAAATTTTTTTGAAAACTCTTTTAGGTTTCTTGGCCACTGAATACCATCTCTCTTTCCTTCCGTTAGATGCAATAAGGAACCAAAGGAGCATTTGGAGCAAGGGAGTGAATTGATGGGATCGGCATTTTAGTAATAACAGTGTGGCAGCTATAAATGGATTTGAGACGGAAGACTTTGGAGCAAGGAGACCAATTAGAAGTTCATTAAGATGGTACAGACAAGAAGTAATGAGGGCCCTGAACCAGGAAAGAGGTTGTGTGGGTGGACAGAAGGGGGGTGATTAAAGAAATATTGTGGAAGTAGGATTGCTAAAACTTGGCAGCAGATTGGACGTGAGAAGTGAAAGAAAGGGAAGAGTGAAGGATGACTCCAAGTTTGGAGGAGGGATGGGTGTGTAGGGAAGTGTGAGTCCCATTTTGGACATTTTGCATTTGAGATACCCAAAGGACATCCCAAAGGTAGTTGGTGAGGAAGGACTAAAGTTCAGGAGATACTTGAGATTGAGTCCTAGCTAAACTCTCTATATTTGAGTGGCCTTTGGCATGTTCAGCCAAGACTCAGTTTCTTATCTGTGAATTAAGAATAATACTTCACAGGAGTGTTGTGTGGTTCAAATGAGAAAATGTATGTGAAAGGGCTTTATAATGGCAAAGCATTATAGCAATGGGATCTAGTGCTGTTGATAAGCCACTTCCATGTCCCCAAGATCACAGGGCATGGATAACCACCCACTCCCCTTCCTTACTAACTTAATCTTTATTTTCCTCCCTAACTTTCTTCACCATTCAAGAAAGATATCTTTATCTTTCTTGGACAACAAGCACAGACAGGAAGCCTAGGGCCTAATCAGATAGCTAGGCTTAGGAACAACCCAATGACAGCCAGAAGAGCCAGAAAGGAGGTTCCCTTAGGAGAGAAACTACCGGGAAATGACAAATGAGTAACAGTTAGAGCCAGTCAAGGCTGATATACTGCCTGATGAGCAGAGGCTTCAGAAAGCTAGAAATTCCTGAACAGGAAAAACTCCAAAAACGTTCAATTAGGCTTTCAAGTGGCCTCCCCCCTGCTTATCAAAGCAGTCATGTGCAGAGACAGGCCAGAGTTAACCCTGTCTTTTCAGCAAATACATATTCCTTTTCATTCCAACCCAACTAAATACAGAAAACAGGCTGTTCATTTTCTATTGTATACCTTTGCCTCCTAGCTCCTAAAAAAAAGCTAGATTTTTAATGAGATAACAACAAGCTTGGTACTGTATTGGAGCATAAAGGGAAACACATTAAGGAACTGGGTACATATATATATGTGTGTATGTATACACACACATGTACGTATGTACACATAGATACATACATAGCGATACATAGATGCATACATAGATATAGATAAAGATAGACAGAGATAGAGATAGATGAGCTATAGTGTAATGGAAAATACAATGGAATAGGAGCCTGGAGACTTGGTTTCTAGTCCAACCTCTATTCTATCTCTGGGCAAATTTCTCCATTTCCATTTGTTTTACTTCTGAAATGGAGGGATTAGACTAAGCCAAGGGTTCTTGCTCTGGATTTCTATGAACTTTATTTTTAAAAAATATTTTGATAACTGGATTTTAATATAATTATTTTCCCTTGCAATCCTGTATGAATTTAAAAATCTTACTGCTGAGAATGGGGTTCATAGGCTTTACCAGACTGCCAAAGCAG
This sequence comes from Trichosurus vulpecula, assembly GCF_011100635.1. Classification (NCBI taxonomy): domain Eukaryota; kingdom Metazoa; phylum Chordata; class Mammalia; order Diprotodontia; family Phalangeridae; genus Trichosurus; species Trichosurus vulpecula. The sequence goes on along the minus strand of NC_050575.1, from coordinate 5,200,851 downwards.
TCCATAGGCTTTAGCTGACTGCCAAAGGAGTTCATGATGCAAAAAATAAAAAAGGTTAAGAAGCCCTGACCTAGGTGATCTCTAAGGTTCCTTTTAACTCTAACAACTCTAAGTTTCTATCCTCTAACTTTCTATGTTGATAAGTCCTTTGCAGGTGTAATACTACTTTGAAACTCCTCCCTTCTCTATACTGCCCCCCCCCAATTCAAGGTTGGGTTCTGGCTCAAGATTTAGGTCTGTGAAGCATAGTCCCTGGCAGAGCAACAGGGAAATGACAATAGGATGTTAGGGAGCTAGTAGCACCAGAAGTTTAAGTAGCCTTGCCTCCCATCCCTCCCTGCTCTGGACCCCTCCTATATGATCTCTGTACTTTTTTACATTTCTCATTAACAGTGTTTGCTCACTGGAAAGCAAGGGTGAGGAAGGGGGTGGGGGGGGAATTATAGTTTAAATCTTCTTGCTCTGCTAGTCCAGTAAATACCTTTGCTTTGCATTAATTTTGCCTTCTGGCTCTCCTCAGGCTACTATGGGTACCCCCTGTTCTGTAGGAACCTCTACAACAAGAGGATTGACTTGGTTAGGGGTTGCCTTTGAGGTCAGCCCTTTACTGTTATCTACAAAAAGGTTCTTCCTGTGTCTGGGACACTCTTACATTCCCTGACTCCCTGGTAGGTATGAATACCCAATTCATCCATCATCAGAATCATCTTCTAAGCAGCATCACCATCTAGGTCTAGCCGTGTCTTTGCAACAAATAAATGGATTCTCCTAGGAATTCTCTTAGCTGATGGTCCTTTCTACTAGCCATCAGGAAGTCTGATGAATTCCCCAATAGATAATAATTGGTTTTGAGGCATTATTTCATAGGGTCTGGACGATTCTCTGGGGCTATTTTGTAAACAGAGAATACATCTGGTCTCTCTACTACCTGGCATAGAGTAAATTTCCATTGGTCTGCTAATTTATGGGTTCCTTACACAGCAAGATTTCTTAGCAGAGCCCTTCAGCCTGGATGGAGATCTTGATTAACTTGAGCATGTAATGATGCTTGTTTCTATCACAGTTTTTCAGAGCTGAGGCTCCAGCTTGTCGGCGTATCTCCTTCAGCCTATCTCTCAATGGAGACACATACCGATTTTTGGTCTATACATCTTCTCCTTCTTCTGAAATTCCAAAGCACAAGTTAATAGACAAATATGGTTCTTAGCCAAACAGCAAATTAAGGCTAAGACCCATGCTATAATTTCTAATATCATTATATGCACGCATTAGAAATGCTACATGTTGCTTTCCCAGAGGTTTCTTCTCTGACCTCAAGTGTTCTAACATTCAGCAAAGACTAGTGAGGACATTCAAATGGTAGAAACACTAAGGTTTTCCATGATTGTAGTATGATAATGTTCTAGACTTCCTGATCCCTGCAAGAAAAATATCCCCTTAATTAATTTGCTTTCAAAACCTCTACATTAGGGGGACTGCTGACACTTTGAAAGATTTTTTCCCATAACACTTTAGTATCTTCTTGTTTCTGATTAGCTATTCCTAAACATAAAATTGATATTGTCAGTCACCAAAAGGACATGGCTCAAGTTCAAATTATCTCCTTCCAGTCCCAGAAAGGTAATATACACAAGTTCTGAACACTTACTGTTCCCTGTACTCTCCAAGAATGAAGTTTGTGTTGGTAGCTTGCCTTTGAATGCATGAAACATTGATCACATTTTTTATACAGCTAACCGCTGACATTGGTGACCAATAAAATCTCCGTCACACTGTTAAGAGGTTCTCTCGTCACCCAAATGTGCATAGTCATCACATGATGCCTTCATAGCCATAGAGCAAAATGCATGTGCAGCATCAACTTTTTCCTGTTATCACGTGTGTGCTTAGTTATAGCCCAGTACAGTGTTCTATGTCATAGCTCCACCTCATGCCATTGTCTCACCAAAAGGCACCCTCCAAGGAAAGAATCAAGTTCCTGAGGTCAGTTCTCCACCATTTTTATTTCGTATCACTACTTATAGCTGTTTTTCTGTATTTGTTCTTACCACCAGTCATCCAAGGTCAACTCATCCAGAGAAGGTTAGTTTCTTGCCATTAACTCTACATACACTGGTGGAAAGTTCAAAGCTCTATGATGTGCTTGCTTAAATTGCAGCTCAATTCCTGGAAATCACCAATGACCTTTACACCTTCTATAATTATTAGCATATCTACAGCATTATTCAGCCTATGGGACAAAGCATCCGAGTCCATGTTAGTCTATCCTAGACAACAGTCATTAGCTTCTATTTGGTCAATTTTAATTTCAGGGAGTTTTTTCCCTAGGTAAGGTTTTATAATTCTTGTTCCAAGCTATTAGTTTTCTTTCCAAATTTCATTCTGCAATAGTTCCGATTTCTTCTCCGAAGTTTTCCTCTAGTGCTATAATTTGGTTTTTAAAATCATTTTGGCTTTTTCTAACTGTTGCTTAATCTCTTCTACAATTCTAGATGGACTCGGGTCCTCAACTGCTTTTCACCCTGGAATGCCACCCCCACCCAGTCCAAGTCCCTTTGTCGGTTGGCCACGGATCTGTGATTAGGAATGGAGTAGTGAGCAGCAAAGCTTCTGGATGGCATCTGTTCCCACTTCCTGTATAAGTGTGTTAGTCCTCCTTTATGGGTTTGGGACCTCTTCTTTCCCTTGGGCATAGTCTCGGTCTTCTTTCAGGCATTGTGAGCTAGGAGGCCTTCTGTCTCCAAAATCACCCAGAATGGCACAACACTGGATCGTATAGAAAAATCACAGCTCATCTCCATTCATAAATGCATCTGATCAGAATGGTATATTGATAGATACGGCAGGACACCCATCAAGCCTGAGGGGAGCTGACCATTTCTTTTGTTGTTGTTCAGTCATGTCTGACTCTTGGTGACCCAGAAATGGATATAGGCAGTGGAACTATCAAGTAGCACCCTGTTCTGCACCCAGTGCTAGTGTGGGGAGCCCTATGCAATCTCTTTCTGACCAGTTGCCCAATCTCCTCACTGTCTCTGAGCTGAGAGCTCCTGACTCTGCTGCTGTGGCTGCCACCAAGGCCCACAGCTGGCATTGCTGCCACCTGCGCTTGAAGTCAGTTCCCACCCCAATGTTAAAGACCTCTCCTTCCAATCTCATAAGTTGTCTTGGACTAGAAAAATGTTTCACTCTGACCTTTGGTTGGCTCTGTCACTTTAGAACTCAATTTGAGACACTATTTTAAAGTTGTTTGGAGGGGAATGTTGGAAGAGCTTGTCTGTAGGCTTCCTCTGACATCTTCATTCTGGTAGATGATTTCATAATTCCCATTTTACGTATGAACAAACTGAGGCTGACATTTTAAGTGGCTTGCCCAGGGTCACGCAATTAGGAAGTGTCTGAAGCTGAATTTGAATGCAGGTCTTCCCAATTTCAGGTTTAATACGCTGAAAACAGATTGAGTTAGGGAACCTATATTTGAATTCCACTCTGCTACTTACTACTTAATATCTGAATGACATTGGGCAAACCACCACACATTTCTGGGCCTCAGGCTTCTCATCTATTAAATGGATTAATTAATCTCTAAATTCTTTTCCACCAAAGTGGTGGATTGAGATAAGGGAGAGGAAGAATCTGCATCATGTGTCTCTGATGAGGGTCTGATAGTCAAGATTTGTAGATAACTAACACAAATACATCGGAACAAGAGCTATTCCTCACCAGATAGCAGAACAAATAGTTTTCTAAAGAAAAATTGAAAGTCATGTAAAAGTTTGGTCCAAATCATTAATAACAAGAAAAAATGTAACTCTGGAGTTTTACCTCACACCCAGCAAATTAGCAAAGGTTCTAAGTGATGGCAAAGGTTGTGGAAGGTATCTCTCAACATACTGTTGATGGAGCGTGAATTTCTCCAACCATTATAGAAAGCAATTCAAAATTAGGATAGGAATTTTATTAAAATAGCCCTACTCTTTGACCAGAAATTCCACTGCTAAGCGTGCATCCCAAAGAACTCAAGGATAAAAAGAATGACCCCACATATGCCTAAATATTTATAGCAACACTTTTTGTAGTAGCAAGGAACTAGAAACAAAATAGATACCCAAAGACTGAGAAATGTCTAAACATATGTGTTGTCCCATAAGATACAATGAATATGAAAAGCATAAAGAAGCATTCTATGAACTGATGCAATGTCAAAGAAGGAGAACCAGAAAAACAATATAAAGAATCCTTATATTAGCGTTAAATGGAATGTAGAACAAAGAAAAATCAAAATCTAGGCAAGGCCTTGTGCTAAACTCTGAGGATACAAAGATCCTATATTCTTAGTAAGCAATACTGATGCCCTCATAATTTATTGGACTGTGCTGACTGGTTATGATTAAGACAACTGCAAATGTTCTTTCCATTCACAAATTATTTTATATTGACTAATTTGTACACATGTTGCATTCTCCCTATCCTGCAGCAGAAAGTACACTTCTGAAGGAGGAAGTGTCTATTTTATTTTTGTGTTGGAATTGAAAATGCCTAGTATAGTGCCATCCACATAGTAGGCATTTAATGTATTTGTTCAATTGTTGAATTGGTTTTAATCAAATGGGAAAGATCATATCACAGCCACCAACTACTATGGTTTCTCTCCTACGTGCAACTGTGGTCAGTGTTTCTGCAGCACCATTTCATCTCTGTGGGGGCATAGGTTCACTGTACTTACCTAAGGGTGCTTTGGAGCAGAAGTCAACGTGATAGAATGAGGGGGTAGAAGATCTGCACTCTAATGTCAAAGATTGGCTGCCTCTTTTTTCCTTCCACTACCCTGAAGATTTGGATTTCCTCATTAGCACTTGGGGGATGGCAATGATTGATGACTATCTCTGGGACCAAGCTTGCTGAAGAATATTTGAGCTATGACAATAGAGAAGCCGCTCTTGCCAAATTGAGACTTGTTGTCTTCCATGAGGTGATAAGGTTGGCTGGGCCTGCTACCGTCACTATTGCTATGGTCAGAGTCTTAAATGTCCACCCAAGACTGCCAAAGACCTGTGCTAGGGAAGTATTCCAGAATAATCTTGAGTCCCAAGAATGGCAGCTTTGGTGACCCCCATCAGTCCAGCAAGCTGAAGGCGAAGAGTACTTCTCTCATGGCCCCTCCCTTGATTTCCCCTATTGTGGACCTATGAGATGAGGTCTAGGACACACACCTCTCCTTCATTCCTTTTCCATCATCTGCTGTTGCAAAAGCTTTGAGAATCACATGGTCACACCTAAGGACTGGAATGGCAAGCAGAAAGAAGTATGCAAAATGGCTGGAAGGACCTAGCTCTATCTAAAAGCACTTAACCTATTTCCTTTCATTTTTTCACATACTCAATAAACTATATGGCAACAGGCCATAGAGTAGCCGAGGCCTGTGAATGTGAAGGGTTCTGACCAATTTCAGGTTGAGGGTTCCATAGCTACAGATTTTTTAAATTATTATTTGCAGTAATATTCCTTTTCATTCCTAGATAACTCCAAATTCAGCCAGCATGTTTTAATTGCTCAGAACTAGCGAGCATCTGAAATGGGTGTGAGCTGATCATCATCTGGTGGCCAGTGGAGATACTGCAGTTTTTAGGAAGCTGATCCCACACATGCCCCAGAGATAGGGCTAGCAGCTTAAGGAGAGTGTCACCTGGTGGGCAAACAGAATATTGACGTAGCCAGCTTTACGAAAGGCAAAACTAGAGCCAGTTCGAACTGTTTTCACTGCAACATCTCTATTGTATTGTCCCAAGTGTCATGTTCAGGGCAAACAGTCATCAGAGAGATTGAAAACCTCATTGTTTCATGATAGAGCCTTTCTATGAGAATTTTCCTGCCAGTAGCTGGCGCTAGGGGCATTTTGTGCTCATTACAAATGCAGCAATAACCACCTCTTTTCACAGAAAATCATCGCTTGTAACATACCTAAATAGGTGTCAAAAGTCAGAATAATCAAGTCCCTTTAAGAACCAAGATGGATAGAGTAGCACAATTTACCTTTAACCCTCAGTTCACATCTAAAGAGATGCTTCCTGGGCCTCAGACCAAGCACACTTTTGCTTCTGGGTTCCATTCACCCAGTCTTCTCCATATATGCCTTCGATCTGCTTATTCAGACTTTGACTTTGAGCCTTGGTAACTCAGGCCTTTGCTCTGGGTTTGATTCCTAATTCCCCCAAGAAATAGATTTTGCTCATGAAACTTGCCCCCATCTTCCTGTGGCAGTATCTAGTAGTCTTTTTCATTTCTGCATAACACAGGGACAGGGCATGGACTGGACCTGAGTTTTTGCTGGCATATGGAACTCCCTCTACCATTACAGATTGGCAAAGCACCTGAAACTTCTAGCCTTAGAGTTTCCTAGGGCACTGAGAGGTTAAGTGAACTTACTTAGATTCCCTCAACCAGTATGTGTTAGCAGTGAGACTTGAGCCCATGTCTCTCTGGCTTTAAGGTGGGCCTTCTACACCAACACACCACAGCAAAAGATTAAAAAAAAAAAGCTTGAAACTTAAGCCAGTAGCCAGACCCTACAGACCTCTTTCTGCTACTGGTGCTTGGACCTGAGCTACTGAAGCCTTCTACGCTGAGAGAGCTAATTGTTAGGAACTTTTTTTCTAACATGACAATTCTATTACTAAAAATCTGTGATATCCACTCCCTCCATCTACATAGCCACTACCCAGGTTCAGGCCATCACTGCCTCTTACCTGGACTACTATAATGTTTCAATAGTTCCCCGTTGTCTTACAGTAAAAGACATATGCCTATTGTGTGATGTACATTTGTAATTATTTAAAGCTGACAAAATCTATCTTTGCAATGTCCACCCAATGCTCCCAGTTCTGCCACTTGAACCCAGGAGAGTAAGTCTAATCCCTCTTTCACATGACAGTTTTTCAAATACTTAAAAGCAGTTCCCAAGGTCTTCCTAAACCTTCTCTTTTCCAGGCTAAATTTATCCCTAGCTATTTCAGCCCATGCTCATTTGGCATGGTCTCCATTCCCTTCAGCATCCTGGCTGCCCTCTTCTGCATGCATTCCAGCTTGTCAATTGAATTAAATTGAATTAAAAACTTATCTAAGATGTCAGAGAGACAGTTGAGGGAGTCAGGGTTCCTGAAACACCCTACAAAATACATTAAAAGGAAGCACCAAAAAAAGGAGCTAAAAACACACAAGAAAATAAAAACTAAACAATGTTGAAAATGAGCAAAACAAAGAAGATGTTGATAGAAATTTAAAATGCTAAAGAATAGTTGGATGAGCTAAAGTTTTAAAGCAGGAGGCTGGAAAAAGAAATGATGCAAATTATCCCTGAAGATGTCCTAAAATGGATCACTGGCATACCAAAAGAAATTAAACAAAAATTGGCACCGATAAAAAAGTCACAAGGACAAATAAAAGGAAGTTTTGAAGGAAAGCTTTTAAAACCACAAAGAAAGGAGAGAAAATAATTAAGAAAACAATCAGTATGCAGAATACAATTTTTGTTTAATCCATAAGAGCAGCCAGGCAGCTAAAAGCAAGAACTTAAATAAGAACTCATTGAATTATGTCAATCATTGGAAAATATGAAGACATTAGCAACAGACCTGAAGGAAAGATCACTGTCCAGCAACTCAAGATTACTTAACATTTCAGATAACTTAGGAAAACAAAGGAATCTAGATGGAAATATATTGAATTAATTAACTCAATTCAATTAATTGAATTTATCCCTTCCTTAGGCACACACTCCACATTTTATATGACACAGATGAAGCTGTTTTTATTGATGGGTGATGGGGCAATAAGTGAAGAATTTATTCTTGTGCTCTCCTGTGATTTCACAGTAGAGGCTCATTTCTGATCAATGGACATAGTCTCCCCTTGACTATCTTTTAGTCACTGTGCCCACTTTAGTCTCAGGATCCCTACCAACAAAGCCTTGGTCATATGAAAGAAGGCTTATTAGTCTGAAAGAAATCCCTGATAATCTCATGAGAAAATAAGTCATCACAGCTACACCTGAGAACATAGGATATTACAACACTGAAGCATGGGATGACTATAGATTAAAAGTTAGAAAAGAATTTTATTCTGATTCATCTGGTTCAAGGGTTCTTAACCTTTTTTCTATCACACGCTCCTTTGGCAGCGTAGTGAAGTCCATGTATCCCTTCCCAGAATAATGTTTTTAAATGAATAAAATTAAAAAGAACTCAATTATATTGAAATACAGATAGCAAGATTTTTAAAGTTTACAGACTCCAGGTTAAGACCTCCTAATCTAATTGAATATTTTCATTTCACAGAGGCAGAAACTAAGGTTTATTTATTTTTCTACATTTGACTTGACAATGTCATGAATGCAGAGACATAGTCATCACTTTACGCCATAAATATTCAATTATGAGTCCCTGATAATGAGATAAGCTAAGATATGTTATGAGGCAGAATCTTTAATGGTTCAAAACTACTGGGGCAATCAATAGTATGAACCTGGAGGTATTATTTCATGGAGGAATTATGTTTTATTTGGGGAATCCCTCCCTGATGAGTCCTGATGGTACAGCCACTTAAAAACAAAATCCTCTGTGTTGTATAAGCAAGGCTATTTGTGTAATGTGCATTTGCAATGCATTGAAAGCTGGCCAAGGCTAGACAATATAAAGCATACACAAAGTCCCTCAGGGCCTAACTAAATAGGATAACTATGTTTGTTTGCTTGGGGTTTTTTTTAATTGTCTGTTTTGTGCCTGGCCTATTTAGGATTGTAAAATGACTAAGATAAATTCTCATGTTCTCATTTTCTGGGGAGACACGGACTTGTCTCCCTGTAAGGAGGTTTGAATGAGAAGACTCTAAATATTACAAAGATCCACCTCTATTCTTTCTTCCTTAATCTTTGTTCTAGTTTGTGTAGTGCCTTCTTCTGGGAGCTTAGCTTTAATTATCAGTGAGTAGGTACAATTAGCCCAAAACAAAGGTATTTACTAAGATTGCAGAAGAGATGGCTTTTTATAGTAGAGATGATAGGGGGTGATTGAAGCATTGCAGTAGTCCAAGTGAGAGATGACAAAGGCCAGAACTAGCTCAGTGACTGTATAATTGGAGAGAAAGGGAGGAATATCACAGGTATATGGAGGTAGAATTATTAGGTTTGATGACAATGTATAGAGGTGAGAGGAGGTGAGTAAGATTGAAGACTCAAGAATGATTCTGATGTTTCAAATCTGGGTGAAGCTAAAGAGGTTCTCAATAATCTCTGTACCCAATGGTCCAAGACAACTGGAACATAGGATTACTTAGATAATTTTGGAAAACAAGGGAATCTAAATGGAAATATATTGAATTAATTCAATGTAATTAATTGAATTTATGCCTTGTCTAATATTATATGTTCCTAAGTTCAGTACTGCTATGATAGCAAGGATAGCAGGGTCCTCAGTAGAAATAAGGAATGTTGCAATCACTACATAATTGCCTTTCTGCTTAGAGTCTCTCCTCCCTAATCCATCCTCCACAAAACTGCCAAAGTAATATTCAAGTATAGGTCTTACCATAGGATTAATTGTAGATTTGGAGTTGAGAGGTTATCTAATCCAAATCTCTCATTTAACAGATGAAGAGGGGTTAAATGTTTTTCCACACACTTTCACATGGGTAGTAAAAGGCAGAGCTGAGATTTGAACTCAGGTCTATATCATTCCCCTATTTAATAAAACTTGAGTAGCTCCCTATTACTTGTAGTATCAAATACAGACTCCCTTGGGGGCCATCTCCAGTCATTCTGATTTATATCTTGCCACTGAACTCAGATGGCTATGGAGGAGAAAGTGAGGCCGGTGACTTTGGACAGCCCTCCCTCACTTAAATCCAATTCACTTGCAAGTCATGGCATCACCTCCCTGATGTCATGGTCCTCCTTAAGAACAAAGGACAAACAACAACCTGTATGAGATGCCCCACTGCGGACCCAACTGGCCAGTTCCAGTTGGGCTATGCAGGCCATCCCTTCCTTTCTTCCTTCTTTCCTTTCTTCCTCCATCTCCCTTCCTCCCTTCCTTTGTTCCTCCCTCCTTCTTTCTTCTCTTCCCTTCCTTTCCCTTCCTTCCTCTCTTTCTGTACACATAAGGCATCATACCCTTACCTGTGGCTGTTCTGCCCAAAGGAATATAAATTTTGATAGCTGAAACCTCTAAAGATATCTTGAGGTTTATGGCCTAGATTTTTTCTTAAGGCTCATGCCTTAACCCCAATTCACTCTGGCTCTCATTGATTGGCCAACAATAGGTGCCAGCCCAAGCCCCACTTAATGGTCATTGTTTGGGCTCTGATTACCCCAGAGTAAATGTAAATAGCAATTGTCGCTGTTTTTCTTCAGAAACCCTGAGGGTCTTCTCCTCCAAAACTGATTTTTCTTGACCATATAAAAAAGGCCATTCTTTGTCTCTTTTCTTACCTAGCCTTAATCACTGAATGGACATCGCCTCAGTCTAACTGAGACCTGGGAAAGATCTCAGCATCCAGGGCTGTCTCTAATCACCCTCATTCATATTTTGCCATTGGACCCAGATGACTCTGGAGGAGAAAGTGAGGCAAGTCACTTTGTACAGCCCTCCCTCATTTAAATCCACTTGCAATGACACTTGCAAGCCATGGCATCTTCTTCCTGACACCAGTCCTCTTCCAGAATGAAGGACAAACAACAACAGACCCCCTTATTTGTCATTTAAAGCTCTCTTCACAATCTGGCTCCAACCTACCCTTCCAGTCTTTTATAAATTATTCCCCTTCATACAGACATCAGTTCAGCCAAATTGGCTTTCTTGATATTCTTCACAAATGTCATTTTATTTCCTTCTTCTGGCTTTGTACAGGCTGTTCTCTTACCTGGTCCACACCTGCCCTGTGGAATACTGAGCTTCCTTCAGAGCTTAACTCCTATGCTACCTCCTACCAGAGTTTCTACTCTCCTACCCAAAATTACCTTGTTTTTTACTGTCTATATGCTTATATGGATATAGGTCTCTTCCTAGAGGATGTGAGATCTGGAAAATGGGCAGGATTATGGCAGGTAAGGTGGAGGAATGGAGATAATGAATTGTGTTTTGAATATGTTGAATTTGAAATTCTTATGGGACATTTAAGTGGAGATATCCGGCTAATTTGTTGGTGGTATAGGATTAGAGGTCAACAAAGAAATGAAGGCTAAATATGTAGATTTGAGAGTTGTCAGGACAGAAATGATAATTGAGGCCACAGGAGCTGATGAGATTGTCAAAAGAGAGAATTAAAGAGAGGGGAAAGAGTCTTAAGATGGAGAACTCAGAGGTGCACCCACACAAAAAATCTGTGTGGAACATGAATGATGGTCCAAGGAGTCTGAGAAGTGGTCAAAGAGGAAAGATAAGAACCACAGCTAATATGGCAGAGAGATAAACACCGGTCTTTGAAAGCTAATGCTCTTTCTATTATACCAGCACTTTCATGGAAGCTAGTTTAGAACTAGGATGTGAATGTCAGAAAAAAACTAGGCTAAGTGGTTTTCACTTTTTCCTGTTTTACCATGGTCTCTGAAGCAGGAGCTAAGGCATGACTTCAAAGAGGCTGTGTCAAGACCCCATGGTGTGTGTGATCAACTAATAAGAGAAGAGATTTACTTCCTCTAAGCCAATTGATGGCTTAGATTTAATGGAAAACACATAAAGCAGACCTTGAGAAGCAGAATGTGGACAAGAACAGAGATGGCAAGAGGTGGAAGAGCCAGGTTAGAAGGGAATATTCACTTCTAAACACAGGTTGGGCTCAGCTTATTGAAGTAAGGAGAATTGGGTTAGAGATATGAGCTCAACATCAGGATTAGGAAATAAAGTGAAAGTTCCTTCTGATATTAAAGGCCCTGCACAATCTATGTGCTGTACCTGGGTCTGAGTTCAAATCCTGGCCCTGCAATGTATTTCCTGTGAGACTATGAATAACTCACTTCATTTCTCTGGGTCTCAGTTTTCTCATCTGTGAAACGGACATGTTGAACTATAAATAGAGGATCTCTAAGGTCTCTTCCACCTTTAAATCTTTTGATCCTATGTTTGAACCTTGTTTTTTACTATTCCCCTTCCCAGTCCTATACAACATTTTTTAAAAAGAACAGAAGTCTCAATCTGTGAATTTATCAGTATAGGGAACATCTAACGTAGAAATGAGCAGCTAGGTGGCACAGTGAATAGAGGGCCACACCTAAAGTCAGGAAGACTCATTTTCCTGAGTTCAAATCTGACCTTGGACACTTCCTAGCTATGTGACCCTGGGTGAGTCACTTAACCCTATTTGCCTCAGTTTACTCATCTGTAAAATGAGCTGGAGAAAGAAATAGCAAGCTACTCCAGTGTCTTTGCCAAGAAAACCCCGAATGGGGTCATGAAGAGTCAAGCATGACTGAAAAACAGCTGAACGACAAAAATGTAGAAATCCTTCCACTGATGCAAATCACTAAATCATTTGAACTTTCGGTCTTAAAGAATTAAACTTAAATGGTCATGCAACCATTATATATCTGAGGAAGAACTTGAATCTAGGCCTTCCTGACTCTATCTGTTATGCCTTCTTCTATCCTTTATACCAACATTGTATTTTATATTGTACATATTCCATTTTCTTTACTGGCAAAATGTTCCTACTGTCCATCTCCTAGTCACATCCTTTCCTCTCCTATGTTCTTTCCCTTACTCGTACTATCCCACAATTGAAACAGGCTTCTCAATTCTAGCTTCCCTTTGTTAAAACTATTCTTCCTTCAAGGCTTGGTTTAGACCCACCTCCTCCATGAAGCCTTCATTGATTCTCCCAGTTAAAAATGAACTCCCTCCTCTCAAATTTCTCGTAAGATTTTGCCTAGATCTTTTGCTTGCCCCCATTATATTCTCCCTTACATTATAATTATTTGTATGTATGCTATATCCTTTTTCCTCTCTCTACTAGTAGCCTATAAGTTCTTTGAGGACAGGGACTGTTCAATTTTTTTCTTTTTCTTATGAAAGAACAAAGGGCCTTGAACACAAGAGGCACGTAATAAATGTGTATTTACTTGAATCAGAAGTCACAAAGCCTTAGAGCCCAAGATCAGAACACCAGGTGTTAGTGTTCAGCTGCAGAGCAAGGCTGGTGATGAGGACAAATTTAATTCAACAAATAATTATTAAATGCCTTCTATGTTTATAGTCTTGTGCTATGCTGTGGAAAGAGATATGAGCATTAAGTGTTCCTGATCTCACAGAGCTCACTATCCTCTTAGGGGATCAAGGCAGTGACCCATAACCAGATAATTTTAAAATAGAAGATAACATATTGAATACATTAGAGAGAGGTGAAAACCTAATAGTAAACCCAATCCAAGAAAAGAAAAACCATTTCCCACTGGGAATCCAAGGAGATTTCATGGAGTAGATGCCATTCAATATTTCTTGGACAATGATAAATACGACTCCACCTTCTTTTGAGACTAAGTTGGCTGGCCATGATTGGAGAGGCCCTTGATCATTTCTAGGTAATGACCTCAGAGATCAACTGGTCCAAACTCTACTCTCCATGTTCATTTTCTTCAGAAAACATTAGCACAAAAAGAGGAAATAGCCTTGCCCAAGGTCACAGCTACAAATATCCCAGTCCCTGAAGCTCAAGAAATGGCTCTGTTTCCAAATTTCATTTAGAAAAGGGAAAGAAAAAAATTGTGTCACTAGATTCTGCAAAGGCAGCCACTTTTAGCTGCAGTGTGATTGTGCCTAGGATGTAAATCTATTGTCACTACAGATAACATAGGAAAGAATTACGCATGCTGATGAAACATTTTTATTCCTCTCTCAGACAGCTTATGCCCCAAGAAATCTTTACCATGTCAAGCCTCAGCCCAGGTAGAAGCTAACATATTCTTTCTGTAGTATCTTGGATAACAGGCCAATTCTTAGTTTAATAATGAGCTTTTTAAGCAGGTTGATGGAGTTATAAGCAGGAAAGACAAGGAGCAGAGTTCGAAGGAAATGAACCTTCAAACCACAGTTTGGAAGTTATTTCAAAATCAGAATAAGTATAAATGGCTCTGTCCTAGTAATCAGGAATTCAGAAAATATTGGAGAGGGAAAAGACACCTACAGAGTTTTGGGGAAATTGAACCTGATGCAGACCCTCAGTCAAAGTAGATAGAGATGTGGTGTAGTAGCAAGAATGATGGTCTAGGAGTCAGGACCCATCTCTGATGCTATTTCACAAGACCTGAAAGCCATTATGCAATATAAGAAAGATTTCTGGACTTAGAGTCAAGAAAATATGGATTTGAATTCCAGCTCTGATTTGGCCTTGGGCAAGTCACAACTTCTCTGTGCCTGAGTTTCATTATCTAAAAAGTGAAAAAGTTGGAGAAGAAACTCTAAGGTCCCTTCCAGCTCTATAACTACAATCCTGAGGCACCCTAGAGATAAACTAGTTCTATTCCCCTCTCCCACCTCATCTTTCAGAAGAGTAAAATGAAACCCAGGCAGAGAGACCAATGAAGACAGTGAAGCAGCAGGAAGAAGTACAACAAAAGCCTACCCACAACTACTAGACAAAGACCCAGAAAACACAAACATTTAAGTGCCCACTTTATGTCAGGCACCCTGCAAAGTATGGGGGATACAAAAAGAAGCAATAGCATGGTCCTGCCCTCAAAGAGCCTGCAGTCTAACTGGGGAGATGACATGTAAACAAATATATACAAATAAGCTATATACAAGATAAATAGGAAATAATTAATAGAAGGAAGGCACTAGAATTAAGAGGTATTGGGAAAGGCTTTCTGTAAAAGATGGGATTTTAGACGGGATTTAAAGGAAGTCATACTGAGTCTAAGAAAAATCACAATGAGTCATTTCTCCAGCCCATGTCATCAAGGAGACACACTAAGAAGTCTGTAAGGCCATAAAGCACACTGCCATGAAGGACAGGGACTTAATGTAGACCTGCCTTTGGCATTACACTAGATGAGGAAAGGTCCCTGATCTGACACAGAGGGGCCCGATCTTGTGTAGGAAGCAAGAATCTCTGTCCACTCACTGTCCAATGCTAGGTTGCATATTCAAGGTGGACCTGTGCCTAAGAGTGGCAGAACAGTGCAAAGAGTTGTCCCAGGTACTAGGCTGTGTGCTAAAGGAGGAGAAAATGTAGAAGCAAACAAAATAAACAAACAAAACCTACCATAAAGAGTTTTGTGATGATAAAGATGATCAATACACAAATCTAGAGGAAGAAAATGACTCAAAAATAACGACATGCAAAGAAAAATGCAAGATAGACACAGGCTTAACCAGAATTCCTAGGAGAAATGAATTCAGAGTTAAACAAGACAGAGCTAAAATGATTTTAGAAATGAAATGAGAGTGCCATAGGAAACACTTGGAAAAGAAAGGAGAGTTCCAGGGTGCAAAATTCAGAAAATAAATGGGGGCTATGAAAGAAAGAATTGGAAAGAGAATTAAACAGTTTAGCACAAGAGGCACAAACTCTTACCCAAAAAACAGACTCATTAAAATTTAAAATGAACCAAATAAAAATTAGTGACTCTATGATACAATAAGAAATATTAAAACAGTCAAAAGATTGAATAGTAAATGAAAGTATAAAGTATTTTATATCTAAAACAACTGATCTGGAAAACATATCCAAGAGAAATAATTTAAGGGTCATTAGGTATTGAAATCCATGACACAAAAAATCTAGACATAATGTTTCAAGAACTCATGAAGCTACACCAATCTCTTAGAATCACTCTTAGAAAAGTGAAAATAAAAAGAATCTACTAGTCACTCCCTGAAATAAACCACAAAATGAAAATTCTCAGAAACATTATCACCAAAATCCAGGACTTCCAGTTAACAGAGAAAAATATTGCAAGCAGCCAGAATGAAAGAATTCAAGTACAAAGGAGCCACAGGTAGGATCAAACCAGACTTAGCAGCTCCTCTATAAAGGAACAGAGAATATCATGGAATCTTACATTTCAGAAGGCAAAATACATATGCATGCAACCAAGCATAACTTACCCAATAGATAAAGGGAGAGACTAGTGGAAAACAAAACAATCTCCAACCAGGGAGGGTATAAAAGAAAATAAAAAAGGATTAAGAATCTATTATTGGGCTCTGGGTGAGGCAAAGAAAAGAGAGATAGGAGCTGAAGCAATAAACCTTCAGCACTAGTATTCATCACACTCTTCTCTCAATACCTTATTTTTTTTTAAAGGTGAGAGGGGCCAGAAAGTTATAATGACCCAACACACTTTCAAAGAACTCATGACAAAACATACTACCTGACTCCTGACAGAGAGGTGATGATTGACTCAAGGCACAAACTGAGACATATTTTCTTGGACATGATCAATGTAGGAATTTGTTTTTGATTGACTATGTATATTTATTTTAAGAGTTTGTTTTTCTTTCCTTTTTAGTTGAGGGTAGGGTGAAGTGAGAATGTAAATTTTCATGAATTAAAAAACAAAATTTAAAAAAAATGAAGGTACAGGTTTAATAAGATTAGAAGGGGAATGGTTGAGTAGAAAATCAGAGCAAGTTTCTCTGATAAAGGTCTCATTTTTAAGATGCATAAGTAACAGATTAGAATTTCTAAAACTAATAACCATTTGCCAATTGATAAGTGGTCAAAGAATATAAACAATTTTCAAAAGAAGAAATCCAAGTTATCAGTGGCCAACTTTTTTTAAATGTTCCAAATTAATTATCAGAGAAATCAAATGAAAACAACTCTGAGCTTCTGCCATACAAGCCTCAGCCTGGCAAAGTTGACAAAAAAGAAAAATGACAAATATTGGAGGTGCTGCAGGAAAAAAAGGCACATCAATGCATTATTGGTCGATCTGTGAATTGGTCCAGCCATTCCAGAAAGCAATCTGGAACTATAAACAAAAAGTTACTAAACTGTACATGTCCTTTGACACAACAGTATCACTATTAGGCCAATACCCCAAAGAGATCAAAGATGTTCAAAAATATTTATAGTGGCAAAGAACTGGAAACTCAAGGAGGGATATCAGTCAGGGAGTGGCTGAACAAATGATGTTAAATGAATGCAATGAAACATCATTGTGCAATAAGTAATGACAAAAGGGATAGCTTCATAATAAGCTGGAAAGGCTTGTCTGAGCTAATATACAGTGAAATGAGAACAATTTGTATAATAGCAACAACATAGCAAAGACAAACAACTTTGAAAGACTTGAGAATTCTGATCATACATTGACCAGACATGATTCCAAAAGACCAACAATAAAGAATTCTGCCCACATCTTGACAGAAAGGTGATAGACTCAAGATGTAGATAGGAGAAAAATTTACAGGGCCAATGTAGGAATTTGTTTCACTTTGATTATGCATATGTAACAACAATGTTACTAGTAGCTACTGTGGAGGTGTAAAGCCAATAACACCAGCACACAGGAGGGCTGCTAGCACAGGTTCTTTGATCTGCTTTTCTAAGGAAAGCAACTTTAAGGGGTTTACAATCGCATGTTAACTAAACATACATGCATCATTCATTTAGTTCAGGGGAAAAAGACAATACTCTGCACTTCAGAGAAAACACAAACAGAAATTACAAGCAGAAATTATATAAACAGAGCAAATAACACAAATCAGCAGACAGGTCTGTCCATAGCAATACATACATAGTTACCAGAGAGAGAAGCACCAACATCTGAGTTTTCAAAGCTGGGGAGCTCCTTATCACATGAACACACCTCCAATGAGTGAGCCCCAAAGCAAAATGCTAACTCCAGAGTATATATATACACTTCTTTAGGGTCAGAGGGTATCACAACCATGTGACTCAAATTCATATGATTTAGGCTTTCTTGTAACTTAAACAGGTCATCAAAGACTCTTGATTAAAACAAATGCAAGACTCAAGCAAAGGCACTTGATTGCCTTAATGCTCAGAAGCATTCTATGTAACAGTAATCAGGGCAGGATTTTTTGCTGTTCTTCTCTTTTGGGAGGCTAAGGTTATCAAGTGCCTTTAATGAGTCTGGCCTTTGTTTGAATAGGGCAGGTAAAATGGGATCTTTGGTCTTGGAATGCTTCTCAGCAGTGGAGGGGGGGGGGGAATCATTGATTTGTATATGATGTGGTGCTGGTGGTTAAGGAGCTTTCTTACACCCTGGTTTCCAATAAGCTAAATGTTAAGTTGGCCCCAGCCCTCAGGGTCCTGAACAGGGTATATGTGTTGGAAGGTTGGCGTTTGACTTTTGGGGGCACGCTCATTGAAAGACTGTAGGTGATGAGACTCTGGGCAAGCTGTTGAAAAAAGCCCCCCCCACCCCATCTTTGATAACCCAGATGTTGGTACTTCTCTGGTAACTATGTATTGCTATGGATAGACTGCTTTGTATTATCTGCTCTTTTTATAATGTATGCTTGTAATTTCTGTTTGTACTTGCCCTGAAGTTCAGGGGGCTGATCTTTTCCCCTAAACTAAGTGAATGATATATGTATGTTTAATTAAACTGAGATTGTTAACCCCTTAAAATTCTTTCCTTAGAAAAGCAGATCAAAGAATCTGTGCTAGCAGCCTTCTGTGTGCTCTTGTTTGTCTTTCACCCCCAAAACAGCTGCTAGCCACATTGTTGTTACACCTCAAAAGAAAACAGCAAAAAGTCCCACTTTGCTTACCATTACATTCCACCCTTCCAGGATCTTTGGCCTTACAATCTAAATGGCCATGGATCCTGGAACAAACAGAGGCACGATACTTTGCAATCTCATCACATAATAACTTATTAGTAAGGTGGCCACATAGTCCTAAATAAAACATAACATTCAGCATATTTTATAGCATTCCTCAGAATTCCTACACAGCATATATCATTGTTCAAGAAGCTAAATCATAACATACATAGCAACATCCTTAAGCAAAACATATCATTCAGTAGTATTCCCCAAAATACTTGTTTACGCAAGCAGGGAGTCCCAGACCAGGGTCTTCCCTAGCAGAACATATCATCCTTAAAGGGTAGCAGAAAATACAAACACCATCCACTCCTAGGTCACAGCAAATTACAATCTCCTCAGTCAATACAGTACACAAGTAAAGTCCTTCTTAAGGGTGTGTGCTTCTCCCCACACTGCCATTGCAGGCTTCCTCCTGGCACTCTCAGGTACTGGGATGCTTTAATGAGAAAAATTCCAACACAAATAAAAAAGCCCAAATAAAGTTCTCTTGGGGGTGTGTCCTTCTCCCCACACTACTCTAGCCCCCACTTCCAAATCCTGAGGGGTGGCTGGGCAACAAAGCCAATAGGGTGGGGTCTTTGGGGTCCATGGCACTCCCCCCAGCTACCATAGACAACTCCACTGTCCCCCTGGGTCCCAAACCATCCCAAGGGGGAGCAACAAAAAAGCACAGTCATCAACTTGCTGCAAAGTTTTTATCTTGCCCCAGGGCTGAATTCTGAACTCTTGGGTTCCTCCTCCTCAGGCAGGAGCCAGCCTCTCCTGGCTCTTGCCTGAATCCCAATGCAGGGAGCTCTCCATTCCTGCTCTCACCTCACCAAAGTCGGCACACAGGCAGCTCCCCACTCCTGCTAGGTCAGTATATGGGCACCTCTCTGCTTTTTCTCTCACCTCACTAACCACTCCTGCTGGCTTAATACACAGGCAATTCTCCATTCCTACTCCAGGACTCTGTCTGCTCTGGTCTGGGTTTTGAATACAAAACTGTTTCAGGGTATTCACACCTCCAGCATAGTCTGGAGCTAGGCTAATCCACTCAAGGCCTGACTCTGGCCATCTCCACTTCCACAGGCTTGTTTTACTCCCACAGCTGTTATTCCAACTTCTCTACTCAGGAGTGCTAGTGGGGTAGGGAAGGGGAAGGAGAGTTTATCTCCCAGGGGCCCTGCTCTGGGCACCCGGGAAATCACTCCCATCACTGCTACTTTCCTGATTCCCTTCAGGCCACTGCTGTTCCTAGGTCTCCACAGAACCATAGCCACTGAGGTTTCTGTTTCTTTTTCCATTGGCTGGTATGGGGGGCAGGGGGTGGGAGTGGGACAAAAAATAAATGTTTCTTAATGGAAATAATTAAATTACTTTTTAAAACCCTGAAACCCAGAGCAGTTAAGTGACTCGCAGTTAGTACAGTTAGACTTTACAGTTAGTAGAAGAGCTATACTTCTAACTCCAGAGTCAATGTTCTCTTGTCACAATGTCACATTGCAACCTTGGAAAAGTCGCTTAATTTGCATGACTTCATATGTATAATGGCATTGTGTTTCTTGCCTTAATAGGTAGGGTAGGGGGTGAAGACAGGGAGAGAATTTGGAAACTGAAAATAAAAATTTTGTAAAAAGAAGGGGAGGAGATAACATGGGCATGAAACATTACATATATTTTCAGACTTTTTAAATGTATTGATCAGTTTTGCTGACTTTTTCTCTCTTCTTCTTTGGCTTTTTTTCCCCTTAGAATTATTTGTTGGGGCAGCTAGATGGCACAGTAAGTAGATCACCAGCCCAGGAGTCAGGAGGACCTGAGTTCAAATCCTGCCTTACTAGTTGTGTGACCTTTGGCAAGTCACTTAATCCCAATTGCCCTGCCTTTCCCCCTGCAAAAAAAAATTATTTCTTATAAGGTATGGATTTCTGAGAGGAAAAAGGAGAGATATACTAGGAAAATTATGGAAATTTAAAACAGAAGATATCAATAAAATTTGTTGCAAAAAAATAAAAACAAAAAAGTCATTTCACCTCTTTGGGATCTCCATCCTCTTAAACACTAGATAGGTATAATATTGCATACCTTCCACTACTGGGTTATTACAATAATGGCATGATGTGATAGAAATGATAGTACTTAGTTATATGATGGTGGGAGATAATCATTGCCATAAAAGCATTGCCTCATACCAGTATAGTAGACACAGAGCCATCCTTGAAAGTTCTAGATCTGAGGCTACCTTTGACATATATGGACTATGTGATGCTCAACAAGTCACCTAAATTCCCAGTGTGCCAAGCAACTAAGTAAGGGGCAGAGTATATGTTGGTCTACATTGCTAAACAGTCCCCTTGCTCAATCAATGATTCTCTGCTCCCTGCCAAAGCCAGGTCTTTAGAATAGTCTTTGTGGAAAGAGATTTTCAAAAATATGGATCCACACAAGCTCATAAGGATACAGTGAGAAAGACGGCTGGACAGCCTGCTTTAGATATTCCAGGGCTATAGCCCACTCTGAGGCCCATTTGAAAAAGGTAAATTTTTATGTAGATGTCAGTAAATGAAAATCTATCACGATACCCAGGTGGGGAATATGGACTCTCTAAACCCATAGAGGGCAGCTAGGTGGTATAGTGGATAGAGTGCCAGGTCTGGAGTCAGGAAGACTAATCTCCCTAAGTTCAAATCTGACCTCAGACAATTACTAGCTGTGTGACCCTGGGCAAGTCACTTAACCCTGTTTGACAGTTTTCTCAACTATAAGATGAGCTGGAGAAGGAAGTGGCAAGCCACTCCAGTACCTTTGCCAAGAAAACCTCAAATGGACTCAGAAAGAGTCAGACATGAGTAAAATGACTGAATAACAAACCCATAGAGTTCAATAAGCCTTTAGGTTTCCTTGTGAGATTTTAGGGAAGTGAGTGCCAGTAGCTTGTTTGAAACTCTGGATGTAGAATCATCTGGGTTCTTTCCATCCATTGTATTCCCCAAATCTTGACTGAAGAGACCAGACTCTGAATTTTCTTTGGGGTAAGCTCCCACCTTTTATCCTTTATATGGGCCATGAATTAGTCAGTCAATCAACAGGTATTTATCAAGCACGGACTATGTGCCATGCATTATGCCTGGAGTTGGCTTTGCAAGGGCAAAAAATGAAACGAAGTTAATTAATCATTTCAATTAACAAGCATTTATTTTCTCTCCCCACTCCTACGCACTGCTGAAGAAGGAAAAGCAACCAGGGAAACAGTTTAAGTGTTCTAAGTGACGAACAATGAGCAGGTCAGTTTGATTGAATCACAAAGTGTGGGAGAGAGAAGGATGTCCAAAAAGTATGGAAAGGTATAGTGGGGCCAGGGTGTATAGAGCTTTAAAATCTAAATGATTTAGTTTACATTTTGTTCTTGAGGCTATAAGAAACCACTAGTTGATTGACTAGGGAATCAGATCTGTGCTTAAGGAAAATTATTTTGCTGTAGTGTACAGAATGGACTGCAAGGGAGAGACTAAGAGACTATTATAGTAATCTAGGGCCAGGGGTATGGAACCTGCATATGGCCCTCTAGATTCTCAAGTGCAGCTCTTTGACTAAATCCAAACTTTACGGAATAAATTCCCCTAATAAAAAAATTTGTTCTGTAAAACTTGAACTCAATCAAAATGGACTAGAACCCAAGGACCTAGAAGACCACATGTAGTCTCAAGGCTGCAAGTTCCCACCTCAAATTCTAGGCAAAAGTTGATGAGGGGCTAGACTAAGGTGGTATGAGGAGAGAGAAGGAATCCAATGTAAAAGATACTGTGAAGATAGAAATGGCAAGATTTCACACGGATTGGATATGTAGGATGAGGGGGAGTGAGGAGTGGTAAATAATGTTGAAATTAGAAGATGGTGGCTGGAAAATAGGGACTCACTTAAGCTCTCCCCCAAATCCCTCCAGACACCTGTAAAGAATGGCTCTGAACAAATTCTAGAGCTACAGAACCCACGAAATAACACAGGGAAACAGGTCTCCAGCACAAGAAGGCCTGGATGGTTGCTGGGAAGGGTCTATCACACTGTGCTGGAAGCAAAGCACAGCCTAGCATGGGCTGCACCAGGATAGACCAGGCACTGAGAAGATAGGGTGGAGCAAGTCACAGGGCCATGAATCACTGAGCTGTGGCAGCTACCAGACTTTTGAACCCACAGACGCCCAAAAAAACTTAGCAGGTCAGTGGGAAAACTGCTGGATCAGAGTGAGAGGAGTGTGCGGTCGGCCCCAGTCCTGGGGGCAGCAGAGGTGGTGCGGCTTGGCACACGGCAGCAACAAGAAGCTCCTTCAGCTGCTTCCAGAGCTCCAGTAGTGGTTGCTTCCAGCCCCAGGCCAACCTGGTGGGAGGAATTAAGCGGTGGATCAGACTGGGAGTGCAGGGAGCACTTTGCTGGCACAGAGGCAGGGTTGTGAAAATAGCAATGCAACACCCCTGAAGCTTGGGACAAAACACTCATCATTCTGAAGGCAGTCATACCCTGACAGAAACATCAAGGGTCGAATAGTTGGCTGGGAATATGAGCAAGCAGCGAAAGACTCAGACTATTGAATCTTTTTTTTTTTGGTGACAAAGAAGATCAAAACATACAGCCAGAAGAAGTCAACAAAGTCAAAGAGCCCACATCAAAAGCCTCCAAGAAAAATATGAATTGGTCTCAGGCCATGGAAGAGCTCAAAAAGGATTTGGAAAGGCAAGTAAGACAAGTAAAGGAAAAATTGGGAAGAGAAGTGAGAGTAATGCAAGAAAATCATGAAAAATGAGTCAACAGCTTACTAAAAGAGACCCCCAAAATACTGAAGAAAATAACACCTTAAAAATAGACTAACCCAAATGGCAAAAGAGCTCCAAAAAGCCAATGAGGAGGAGAATGCCTTAAAAGGCAGAATTAGCCAAATGGAAAAGGAAGTCCAAACGACCACTAAAGAAAATACATTTAAAAATTAGAATGGAGCAAGTGGAAGCTAGTGACTTGATGAGAAATCGAGAAATTATAAAACAGAACCAAAAGAATGAAAAAATGGAAGACAGTGTGAAATATCTCATTGGAAAACCACTGACCTGGAGAATAGATCCAGGAGAGATAACTTAAAAATTATTGGACTATCTGAAAGCCATGATCAAAAAAAGAGCCTAGACATCATCTTTCAAGAAATTATCAAGGAAAACTGCCCTAATATTCTAGAACCAGGGGGTAAAATAGAAATTGAAAGAATCCACTGATTGCCTCTTGAAACAGATCCCAAAAAGAAAACTCCTAGGAATATTATAGCCAAATTCCAGAGTTCTCAGGTCAAGGAGAAAATGTTGCAAGCATACAGAAAGAAACAAATCCAGTACTGTGGAAACACAATCAGGATAATACAAGATCTAGCAGCTTCTACACTAAGGGATCAAAGATGATATTCTGGAGGTCAAAGGAGCTAGGATTAAAACCAAGAATCACCTACCCAGCAAAACTGAGTATAATACTCCAGGACAAAACATGAATTTTCAATAAAATAGAGTACTTTCAAGCATTCTCAAAGAAAAGACCAGAGCTGAAGAGAAAATTTGACTTTCAAACACAAGAATCAAAAGAAGCATGAAAAGGTAAACAGGAAAGAGAAATCATAAGGGACTTACTAAAGTTGAAATGTTTTACTTGCATTCCTATATGGAAAGATGATATGGGTAACTTACAAAATTCTAAGTATTAGGGTAGTTGAAGGGAATATATGTATATGTAGACAAAGGGCACAGGGTGAGTTGAATATGAAGGGACGATATCTCAAAAAATAAAATCGAATGAAGGGATGAGAGAGGAATATATTGAGAGAGGGAGAAAGGGAGAGACAGAATGGGGTAAATTATCTTACATAAAAGTGGCAAGAAAAAGCAGTTCTGTGGGAAGGGAAGAGGGGCCAGGTGAGGTGGAATGAGTGAATCTTGCTCTCATCAGATTTGACCTGAGGAGGGAATAACATACACACTCAATTGGGTACCTTACCCTATGGGAAAGTAGGGGATAGGGGGGTGGGGTGATAGAAGGGAAGGCAGAGCAGGGGAGGGGGTAATCAAAAGCAAACACTTTTGAAAAGGGACAGGGTCAAGGGGAAAAAATAAACAAAGGGGGACAGGATAGGATGGAGGGAAATATAGTTAGTCTTTCACAACATGACTGTTATGGAAGTGTTTTGCATAACGATACATGCGTGGCCTATGTGGAATTGCTTGCCTTCTCAAGGAGATTGGGTGGGGAGGTAAGGAGGGAGAAAATTTGGAACTCAAAGTTCTAAAAAGAAATGCTCAAAAAAAGTTGTTTTTTACATGCAACTGGGAAATAAGATATACAAGCAATGGGGTAGAGAAATCTATCTTGCCCTACAAGAGAGTAAGGGGAAGGGGATGTGGAGGGGAGTGGGGTGACAGAAAGGAGGGCAGATGGGGTAAAGGGGCAATCAGAATATAAGCCATCTTGGGGTGGGGGAAGGTAGAAATGGGGAGAAAATGTATAACTCAAAATCTTGTGGAAATTAGTATTAAAAACCAAAAAATATTAAATAAAGAAATAAAGAAGAAAAAAATAATGCTGAAATTAAGAACCCAAGATACCATAAAGGGAAGTTTGGAAGGGGATGGCTTAGGCAAGAGTGTGCTGAAGCTAGTTAGGGTTAAATGCTAAATTCTCAGTGTGAACATTTATAAATGCTATAAATCAAGGCTTTATTTATTGTTTTGTTGATTTTTTAGACTTAAGAAAGTGATAGAAAAATTGTTAATAATGCAGATAAAGTTTAAAAGTATGTCTTTTTTTTAAAAAAGAAGCTAGTTGTTAAACATTGGCCAGCACACTCGTGGGTTTAGGGAAAGGGTTTTTAAGGCTCTTTGTGTATCATGAACTCCTTTGGCAGTCTGGCTGAAACCTATGGATCTCTTCTCAGAATAATGTTTTCATACGCATAAAATAAAAATATACATGTTATTAAAAAGGAAATCAATTATACTGAAATATAGTTATAATTTTTTTATATTCACAGACCTAAGGTTACCATTACCACCTCTCCATTCCCTCCTACCTAGTTTAGAAGGGAAAGATAATGAGTTCAATCTTAGCATTTGATCTAGGAACTCTGTCACAATGGCCTCATCTGGTCTGGTTAACATTATATCACCAATTTAGTGAAGGAAATCAGTGCCCTCAGGAAGGAATCTAGACTAGGGTAGGATCTGAGAGTTTTCATGTAGCCTTAGGGAAGGAGGGCAAAGCTAGAAAGAATTGCTTCCCTAGTGAAAGCAAATTCCCCCTGCTCTGTCTCAGACAATGGAAAAGAGAAAAAAATTTCTCACCTTTCCTCAAGTGTTCATTCTTCTTGACATTCCTCTCCTGACATTGAAAACTCCCACCATCTAGATACCCTCTCTCCTCTCTGGGTTTCTGTGACACTGCTCTGTTGTAATTCTCTTCATACCAGTCAGAGTGAACCTTTGCAAGTTCATCATTTATGCCCTGTATATGAGGTTACTCCAGGGCTTTGTCCTGACCTTTGTTTTCTCTAGTCTCTCTCAGTGACCTTATGGTCACTTGTGGATTCAACTAGAATTGCTAGGCAGATGGCTCTCAAATCTATATATAGAATGCTCATCTCTCCTCTGAACTCCAGGTCTTTATTTCCATCTGCCTGTTGAACATCTACATCTGGATGTCCTATAAGTTGCTCAAACTCAATGTATCCAAAACAGAGCTCATTAGCTTTCTCTCTAAATCCACGCCTCCTAATTTCCCTATTTCAGTCAAGAGTACCACTTTTCTTCCAGTCTCCAAGATGTAAATACTAAGAATCATGTTTGCCGAGTCTTGACCTGTTCTACTTCCTCAAGATATTTTGATTAATCTATCCCATTCTCTTTACTTACCACAACCGCACCATTCCGTGTCTACATTGTCTCCTTCCTGGAACTTTACAATAGTGTCATCTTCCCATCACGTTTCTCTAGTCTCTCCCTTTTCGTCTTCCACACATATGCCAGATTTATATTCCTATATTCCTATAACCTGACCACATCACTCCTCTTCTCAAGAAGCTTCACAGGCTCCCCAATGCTTTTAGGTTAACATGCCAACTGCTCTGTATGTCATTCATTGCTATTCAGTCACTTCAGTCATGTCTGATTCTTTGTGACATAATTTGGGGCTTTCTTGGCAAAGATACTGGAGAGGTTTACCATTTTCTTCTCCAGTTCATTGTACACATGAGGAAACTGAGTAAGCAGGGTTAAGTGACTTAACCGGGGACACACAGCTAATAAGTGTCTGAGGCCAAATTTGAATTCAGGAAGATGAGTCTTCTTGACTGCAGGCCCAGCATTCTATCCACTGCCCCTCCTAGCTGCCCCATTCCTTACTTCCTTCATGCTGTAAGAAGGAACATTATGGTATCTTGTTTTGCTCCCACAGAAGTTATTGGGATATAATCAATAGCTACGGGGAAGCTCACTAACCAAGACAATGGACATTCTGGAGGACTAGAAACGTTAGGCTGGGACAACCAGTTCAAGCCTGAGGGGTCATGCCCCAGCCAAGCATCCTCACTACCACTCCTACATAATCTGCATAAGTTAAGAAGGGAATGTAGGGAAAATGAAGAATGTAAACTAATCCTAACTCAGACAAGGAGGGCAGAACTGGTTAACCTCACTCCTGCTTCTGTATTGAGTGTGGGTATTCCTAGTGAACACCATACCTGCTCTCTCATGAGAGGTGTAATAAATGCCTTCCTCTGCCCACTCTGTTTCTGAGCTCTTTGGGTGAGAGTGGGCTATCACATGGATCTTCTTAAGGTTATACAACCAGGAAAGCAATGAGCTGTGGAAGCACATTCCAGACTTACTTCCTAACCCTGCCTAGGGAGTCCTGAGATCCCCACAGCCATGTGTCTCACAATACACTCTATATTCTAGCTAAACCAGCCAGGCTGCTATTCTTTGTGCATGATGTGCACCTTCCATTTCAGTTCTTTTATATAAGCTGTCTCCCATGTCTCTAATCCCCTCACTCTTCACTTTTACTCCTTAAAATCATTAGTACCCCACCCATTCTCCATATTTTTTCAACGTATGCTGTGTTTACTTATCTGTGATCATATTGTGTACTCCTAGTAGAATGTAAACTCCTTGAGGTAGAGACTATCTCACTTTTGCAATTGTATTCCTAGTGCTTAATACAGTCCCTGGTACATAGTATGGATTTTAATAAATGCTTAATAGCTGCATAGACAAATTTAAATCCCCTTCCACATCATTCCTACAGTCAATTTTTCTATCACCTATAGCAATGACCAGAAAAACCAACATTCAAAATATTCCCTCCACAGCTAGAGTAAGATTGTGGCAGAAAGAAGCACACTTAATGACCCCCCACCCAATACTTCCTGATTAGTCAGCAATTACCTAAAACCTTACCTCATTTATATGCTAATAGCTCATTTTCCCTCAGTACTAGGAACAGGGATAGCAGAATAATAAAATCTGGCTTTCCTGAAAGTTTAGGGAGGGCATGGCTATAGTCGGGTAGAGGAGGGAAAAACCGTACATGAAAAGATGGCACCACTTAGATTTGCCAGAAGAACCTACCCTACTTCAAACAAATAGGGAAACCAAGAAAATCTGGCCTTATGATAGCACCGTAGGATTCAAAGCTTAAAAATAATTTTGGCCTAAATTTCTGGTGAGACCACAACCAGAGTCTTAATGTTCAGTTTGGGGTTCCACATTCACAGCCATATCTAGGATTTTTTTTAACCTGGGACAAAAATAGTTGAGTTGGGGAAGGGAGATGTTGATGGCTCAAAAGACAGACTGTCTGACCAGGGGAAGGAGAGGCACAGAAATGATATAGAGAACAGCCTAACCACAGATGCCATTCCACTCAGAGGGGAATTGGAGAATAGCGTAGGTGCCAGGAAAATGGCACCACTAGACTTTGTGGGTGGCATACAGGGGATAATTGTGATACGTGGCAATTAGTACGATCCAGGTGAGGACCAAAATGGGAGGTATAGGGTTAGCAGTAGCTTTGGGGAGGGAAGTTGTTCACTCAATGAAACACTGATTACCTCCATGATAGTTTTAGCCCTGGCCCCTTTTTAGCAACGCCGCTGACAAACTAGAGCTCACCAGAAAACTGTGACTGTGATAGGGAGACTAGAGACCAAGCCTTGTATATAGGGAGGATTAATGAAAGGAACTAGCAATGTTGAGCTAGAGAAAATAATTGAGTGGAAGGAATCCGTTATGGTTATTTTCAAGTAATTGAAGGACTGTCTGAATAGGAATTAAATTTGTACTCATTGATGCCAGAGGTCAGAGCAGGATCAGATTTAGGCTTGATATAAAGAAAACGTTCCTGACAATTAGAGCTCACAAAAAATGGAAGAAGCACCTTCAGAAAGTTTGTCTTCACTGGAGAGCTTCAAGGATAGCTAGATAATTATTTGGCAAAGATGCTATGAGTGGGATTTTTTTCCAACATAAATTAGACTTCTGAAGTCCCTTCCAATTCTGAAATTCTGTGAACCCAGATCATGTGAATGAAAGGCAGTGTGCTCCTCTTCCAGCCCCACACAAGGTATCTTCTCTAACTCCAGACACTCAGTGTTTTCTGCTCTGTCTACCATCACCTAAAAGCAGCTAGGTGGCTCAATAGATAAAGCCCCAGGCATGGAGTCAGGATGACCCGAATTTAACTTTGGCTTCAAAGACACTTACTAGCTTGGTAAAACCTGGTTAAATCACTTCTGTCTGCCTCAGTTTCCTCAACTGTAAAATGGGGATAATAATGGCACCTACTTTTTAGGGGTGTTGTGAAACCCAAAGGAAATATTTGTAAAGAGCTTAGCACAGTGACTGGCACACAGTAGGTGCTTAATAAATACTTATACCCTTCCCCTCACCCTGTCAAGCCTATTTCCAAGAAGGGTTCTATCATTACTCATCTCTATATTTGATTGCAACTATTAATTCTGTCTCCATTTCTCCACATTATTTCAGTAATAATCCTCATTGAGAGGTAAAATAGGTTCTCAGAAAAAATCTCAAAATTAATAAAGTTTTTTTTTTCCCCATGGCACGGGCCCTCCTATTTTCCATGCTGAAAAGAGAAAGTAGTAGTCTGTTACTTTGTATCATGTTTATTCATGCACATATTTCATCTCCCTATTAGATAATAAGAGGGCCTGGATTGTATCATTTTTTGTCATTCTGCAATACTTATAGGCTCCTTCACTAGGATCCCAACTTCCATTTGAACTGGCAGTTTAAGAAACCAGCTGCTGCTGTTCCTGTCCCTGGATTTCTAAGGTAGGCAGCCCTGAGGGGTGAAATGATATTTTTCCAATGCATGAATTTTTAACTTAGGGTCTGTGGAAAGATTTTAAGAGGTCCATAAACTTGGATGGGGAAAAAATTCTATCTTTACTTTCCCTAACCTTTAACTGAAATAAATATGTCATGGCTAGGTGAGATGGGGTGATCACTTCACTCAATCACCCTCTACCTTCAAAATTGTACCCTAAGAACCTAGTATGGTGCTCACACGTAACAAGCACTTAGTAAAAGTTTATTGAACTGAAATAGGGGTAACTGAATGTGGCCCCCTTTGTGACCTTAGACATGCACTTCTCTCCAAGCCATAGCTTCTTTATCTATACATCGAGAGTTGGGTTAGATGATCTCTAAGGTCCCTACCAGCTCTAAATCTATGATACTTTATAGTCAGAGAAGAAATGCTAGCTTTATGCTCAATTATCTTACTGAATTTTTCTTCTCCTCCTTTGCAGAATTAAACACAACTTTTTCAATACTAGACAGCAATGCCCATTCCAGTGGATATGAGGAAAAATAGAAAGCCCAAAGACTGATGAAATGAAAGCATTTTTTAAATCTAGCAACTGTACCAGTGCTGGGTTTGTTTTTGGCTTTGTTTTGTTGAGTATTTTTTAGAAACGCTTAGTAAGTGAGAGATCACTGACACTCCAGGAATGAAATTATTTAGCTTGATTCCTTCTCGGGTCCAGGAAGGGGGTAGGGACACAGAGAAATAAAGTCAGTCTTTATTAGGCTGAATGAAACACAGAACAAGGTAACTTTCTTTGCTAGGAAATTTATTCCAAAGCAGTGGAAATCTAAGGTCTGAAACTCCATCCATGTAAAAATAATGGCTTTGGAAGCCCCATCAGGATGCAGGAGAAGTCAACAGGAGAGGGAATAGTACTGGTCAGTTGTCTCAAATAGTTGGTGTTTAAGGGCAGAATATGGCTGTTATTTGTGGCAATATCTACAATTTTAAAAAAAGTGAAAACCAAAAGCCATGATATCAGGACAGCGTAGTGTACACTGTCCTTTTTAATAGAATTTGGCCTATGAGGCATGATTAGTTAGAGCTACAAAATTCTTCCTTTGTTAATACTTTCCGAATGGATCTTCCCCACACCCTCTGCAGCTGCACTGTTTTTCAGTTTTCTGTTTACTTCTTACGCAGGTTTATTTGGGGGGGGAAGATTAAGGGCTTTCTGAGATGGGAGGGAAATGAGTGAGTTTCAAGAGTTGGGAAGATAGAGTGTGAGCGGGTATAATTCTATGAAATCAGAAAAAAAAAGTGTCCCACTCTTCCTCTATCAAAAAAACATGGAAATAGCAATTGATTGACCAGTGCAGAGCCAGTTTACAGATATGACACATGGCTATAACCGAGAGAAAACTCCTTGAATCAATATTTGGGTATGATTGGGTTTCTGATCAGCATAAGCTAGGGCCTGATTTAAAGGTTTCTAACCAACAGGTAGAGGAGGTTTAACTTCCCAGCCACACACAACAATAACGTAGTCTCACAATTCCCAATATTGAGTAAACTTTTCTCACAAAAAAGAAATTGAATTAGACCCACAATTGAGTAGAAAGAGAACTGAGCTAGCTCCTGAATTGAATTACAAGATGGAGTCAGTGTGGTCCACCCAATTCCCACAATTCCCTTATATGTATACATATACACATAAATATCATATATACATATGTGTGTAAATGTATTTAGGATACACACAAAGTATCAAGAAAGAATGAGAGGTGATTAATCTGAATAACAAGCTGTTTCCATTTGGCCTTGAAGTGGGGCAATTTGTTGTGTTGACAGAAAGAAAACAAAATATCTGCTAATCTGTTGTTGGCCTTAGAGACTCAGGACAGAGTGTCTCTGTGGTTGGCCTTGCAAAAGAACTAAGATAAACCATGATTCCCAAGGACCACAGATGAAACACGATAAGTGACTTCCTAACAGAAAAGTGATATACTCAAGAAGCAAAACAAGATAGATTTTTTGAATAGTCAGTGAGATAATGTGTTACACTTTTCTATATGTATATATATAGATATATATATGTATATATATATATATATATTTGTTCCAAGTGTTTTCTTTTTCGATTGTGTGTATAAATCAAAGCAAACACTTTCTTGAGAGAAGTTCTCAAGATTTAAATCCCCCTTTTCTCTAAAAGGAAGAAAACCAGAGGAAGACGATGCCTGTGAAATTAAGGAAAAGTTTTTATTAAGCAAGGAAGTCAAACATTCACATGAGGAGTGCCAGCTTATGCTGACAGCCCACCAAGTAATGGATGGGGGAAATTTATATATCTTTTGAACAAAAGAAGGTAAAGAATTTGGGGGAAAAGGTGGTTTTAGAAAGGAATGAGTCAATGAGCCCCATCCCCAAGGGGAGGGGGAGTGAGGAATTCCAAGAGTCAAGTCTGTGGTCCTTTAATACACAAATCAGATAAGCAGTCCATAATTCAAGGCTTGAAAAAGAGATATCTCCAAAAATAGGATCATTCTGAGAGTCCCATAACCAAAGTTAGGGGAGTCTCTGGCGATGAAGTTGTCTCCAAAACCCATAACGTCTTTGAAGATAGGGACATCCCTTGAAGGTCCATAAACTACTAAATGGCTGAGGTTCTACTTCAAAGCTGGTATGAGTTTAATTGGCTTCAGAAATGCTGATTTTCTGCATGTCCAGCTAGATTACTGGCAGTCACCACAAAGGATTGTTATGTCAAACCTATACAGGCAATCCTCATACAGTTCTTCTGGTTGCCTGGATAATTGGGGGGGGGGGGGGCTCAAGCAAATCCAAGAATTAATTTTCCCATGGGGGATTCCTGGGGGGGATTTCCCATGGGAGGGGGGAAATCAAATTTGTTAATTAAAAATAAAATTTAGTTTTAAAAATAAGTGAAGTGAAAATAAAAGATCTAAATATGAGAGAGACACACCTATTCAATTTACACTGAAATGGATGTTAGTTTGAAGATGAGGTCATTCAGGTGAAAAAAGGGAAAACACAGAGCCATTCTCACTTTGTCTCCACACTTACCCCTTTGAAGTTTTAGTAGCTTCTTAAGTGGCATACCTTTTCAATGCTATAGTTCAATATATTCAATCAGAAATTGAAGCTGTTGGGACAATAGTTGTAGCTAGATAGACTCTCCAGCCTAAGGAGAGAAAGCTTTAATTATGCACTTTGAAATATATTGGATAAGGAAACAATTAATGATTATGAAGACTAACATTTGGATGAGTTTGAGAACCTAGGTCAAGATGACAGATGAAGTAGAATGGCTCATATAGCATGGAAGCAGGCCAGTGTGTTTCCTCTAGGGTTCTTTTTCCTTGGTCAGTGGTACAGGGTACAGTGGTACATCTAGTACCATAGGTGAGTGAGTCCCTTTTGCAGTGTGATGTGTGGGCCCTCAGATGATCAACACATCTCATGTCAGATTTTTCTAAAACTCTTATGTTTTAAATAGAGCTACTTGACTATGGCTTTAAACCCACTCTGGTTTTCATAGAATGGCCAATGATAGCCCTAAACCAAGCTTCTGTGGCTCACTGTTTAGATTTTAATGACTTAGAGTGAGTATAAATAACAATTGTTTTCTGTTCTTGCCAGAAACTCTGAGGGTCTTCCCCTCCCAGATTGATATCTTTGTGATGGCAAATTGACCCACCTTTTGTCTCAACTCTTACTATCCCTTAGTCATTGAATGGGCATAGCCTCAGACAAATAGAAACCTGGGAAATACCTTAATTTAGAAAGGCCAAGGTCACCGACTGCATTCTGGGCCATCTCCAGTTTTCTTGACTTTTTGTCTTTCCACTGGACTTTGAAGATTCTGAAAGAGAGAGTGAGGCTGACTTTGCACAGATCTGTCTCACATCCAGTTCACGAGCAAGTCAAACCATCATCCTTGTGATGTCACTGGTCCTCTTCAAGAAGAAGAATGAACAACAACAACATATCCAATGGTCTCCTCAGCATACGGAAATTTTGGTTGTTAGCAGAATCTTACATGTGTTCTTCCATTCTTTTGATATATGTAGGGGGCCAATCTTGATTCAGGCCAGTCTAGTGCTTTATCAAAATTGAAATGAAATAAGACACTTGTAGCCCATCTAACAATGAGCAGAGTGAGGGCTTAGATATAACATAGAAAGGATTCAGTACTTAGTTTATGTAGATTCAGCTCCCTCATGTCCATACAGAAATATACTGGTCAACAGGGCAGAATATAGTGACTCACAAGGACTTAGAATACTGACCAAATCTGAAGGACCTTTATTCCATATAGACAAGCCTCTTGTGTGACCTTAGATGACCAGGAAGCTATGTTTCACAACCCAAGGTCACCAGAAAGTATATCAAGAGCAGAGGGGACTGAGCCTTAGCCCCTAGGTATAATCAAGTCTTGGGGACAGCTTCTTTGCCTTTGGGAAAGAACTAACCTAACCTACATGGAGATTGGGAGAGAATTCTTGTCGATCCCATCACAATGGACCTTTGTATAGACCTGTATCCCAGTTGTAAGCCATTGTTGGGCATATCAAACAGTTAGGAAAGGCCAAGGACTTTGAATCATTTTGGATAAATAGGCAATATAATTTCTTTAGTACCTTATTAGGGTACTTTACTAGTACCTTATAGGGCAGTATTGAAAGTTACCTGCTTGACTCAGTATCCCATTGTTCCCAGCTTTGGGGTCATTTCTCCTACCACCCTAAGAATAGGAGTAGTAAACTAGTCTCCTGAGAAACCCAAACCATAAGTGTGAGTTGAGGGAGTGGCCATGGAAGGAGCTGCCACATATTTATTAAGTTGTTAGTGTGTGCTAGGTAGCATACTAATGGCTAGGGCTACAAAAAGGGAGACAACCTGTAAATAAAGAGGTATATAAAAGATTCATTAAGAGTAGCAGGAAGGTAACCTTTGAGAGGAAATCTCAAGTCAAGTCAAGCCAACAAGTATGTATTAAATGTTTATTATGTGCCAGCACTTTGCTAAACCTTAGGGATACAAATACAATAAAAAAGAAAGCTATGCCTTGCCCTCAGGGAGCTTATATTTTAATAGGGGAACGCAACACATAAAATGAAGCCAAAAAGTGTGTGTATGTGACTGTAGAAGAGGAATGTACCTTACTTGGGAACATGGTGACAAAGTCTGAAGAATGAATAATGATTGGTCCAGGCCCTTTAACAAACTGGAGGTTCTTGAAAGAACTCACCAAAGAGAAAAAGAGGGGCCGCAAAGACAGAGAGAGAAGGCACTTAAGGTATGACTGAATTCCAGAGGATGAAGGGCTATTGGTCTGGGCCCTTCTTCAAAATGGAGATTCTATTAAAATGAAGGATGACAGGTCAGGGAGGACACAAAGGAGGTCTTGAACCTGGCAGACTGGGAGGGTGGTGGTACATTTGCCAGTAGCAGGGAAGGTGGGAAGAGGAGAGAATTTGGGGGGAAAGATAACTAGTTGTTTTGGATATGCTGAATTAGAGAAGTTTTAGGGTCATGCAGTTCAAAAAGTCCAATCAGCAGCTGGAAATACAGGACTTGAGCTTCAAAGTCACCAGGCCTGGATATATCAAGGTGAGAATTACCTGTATAGACATGGAAATTGAACTTATGGGAGCTAATGACGTTGCTAACAGAAATAATATAGAGAAGAAAGGGAAGAGGGTCCAAAACAGAGCCTCTAAAAGAAGTAACCAGTGTATATTTACATTAACCTAGCAAGTTTAAGTCTTGATGCGGAATTTTAGTACTCTTTAGCCTACCATTGGATTGTCTATTTGCCTAGTAGCATAAACAGGAACAGGAAGAGTTTAAGGGAATAAAAACAAAGAAGAAGAAATGACTTCTTTCTTTGAGTAGAATAAAGACCAGATTCTAAGATGGAATTATTCATGCCAAAGGAAGGAAGACACAAGACCCCTCTCTCTTTGCTCCCACATGGCTGATAAAGGTGCCTGTTCTACATGTAGTTAAATGATTCACGTTCTCATTTATACAAGAGTGATGCAGTAAAATCTTGAGGAAAAAAATGTTTTTCAAAACAACTCACCAGGTTAACAAAGGACAGTGTGGGGCTTGAACTGAAGATGGAATCATGCTAAAGAAAGGCACTCATACAATTGAACTAAACAATATTCCTTGAAAATAAACAGACTAGTTCCAAAACACACAAATTCAGGAAAGACCATAGTACTTATTAGGTTATTTATATCTTAATATTTACAGCCTCAAATTTTGATGTTTGGAAAGAACAACTTTGAATGCAAACCAAATTTATCTCTATCTAAAGGCTGTTAAGAAAGTATAATTCAAAATGCTGACATAATTTACCACTACCACAAGTCCTAATAGTATTGCTATATTAATGAGAAAAATATTTTAAATAAAATTTAGATTTCTAGTATAGTTTACATTTTACCTCCCAGAAAACAATCCTTGCAAAAGAAAAATTTCAGCAAAAGTAACCAATGTATCAAAAAAGTCCAACATTATATGCGATGTTCCACACCCTCAGTCCCCCTATCTTTGTAAAGAAGCAAAATATGAAATATCTTTTCAAATTTCCTCTTCAAAGCTAAGCTTGGTCATCATCATTGTACAGCATTCAGTTTGTTTTGTTCCGATTCTTTCCATTTGCAGCGCAGTTAATGTCTGTATTGTTTTCCTGGCTCTATTCACTTCACATGACATCACATTATCTAAGTCTCCCCACGCTTTTCTGTATTCATCTTATTATTTGATTCCTACATCACCAACTAACTTCATTACATTCATTTACTACACTTTATTTAGCTATTCCCCAACTGATAGAAATCTACTTTGCTTCCAGTTCTATGCTACTGCAAAAAGTGCTATTATAAATACATTGGTGTACATGAGGCCTTTCTTTTTTGTTATTGACCAACTTAGTGACTGTATCTAGCAGTGGAATCTCTGAGTCGAAGGGCATCGACATTTTATTCATTCCCTGAATGAAATAACTTTTATTTCCAATTCGTGGATTTCAAAGGGCAGTTTTGTGCAGATTTATTCACATGATAAGGTATTGGACCAAATCCACATTGAAATTTGATCCATAAATTTCAAACCTAATAGAGGTAATAAATATAATACTATGAAGATGTTATTGAGCTTTTGTCTTTAGAACTCTGAAAAAGCCTGTCTGTCAGGGTTGAACAAAGCTCTTACTGTAAACAAACCAGAGTAATAGGGCTCAAATGAGTACTGTTATTAGAAACTGCAAGGGTTGTGAAGAAATGGGAAAAAAACAAGAGAAGTAATAACTGTTAAAAACAGGGCAGCTAGGTGGCACGGTGGATAGAGTGGCAGGCCTCTTCTTTGTGAGTTCAAATCTGGCCTCAGACACTTACTAGCTGTGTGATCCTATTCAAGTCACTTTACCCAGTTTTCCTCATTTTTCTTATCTGTAAAATAAGCTGGAGAAGGAAATGACAAACCACTCCAGTATCTTTGCCAAGAAAACCCCAAATGAGGTCACAAGGAGTTGCGCACAACTGGAAAGCAAATGAAAAACAATAACTGTTTGGCCTGAGGGGATTAAAAAGCTATCCCTTTGAATGTGGAGTTAACCAAGGCATCTCTGTGGGTAGCTTTGTCACATATAATTTGTTTAGTGATATGCTTTATAAAAGCAATTTTAGTAGTTTCTGTAAAGCATCTGGAAATGAAGCTACACAAGGAATTCCTGAATTTCTGTTGCTACAATTGACCATAAGCAAGCAAAACTCCAAAACAGCAACAGTCAGGAGAAACAGTAACAGATTTATCCTTGACTAAATACAAGCAAGGGTATGATTGTTTAATGTGCAGGCATTCTGAATCCCCTACCACGGGGGAGGGTAGCTTCCTCGGACTGGCTACATGGCTGCACCAAGAATATGAGGATCACAGTTTATGCATTGTGAGAGGAGTACTGAAATAGTGAAGCCCCCTCAGTGTGGGACAAGACCTTACCTCTCCTACCATCCACCCCCAACCCTGCACCCCTTCCATATTGTTAGAAATTGCTCTGCTGAGAAAGTAGAGGTAAGAAATTACATCAGTAGACAGACACCTGCAAGGTCCTGTTTATCTAGCTTTTACTCCCTTTTTGCTGAATACTAGTCCCTGACCTCATGCCTGTCTTTTTGTTCTTTGTTCTCTGTTGCTGGGAAAAGATTCCATGTTTAGAATGTGAGCTCCAAACCCAGTCAACGGGAAGAGAAGCCAGTGGGGATGGTGGGGCAAACTCTGCATTAGGGTCTATATAACTTGCTTTGAGCTGTATGCAAGATACACACACTTGCTGGCATCATCTTGGGCCACGCTGGGTGTCTCCTTTCTCATGAGAAAGCAATAAACTCCTTTTTTGCTTTTCTCAAGAACAGTCTCTGTATATTTTTAATGTGACTAGTGGTCTCAAACCCACACAGGTGTAATGAAGTGAACTAATGAAAAGAGAAAGAGTTTCTTTTCCTGTTGCCTCCCTTTTACCCTGACTATGAGAAATGGGTATGACTCTCAGGTATCCATAAACTACCAGACTGCCAAAAGGGTCTATGATATAAGACAAGTTAAGAACCCCTGACATAATTGAATGTTATTGTGGTGTAAGAAATGACTAAAGGAACAAATTTATGAGAAAATCAGTGAGAAAAAAAGAAGGAAAATAAAAGGATATATACCATAGTTACAACATTCTAAAAGGAAACAAGTGTGAAAGATTTAAGACCTATGATCAACTAATAGACAATCACAACTCCAGAAGACATAGTGGATCGTGGTTTCTTCCTTTTGGCAAATGGATGATTGACTAGAGGGTACAGAGTGAGAAATACATTTTCTCAGAAAAAGACAGTTAAAAAAACAGCAAGAAATTCCAAAAGAAAAAATAAATCAGAACTAAATGGACTTACAAATTAATTCTATCAAAACATTTAAAGAATTAATCCTAATTATATAAATTACTTGCAAAAATGGGAGAAATGGCATTCTGCCAAACCTTCTACAAGGTAAATATGTTCATGATAACTTAACCAGAGAAAGACAATTATAGATCACTATTCCTAATGAATAGTAAATGGAAAATTGAATAAAATATTAGCAGAGAGGCTACAATAACGTATTAACGATTATTTTTCTTTTATTCAATTTACATTTAAAATACACAAACTATAGATATTATAACTGCATGAAGGTTCATCTCACTTTTCTTTCTGAATGAATGTATATCTAGTAATAATGAAACAGAGTACAAATTTAAAATTCATAAATATACATACATAATCAATATTTCTTATTACATAAAAACAAAAGCAAAATAAGGTGATTTATGCAATAATTCTATATATGGTAAACTACCAATTGCTTCTTGAATTCAAAGAAGATAAAATCGTTTATTTTTGTTCAGTTATGTACAACTCCTTGTGATCCTATTTGGGATTTTCTTGGCAGAGATACTGAAGTGATTTGCCATTCCCTTCTCCAGCTCATTTTACAGATGACAAAACTGAGCAAACAGTATTAAGAGACTTGCCCAGGGTCACCCAGCTAGTAAGTGTCTGAGGCCCGACTTGAAAATTCACAAATATGAGTCTTTCTGACTCCAAGCCAGGCACTCTATCTACTACACCACCTAGTTGCCCTAAAATCATTTATGCCTGTCTAAAATGATTAAAGAGCCACTTATCTCCACTCTATAGTCATTCTACAAATTGTCTCACCCTGGTAATTCTCTTTTTCTACATATGTGTGTATACACACATACATCTATAATATATTCATGCATAATATATACATGCATACACACATGCACACACATATATTTATTTATATTATGGGTATAATAGAAAAGAGGGATTGACTCAATATTAGATAAAACATAGAAAAGATTCTGGGAAGATAGGACAGTAGGTCAGAAAATTCCAAGCTCTCAAGATTTTCCCCCACAAAAAGAGTTAAAATATCACCTTAGGGCAAACAAAGTGTGGGTGGAGACAAAGAAAAATAGGGGCACAACCTGTGTTTTCCTCAGACAGTTTGAGAAGATCTGAAGAAAAATCCCAGGACTAGGTTTGGTCCCTGCGAGGGAGAACTAAACACCTCCAGGCTAGGTTCTGTTTTAACAACTAGCCACAAGCCCTGGGGTTAGTTGGTTTGAGAGGTTGCCTCAGCCCCAGCCACCGGAACTTTGTACCCCCGGATAGTTGTGCATTTGAGCGCAGGAAGATTGTGGGAACCCCTACTGATGAGAAACACCAGACCCACCTGTGCTGCGAGAAGTGGTGGGGGCAAGAAGGAACCCCCACAGGACTGGTGAGTGCAGAAGCAGTGCGGCAGGAAGCCCCTCGCTGTGGGCATTTACAGGAGGTTGGAGGTTTGGTTTGGTTCCAGGCTAGAGGGGAGAACTGAAGATCTGAGGCAAGAGCCACCATTTCCCATACCCCAGGGCTAGAGGTGATTACAAAAATCAAGTTATTACCAAAAAAAAATGCACAATCAAAGGAGAAAGAATCCAACCATAGAAACCTATTATGGGAATAGAGATGACCAGGGTTCATCTTCAGAAGAAGATATTGAAGTAAAGAAACCCCCAAACAGCAACGTCAAATGATCACTTGCCCAAAAAGAATTTCTAGAAGATCTTAAAAAAAATCAAATGACAGAAATGGAGGAAAAACTAAAAATTAAATAAATAAATAAATACAATCCAAGAAAAACAAGAAGGTTATGAAAGGAAAGTCAACCAATTATAAAAGGAGATCCAGAATCTCAAGGAGGAAAATGGCACCTGGAATATTAGAATTGGGCAAGGGGAAGCCAGTGAAATTATAAGAGATCAAGAAATAATTAAACAAAACATGAAAAATAAAAAAATAGAAAAGAAGGTGAAACATCTTATAAGAAAAACAACAGATTTGGAGAATAGATCAGGAAGAGAAAATATAAAAATAATCAGAGTAACTGAAAGTCATGATCAAAAAAGAATCTGGATGCAGTAATACAAGAAATAATTAAAGAAAATTGTCCGGAAGCATCAGAACAAGGCAGGGAAGCAGAAATAGAAAAAATCCATCACACACCACTTAAAAGAGATCCTAGGAGGAAAACCCATAGGAAAATCACAGTCAAATACTGGAACACCCAGCTCAAGGATAAAATATTAAAAGCATCAAGATTAAAACAATTTAAATATGATGGTGCCACAATTAGAATCACACAAGACCTAGCAACAGAGACATTAAAGGACTGCGGGTCTTGGAACACAATGTATAGAAGAGCAAAAGACCTGGGGCTTCGACCAAAAATATCATACCCTTCAAATTTCAGTATTATCTTGAATGGAAAAAAATGGACATTTGACAATGCCCCAGACTGTCAAGACTTTGTTAAAAAAAAAAAATTCCTCAATTTAATAGATAATTCGACATACGAGAACCAAGAGAAACATAAGGTACATACCAAAGACTGACTATAAGGGATTCATAAGGACAGACTGTTTACCTTTTATATAACATAAAACATAAAATGTATGTCTAAGATTCTTATTAATAATTGTCGAGCACATAAGAAAGAGGGGGATAAACCTGACTGTGATACGAATTTAAAAAGTAAAACCACTTAGAAACAGCTAAAAAAGGAGTAACTATTTTATACAAAAGAGGTGCAAGAGGAAGAAAGGATACAGAGGATTTAGATGGGGAGGAGGTCTGGTAGTTCTGGTAACCTACTTTCATCAGGAATGGGTTTAAGAGGGAACAATACATATACATTTAGAAGAGTATAAAATTCTTCTAAATTTAGAAGAAATAAAATGGTAGGGGTATAGTGAGGGGAGAGAGGACAAGGGAGGGATTTTTAGAGGTGAGAATGAGGGAATAGGTAAAAGGTGTTTAGATTAATGGAATGGGAGGATAGGGGAGGGATCCTTGGAGTGGGGAAGGCAAGTAATAAGGGGGTAGGGTGGCTGGTGGCAGAGGGGGGTAAGGCAAGTAACAGGATGGTGATGTAGCAGGTAGAAGTAAAATAGAGGAGGCAAGGGGGATAGGAAACAAGAGATATGTACAAATATAAAAACAAAGATCAGGAGTAGAGTATGTTTGGGAAAGTATATGTCTACATACACATATATATATATATATGTATAAATGTATGTATATATCTGAATATGTATGCATATATTGAGAAACATATCTAAACTACATTGTAGCCTTCTGGAGGCACGGGGGGAGGGGGAAAAAGAACAAAGTTAAAAAGTGTACAGCAGAGAACAAAAGAAAACACAAGGAGGCAAAGAAAAGATGGACAATTCTCAAAACAAGGTGTATTATTTATCATACAGGCTTTCTTGAAATGAAAATTTATTGTTACATATTTGGAATCCTCTCCTAAGTTCTGCTATGCACATGACATGCTTTTTTTTTCTTTCTTACTTTGTATTTAAGTTTCAATATTTAAGTTTATGATACATTTTTGCTTCTTTCGTCTATTCTGTATTTGCATTCTATGAAATAAATTTAATGAAAAAACATAAATGCAGTTATTAATAATAAAAATATCAAATTAATCTGATTTTATCAATAGACTCAGAAAATTTTTGACAAAATAAAACTCCCATTTATGTTTGAAACACTAAAAAGCACAGTAATAAATGGACTATTACTCATAAGAAGGAATGCTGGAGGCCTTTTAAGAAGATCAGTAGTAAAACCATGATATCAATTGTCATTTCTATTATTTGATATAGCTATAGATATGTTAGCTATAGTAATAGAATACCAAAAAGAAATTGAGGGAATTAGCATAACCAAAACAACTACCATCTTTTGTAGATGACATGATAGTTTACTTAGAGAATGCTAGAGACT
This sequence comes from Trichosurus vulpecula, assembly GCF_011100635.1. Taxonomy (NCBI): domain Eukaryota; kingdom Metazoa; phylum Chordata; class Mammalia; order Diprotodontia; family Phalangeridae; genus Trichosurus; species Trichosurus vulpecula. Next base: position 5,157,797 of record NC_050575.1, on the reverse strand, counting down.
CACTGAAATGGTAATATCGATGAAATTGCAACATTTGAAATAGACTCTCCAAATCATCAGGCTTTCTGTGTATTACCAACAAAATCAAGCAGAGAGAAGAAAAAAATCCATTCAATATAACTGCGGAATAAAGTCACACGTAGTCATTGTATGAATGACTAGCAAACACTTCTTTACTGCAATAGAAAAAGAATTGGATCCATGTTAACTTATCACACTTGGGTGGTGCCAATTTAATGACCAACTACCTAATTGATTTGCAGATTTAGTGTTATATTAGTTAAACTATCAAAAGGTTTTCTTATAAAACTAGAAAAAAAATAATAAAACACTTCTAAAGGAACAAAAGGCCAAGAATATTAAGGAAAAGAATGAAAAGGGGGAGGGGAGTTGAGGGAAGGAAAGGTGCCTAGTATAAATCTCAAACTATATTATGAAGAAATAAGCATCAAAATGATTCAGCACTGGGTAATAAAGTAGGAAAGTTGATAATGGGAATAAATCAGATACATGTGATCCAGAAGCAATGAAATACAGTAACAGTGATCAAATAAACCCAGGAATTCCAATTTCTGCAATAGGGACTCGCTATTCAATAAAAACTGCTAGCAAAGCTAAAAAGAAGTCTGACAGAAATTAGGTTTAGACCAGCATCTGACACAACATACCACAATGGGCTCCAAATGAATACATGATCTTGATTTTAAAAGGTCAGATCATAAACTAATTAGAAGAACAATACCTTTCGCATATGAATGGGGGAAAGTTCTTGAACAAATGATGGATAGAGATGATCACAGGTGATTCAATAGACATACATAGAGAAGTCTGATTCACATATATAAAGTAGGTGTCTCTCAGGGTTCTGTCCTGGGCCGTCTTCTCTTCCCTCTCTATTACTTCACTTGGTTATTCCATCAGCTCCCACGGATTTAATTACCATTTTTATCCTGATGATTCTCAAATCTACCTTTCCTGACCCAGTCTCTCTGCTGATCTCCAATCTTGCATCTCCAATTGCCTTTCAGACATCATACAGTGGATCTCCAGTAGACATCATAAACTTAACATGTGCAAAACAGAACTCATTATATTCCCAGTTAAACTCTCCCTACCCTCTCTTCCTACTTTCCCTGTTACTCTACCAGGTAACCTATCCTCCTAGTCCTTCAGGCTCACAACCTAGGAGTCATCCCCCATCTCCAATCTGTTGCCAAGGCCTGTTGATTTCACCTTTGCAATATTTCTTGAATATGCCCCCTTTTCTCCTCTGACACCATCACCACTCTGGTGCAGACCCTCATCACCTCATGCCTGATAGCCTGCTAGTGGATTTCCCTACCTCAAGTCTCTCCCCACTCTATTCAGCCAGCAGAGTGATTTTCCTAAAGCACAGGCCCAACCATGTCACCTCCTTACTTAATAAACTCCAGTGGCTCCCAATCACCTCTAAGAGCAACTATGAAATACTCTGTTTGACAATCAAAGCCCTATATAGCCTAGCCCCCTCCTACTTTTCCAGTCTTCTTAACGACTTACTCCCCAATGCATATTCTTCAATGAATTGACATTGGTCTCCTAGCTGTTACATGAATCAAACACTCCATCTCTTGGCTCTGTGCATTTTCTCTGGCTGGGCTGGGGTGCTCTCCCTCCTCAACTCTTCCTGTACTCCTTTAAGTTGCAACTAAAATCTCATCTTTTACAGGAAACCTTTCTCAACCCCTCTGTTAGTTATTTCTTGTTTGTCCTATATATAGTTTGTTTTGTATATATTTGTTTACGTGTTTTCTTCCCCATTCAATTTCAGGCTACTTGAGGACAGGGACTGTCTTTTGCCTCTTTTTGTATCACTGGCTCTTAGCACAATGCTGGCATATAGTAGGAGTTTAATAGACATTTATCGATTAATTGATAGGTTGACATAAAAACAAGAACCCAAAAAGTATGAACAAGTTGTTCTCAAAAGCAGACAAGCAAACTATCAAGAATCGTGTGAAAAAAGTTCCAAATCCCTACTAATAAGAGAAATGCAAATTAAGACCATTCTAAATTCTACCTCATGCTAAGTAAAAATCACAAGGGAAATTACAATTGTTGGAGGCATTTCATGAAGTTGGGAACACTAATACTCTAGTAGGAAGCTGGCACGTAATACAACCATTCTTGAAAGCAGTTTGAAAGTTTACTCAAATGTCTCAGTACCACTACCAGGTTTATGCCCCAAAGGGATTAAAGAAAGAGGGAAAGGACTCATATGTACCAATATATTTATAGCAGTAATTTTTGTTGTAACAAAGAATGGGAAACAAAGTAGGGAATGGTTGAACAAATTATGATATATGAATGTAATTGAGTATTACAAGAAATATCAAAAGGGATGTATTCTGAGTAACCTGGATTATAGGTATAAACCGATGTGGGGCAAAGTGAGCAGAACCAGAAGTATTTATGCAAAGATGACAACACTGTTAAGGAAACTTTGAAAGACTTAATTCTGGTTAATGAGATCACTGATCACAATTCCAGAAGACCGATAATGAAGCATGTCTCTTATCTCTTGGTGGAGGAGTGACGGATGATAGATATAGAATGAGACATATGATGATCATTACAACACAAATTTGTTTTGTTTGGCTATACTTTTCATATAAAAGTGAACTTCTATTTGAAGGATGTGGAAATTGGGGAATTGGATAGTAATAGTGAAAAGGACAAAAAGAAAAGACCTTCAATGGACCAAGAGACAAGGGGGGATTGAAATGGGAGAGTGGATTTGTAGTTCCATATACAATCCCCATATGTCTGGCCTTCCTTGTATATGGAAATGTTCCATGTTTGCTGATAATTTTCTAAAATTTAAAATTTTTCAAGATAAAAAAAACTTTAAAAAGTTAGAAAACATTAAAGGTCAATCAGCCAGGAAAAAATCTGTTAAATTCAAATCATCATCTCAAAACGACATCCTTTCATATATCCCTCCTGCCATATAGAGCCTATTACTGCAGTGAGCCCAGGAATACTTTAGGGACTACTCCATCAGGGCAATGTTATCTGCAAATGGGAACATTTGGAAAACTTCACCATTTATAGGAAATATATCTTCCATTTGAACTTTTTATAAGGCATTCTCTATACTTCTAGCAAATGCCCTCAGGGAGTGTATAACTCTTTGTTTTATGTCTCACTTAATATTCCAAGCAGAGAGAACAGTATGAACAAAAGACAAGAAGGCAGGAAAGTATTGGGTCTGTCTGGGGCCTGGAAAGTGGAAGAGAAGGCTAGGGATAAATCATGTAGGGCTTTATATTTTGTATTCTCCCCAGCGACCAAAAGTAACAGTAGCTAGCAATATTAAATTCCAATGCTGATACCTCTTTTTGTTGTGGAGGTGACCTTGGACCCCTGAAAGTCTAAACTAGTGGAGAGGCAGCTCTGACAGCCCTACTAAGTTTTCTAAGTCTGCAATTAAGTTAAATATTACTGGAGTTGTGAAGAAATAGGTACACTTATTCATCTCTGATTTAATTGCAAACTTGGAGAGTTTTGTTTTTGTTTTTGTCTTTTTAGAGTGGTGTGGTAGTAATTTTTTTTTCAAAATAACATCATTCTAATATTTTCATTAATTAGTATTATTTTATTATTAATTAATTAATAACATCACTCCAATAATTTCATTGTGAGGAATATACCCTAAAAGTGTTACCAACAACAACAGCAAAGGAACTGGCTTTTCAAAGATTTTCACAGCAGCCTTATTTGTAATTTCAAAAAACCATTAGCAAACTAAATATCTGACAGTAGGAAGCAGCTAATTAAATTGTAATATAATGCAAGTAAGACTGACAAATATAGGGAATACAAAGAGATCTGAGAAGGTTTTTAGTAAAAATAGCCAAATACTCTGTTCCCTCCAATAATGCCTGTCCATGTCCGCCCATCCTGTGTAAGTTTTGTTTATGTTATTCCATAATTTTGCCACATGAACACCACCCAGTATGTTAGAGGCCTTCCTTTACTCCTCTTGATTTTATGAGGATACCTGTGGAGCACAGAACAATCTATCAGTTAGCCCTTGCTCTCACCAGATGAGCCACCCACCTTTTCTGTTTGCATATTAGTAAACATCTTTCAGAGACCTAAAAATAGACCAATGATGGATGGAACTGGACCGCAACACATAAGAACTATAAGGAACTGTACTAAAAGATGTCATTAAAGAAACTTATTAAATAATTTAGAGTCAAAAAAGCAGAAAAAAATCTAACTTTCTAACAGAAAGTAAGTTGCTTGAGAGTATGGATTGTTTTGCTCTTTAAATTGATACACACACACACACACACACACACACACATAGCATAGTGCCTACCTAGCTTAATTAAGCATGAAGGCACAGATGCTTAATAAATACTTGTTGAGTGATTAATAAAAATTCTTGTAAAAGAAGAAAAGCAAAGGGGAATGACTAAACAAAAAAATTCTGTGGAGAACTCAGTGGAAGTAACTGAAAATTTGTTAAGATATTTTATGCATTGAAATAGATATATTTAACTGTTAATAGCTGTACAGAATGCTTAACCAGTCCTATTAGCATTTAATATTGTGTGCAATAAATCTTTTAAAAAAAGACTAAGGTGGAGGAATTGCTTTAGCTTCCTGGGAGTACAATACTTTATTCATAGTTCAATAGCCAATAAACATTTTTTAAGTGCCTTCTATAAGATAGGCACTGTGCTAAGTGCTGGGGATACAGATACTAAATAAGAAAGATAGTCCTAGCCCTCAAGGGGCTTACAATCTAATGGAAGAAGACAAAATAGAAAAAGCTGAAAAGCAGGGAAAGAGGGGGAGCAGGAGAAGATACACAAGGAAGGGGCATGGTGGAGAAGTCCAACTATTACTAAAAAAATTATGAACCTACTCTTATCAAAGAGAAGTTCTAGCCACTATGCCCTAGAAAAGTAGTTAAGGTGACTAGTTGGTGCCCTCGAAGAGACAAGCTTAGAAGTGGAGTCCAGCTAGAGAGCAAAGACCAATTAAGACTACATATCTACCAGTCACTATAAGACCATTAGATACTGGAAGAGGATTCTGCTCAGCACATATGTCCATGAGACCAAGGATGGGCGCTCATTTGGGACTGCCGTTTACCATGAAAGTAGTAAAACATCCAATGGAGATGTAACATCTAGCAGGCAGCTGTTCCAGTGAAAGTGGTGCAATGAACACCAAAAGATAATCAGTAGTCCTATAGCATCAGAGGCATTCATTGCCCCTCCATTCATGCACTCTGGCCATGTATGTTCCTACATGTATGCCTACTCCCCCCACTTACATTATTTGTGGGATAGAATACCCTAGGCTATGGACAAAATGTTCTATTGCAACCATAAGCATGCACAGAACATTTCATTGAGGTGTGACCTCAGATATTTTTCTTTTATTTTTAAGGCAAACATTTACTGAATATCAAATCATAAAGGACATTAATTTTATTCATCGAAGCAAAAAAACTAAACTTATTTTTAATAAACTATATTTTGCATTAAAAATATAAACAAAAACATGAGGCACAAAATACGCTCTCTCCAAAATTTTGAAACATTAGGATATACCTGAGAGTACACCTAGCACATCCTGTATCATGCTTATAACTATAACTTTTCTTACTTTTCTATTTCATTAAATGCTTTGAACTGTGTCATCTAGCTAATAATCATAATAACTAATGTTTATATAGGACTTACTACATGCTGACATTGTGCTTAGAGCTTTAAAATTATTATCTCATTTGATCACAACAACCCTAGGTGGTAGGTGCTGTTATCTCCCACAGATGAGGAAACTGAGGCAAAGGGTAAGGGATTTGCCCAGGGTCATACAGCTAATATGTGTCTAAGGCCATGTTTGAGCTCAGGTCTTTCTGACTCCAGGCCCAAGGCCCTATCCATTGTACCGCAAAAAGCAAACACATCAGCGATATTTTTGGGGGAATGTGGTTTTGTAAAGTACCTGGGGTAGCTAATCTTGCACAAGCAAGAATGGGTCCCCTAGGTGCTACACTACTACCAACTCTCATGAATTAAAATCCATGAGTTTAGCTCAGGAAATAAGTAGCAAAGAAAGTGTGTTCTTCATGTGCACCCTCCTGGCATAAATTATATTTGATGAGAATCTGTAGCCTAAAATATTGACTCTTTTCTTTCCCTTATTGCTTTTTGTTAGCGATTGGGATAAACAGGATGCTTTAGAATGTAGCTGATCGCTCTCTCCAGGCGTCCTCGTGCAAGTGACATCGTCTTTAAACCCCGCGTGGCAATCCCTAAAGCACCTTCGAGATGCCCAGGGAAGACAGGGCTACCTGGAAATCCAATTACTTTCTCAAGATCATCCAACTTTTGGATGATTATCCAAAATGCTTCATTGTGGGAGCAGACAATGTGGGCTCCAAGCAGATGCAGCAGATCCGAATGTCCCTCCGTGGGAAGGCCGTGGTATTGATGGGAAAAAACACCATGATGCGCAAAGTCATTCATGGGCATCTGGAGAACAACCCTGCCCTGGAGAAACTGCTGCCTCATATTCGGGGGAATGTGGGCTTTGTGTTCACCAAGGAAGATCTGACCGAGATTAGGGATATGCTTCTGGCCAATAAGGTGCCAGCTGCTGCCCGTGCCAGTGCCATTGCCCCATATGATGTCACTGTGCCAGCCCAGAACACTGGCTTGGGTCCTGAGAAGACTTCCTTCTTCCAGGCTCTGGGAATCACCACCAAGATTTCCATGAGCACCATTGAAATCTTGAGTGATGTGCAGCTGATTAAGACCAGGGACAAAGTGGGTGCCAGTGAGGCCACCTTGTTGAACATGCTGAACATCTCCCCGTTCTCCTTTGGGCTGATCATTCAGCAGGTGTTTGACAATGGCAGTATCTACAACCCTGAAGTGCTGGACATCACGGAGGAAAGTTTGCACCTTCAGTTCTTAGAGGGTGTCCCTAACGTTACCAGCGTCTGTCTGCAGATTGGCTACCCAACTGTTGCATCAGTACCCCACTCAATCATCAATGGGTACAAGCGGGTCTTGGCTGTAGCTGTGGAGACTGAGTACACCTTCCCACTTGCCAAAAAGGTGAAGGCCTTCCTGGCCAACCCTTCGGCATTTGCAGTGGCTGCCCCAGCTGCTGCTGCGCCTGCTGCTGCTGCTCCAGCCAAGGTGGAAGCCAAGGAAGAATCGGAGGAATCTGATGAAGATATGGGATTTGGTCTATTTGATTAGCCCACAGGAAACAACTATTTCAGCCAGTTCATTTGTGAAACAAAGAAATAAAAAGTGCTCATTTATCTCAAAAAAAAAAAAAGAATATAGCTGATCAGAATAGAATCAATTTGGAATTTTTAATGCTAACAATGGGCAGCAAGGAGGTGAAAAAGAAAGTAATAAACTCGAAATGTATGTAAGAGGCATTTCAAGGGCCGTCTTCTGGTCTGTGGTAATTCGGTTCTCTGTCAAAGTATCTTAATGCCATGGGGAAAATTAGACTTCCCATCACTAAATCGAAAACAAGAGGGCCTAGAGGTTATGCTTGTGTATAAATGCAAATATCTAGTTTCCCTTTCAATAACTGAAGGTCCTTGAGAGAATAGTCCACATGTATCTGTGTGCGTAACATTGCCACTTTATTAGCTGTTTGGTCTTGGCCAGGCCTTTTCCTCTCAGTTTCTTTATCTAATTGGACTAAATTACCTGAAGTTCAAGCCCTAGCTATTATGCAAAGCTCTCTTCGATGTCTATCATTCTATATTCCATGATTTTAAAACCTGTTCCAGCTCTAATCTTCACCATTTTGTGAATCTAAGGACTCTTGTTATTCTGACACTTTATGTTTTGTGATCTTACTATCTCTTCCTGATCTAACACTCAATGAGCCTAGGAATCCTCTGTTACATATGACAAGAGTCATAGAGCAGAAAGAGCTCTATTAGATCACTTGTTCTCGAGGAAACAGTGCCATCTGCTGAGTTTTCCTTCCACCTTTCATTGATCATTCTCAGTCATATGACATCTATTGTTTTCAACTTACCTTCCCAGCTTTATTTTACATCATTTTTTTTAATTTGTGGAATAAAGCAAGCATTTCCATAACCTAGTACAATAAAAAAGATAACTGACATGAAACTGCAAATCTACTATTCACAACTTGCTATTCCTTTCAAATATACAACAAAACTATCATGCCAATTTCTTTTTTCTTCCTGCTGTCCCTCCCTAGAGATGGCTACCATTAAATCCAAATATGTATATATATAATGTGTATATTATATATATATATGTATATGTATGTATGTATACACAAATTATTCTATACATACTTCAGTTTATCAGTTCTTCCACTGGATGCAGACAGCATCTTTCCTTATATGTCCTTTATAGCTAATTTGACAATAGACAAAATAATAGACAAATATAATTTGTAATAGACAAAGTAACTTATTTGCTCAAAATCATTCTTAAAACAATATGGCAGCTACCATATATAATGGTATCTTGGTTCCACGCATTTTGCTTATATCTGTTTTTTTTAAGGTTTTCATAAAGATTTCAGAAAGAAGTATTCAAGCCATTGAAATATCAGGTTGATCCATGCTTGGTTCAGGGAATATTTTGATATTGTAATTCAGTAGTCTTAGAAAATATGAGGGTTCAGTTCACTAGCTGTTTAAAAAACAAACTTTGGTCAGGTAGAACCAAAATTAAATTAAATCAGAATGGCTTTGTGCAAGGAAAACTGAACAGTCAGTGGGGAGACCCATCTTCTACCACAAACTACAGTGATTTTAACCTCTAAATTCAAATAATCTCAGAGGTGAAACGCACCTTATAAGTAATTTCATCCATCCCACACATAACACACAAAACCTCTTTATATGATTCCCAACAAATGAAGACCTAGTGGTGGGGAATTCACCAGATTAGAGGTGGGGAATTCACCAGATTAGAGGACTAGTCTTAGAGACCTGAACTGAGTTCAGGAGAAAACAATCTAAATCCAGGAAATCCACATGGAGGGAAACATCGCAGAGGGAGAAGGACAAGGCAACTATCTTTATCTCCTATATTGTAACAACCTTAGTTCTGCCTATTATAGGCTGAACATCTTGTTAGGTTCTGGGGCTATACCAGATGAAGGCAAAACACAAACTTTGACCTCAAAGAAAAGAATACTAGAGCTTAAGACTGTCTAGTCTGGGGAGATTCCCACCTGGGCCCTACATGGTAAAGAGACATCCCTGGGTAAATTGATACTCTAGGTTTTCTTTGGGAAATAGATAATTCCAAGGGGATGAGCACTTTTCTCATTGGAGCTGGAGAGGTATTCCTATGTGAACTTGTTTGTATAGCAAAATGATCTGGATAAATCTAGGTTCTTCATGGGTGGGAGCTGGATAAAAAAGATTACACTTTAAAGATTATCATTTTAAGTTGTCTTCTTTCTACTTTTTAAAATATAAGTCAACCAAACTAATTTGAATAAATGTCTTCAATGAGATTTTGTAAAGTGTGTTACACAAAATTCCAACAGACTACAGGTGTTGTTACAAGAAAAAAGGAAAAGCAAATCAAAACAAACTATCTAGGGAAAAAAGTCCTTTGTTTCAAAGATGAAAGTGACCTTAGGGCAGAAATTCAAAGTTTTGGAAAAAAATAAAGTTTCATTTACTTTGAATATATGTCTTATAGTGGTTAGATATTGGAGCCATTTTCTTTGGCAGAAAACATAACACCCTGGCCCCTACCCTTATGTGGGCCAAGTCTTTCTTGCAGCTTCCCCCTTAAGGCATCCCTGTGGGCATTGAAGATCAATCTATCTAGGTTTGGGTGGCTATTAATCTACTAGTTCCCAGAACATTCTCATTCCTTTCTCAGTGCCTGGATCACAGTCTCCTTTTCTTCTCCACCTCCTTTCTTTATACTAGGCACTTCACCTTACATGTTCATGTTCCTTCAAATGCCCTAACTTCCAAATTCCTCAATATAATCAGCTTCCATGACACATTCCTCGATTCTACCTCAGCCATACACAGAGATGGCCATACTGTTGCCATCACCAAGCGTTCCACTTTCATGTTCAAGAACTCCAAAATTTCTTTATCTGATCAAAATCTCCTGTCAATCCATCTCTCTGTGCCTTACTATCCCTAATCCTATTCTTCATCCTAACCATGACCTCCAACCCCTCCACATCTCAGTATTTTCATAAACTATTACCCCTACTAAACTCTCTTCCTTTCCCAAATTCAATCCGCAGTGAACCAGTTCAACTCTAAACTTTATTCTTTACTCTTTGTGTCCTTGTACCATTGACACTCATGGCTCGCCCCAAATCCCAATCCTAGACTACTTCCATCATCTGCCTCCTTCACTTTTACTCACAAAATCACAAAACTGTGATTACTGTGTCCACTTATAAATCTATGACATCTAATTTCAACTGGGGCCTCACTAAAGCAACTCTTCTCTAATTGCTTCTCTATCCCACTCAACACAGTAGCTGTCCTAAAATTTCTCTTCTATTCTCAAGCTTTCCACATTATCTCCTTCCTCAACCTTCTGATGTGAGAACCTCTCCTCATATTTCACTTTTTTAAAATGGAGATTACTAACTATGACCTTGTTCTTTCTTTCTCCTTATCTTACATTCCCTTGATAGATTCTCACCATCTTTTCTTTTACTCCAGTCTCTAATTAGGTTGAAAGTTCTCTTCACAAAGTCCAACCCATCTACATGTGTAGTGTTAGTATGATTAAAGATCTTACCCACCTATTCAACAGGGCCTTTACTTACACCATTTATTTACTAGGCATGAGGCTCCAGGCCCACCCCCTTTTGCTAGTTAGGTCACAAGAGGTGTGAAACCCTCAGGGCAGTAAAGAGAGACGCTAAGACCAGAGCCAATTTCATGTGCGTTGAGTTCTAGCCAATCACATGTGCATGAATTCAGCCAATCAGACACCTGAGTTCTACCCAATCAGATGCTGCCTTGACTTGAGAGCCCAGAACTGAGAGCAGCAGAATTGAGAGGAGAATTGAGAAGCGGACATCAAGAAGACATTGAGGCAGGCAGCGTCAAGAGAGACTGAAGAGCAAGAGTGCAGAGATCAAAAAACTAAGAATCCACAGCATCAAGAGATTGGAGAACTAAGAATTCAGAGAATCCAAGTGTAGCCAGAATGGACTTTGTTTTCTTTGAATGACTCAGCTTGCCTCGTTGAGCTTCCCTGGACGCTGGGGTTTGCTCTTCCAGGGCAGGAGGCCCAGCGACCATGCCAGGGATCGGAGAGCTTCCTGTGTGATGAGTCGTGGGGCTGGCTGAGGGGAGGTGTGTTAACCTGGTCTACGCTAGGGGGAGGGGCCAAGTCAAGAACCAATCGGCCCTGGTCGTTCAGGTGGCGCTTGATGATGTCAAAAACTCTATAAGAGGGGAGAGGACAGCTTGAAGATCCTCCTTTCCTTTTCCGGTTGGAGCCAGAGACTTCTACAGCCGAAGCTGAGCTGCCGGTAGCAGAGCTGACTAGAGGCTAGTGGGTAATCTTCTTACCGTAGAGGGGAAGCATGTATATGATTTTACCTTATACCATCTCGCTTCTCTGTGGCCTCCTGGTTACCCTTATAAGGCGGACTTATTGGGCCTGGAAGCTTTTGATGAAAATATCAAAATGGGGATGCTGGTTTGTGGGCTTGTTACTGTGGAGTGTAAATACATGCTTTAGTTCTCCTGCCTTCTGCCTAGAGAATTCCTTATATCCTGCGGTTCCGGACCTTTTAGGCACATATGAGATTCTCTTTGAAATCATAAATTCTGCCTTCCTAATATACCAAGAGACTTCAAGGCATCTAAGAACTGCAAGGGCTTTCAGAACTGTGGGACAGGTTGCAGGCAAGCAGACAGTTAGGATTTGTGATTGTTTAAGGGAAGGCACTAGCAGGGGGGAAGGTTATAGGATGGCTTTGTTCCTTGCTATAATACTGTCTTATAATTTCCTTGTTGCTACACTGAGGTGGGCTTAATGGTTTTGGAATGTAATTACTGCTATATCAAATTGGGGTTATTGGTCTTGGGATTGGATACTCTGGTGTCTAAATAAATGTTATACTTTCTCTGCTTTCTGCCTAGAGAGTTTTTCATACTTTGCAATTCTGAACCATACAGGCATGTTCATGGTCATCCTCAAGGTCATGAATCTTGCCTTACTGATACAACATGCACTCTTGATCCTATGCCATCCCATCTTTTTTGACAGATTGCCTCCACTATCACTCTGCATCACTCTCTAATCTTCAATCCCTCCCTTGATATGTACAAACACATCTAAGCCTTTACAAAACCTTCACTAGATTTTACTGGCCCTGGTAGCTACCATCCTACATTTCTCCTCCCTTTCCCAGTTAAGCTCCTTGAAAAACCATTTTACATTAGATTATCCCACTTCTTCTCTTCTCATTCAATTTAAAAAATACCTGCAATCTGGCTTCTGACCTCATCATTTAACTACAAGTTCTCTCCAATACTACAAGTAATCTCTTAATTGCCAAGTCTGATGACTTTTTCTCAGGTTTCATCTTTCTTGACCTCTTTGAAGCATCTTCCACTGCTGACCACCTTCTTTTGGATACTCTCTCCTCTCTGAGTTGTTGTGACACTGTGTCCCTTTGTTTTTCTATCAATCTGACTGCTGTTTCTCAGTCTCCTTTGATCAATATTTATCCTTGTCATCCCCTCAATGGTTAAGTGTTTCCCAAGGTTCTACACTAGGTCTTCTTTCCTTTTCTGTCTACATTCTCTAATGATCTCACCTGTCCTCATGGGATCAATGACTATCTCTATATTGGTGAAAACTAGTTCTACATATCTATCCATGATTTCTCTGCTTATTAAACATTTCTTTTTTAATTTTTTTGTTTGTTTCTTTTTTTTATTTTTAGTTTACCACACACGGTTCTACATAATTTTGAGTTCCAGATTTTCTCCCCTCCCTCCCCAAGACAGCATGGAATCTCATATAACTACCATGTATAACTTCGCATTGAATTAATTTACACACTAGTCAAGTTGTAGAGAAGAATTATGACCAATGGAATGAATCATGAGAAAGAAGAGACAGAACCAAAAAAAAAAAACAAAACCCCAAAAACAAAAAGAGAAGAAAAAAGGCGAGCATGTAGTGTGCCTCAATCTGCATTCAAACTTCACAGCTCTTTCTCTGGATGAAGATAGCATTCTCCGTCGTGAGTCCCCTGGAGTTGTCCTTGTACCTTGCGTTGCTGAGAAGAGCGAAGTATGTCAGGGTTGGTCCTCACGGAATCCATATATCTGTGGTTGTGTACAATGTTCTCCTGGCTCTGCTCTGCTCACTCAGCATTATGTCGTGTAGGTTTTTCCAGGTTGTTACGAAGTCCATATCATCCCCATTTCTTATGGCACAATAGTATTCCATTACCTTCATATACCACAGCTTGTTCAGCCATTCCCCAATTGATGGGCATCCCTTTGATTTCCAATTCTTGGCTTTCACAAAGAGAGCCGCAATAAATATCTTTGTACATATGGGTCCCTTTCCCTCTTGTGTGATTTCTTTGGGATACAACCCTAGAAGTGGTATTGCTGGGTCAAAGGGTATGAACATTGTTAAACATTTCAAAGTGAATGTCCTATCAGTATCTCAAACTCAACACGTCCAAAGCAGAAACCATAATATTTTCCCCAAAACCCATACCTCTTCTAAACTTATCTGTTACTGTTGAGAATACCACCATCCTTCCAATCACCCAAGTTCACTATTTTCATGTCATCCTTGACTCTTCACTTTTCATTTCAATCAGTTGCCAAATGTTGCTTCTATCTCTAAAGTATCTCTTGAATATGCCCCCATTCCCTAATTACACAGCCACCACCATAGTTCAGGTCTTCATCTTCTCTAGTCTGGACTACCATAATAGCCTCCCTGCTGTTTTCTCCACCTCAAATTTCTTCCCAGCTGTAGTGTAAAATTTGAATTAAGAGCTTCAGTGCCATATAGGGAGATCAGTTAACAAATATTTATTATTACCGACAAGGAGAGAACAACAGATGCCAATGGAAAACGGTCCCTATTGCCCTCTCTAGGGAAATCACGCAATTGGATAGTTCTGGAGCCCCTCAGGGGTCAAACATATAGACAAAGAGCAAGTGTGGCACCAATAGGAAACTGCTCCATCATACACAGGGGAAGATAGTAGTATAGTTGAGACCAGCAAAATGAAGGTATTTTTCTAAATTGCCTAATAAGCAGTGAAAAAAGAGGGGCAGAGACAAAGGGTCCTAACTCATAACTATGCCATCTAGCAAGGTATAGGGAAAGAGGAGAGAGTGTGTATTGCCAAGTTTCTGGGTTTATTACACTCTTAGCATATATACATCCTGGGGGACAATGACTTTGATGTATAAAAATTTCAAGACACCTACTTTCCGGTTAATTAATCATTTTATTAATTACACTAGCACATAACTAATAAAAGGGGTCAGTGGCATTCTCAATTGCCAAAGACCCTTCATGGAATCCATTGAACACTTATATGCCCTTGAAAGAGTGGGTGTTCCTGAGGGTGGTAATCAACTCTGATTGGATAACAAGTAACAACAGAGAATGAATTTTGTAAGACCTATTCTGATGAGGGACTGGGGGACTTGACTTTGATTATGTCATTTACTTCCAAACCACCCCCAACCTTGGGTCCTCTAATCTAAGAATTTATCGCTACCCAAACCTAAGTAGAACACAATGGGCTTCTGCACCTGGGTGGGGTCTGAACAAGATTGAGGAGAAAATTAACCCAATCTCTTTATCAGAGATGTCTTCAGATGCTGGCTGGGCCTAGTAGAGAATAAGGTTTCGGAAAGGGATAAATCCTGTGTCTAGCCAATATTAACAATAAGCTATTTAATGATCATTTCTCTCAGGGCCATACCAGTCAAATAGTTTTCACTGGTTCATATTACCTCAATTTATCTCCCAAATAGCTTCCAAATTGATTTTTCTTCAAGATTCTGTTCAGTTGCTAACCTTTTCAGGCCTTTCCTGGGCCCCTCAATTACCAGTGCCTTCCCTGCTAAGGTTACTTTGCAAATACTTTGTATCATTTACATACGTACATATATGTGTGTATACAGATAGATAAATATAGATATAGACATACATATATAGATATGGTGTTTCCCCCCTTTAGAATGTAAGTAATTTCCTCTTTGCATCTCCTGAGCTTATCACAGTGCCTGGAACATAGTAAGTGCTTAATAAATGTTTGTAGATTGAGTGGATGAATGAATGAATGAATGAATGAATGAATGAATGAATGAATGAATGAATGAAAAGAGGTTCTTTTTGGCATTGGTTGGTTGTTGTCTTTCGTTCTCAAAGAGGACCAAAATGACATCACTATGTTGGAGTCAAGGTCCAAGTGTGTCTGACTGTGGCTGATCAGACCAATATGAGCTCTAAAGGCTCTACCACAGGGTGGGCACAAATAATCCGCATTGAACATTTGGAGTGGAAATGTCTTTAAATTTGCACATCTCATGTTTCTTTCGAGCTATTGCAATTTTGCCTAGCTGATAGAGCACAGCTCCTTCTTTCTCACTCTCTCTCTCATATCTCAAAATCCATTCCAAAGTTCTTCAGAGAGTCCTTGAGAGTGTCCTTGTATCACTTCTTCTAACCACCATGTGAGTGTCTGCCTTGCGTGAGTTCTTCATAAAATAGTCTTTTAGACAAACACATATTTTTATTCAAGCAACATGGCCAACCCATTAGAGTTGTGCTCTCTGTATTAGAGTTTGAATGCTTGGCAGTTTAGCTCCAGAAAGAAGTCTGGTACCTTACCCTGCCAGGTGATCTTCAGAATCTTCCTAAGACAATTCAAATGGAATCAATTCAGGTTCCTGACATGGTGCTGGTAGACTGTTCAGATTTCACAGGCATAAAATAGGAGGTCAGCACAACCACTCTGTAGACCTTCAGTTTGGTAGGCAGTCTAATACCTCTTCTCCCTCACACTTTCCTTCGGAGCCTTCGAACATTGAGCTAGATCTGGCAATGCATGAATCAACCTCATCACCTATGTGTACATCCCTGGAAAGTATACAAGCAAAGTAAATGAACTGATCCATGATCTTCAAAGTTTCTCCATTTACTGTAAACAATGGTTCCATGTATGGATGGTGTGGTGCTGGATGGTGGAGAACCTGCATTTTCTTGGAGTTAATTGTTAGGCCAAAATTAGCACAACTGATCCATACTTTGTTGCATCTCAGTTTCAGAGGCTGCACTGAGTACACAATCATCTAAGAACAAAAAATCATGCGCCAACTCTCCCTCCATTAGTGTGCTAACCACACCTCCTTTTCCCTCACCTGTGCCTAGGGATATCTGGATACTAGCAGAGGTGTAAAAAGCACTTTCTTCATAACAACTCTGTGAGATAAGTAGTCCCTGTGTTATCCCTATTCTACAGGTGAGTTATCAGAGAGGCTCAGAGAAATAAAGAGATTTTCCTGAGGTCACACAGCTAATAATTGTCATATTTGTGTCTCAAACTGAAGTCTTCTAATTTCTGCATATTCCAGTACAACACACACACACCCTTCTCTCTTTTAAAAATAGTTTTGCCTATTTCTCCTAAAAAGAGAAAGAAAGAAAGAAGTCTATAAATTGAAGCTCCTGGTTATTCAAATCTTCTCAATACTTTATTACAATAAGTTGTTTCCTGTGGTTACTGTAATAAGTCAATACAGGAACATTTCAAAGGGAACAAAAGCCCAGTGGAGATGAAATCACAAAGTTCAAAAGCCTTATTTGACCACATTTTTAACAAGAGAAGGAAATAGAGCAGAGTAAAATAATAGAATTGAGAGAGGCCTCAAAGGATAATAACTGGCATTCATATAGTGCAGGCCTGTACAACATACAGCAGCTTGTGGCCCACCAAAGGATTTCGAGCAGTCTAGGAAAAATGTAGAGTTGCCAATACCCACCCTCCTGTTTGTCATGTGACCCATAGCAACCAACCATTGTCAGTCTGTCTCTGGTCTAACTTATCTGTGCCCCAAGAAGTGTAGCCTCTTTTAATTTTGGCCCTTACCTGTGCAGGTCTGATATGGTTGTTTAGCGTTTCAAAGCATCTAGCAACCAAGGGAAGCCTGTGAACCAGGCAAGGCCCACCCAGTTCTGAAAAGAAGTCTAGGGTTGGTACTGGACCTCATGCCATCTTCAAGGTTATAAAAATATCACATTCATTTTCTCTGTTTCTCCAGCTCACCCTTAGCTTGTGCTGAGCGGGAAATGGTATCCTTTCTTCTCCCTTTCAAAAGATTTTAGTCTTCCTGCTCTTTTTCCTTTGAATAATTAAAGAACCAGTACAAACCAGTTTTGTTTACCTACAAGGGTTTTTTTTTCCTTTTAAACAATAATAACCAGTTCAGCAGCTGTCAGAATAGGGCATGTTGGCTGTAAATCTTGAAGTGAGAGCTCAGCACCTGCAGAGAATGAATCAATGAGGAAAATAGTTTTTAAAACTCTTACTAAATATAATCACTCAGCCAGGTGCAGCTCTCCAGGTCCCCACTTGTAAAATGATAACAACATTGTGGAATAAATAGTCCATCAGGTCCAAAGAGCTTACATCTCCTTCTTAATACTGGTTGATGGCGTATGATTTAACAAAAAGTTGATCTTGGTACACTTAGCTATCCTTATTCCTGGTCTGCAAGACTGCCCTGCATATGCTTTAAAGCATTGGTGTCACATGTCCTATTCACTCCCTTAGGGACCAAAGTCTGGACAGGACAAGCAATATTTAAGAAAGTAGCAGAAGCCTAAAACCATACACTGAAATTAAAACTCCCAGCACTAACATTAGACAAGGAAACAGCTTCTCTCTGAAGGGAAGAAAGGAAGGGGATAGAGTTGCTCTTGGTTCCTGGCTAGTCAGTAATAAAGGTTCCAACTTGCCATTAATGCTCTGTCTGCTCCTGCCCATTGCTCTCCATGATCCTCTTCTCTCTCTCTCTCTCTCTCTCTCTCTCTCTCTCTGTCTCTCTCTCTCCATGATAACTTCCCTGAAGTTTTCTGGCCTGGTTTTCCCTGCTTTTCCCAGGAGTCTATTCAAGTTCAAAGTCAAGGCCACACCACAGGAAACTAGAAAGCTCTTGGTTGTCTGCCCAAGGGAGGTTCATAGGTTTTCATGGTGTTGCCTGTGGGTGTGACAAAGGCAGGTAACAAGTGCTTCACAACCCTATGAGACACAAATATCACTAGCAGTATTTTACAGATGAGGAAGCTGGAAGCCAGAAATAGGAAGTAACTACCCAAGGTTACATAGCTATTTTAGTAGCAGAACTGAGATGAAAATCTAGCTTCCCTGGCTCCTAGTCCAGTGATCTTTTGACTAAGATGAAAAAGAAATTGTGCCAAAGATAAAGGAGATGAAAGAAGGCATAAGGTGAATCCGGAGGTGGATATGGAGTTCCTGGAGTAATGCCTGATAGGAATTTGGAGTCATGGGCCAGAAGCCAAGAGAAGTTCCACAGCTCAGAATATATAAATCTACCATTGGCAGAAGGTCTGTGTCTAAAATGAAAGGAAGAGTAATGAGAAGCTGAGAGAAGAGATTACCTACCACTCTCTTGTTTCCAAAAAGCTTTCCTATCTGGCAAAAATATGCACAATTTGTGTTTAGAATTTTAATAAGGAAAATGAGAAAAGACCTCTTCAAGAAGTTTTACATCTCCATAAAAAGTCTCCTCCTCACTCCCTACAATTTGTATTGACTGCACATTTGTCAATGACCAATTACCTCAGCTCCAATGCTGATCTCATAAGCAAAATGCTTCATCTCATTTACTTGGTAATGTATACTTCAAGTAGCATGTCAAATAACCCTGGGCTCAGTGGCCATTTAGTTTTGCCTTGGCTGTTTTTTAACTGTTTTTAGGATCAAATTAGGTGGCAGTCATTCTTTGCTCTCTAAAGGAAAGCAGGACATTCTGATGCATTACCATCCAGTTCTGCTCAAAAACAATTGAATTTAATTCAATTCAAATGTTTATTAAGTACCTACTGTATGCTAGGCACTATGTTAGGTTGCAGAAATTACAAAGATAAAAAGTAACAATCTCTACCCTCTAGTCAGGAGACCTAGGCTTGAATCTGCTATTTAATAGCTATATCATTTTATACCAGTCATTCACCTCTGTCCCCTAAATTCCTGCAGTGATAATGTGATTAAAGATCTTTCCCCTGCCCTTTCAATAGGCCTCAGGTGGAACTAGTTAAGAGAAGTTTCTCAGGTGGAGCCAGTTAAGGGAAACTTGATTAGAAGAGGCACGATTGGAGGCAGGCCTACACTCTTTACTTACTAGGTGCAAAGCCCCAGGCCCACATCCTTTCACTAACTAGGCTTGAGGCCCCAGGCCCACCCTTTTGCTAATTAGGTCACAAGAGGTGTGAAGCCCCTGGGCCCTAAAAAGTGTATATGTACCCAGAAGGTAGCTATAGAACTCAGAATCTGCGGAGAAGTCAGAAGCAAGAATTAAGAATCCAGTGCAAGGAGGAGAAGTAAGAACTCTGAGATAACAGAGTTGCAGAAAAAATGTGGAGCAGAGAGTAGAGCGGAAACCAGGGAGCTTTGGAGACCAGAGAACTGAGTGCGGAGAGAACACAGGCAAGCAGACAGTTGGGATTCATGAGTGTTTACAGGGAGGCCCCAGCAGGGAGGAAGGTCACAGGATGACTTGGTTCCTTGCTATAATGCTGTGTTATAATTTCCTTGTTGCTACATTGTGGCAGGCTTACTGGTTTTGGAATATAATTACTGCTATACTGAATTGGAGTTATTGGTCTTGTGATTTGATCCTCTGGTGTCTAAATAAATGTTATATTTCCTCTGCCTTCTACCTAAAGAGCTTTTCATACTTCGTGATTCCAAACCATACAGGCACATTCATGGTCATCCTTGAGGTCATGAATCTTGCCTTACTGATACAATTCCTCATCTGTAAAATGGGAAGGTTAAATGAGATGGCCTCAGAAATCTCTTCTGGCTCTAAATCACAAGATACTAAGGTGCTTATAGTCCAATGGTGGGGGATAAGACATATACAAAGTACCACATAAGATACGTACAGTTGTGTGTGAGGGGGTGTTGTTGGTTGATTTTCTCAATCAAGTAATTCTGCCATACTTAAAGTAACTTGCCCTGGCTTTAGTTTCAAATAAGTCATAAGCTTTGTATGGAAAGATTTACATGGCAAAATCACAAACTTTTTATAGTTCAAAAAAATACTTTGAACTAGAGTGACATTGCACAGAAGAGATTTATGATCAGCAAAGAAAAATCACTCACAACCTAGGGATAATCTACAATTTATCAAGTAAGTTGACAAGCGAGGCATTTAAGAAATTGGAGAAAGCCTGGCATTCAAATAAAAACCCTTGAGAAGGAACTTCCTGGGGAGGGAAGGAGAGACCTCAGCTTTAATCTTGGCCTAGGTTTCCTTCACCCTCCCTCCTTTTGACTGGAGGAGGACCTTTGAAACTTTGGAGGGTCCTGAGGATACAGGACTTTCCATCTTCCCATAAGTGTGCTAACGGCATGACAGCTGACAGAAGTGTCTATACTGGGAGCCAAGGACAAAGTAGATGTAGATTCATGGCTTCATAAAGAACCTAGCAAAGAAACAATACCATGACCAAGGGGAACTTCTTGAGCACCCGGAATACGGGAGAAGGGGATTTCCATCAAAGAAAGAGAGAAAGAGAAAAGAGAGGGAAGAAGGAAGAGAGGAAGGAAAAGAGAAAGGGAGAAAAGAAAGGAGAAGGAAGACAACAAAGAAAAGAAGGAAATTAAAAATGTCTGTAAAGAAATAATTATAGAAGTAGTGTTCATATAGTACATGGTACAAAGGTCTCAGAATTTCATCAGTATGTCTTTCTCCTGACATTCTAGAAAAACACGCCACTCTGCCAAGAGATATCCTAAATGGACATGATGAAGGAAAGCACAGGAGAGTTAGGTCAGGGGGCCTGTTCCTTAAGGTTCCATCCCTAGAGCATACACACTGCACTCAGCCTGCTGTCAGCCCATGTGAAAGAGATGGAGGAACCTGCTTCAATGAAGTCATAATGAGGTGTAATGGAAGCCCTTGCTCCCTGATTTGGAGCATCCATACACATATCACAATTCTATAATTGGTTCCAGTCTGCTAAGGTGAAGACATGAACTGTTGATTGACTGCTGAGAACTAGAGTGCATTCAAATGACACTAACCAACCAAAGCAAGTCTCTTTCTCCTTTTTCCTACCAGGCTCTATTCAAATGAGGCTGCTATTCAAAAGGGCTGCTGTCACCCTTCAGTAGGGAGATGAAAGGTCTCACTCAGATCTTTCATCTCCCCAATGGAATCTCTACCATGTGTCTACCAGGCTGTTTTGGTTTCTTTTGTGTTCATTCTTTCTGGTTTTAGGTAAAACAGTATTAGAGACAGCTATGATGGTGTATACCTAGAAAGGTTAGAACACAGGCACACTGACAGAAAACCATGCTGGATTTTACAGCCAGCCATGAAGATGAAAGACACAAGTGATCTGCTTGACAGATGGAATTGATGGCATTCAAGAGGAAGTGAAAGTGATTCAACAATCAGATATCCCACATTTGAAAGTGGATTTGGTGGGACAAATGTTGGTAGCAGCCAAATTAAGTTGAAGCCCACCCTACTTAGGAACAAAGGTGGTATAGGGTAGAATGTGCATCCGGGTGTTAAGAGAGAAATATTTGTACTTCTGTCCTTCCTATATCTTCTCTGTAAACATCAATTTATAAAAGCTAATTGACATTGACTAAATGAAACTGAGGTGCTGGTGTCTGATGTTAGGTAGAACATATTGGAACGGTGTCTCAAGCCAATGGTGTCCAAGAAAGACACCACACACCCCCACTGAGGGTGACTTCCTAGAACCTGGTGGGAGGGGGAGATATAACTTTGGAAGGACCTTGCTCTGGGATCCCTCTCATCTGTGGGAGTTGAGATAAGGATGTTCAGGGAGGTGCAAGTCTTAATTTCTCAGAGCCTTAGTTTCCTCGATAGAAAAATGAAGGTATCATACGAAGTCCCATCGGTAGTTAATCATATTAAGCTTCTAAGTGCCCCTTCTAGCACTAAATTCCTGATCATTTAGCAATTTTCCCTACTCGGCTACACAGTGCAGTAGAGAAAATGGTGGACATGGATTCAAGGAGCTTTCATCTTGCCTCAGACGTTGTGGAGCCACCAGCAAGTTGCTTAATCTCTCTGTTCCCTCCTCTGTAATGGTGTTGTCCTGACAGGATTACTGTGAAGCTCAAACCAAACAAGATAATACATAGAAAGTGATTTGTATGCCTTAAAGTATTATATAAATGCTAGCTCCTGTTATTCCTAATTCAGTTTAAAACCTCATTAGCTTTCTTAGCTGGCATATTATATTCCTGACTGATACTGAGCTTGAAATCTACTAAAATCCCCAGGCCTTTTACACATGAACTACTTTCTAATCCTTTCTCTCCAATTCTTATGTGTGGAGTTATTTTTTTTAAACCAAGGAGAGGACTTAAAAATAATTCTACTAGAAATCAACAAATATTAGTTGATCTCCTTATATATGCAGCCATAAAAGATGAAATACAAAAACACGAAAGAAAGCATCTCTACCTTTCAATCAAGCTTTTCCATGAGTGCATTCCACTAAGAGAGTTGTTCTTATTGGTGGAAAATCTGATGTTTCTGAGGTGCACAAAGATCATTCTTGATCATATATCTGAACCCTAGGATCCCAATTTCTATGATGAAGATTATGTCTCCAATGGTTTCATAAAGATGTTCTGTAAGGAATCTATAGGATTTCCCATGCAGGGAAGAGAAAGCTTTGATTGAATGCCCCCACGTCATGGTGGGCATCCTCTACCTCCATGTAAAAGAGATTGTGATAAGGCATAGCGGCAGGGGTGTTAACAGGGCTCCCAATCTTCCTCATTCTCCACCACCACCTTCTGAGATGATGAGATTTTAAGACTTAAGACAGACAAGGAAGACCTGGAGAATGTTCTTATGGCATGGTTGTTTTTAGTGCTGAGATCTAGAACTCTGCAATAGATACACGGAATCCATTCAAATGGCAAGTGGTATACAGACCACAGGTTGAGTACCATGAGTTTACAGGTGGTTCTAGATATGAATATTCCTATGTAGAGGGTTGTGGCTCACATGGTGATCTTGGTGGACCCACTATTACCACACAAACTGTTATTCTCAAAGATCTGGCTGAATCTGTTATCAGAAAATATGTTCGGAGAATGAAATACATTATGAGTCCAGACCTTCAGTAGAAATTGACAAATCTTTGGAAGGATCTGAGAATCTGATCACTACTTATAAGAATACAAGATCAGATCATTCTGGAAAGCAATTTGGAACTATGTCCGAAGGGCTATAAAACTGTGCATACCCTTTGATCCAACAATACCACTACTAGGTCACCACTTCCCAAAGAGATCATAAAAACAGGATATGGACTCACATGTATGAAAATATTTATAACACCTCTTTTTGTGGTGGCAAAGAATTAGGAATTGAGGGGATGCCCACCAATTGGGGAATGGCTGAACAAGTTGGGGTATATGAATGTAATTAAATACTATTGTGCCATAAGAAATGATGAACAGGTGGACTTCAGAAAAAACCTGGAAAGATTTATATGAACTGATGCTGAATGAATCAACCAGGAGAACTTTGTACACAGTAACAGCCACAGTGTGCCATGACTGACTTTAATAAACTTAGCTCTTCCCAGCAATGCAAGGATCTAAGACAACTCCCAAAGACTCACAATGGAAAATGCTCTCCATATCCAGAGAAAGAACTTTGGAGTTTGAATGCAGATGGAAGCAGTCTATTTGCTCTCCTTTTCTTTTCTTTTGTTGTGTTGTTTTGTTTCTTCTTTCTCATAGTCCCTTCCATTAGTTCTAATTCTTCTGTACATCATGACTAATGTGAATATGTTTATATGAATGTATAAATAGAGCCTGTATCAGATTACACACTGTCTTGTGGTGGGAGAAGAGGAAGGAGAAGAAAAGTTAAAAATCAAAATCTTATGGAAGTGAATATTGAAAACTAAAAATATATAAATTATTTTTTAAAAAATGCTATCCACATCCAGAGAAAGAATGGTAGAGTCTGAAATGCAGGTTGAAACATACTGTTTTCTTTTTTTTCTTTCTAGTGGTTTGTCCCTTTTGTTCTGATTCTTCTTTCACAACATGACTAACATGGAAATATGTTTTAAAAAAAATACAGGATCAGATACAGAATGTTTACTGCAGAACAATGTATTCTGGAAAGTTTTTCTAAGACTAGTGAAGAACTGAAGAACTTCTGCATCTTTTAAAAAATATTGCTTCTCTTTTTGATGTTCACACAATGTAGTGTTTTAGTTCATTAAATACTGGAAGAGAGGTGCAGGCAAAACTAGCATTGAGATTTTAAAACAGCAGCAGCAGAATGAATTTTATTTTTATTCATTGTTGATGATAGAAAAAAAATCCCTATCTTCGGAAACATCTTGCTTTGTGTTCAGTATAATTTTGGCAAGGGGAGGGGGAGGAAAAGGGGTAGAGAGGAGAGAAAGAATATTAATAGTCCATGTGTCCTTGATATCCATTCAGAGCAGCAGAATATAATGCTCTTTTGTAAGAAATGTTTTGATTTATAAAACAAATTTAGTGAGCCTAAGAGATTAAATAAAGGAGCCAAGCTAGTTGACCCCCAAAGTTCCCACCAACTCTAAATACAGTGATCCTATGAAATGGTCAAGGCATGTTAGAGGAATATTATAAGGAGGACATCCTAGATACAGTAGAGTTTATGTTGGAGAGTAATGAGAAGTGTTTGGAAAGAAAGATTGGTTTTACGAATGTAAAGAAGTCACTATAGAATTTTTGATCAGAGTTCTGAAGGAATTCAGTTGTTTTTTCTACGTTTGTTTAACGATTGTGAAGTTCACAATAAAAATAAAATTAAAAAACAATAGTGTTGGAACCAGAATAAGGCATACTAGGAATTCTAGGGAAAGGAATATGAATTTTATCTTGTCCATAATTAGAAGCAAGGGTGGAAAATATCTAAATCAGAGCAATTTCTTTTGCCCAACATTGTACCAAACCATCATTCTGCCTTAAGTTTATTTCTATCTGACCAGAATTTTAAAAACAAACTAGTAAACTGACCCTATGTATTTTAAAATGTAGCATCCCATCTAGGTCTCGCTCAACTCACACTGAAAGGTTGGAGTCCCTAGGGGGCTAACTACTCTGACCCTCAGGGTTGTATAGGCAAGTATCCCTGAAGGACTGGGCTTCTAGCCCTCATTCATGAGCCACCACCATTGTGTTTCCCATTAACAACCAACCAGTAGACTTAAATGGCTTTTAGCAAAGGAATTTACTAAGATGAGAGTAAGAATAGTTGGCACTACAATCGTTCTTGGGGCACAATCTTCCACAAATACACAAAAGTCCCTGCAAAGAGTGGATGTGATCTGATAGCAGTATGATACATGTCCAGGATACCCTTGCGATAACTAACACCTGACACTTCTATGATCTGGAAGTCCCAAAAGTGATTCCCCTCAGAGGACCGGTTCTGACTCTAGGCAGCTAGGTGACACTGTGGATAAAGCTCTGAGGCTGGAATCAGGAAGACCTTAGTTTAAATCTGGCCTCAGATACTTGATCGCTGTGATCCTATGCAAGTCGCTTAACGTTTGCCTCAATTTCCTCAGAGTTGTGAGGATCAGATGAGATATTTGTAAGGAGCTTAGCATAGTGCCTGGCACATAGTAGGCACTATACAAAATACTTATTTTCTCCCTCTTCCCTAGAATCCCCAACCCTCTAATTTAGTGTCTTCCACTTCTATGTTAGACCACCATTTGACAGACTGTGCTAGATTGACTGCCATTTTTGTTCAAAGGCCTAAGAGTATTTCTGTATGTCCTCTGCCTTTAGCCAATACTAAAACCCTGTAAACCTCCCGAATACTTTATTAACAATTTGTTTACACATTATGGTGAGGTTATAAGGAAACTCCTTAACACTTATGTAACACTATTTGGTTCCATCGCTGATTGATTGATTCAGTTCAGGTGTCTGGGTCTTCTGTGATAACATTAATAAAGGTGGGAGTGGAAACCCTGAAACTATTGAATTAAAACATCAAGGTATTCTCTGCACTGGGCTTAGATCAACCTAATATTTTGTTGGTTAGTCACCAGCTTTCTGTAGTCTTTCTATAAGTTTCTTTTACTGATGTCCTATGACAGTGAGCAGTCAATGACAGGAGAAGGAAACCTAAATGGCCCTGTTTCTTCATGGGAATAAGTATCCCAACCTAGCTTTTAGATTAAGATTTAAAAAACTCTATTAAACTTTTGAAGTAGAGAAAATGTCTTTTACATTGGATTATCATGTGATAATACTGTGTGTACATTACAGTGCTCTAATTATCCCAATGAACTGTTATCATGCAGGACTCATTCAGGCTTACTTTAGATAACCTCTTCTACTATGGTGCTTTAAATAGCCTATAAAATGACCCTGGGAATCCAAATATTAAAGGAAGTTTTACTTTTTTTTTTTCAGTCCTGTTATTCTTGAAATTTTTAAGTTCCCTAGTATATTGATGCAATCTCAGTATGATGCAGAATTTTCTTAATCAAACTTTTTTTGGGCAACCTTCCCCAATAGAACCATAGAATATTAGGTCTAGAGGGCAACTCAGATATAGTCTAGTCTGATGCACTTGATTTCACAGAAGAAACTGAAACCCACAAAGATGGACTCGCTCAAAGTCACACAATTAATTAGAACTTGGACTTGAGCTCATACTTTTACTTTGTGGCCCAACATTCCTTCCATAGCACCTGACATAAAATAACCATGTGAATGATAAATCATCATAGAAGATCTTCCATATTATAGTGTAAGCGCGGCTTTTCTTCCTTCCCCCCACTCCCTACAAGACTCTCTGGTCTGGAATATCAGACATTGCTTTCCCCCTTTCTTTCTTGCAAAGACCTTTCAGACATTCCTCTCCAACTGATAAACCTTAAGAATGGACCTCTCAGACATTCCTCTCTGACTAATAGGCCCAAAACAAAGACTTGAATACTCTTACACTAGGAAACAGGCCCCAACAAAGAACAGGTAACTCTGAAGACAAAGGATAGGAAATAACTCCTCTCCCGCTTGGAGAAATACTCCTGAGATTGCCTAGCCAGTTCTTAGGAATGAGGGCAGGGGGGAGGATGGCTCCCCTCTCTCTGGTAGCAGAAACTTTCTTTGTTCAGCCCCAATAAAGGTCATCATGTGGGGCAGTTACATTTGGGGGATCTCACCCATGGGGATCAGTTTCCCTCTCAGTTCTCAATCGAGCTGGGCTGTGTCAACCAGGGCCCCCCACCCCCCCAGCTTTGAGAAGATTAAGTGCTGGAGTTACCTCGAGAGGTGATGAATCTATGTTGTTTGTGTCTTTGTCTTTGTTGCGTTAACTGTTTGTCAGAGTATTTCCCGTCTTTCAATAAAAACCATGTTCTGTCAGGAGTGTGCTTTATTGCCAGCACGAATCCGAATCCGAACCTAACTTAGCTTAACTGAACACACTTTCAATAGGTATTTCTACTTATGAACCACGGTTCATTCGATCCGGATGTTAAGAATGGTCCATTTCCTTCTACTATTAAAATCAAAGTACAATACACAATAAATAAAAAGCTGGGAAAGTTTCACCAAAAAGGACCTTTTCCACATGTTGGCAGTTTATTTCTTAAAAAAAAAAACCCCAGCCATCATCACTGTTTACCTTGTCCATCATTTTCCTTAAAAAGGCTACACAAAATGTTTCCTTTGGATTTTATAGAGTGACACGTGACACATACATTAGAATCAGTAATAAAATGACAATGATAATAACTGACCAGGACGATTCAAAATCTTTTGGTTTACTCCTGCAATGGGCAAAGAGTACAAGACAAAAAAAGAATGATTTTTTTTACATCTGTCTCAAAACATAATATTCAATTATTACAGTAAGATAGCTTTAGTTAAATTCACAATAGAATACCCTTAGCCTAAAACACCAGCCAGAAACTAAAATCACTTCAATACTGTTTAGCGTCAGTACAAAGAGTTGCCTTCCTAAAAAAATGAGAACAAAAACCAGTAAGGCTGTTCTGGTAACCAGTCTTTGACACTAAAAAAGTTTCATTTCCAGTCACAGAGCATTGTTCTTAAAGAGGATTCTCGCAGGCTTTTTATTTGGAGTCGTGATCTGTCTTTGCATCTAAAAGTGCTGAGCGAATTCCCAACTTTTTCAGTTCTTCTACTAGATCTCCATTCTGATGCATCTGGAGGAGGATGTCACAACCACCAACAAATTCACCATTAAGGTACACTTGAGGTATGGTTGGCCAGTTGGAATAGTCTTTAATACCTATGATGAAAAGGAAATAAAGATAAACAATTAATCTTTTGGAAAGATAAGGTTTTTTTTCCCTTCTCCAAGCTTATACAATCCTTACTTCACAGAGACCTGAACCATATGCCCCATGTCTACTGTGAGAAATCAGATTTATAAAGGTTATATCTGCCAGAGTCTGAATGGTAAAAAAAATCTCACATGATTCATTTAGAAAATAAGTGCTTCTTAACACCGGCTGAAAAATAACATAAGGTAATATGACATTCAACAAGTCATTTCCCTTTTGTGTCCTCATTTGTAAAAAGAGGTGATTTGACAAAATGTTCTCCAACATCCCTGCCAATTCCAATATTCTTTAAGCCTAAAGCACCAAGGTTAAATTTCTCATGATGTTCTATTTCACTCAGGGCTAGTTAGTATAATTGGTCACAGCATGGTGTTAATGAAGTATAAGTCTGAATCCTACGCCCAATCAACTTTAGAGAGAGAAAAATTCACTTCCACAGCTTTAACTGTAACCAATCAATTCATTTCATAAAAGATTCCACATAGTATGAGGATGACTTTTGCCCAGGGAGAAAACAGGTCAATGCACGTACCCACATGATGGTAGATCAATAACATCACTGACGTATGCAACAACTAATCCAGAAGGGACTGACCCCTGAAATAAATCACAAGCTGCCTGGACTTAAAGAGGAAATAATAAAACTCTGGGGAGCATACCACAAGCCTGCCCAGGCTGATAGTAATAAGGTAAATTCAATTCTCCACATATTTGCTGTAGCTCCCCCAGCCTTTTTTCCCCAAGCAGAACAGCTAATAACTTTCTAATATGGTTTTATGGCAAACTATAAGAAGATAAAATTCTATGGTAGACTTGATGCCCACTAACTGGGAGATACCAGGTGATGGGGTAGAAATGATGGGAATACTGGGTGGAAGTTACCTCTTCAAATTTATGATAGATTTGGAAAGGAAATCAGAGCACATCTGACATGAACCCTAGATTTTGGAAAAAAACAGGTTACATAGCAAAGACAGAATCCAATGGACTAAAATGCTACAAAGGAAGCTAACCTAGGAGATGTTTGAGAATGAAATTCTCAAGTCAAAAACAGATACAATTCTAGTAAGCAAAAAAAATGGCATTTGTCTGAAGAGACAAATGTGATACACAGGGAAGTCATTAACAAAAGATTTTAAAATTCATTGAAATCAGGACAGGTAGCAGAATATGATTATGCAGTGTGGCTTAGTCCACCCTTTAAAAATGTCAGGAGTGAAAAAGAAAAATGTCAGGAGTGCTAAAACTGAAAGTGAGCTAAAGCTTGTGAGCAAAGTGAATCAAAAGGTTTCTGGTTTTGTTCTTTTAAAGACATATTGAGGGGGAAAAAAGAGGATTAAGAAAGGGACAGGACCTTTTCTTAGGGTGGACGGAACAATAATTGACAAGAT
Source organism: Trichosurus vulpecula (assembly GCF_011100635.1). Taxonomy (NCBI): domain Eukaryota; kingdom Metazoa; phylum Chordata; class Mammalia; order Diprotodontia; family Phalangeridae; genus Trichosurus; species Trichosurus vulpecula. Next base: position 5,127,733 of record NC_050575.1, on the reverse strand, counting down.
GGTAGAGAGCTGCTCAGTTCCTAGTTTATTTCTGTTTTCTCTGTCAAGAAGAACAAACTCTGTGCTGGAAACAATACAACACAAATAACTAACTGGTAGTTGATACACAAGATAAATAAGAAGAAAGAAGACACTAAGACAGCCCCTAGCTAGCTTGGAGTCACCTGTTTCAAATCATGCTTGAGAATGGAAGAATGAATATGTGTGATTGCTGAGTTACTGGCAGTAACATCAGAAAGAGTCTGGGAAATGGGAGAGATACAAAACTGGAGAATAGCAAACGTTCTGATTCTGAATAAGGGGGAAAACAGTACGTGCAAACTGTCAATTCACCATTAATTAGACTTCAATTTCTGAGAAAATTCCAGAAGGGATGATTAAAAAGATAACTGGAAAGTGAACAGGTAATGCTGGACTAAGAGTATTTCCTTTTATTTGGCAGTTACTAAACTGGTAAATGAGGAGAATACTATGCATAAGTACAGCCAGATTTTAATGAGGTAATTTATACTCCTCTCACAGAAAGAATGTGGATAAGACAACTAGAGGATTCAGAACTTGTTGGATGACTAGATTCAAAGAGTAGCTGTTCATGGTTCAATGTTGGTGTGACAAGGAGGTCTCCAATGAGGTCCCAGGAATCTGTGCTTTCCCCTATGATGTTTAACAATTTATTAATGACTTGGAGAAAGGCATATATGACAATGACATTCTCATCAAATCTGCAGATGACTCAGAGCTAGAAAGGATAGGTAACACAATGGACAACAGAATCAGGATCCAAAAATACCCTAACACTTTAGGTAGGGCAATGGGCCGAACCTAATATGAAAATTAATCAAGAGATAATGTAAAATCTTACACCAGAGTACAAAAATTCAACTTCAAAAGTACAAAATGGGGGAGGCACCATTAGGTAGCAGCTGTTCTAAAGAAGATCTGAGGTTCTTAGTGGACTGTGTTCAACATGAGCCAGCAATACAATATGGTAACCCAAAAAGTTAATACGCCCTTGGGTTGCATTCAGAGCGGCACAGCTTCCAAGAACAGGAGTGACAGTCCTGCTATATTTTGCAATCATAAGAGTTCATCTAGAGTGCTGTGTCCAATCATGGAAGTCCCGGTTCAAGGACATGAAACTAGAGCATCTTCTATAAGGGGACAACCAGGTTGGTAATGACCGTTGAATCTACCTAAACCATACGAAGACTAATTTGAGAAACTGGGGATATTTACCCCGGAAAAGAGAAGACTCACGGGGAGCACAACAGCCGTCCTAGAGAACATGGAGAGCTGTCCTTTGGAGAATTTGTTCTGTTTCACTAGAGGACCAAACCAAAAAGAATATGTTGCAAAGAGGTAAATTTAGGTTTGATGTCAGGAGAGCTAATCAAAAAGTGAAACCGTCTGCTTCTAAAAGTGTTAGGTTCCTCCTCCTTGGAAGTCTTCAAGAATCTGTCTGCTCTGGTACAGTGGCATACAAAGTGTGGGTGCTAAAGCCCTTTTCAGCTCTCAGATTCTGGGAGGACAGGAAATGCTGCCTTTCCGGGATGTAAAGGATTACTGCACCCCCCCTTGCCTTACCATTTTACTCCTGATCTCTCCAATTTCTAAATCAAAGATGAAATGTATTTTCATAGTAAACACATCCAGAACACAGATATCAGAATTAGTCTGCACCGGCCACAAATAAAAATGCAATTTCATCAAGGAAATGGCAAAATGACATCATGAATTCTAACAGGTGATGGGCATTTTGAAACATTTAAAAAAGACGCCACAAGAAAAACACATTAGGTAAAGAAAGCATGAGGGGCTTTATTGTTTGGTCCTTAACAGAAACTAAAGTTTCATACTTAATTTCTTCCAAGAAATTAAAAATATATAATATAATGCCTGAAATTTTTATTGTAAATAATCATCCCCACATATTTCTCTTTTTAAAAAAAACTGCCATTTTCAAAACATGATGACTTTACTATAAAGGAAAAGCTTCCAAGTGCTTTATCTTTCTCCACCAGGCCTTCAAATTCTAAGAAGTGGCTCAAAAGGCTACATGCACTTACAGCATAGAACTAAGTTCCTGGGAAAGAATGTTTGCAGCTGTCTTAATGCAACTCTAAAGATGATAGGTAAAGGTTTCCAGATGAAAAATTTATCACTTTTTCCACTAGATTTTGTTACTGTATAAATAGAGCTTAGAAGAGCTTAAAACTTCTGATACATCTTCTTCTGCAACATGTGCCCCACCAACTATGACTTTTCTCCATTCTTGCCTCTTGACCCCTCTAGTTTCTGGAGCACAGGACAGAACCTGGTCTATGTCTGTGGAGAAAAAAATGCATGACTGCTAGAGTGATAAGCACACAAAAAGGTGATGGTGGTGATGTGCACATGATAACCCTGATAAAGGTTCTGTTTCCAGACGTTCATGAAGGTGATAAAGGGTTTGTTGCCTCACTTCCCTCAGTTTTTCTAATTCTGAAAAGGAATTTCTTTCCAGGTGGCTATATATTAGAATTTATTTTTAAAATATGATACCCCTCCTATATCTTTTAACTTTATGACACTTATGGCAGGAATGAAGTTAAAAACGGTTCATTAAAAAGAAATATTTAACTTTCTGGAGCCAACAGTTACTAAAAATGACATATATTAGAAAATAATCATTTAAAGCTCAAATGCTCATCCTCAACTAATTTCTTACAATTTTCAGGAAGTAACCCTGTATCAGAGTAATTTTTCTGAGTAAGAAAGGAAGATTTTTTTCATTAAGTCATTTTTATGGTGTTTAAGCTTTCTGTCCAAAGTCAAAGGCTTACTTAAATTGTCCTTTCCTTTGCTAAAGACTAGAAGAATTAACAGGAAAAAGCAATTAACCCAAAGGAGAGGCTGGTTAGAAATTTCCTATTTTCAAATTATTGGGGAGAGAGGAATTAATTAGATTGCATATTATTCCTTACTATCTCTAAGAATAAATTCAAATTTAAATTGGGACAGTTTTTTTCCAAACTATACTGACCACCACTTGTGTCTTGCCTAAAAACCAACGATAATAGTTGTCTTAAGAGTTTGGTATGGAATGTTCTTGATAGCTGTTCAAGGTGCCAACCAGCTGATATCTTATCATGATTGAAAAGACTTAACTACTTTTCACATATGGTATACTGAATACAATTTTATGTTTACTTGATCAGCAACTCCAGATAAGGGGATTTTCAGGGTTCCCCTCCTTGAAAGTATGCTCTCTTCCCAATTATGAAAGTATGATGAATTTAGACTAAGGTAATAACTGATTATTTTCCCCCTACATAGTACTAAAAGTAAAAAGGGATCTTAGCTAGCAAAGTTTAAACTTGAAAATAAAAGCAAATCATATTTTATCCACAGTTCATAATATAAAGTTAACCTCCCCTTCTCCCACCCCCATTTTATTTTTCAAAATAACACCACAGCAATTAAGACTGTCAATATTTCTATATAATTACAGAACAGATATATACCTGTAGTACCGCACATATGAATATTAGTTATGAGCCAGAAAAAGAGGTGAAATTCAAAGGTAATATTCAATAACTGGACTAAACGTTAAATGCAGTTTTAATTTGATGAGCATTACTTAGATCAGAAAAATAAAATGTTTCTTGAAAAGCTTTTTGCTGATGGTTTGAAAAATAAATCTATTGATCTATAAACTTGTGAAGTCAGGTAGGTCAAGTTACAAATCTAAAACAAAATGAAGACGAAATTCAGTGTTGAAATCATTGAAGGTGGGAGAGTACCCAGGTCGTTTAAAATGATTATGACAGGGATTGGAAAAGGGTGGTATGAGATAGCAAAGAAGAGAAAATTCTGAGTAAGAGCAACAAAGCTGTTCTAAAGCAGCTAGAAAAACCTGTGGGTAACAAACAGGGGAAGGTGAGGTAGAGAAACTGTCAGATCAACACAACGTAAGGCAATTTTCACATTCATGGCTAGAGACAGACCAGGGAACCAGACAGACCACTAGTCAATCCTTCATACCATTCACATTAGTATCTATTTTTTCATTAATAACTTTCAATATTCACAATCGAAAAAGCAATTCATCCGAAAAACATCATGAAATTTTAGTGGACTGCAACTTTAACACCAATCAACAGGATTAACATGACAGTCTCAAATGCTGCCGCAATCTTAGATTGACTGCACTGTCTGCTCAAGCTAGATCTCACCTGAAGTCCTGTGTTCCATTCTGGTTAGCACATTTTAGGAAGGCCACTGATAAGCTAGAGAACTTATCTAGAGTGGGGCAACCAGAACGGTGGAGGCCCTGAGATCATGCTAAATGAGGCCTGGCTGAAGAATCTGGGAATGCTAAGGCCACAGAGAATAAGTCTTATGGGGAACACAGGATTTTATGTTTAGCGCCAGAGGCCACCAAGCCTACCTTTTCATCTTACAGAGAAGAAAACTGAGGCAAAGAGAGGTTAAAAGATTTGCCCAAGACCATAAGGGTAATAAATGGAGCTGGATTCCAATTCAGATTTTCCTGACCAAGGCCAGTAGTACATGGGAGCTATCTTCAAGTTTCTTCACGGTACCAAAATAAAGCAAGAGGAGCAAATGGGGAGAAGTTAACAGAAAGGCAGACCTTCTCACAATGTAAGGATTAAATGCCTAGCAACTAAAACTATCCAAAGTGGAATGGACTATCCTAGAGGTCAGAGGATTCCCCCTGCAAGAAGTCTTTGAGCAAAGGTTAATGATTATTTGTTGGGGATGTTGCAGAAGGAATCTTTTTTACGTACAGGTTGATCTCTGAGGCCTCTAGAGATTCTGTAATCATGAAAAACAAACAGAAGATTTTTATCAATCAAAATTTTAAAAACATGCCTAAAATTCCTCTTATGGCACATTTATTTTCCTCATGGACTCCACAAGTGTCATCTAAAAAAAGTCAATTAACAGGTAGAGGTAATAGGAATAATTCTGTAGGGGCAGCTAGGTGGCACAGTCAGTAGAGCACCAGCCCTGGAATCAGGAGAACCTGAGTTCAAATGTGACCTCAGACACTTGACACACTTACTAGCTGTTATGACCTTGGGCAAGTCACTTAACCCCAATTGCCCTGCCTTCCCCCCCCCCCAAAAAAACAAAACAGACAAGAATAATTCTGTAATAATTCTGTAAGGACACACTTAAGGACTTAAAGAAATCTTAAGAAATTTCTAAAAGTTATGTCCAAATGAAGTCCTTTTAGAGTATGTCCGCCTTGAATAGGTCTTTCTTCAGATATCTCTGAAAGCCACAGAATAGGTTGAAAAGAAGTCTAATCAAACAAATATATTTCCTTCTTATGTTGATAAATATTTCTCATGACACCAAGTATTAATCACATGAAGTGATGATTATATGTAATAAAAAAAAAAGCTTAAAAGGCTGAAATTAAGTAAGGACAATTTAGCATGGCACACACAAATAGCTAGCAATGGGATACTGATTATTACATGCAGCAAATAATCCGGGGAAATAAATGCTATTGTCTAAAACTGGAGGGAGACCTTCAGGCCTGAAACGGACATATAAATAAATTTATTTACTGAAATACCTTTCAAAACTCAATCAAAATCTAACAAACTGAAATTATTAAATTACACCTGCATAGACTCATTAAAAACAGGAGAAAATGAGGTGGTAAAGCTTTCTTCTAGACCGGGGGTGGGGAACCTGCAGCCTCAAAAGTTTGGATTCAGTCAAAGGGCCGCACTTGGGGACCTAGAGGGCCACACATAGCCCTGAGGCCACAAGTGTGGAGAACTTTCAACACCTGAGATTTCCTGTGGGCACTCTCATCACTGATACATTAAAACCCTTCCATGCTTTAGGAAAATGTTTCATGAGATGCTGAGGCCAAAAAATTCTACTGCCTGGTTACTGATCTTCTCTGGACCAACTGTTACGGTATAGTTTATAGTAATGGATTTGGAGTCATGTGTGTTCAAATATTAACTCTAGCACTTATTATCTACGTGTTCTGCACGTCACTTTGCTTCTCTAGGCCTTAGTTTCCTTATCGATAAAATGGGGCTAGTGCTTATACTATGTTTATTGTGAGGTTTTTATATAAGTGCTCTCTCTATTGTCAACCGTCAGCTGTAATTAATGTGTTAATCAGCTTGGTCCTCATACAATCCATCACTGGGGCCATATTCAAAACTTTGTTCAGCTTTGACAGAAACTGTGCTCCAATAGGTCAACACACATTTAATAAGCATCAGAATATATCAGGCACCATGCTGAGTGCTGGGGTAACAAAGAAAAGTGAAAAACTGTCCCTTCCCTCTAGGAACTCACATTCTAATGGGGGAGACAGCATGTAAAAATAACTAGGAGAAAAAAATAATAACAATAACTAGGATAGATAAGATAAATAGATAGTAGATATATACATATGTGTATTATGTATTGTATATAAATACATATATAGTGGATAAAAAGATAATCTCAGAGGGGAAGGCAATATAGCATCTGGAGAACCAGGAAAAGCTTCCTGTAACAGGTGGGATTTGAGATGAATCTTAAAGGAAGCCAGGGAAAGTAAAAGGCAGAGAAGAGAAAAGACAGGAATCCAGGAATGTGGTACAAAAAGACAGAATACGGGAGACAGGATGGTGTGTGAGCAATAGTAAGCAGGCCACTCTAGCTGCACTGTAGAATATGTGGAGGGGAGCAAAGAATGCCAGAAAGATATCATGGGGCCAGGTTGTGAAGAGCTTTAAATGCAAGGTGAATTTATATTTGATCCTAGAGGCAAAAAGGAAACCACTGGAGTTTACTGAGGAATGGGGGTGGTGGGACGGTGTGACAAGGGCAGATCTAAACTTTAAGAAAATCACTTTCAAAGCAGTGTGGAAGATGGATTGGAATGGAGAAACTTGAGGCAGGGAGACCAACTAGGTTATTTCAGTAACCCAGGTGAGAAGCGACTAAGTCCTCAATCAATCAACTAGGCTGCAATATATTGACTTATTGGCAGGATGATGGTATCCTCAACAGTATTGGGGAAGCTCAAGAAGGGAGGGTTTGGAGGTAAAGATTAAGTTCTGTTATGAACATAACAGTGCTTTAAGGTTTATAAAATGCTTCACACACGCCGGAGGGTCCATAAGGCCAAAACTATTTTAATATTAAGAGAGTTTCATTTAGAATATGGTAAATATCAACACATACAATTCACATAAGAGTTCTTTGGGGAGTGCTCAATAATTTTTGAGTGTAAAGGAGTCCTGAAACCAAAAAGGCTGAGAACCATCCTTGTAGAGCCTAGTGTCTTGCGGACCCCGTGGTTAATGGGCATGTTATAGATGAGAATGCAGAAAGGGAGACTACGAGAAAATATTCAGATAAGTAGGACAACTAGGAGAAAGTAATGTAAAGTAATGCACTAAGGGAGAGAATCCTGTAGATGATCGACAGTGTTAATTGCTGCAGAGAGGTTAAGAAGAATGAGGCTTTCAAAAAGGTATTTAGATTCAGCAAATAAGAAATCAATACAGTTGTTTAAGTTGAATGAATCAAGTGAGAGGAAAGGAAGTAGAGCTCTTCGGTGCAGACAGCTTTCTCAAGGATAGCCAAGCACTTGGCAGGCACAGTAGGATCAATTGAGGGTATCTGAAGGAAAGGAGGTATTTTGTGGGCATCGAGGAAGGATCAGAATCTTGAAGGAAGTCAGGCCGTGGAAATGAGGAGAAAGAATATCTTAGGCAAGGTGGACGGCAAAGAGAAAAGCTACACAGTTGGGAGACCGCGTCATAGTCGAGAAATGGCAAGGCCAGCGTCCCTAGACCAGAGAGTACACAGAAAGGAGTCAAGTGTAAGGAGACTGGAAAGGCAAGAAGGGGCTATGTTGTGAAGGGCTTTAAAAGGCAAACAAAATTTTTATTTGAATACTGGAGGTACAAGAGAGAGCCCCTGGAGTAGAGGGGGGTGGGGGGCCATGTGGGAAGACCGTTCTTTATGATGATCACTTTGACCGGTGAGTGAAGGAGGACCTGGAGTAGGGGGAGACCCGAGGCAGAGAAACAAACCAGCAGGACATCGTGGTAGTCCAGGTGATGCCGCCCGCACTACACGGCAAGTGTCTGTAAAAGCAGACATACAGAAGGGAAGCAGGCAGGCTGAAACACTAAGGTTTGGTAACAGGTTATGTAAGCGAGAAGAGTTCAAGTGAAAAGTAACACAGCTTCCCAGCTTTATTTCAAAGAGCTCTCCTTCACACGGTCTTCGTTCCAGGCAAAGTGGAACGTTCACCAGCTCTTTCCCGCACTCAGCATTCTGAGTTTTTTCAGGACCACAGATTCAGGGCTGGAGCACAGCTTGAGAGGCCCGTCTATGCTTCACGAGGAACTAAGGCCCAGAGGGGTTAAGCGCCTCGCCAAAGTTTTATCGTGTAGTAAGGAGTAAATCCGAGGTTCGAGCCCAGGTCCACTCAAAATCCAATGTTCTTTGCACTACGTTGTGCTGCATTCCTTTTCCACGCCTTTGCACGCTGGAGTAAATTCCCTCTTCATTTCCGTTACTCCGTACCTTACCGTTCTTCAAGGCTCAACTGGAACCTCCTCCTCCAAGACGCCTGCCTGGATCCCCCATCACTTACCTCTCTGTCTACGTCTGGATCTCCGTGGGACGCCGGCTCGAGAGCCGAGACTGCCGCTGCCTAGCACGGGCCCAACACAACTGTAACAACTCTCTGCTTTTCTAGCCTGACAGCACTAGCGCTGGGGGGTCACACACCGTAACTCGAGATAAATAACAGCCCCGGGGCGGGCCCTAATGGAAGGGAACTAAAGCCGTAAGCTCCGCAGGAGAGACACACGGGCCCCGCTTTGTTCGCAGGAACAGGAACATCAACAAACGGGAACGCTACCGAGCCCTTTACAACGATCGCCAAACCCCGGGGGGAGGGGCTCTCGATTTACGGACGGGAAAGCGGAGGCCGAGGCAGGCGTGGAGGACTGCCGGGGTCAGGACCGCAGGCCGGGCCCGGCTCCCCGGGAATGCCGCATCAGCACGGAGGCAGCACGGGCTCACGAAGCAACAACTTCGTCGTCTTTCCGTGACCTCGGATCCACGTCGCCGCCAACAGCGGGGAGCCAGAAAACGGGACGGACGGGCGCTTCACGCGCAGGGGGAAGCCGACGTCCCGGACGCCGCCCCCCCCCCCCTCCCCCCCGTCCCTCAGAGCGCAGGACCCGGCCACCCCGCCCTCCCCCCCAGCCTCATTCCCGACGCTTATCAGCGCCCCACCGTCCCCGTGACAGCGAGGAGCCCGGGGCAGGGGGGAGGGGCCCAGCTCCCGGCGGCGACCCCCCGATCCCGCCTGACCTTGACGGAGGTCGGGATCCTCCAGCACGTTGTAGGCCGCGTAGTCGGTGACGCCGTGCAGCCGCAGGATCTGCACCACGGCGTTGCTGAAGCCGCACTGGGGCTGCTGGGGGGTCCCCTTCAAGAACACCACCACCTTGTCCTTCTTCACGAGGGAGTCGAGATGCTCCCTGGAGGCCGGGCCCGAGCCCGACCCCCCGGGGCCCGAGCTCCGAGTCCGCAGTGCCGGGCCCCGCAGGAGGACCCCGCGCCCCAGGTGGAGCAGAGCCGCCGACGCTCGGCCTAAAGACCCGCTCATCTCCCGCAGCCAAACGTCCTCCCGGCCCAGGACTCTCTCGGAAAGCCGTTCCTCGGTCCGAGCACCCGCGCCTCCTTGTCCCGCCCCCCAGCCGCGGGCCCATTGGTCAAAGATTTGAGACTTAACGTGGGTTGGAAGAAGTTTACCTGTCAGTCCTTGGAAACCACCAATCATCGCACCGTGGCCCTCGCGGGGGGTGGGGGAGAGAGCTGGAGTACGGGCTGCCACCACACCCCGCACTTGTCCTTTCACCCACAGACACCTGCTTTTATGTTGGTCGGAGGTCCCGCGGGCCCGCCGGGCAGGCTCGGAAGCCAATGACGGGCAACGAGGGAGAAGAATGACTTTTTCCTGCGAAAAAACTGGTTGGCTAGGTTACGTGGGGGCGGGCTGTGGGACGACCGAGAAAACTTTGGTGTTCAGTTTTAATCGACTCCTCCGGCGGGGCGGGAGGAGGAAGCGGTGCGACCGCGTTTACGCCATTTCCTGGGGCCGCTTCTTCCTTTTCCGGCCGATGATGACTTGGAGTTGTCATGGTGATGCGGCCGGGAGGCCTCGGGCCTGCGGGGCGGGCCGGAGAGGAGGGGCGCGTGCGCCATCTCCATCTCCCTGCAACAGAGGTCAGTGGTTTTGGGGCCTGGAGAAGGCGGATAGGAGGGAGGGGGACGATGTTCGGCGTGTTTGGACCCCAGCGCGGGGGACTGGGCCGTCGTCTGCCTCCTTCTTCCTTGCCTCCCGCCCTCGTGCGCAGGCTGCGCCGCCCCCTGGCGGTTGGAGTTTCCTTGGAGGCCCGAGAACTGGGTCCTGGCACGCGGAGGAAGAACTCTCCGGGCCGGTGCAGCGGTTACGCGGCGGAGGCCCCGGGGCCTGGGGAGGGGGCTTGGCTAGGTCTAATGGATCACTGGATTGTGCCCCTTTGTGCTTACAGATAAACCGAGGCCCATTAACCGAAGTCACCCCTCTGTTCTAGTCCCTCCCCCTCCCCCCCACCTAGACCGCGGCAGTAGCCCCCTGAGTGGCCTCGAGCCCCTTCCCCTCCGGTCCTTTGCTCAGCCGCCTAAATGCTTTTCGTAAAGCCCGGGTCTGAGTGTGCCCGCCTTCCTCAGCAAATTTGGGCGCTTCCCCTCTTGTCTGTCCGGTAAAATGAAGGGGTTTGTCTGTCTGCCCTAACTTTTCAAGCCCTTCACCACTCGGTCCCAACCGATCTTTCCTTCGTAGCTCTGCCCTGAGTCCCCCCGGCCTTGCCTGCTTTCCGCCCCGCTCTCATCGCCGCGCCTCTGCGCATGCCCAGAATCGGCCATTCCTCCGCCTTTGTATCTGTGGCCTCTAGCACAGTGCCAGGCACACAGGCCGTTTAGATGACCGATGGGGGTTATGTTCACAATAAGTAACCCAGCTCCGGAATCGGCGCTCGGTACACGTACCTCTCTTACCGCTGTCCGGCCTCCCCGTCACACCCTCTGCCTGATGGAGTCAAGCCACCAACCCCGAGTGGCCCGTTCCGTTCATCTCAGAGCAGAGCTTCACGTTTTTAATCTTTGTTTTTTTCAGGTTTGAGCAGCAGGGTTTAATTCGAGGAATAAAAATCACAACACGTTCTCTCACCATTGGAATTAACCCCACATTGGCCCAGTTATGGAAGAAACGTTGAGTAAAAGCTAATAGGAAAGGACAGGTATAGATTTTTTTTACTCTTACTAATTATTTGGGTTATATGTGATTGTAAAGGATGTTTTATTTTGTTTCTGCCACGTGCCCAAGGCCATAAGTGAGACCTGCAGGAAAGGAACTCCCGAAAAGATAGGGCCTTTGCTGAACTTTTGAACAGTAGGTATGAGAATTTAAATATATGGCGCTTAATTGATGCAGCTCATGAATTTATTGTTCCCTTTTCTGCCTAACATCAGCGAATGATTCTGAGAAAATCACTTTTCAGTGAAACCGTTTTGGGGGCAGTGCCGAAGGAACAGTATCGTAAGTGGTCTGTTCCTTTTCAGATATCATTCTGTTACTGTAAGTGTCTTGCTTTGTGTAGTAGGGTGATGGGGGAGGAGACTCCGGATGAGAAAGGTCTTGAACCCCAGGTCTTCCTGACACCAAGGCCAGTGCTCCATCAGCTATGCTGCCTTTCTAGTTTGGTTCTTACTCAGTTTCAAGAAACATTCATTAAGGGTCTCTGTGTTCCTGTGAGTGCTTTAGGCAAGAGGGGAAGATACGAGATTTAGGTAAAAGACAGTCCCTACCCTAATGGAGCTTGCAGTCTAATAAAGGGCTATAACTAGGTATGTAAGAATACTGTTATGAAGGGATTTGATCAGGGTATCCCAGTAGGCTTTTTGTAATCTTTAGTTCACCTCTTAACACTCAGAACCTTTACAGAAATGTCTGAATTCTCTGCAGTCTTGGAAGGCTCTGGGTTGTTTGTGCCCCTGAGTACACCTGACTTGCAGAAAGAACATACTCCAGAGGAAGCTGAGGCATGGCTGTTAAAGGACGAACAGCGTTATGTGCAATATTCCTCTGACACCAGCTGGATACTGTTGCCACGGTGATGGTGACTCTTCCATGTCATTATCGATCAACCAACAGTAAGAGAAGCTTTGCAGTCAAGATATTGTTTAGCAAATGGAGAGACTTTTGCTGAACACTAAAAACTGCTATAAAAATGTTTACAGCCTCCAGTGTTCTTTTGAACATTTTTGTATCCAAATATGTTAGTGCTGTAAGGGACCTTGGAGATAATGTCGTTCGAACTCCTCATTTGTACCTGGAGAGATGAAATAACTGCTTAGGTTCACACCCGGATAAGTGGCAGAGCCTGAGCTTAGAACTCCAGCCTTTATACGACACCTCCAGTTATCTTGATCATACCATGCTGCCTTTGTTTTTTTTAATCTGAAACACTGACTTAACTAGCTTCAGATGCCATTGGCAATTCTTTAATAAACCCCTTCCTGGAAATTGGTCCAAAAAGTTTGAAAACAAATTACAGTTCAATTATATTTAATATTTCAAAACTCCTGTTAATGAAAAGTTCTATGGAGGAAGCATGGTGTAGTGTGAGTAGAATGCTGGGCTTGGAATCTATGAGACCTGGGTTCAAATGCTACTGACGAGGGCAGCTTCCCCCCCCCACCCCACAACAATTCATTTAACTTTCATGTGCCTCTTGATAATTCCCTAGAGTCCTAGCCTTAGAGCTGTGAGAGACTTCAGAAGCCATCCAGCCCAGCGTTCTTCTAGATGAAGAATCTGAGGTACAGAAAAGTTACAGGACTTTCTCATAGACTCAGATGAATAAGGGTCTGCTAATCTACTGAGTCGATGAGTTAGCTGCCTTGGTGAAGGGAGTTCCAGCACCAGGAATTATTCCTTTGTGTATTTGCATATTCTATCTCTGTCACTCTTGCTTTTGTTAATTTTAGGCTATAAACTTCTTTAAATTGCTTGGTGTCTTAAATAATTTTTTGTGGTTTTTCTTTTTCAGGTTCATATGATTCAGGGTAAATCCAAGGAACAATCATCAATATATGTAGAATTGCCTATTGTGCTGAAGCTTTACTTTACATGTGTCTCTTTGTTAGAAGGTTAGCATCCTGTGGATTTAACATTGTCACCTAGTATATGTTCTTTCCGAGGTAATCTAATTCATAGTTAGATTATTATACCATGATTTCAGCAAATTTAAAGGTAAGGTACATTTTTTGTTTTTAAAGAGCATGAGGAATTTTAATTCTTGAAACCCTGAAAGTATATTTTATGGAGTACTTTCAAGATTTTCAGTAATATGATTTTGTTGGTGTTTGTAGTCCTCCCACCGAGGCTCATTAAAACCCATAAAGTGAGCTGGGAGTTAGGTTGCTACTTAGAAAATAGAAACGGTCTCTCACTCGATGATAAATTAGCTAAATCTCGTCTCTCCTGGGGGTAAAACTGCAGACTTCCTTCACAAGAAGCCTTGGCACTAGGCAATAAGGAGCAGCAGGTCTTTCTTCCTAGTGGGTAAGAGTAGTGTTACGTTTTTTAAAAAAAAAAAAATATCAGGTGCTTCTCCTTTTATCTATTTGAGGCATGCAATAGGCAGGAGGAATGCTTTTTTTAGAAAACTTGAAAGGCGCGCCTCAACATTTTGCCAAGTTTTTTTACATAGATTATTTCATTTGGTCCTTACGCAACCCTGTGACCTGTGATGTCAGTGCTGTTGTTATCCCATGTGGAAGATGAGGGCCTGGCGTTTGGGTTAATGGACTTGACCAGAGTGACGTAGTCTATAAATGGTCGAGCCAGGATTCAAATACGTATCTTTCTTTTTAAAAAAAATTTCAGTTAACAAGTTTTTTTTATATTTAATCTTGATTACCTCCCCTTTCAGACCTCTAGCCTCCCAAAAAAGGGGAGGGGGAGCTTTATAACAAATAAGCATAAATATGCAAAGTAAATTCCCAAACGGGCCACTTTCAGAAATGTTTGTCTCCTCCTGCATGTCAAATCTGTCACTTCTCAGGACGTGAGTGACTTGCTTCATCATTCCTTCTCTGGAAGTCTGAGTTGTCATTCCGTTGATTAGAGTTCTAAGATCTTTCAGAGTTGTTTATATAAATAAGTTGTTTTTCAGAAGGAATATTTAAACAAGTCATCTATAAAGAAGACGGAATGGAAGTCCCTGAAAGCAGAGATTTCATTTTTGTCTTTGTATCTCAGGCATCTAGCAGAGTTCCCAGAATGTAGGTAGGCACTAAGTAAAGGTTAGTTGAATTGTGTCGGGGAGGGGAGGGGTGGCTATATCATCATCTATATTTTACACACACTCATATTCATATCTTTACTTAAAATGGGATAGTTGTCTAGAAGAAAAGGGAGGAAGTATATTAAATGTAGCACTCCTTTACAAAAATCCTTTTGATACTTTAAAATGTTTTTGAGATGCTGAAAAGAGAAGGTAAAACTCTGCGCTCGCAGAAAGCTGAGTGGTGATTTAAGAATAGGATTAGAAGCAGCTGAGCAGAATAAATTGTGTTCCTGAACCAGACCAAGAAATTTAAAGAAGACTGAGCTACAAAGAATTTAAGCCATTAAAAAATCACTTAAAATGTTGTATTTATTTGCTAGTTTGTGTTACATGATGAAGCCTGAAATTTTGGCAAATAAAAAAGTGCCTGTAGTGTGTGTTCAAAATGTTTCTTCAAAACACCAAACTTTTATGTGTTTTTTAGTATTAAAATTTCTCCCAAGATATGCTGTATAACAAATGTATCAGTGAATTATACTCCTAAAATAAAATGTTCTTGCCACTACAATATATGCATTCAGTTTTATTGAGTATATTTAAAATAGCTAAACTGCATCCAAGTTTGTGACTTTCTTGTGGAATAATAAATAAGGCATAGTCAAATATCCAAATCTCCCCCCCCTTGTGAAGTTAATTCACATTTAATTAATTCAGAAATTCAAGATTCTTTTTATGCTTCCCCCCCTTCAAAAACCAAGTTCACAACAATAGCATTAGAAAATCATTGGCTTAACAGCCACAAATGCCAAAGTAGCCTAATGTTTTCATTGATAATAGGAATGTGCATCTGCTTGGATTACATGGCTAAAGTTGGCACCCTGCAGAATACTTAGACTACCCTAGCTAAAATGGCATGTGTGGTCCACTATTTCACAAGCAGGGATGCTATAGATTTGAAACCTTTTTATCTAATTATTTTAGAGGATAGTAACAGTCCTGAAATACACTTGCCTAAATTATTTTTAATGGTTTCAACTTGAAATATCTTATATGTTTTAAAAAGCGGGAGAGGGCCCAACCCATTAAGTTAGGTGTTCTTAAGTTTCTGTGTGTGGTAGACCTCTGTCACTGGTGAAGCCTGTGTACAAGCCCCTTTATCAGAATGTTTTGAAGTGCATATTTTAAATACAAAAGCGATAGGATTGCAAAGGAAATCCATTCTATTTAAATACAGTTAAAAGAGGGTGTTTTTTTTTTTAAATCAAGTTCACGGAATCTAAGTTAAGAACGCTTTAAGGCTTTAGCTTCTGTGCTTTCTAATATAAAATTAGAAACATCATTTGAATTTAATTACCTCTCTCTGCCAAGAAAATTATACTATAACTCTTATCTGTACTACAAATCTATGTGAGTAAATACAAGTATTTCCTACAATTTGCACCACTGCTCTTAATAGTTATATGACTTCAGCTTTCAGGAATGAAGGGAGGATTTATTGTGGCAGTCTATAACTTAGGTCCACTTCTCCGTTATTGCCACCAGGAATGTGATCACGTAAGGTCATGTGAAATATATGATTAAAGATTAGTCATTTTAGCCTTTATCATTGGGGTAGAAATTAGGATAATCCAGATCTCAATTCAACCATTTATAAATTAAGACCTTTTATGGCAGGGTTTCTTACCCTGGGGTTCACTGACCCTAAGGAGCCTATGGATGGATTTTTAGGGAGTCCATTACCTGTATGGGGAAAAAGTTACATCTTCATTTTCACTAACCTCTAACATTTCCTTCAATTATGAATGTAGGCAACAAAATACCACCCTGAAAAAGGATCCATAGCCTTCACCAGACTGCTGTAAGGGTCCATGACCCAAAAAGGTTAACAATCCCTGGTTTAAGAGGAATCAGGTGTTCTCTCATATATTAGGATCTTGGGTTGTAGGAGCACTGGACTGAAAGTCGGGGCACTTGCCTTATAATCCTAACTCTGCCACTAACTAGCTGTGTGTAGGAACATGGGTAAATTCATTTATGCTTTCACTGAGCCTCAGTTTCTGCATCCCTGAAATGAAATGATTAAATGATCTTTTGAAGTTTCTTCCCGGTCTAAAGTTGACTATAAAGTTGTCTGAAGGTGTTTCTCGTATTTCCCATCTTGGTTGATTTTTTCTTCTTTTTAAAACTTAAATGCAATTCTTAAAAGGCTATAAGGCATTTTTAAAGAGACTTGAACCCAAGTCTCCTAAATCCGGTGCTTTTTTCACGTTACCACTTTGTTTCCAGTTGGATTTTGAGCTTCATGAGATGCATAGAGACCAACACAGTGACAAAACATTGGCACTGCACAACAGTGCAGACCACCTCAAATGTTAAATTACACGAGATTGGTTCTAAGTGATAGAGAAAAAGACTAGAGAGATCAGTATGGTGATGGAGTGAAAGGGACTTTATGACAGTGATTGCTAGTGAATTGAAAAGGACATTCTTAACTGTGAGAATGGCATGAGGAAAGTGGAAGATTCGAGTGAAGTAGCCATCTTTTCAAGTTTCATGTACCAATTGGTATCTCTTTGGAATCTAAGCTTAAGGGAAATGATTTAAATTTTTTTTTTTTACCCATCCTCAGCTACTAACTCTTTCTTGTAGAAAGCAGGCCCTTTTTGTTTGTTGAATTAATTTGAATAGTTGAGTGGAATAACATTAAAGAGGATGAGAGCCAGTTACCTTTTGAACTAAGAACTGCAGAATGAAAGCACCAGTATGCTGAAAGTTGTAGCATCAATTCTAGTGATGACATTTTTTCTATTCTAATTTTAACCAGCAATCACTTTACTGTACCTATCAAGTCACCTGACTAGATGATCCAGGTCACTGCTGATGTATGTAATTTAAAGCATCTTGAAAATATGAATGAATGTAAAATGGTTTCAGTTTGAGAGGAAAGTATCTATCACAAACAGGTAATTGACTTGTTCCTCATTAGAAACATTTTTGTTGTCAGTAGTTATTATACAGAGTACACACTGTACTGTACTTTAATTGGATTATTTCTCAAGCCGAATGAAGCTTCCAGAATTAACTTCTTAATGCACTTAGGGCTACCCACTATTCCTTCTCTATAAACGCTTCAGCATCAAATGCCATGTTTAGAACTAAGGGTCTTTGAAATTTGTGAAAAACCAGTATAATTCTTAGGACATGATTGTAAATCTGTAATTTGTGTTTTTTTCTACTTTCTGTGATCACATGAAGTGTTCTCAGATTTTGTGGAAGTAGGTTATGATTCAAAAAACCAGTTATCTTTGCTTGGGGAACTTTGCTTTCAAGTGAAACCACTGGAAAAGCATTCGTTGTTTATACAGGCACACTTTGGTATTTGGCTACCTGCCACTGTACGGACAACTGTACCCAAAATGATGGGCCTCCCCCCAAGCAAGTAGCATTTTCATGCCTTTTTGTTTTTGAAAATGCCCTGCATAAGTTTCACTGCCAGAATACACAGTGCCAATAATGCTGCCCTATTTACATGCTAGGGTTGGGCGGAGCGCTTTCCTCCTAAGTTCTTGGCACTGCTTATCATGCACACACAACTTCTAAAATTATCACATTCAGAATAGTCATGTCTGTTGTAGGCACGAAAGGGAAAATGTTAGCCAAATTTTACAAATATTTTTCAAGGAAGAAAGGCCCACTACATGGTAATGAAGACTTCCCCAACATTTCTCATTCACTGGTCAAGAACAGATTTAGATTAACTTGGTATCTGTCACTGAGGTAAGTTTTGGTTTTGTGTAGTGGTTTTTGTACTTCATCACGAGTGTGAAAGGTGAGAGTGCCAAAGCTTCATTTTGGTTTCAGGAGGAATTCATTTGATTGGCATTGTTCATGTGAAACAAAATTGATAAAATCTTTAGTGAGAGAGTTGCAGTTTTATTCATTGCTCGTCAGTTTACTGGTTAAGCTGTGTGATGGAGATGAACAACCAAGGGTTTGCGTGCGTTACTTTCTTGGTAATATAATAATTCAGAGGACATGCAACCACATTCTTTCCTGGAACATAATCACATAGTATCTGAGTCCCTGCCCTAGCTAGACCTATACATTTCCTGTTATCGGTCCCTGAATAAATTCTTCCGCTGCATGCAGAGATAGCAAAATGGGGTAACTAAAGATATTTCTATCACACCTATGTACATAAGTCCACATACAGCAACATAAGCAGTAAAGTGTTTGAGGTGCCTTGGGCTCTACCTGCATAGAATGTAAGCCGTCACTGTCTTAAAATCATAGCTTTTTTAAAATAGCGCTTTCAGGATTACAAAATACTTTGCATACATTGTCTCACTGGAGCCTCTCAACAGCCCTGAGAAGTAGATCCACAAGGATTATCCCTGTTTTATAGACAAACCAAGGTTTGGAGACATTAAAGCCCATGGTCACACAGCCAGGAATGGGACCCAGGTTTCTGGTGATTCTAAACTCAGGGACTTGCCTCTTGTTACTAGTAGAGCCTATTCTTGTAACTTTGGGTAAGCAGTTTAATGTTTCATCGATGACAATGGTATAAGAAGCTAATCACGTTATTAGGATTATAGGATCCTATATCTAGAGCTGAAAGGGACTTCAAGGGCACTCTAATCCAACTCCACTCATTTTACAGACAAGGAAACTGAGGCTGGGGGGAATGTCATTGACATAGATGGGATCTGAACCCAAGTCTTCTTCCTCCAGAGCCAGTTCTCCTACACTGCTTAGTAGAGTGAATCTAGATTTATCTCAAGATATACAATGCCTAGAATCAACCTTTGACCAGAATTAAACAGTGATTTTGCCCTTTCCTCTGCTGTATCAATTTCAGTCCAGAACACAACTCATCCTACAGCTTCTCTGTGAATGTTTGCCAATAATTGTTCTCATTAATTGCTCCCTTGGCTGAACCCCTATAGCACTTATTTATTGAACCATTTACCCTAATGCTTTATATGTCTGTTTTGTCTCCCTAACAATTTCTTTTAAGTAGGGACCATAACACATAGTCATATACACTTGTTGATTTACGCTTCTTTTGTATCTGCCAGTACCTATTCAATGGCCGTGCTTAAATTTGCCCATATGTTAACCACATACTAACTAGCAAACTTGGTTACTTACTGGCCATAGATATTCTAGTTTGGTTTTATTTTTTTGGTTTTGTTTTTTGGGGTTTTTTTTGGTCAAGGACTCCCCAAATCTCTCTACTGGGTCTTCTTTTCTCTCTATATTCTCTTTTTTGGTCATTTCATCAGTTCCCATGTTTAAATATATCTAAGCAGATGACTTCTATCTCTCTATCTACACATACATCTGGTTGTATGTATTTATAAGCAGAAAGTACCCCCAATGGATCCATGATATCAATGTGAATGCTATTTCTAGCGGTACAGATTGCCTGTCATTCATACTTGCCCATCTCATCCTACTTTTCGTGTTCATATCTTGTAGGATATTCCTCACAGGCAGTCCATCTAACTTATGAGCCTTCCTCTTTTTCTCTTAACATTGTGGAGGGTAGAGCATGTGGACTGAAACAAAGAATGTCATGTTGACTAATTTGTTTAAAGAATTAAAATTATATAATTTTTAGAGCTGGAAGGGACAAAACTTAATATAGGCTTTCCATTTTACAGTTGAGAAACAAGGCTCAAGAGGTTGAATAGTTAGACCAATGTCACACAAGCAAGACAAAAATCTATCTTCCGACCTCCAGTCTAGTGTGCTTTCTGCTATGTCATATACATTTTTATTTCACAAAAATATTTAACTTGTATTTCAATGATAATGCTAGTTTTTTCAGGTTTTCATACTTAGAGTAAATACCTACCCAGTGATCTACCATTGATCATCAGTAAGCTTCTAACAAAGATAGAATGTTAGGATTTGGGCATTTTTTTCTAGAATTTGCACTTAATAACTTATTTTAAGGGATAGAAACATAATTCATTTTTTCATGGTTGAGGAATATTGCAAACTGTACAAGAAAGTTGTAGAACTCAGTTAAGCCATTAGGAATACCATTTTTTAGGACTAAGTCTATACTGCCACAAAGTCAGCTATTGACCTACTATGAAACCTAGGGGAAAGAGGACATTGTAATAGCTGACCTAAATGATGCATCAATATGAACATACGGATTTTCACCTAAAGATTACCTTTCAAGTTGTGATGACCTTAATTTCCTTTCTACAAAATCATTTTCCTCCCCTCCCACAACCCCCCCCCCCCCGCCCAAGGACAAGAAAAATAAAAGCAAACGGGAAGTACAGAACAGGGCTTGACATCTAAAGCAAAGCCCACACATAAAAGATTTCTCAATGTGTGGCCAAGAGACAAAAATGAGCCTCTGACAAATCTAGATCTCTGATAATCCTGCCTAAAGATCATCAATGCAGTTCTTACAAATCTCTGCCCACACTCATACTGTATATTGAACCATTTGCCTTGTATTGTTTCATCAGCTATTTATTATATTTTCCAGTAGATTCTTGGACTATATTGATGGTGTTTGGATGTATCTGTTACCACGATGCAATTACCTCGTTTGTTCTCTTCCTTTGCGTTCTGCCTGACAATAGCATCCTTGTATACAAAGGCAGAATAGACAGTTACCTCCTTATATGATTTGAAGGCAGGACATACATATATAGAAACACACACATATCACCTACAGCTATCTAATTTTGTCATTAGAGATTGTTCCTTTGGGTTAAGGCAAATATCCTTTTTAAAAATGAAAATCCTCGGTCAGTCGTTGGTTGTTGAGGGCAGCAGTGTCGGTGTCAGCATCTCATCATGAGTAAGTGTATCTCCAACCATGTTGGACAGGCAGGGGTTCAGATTGGCAGTGCCTGCTGGGAATTGTATTGTCTTGAGCATGGAATGAGCCTGATGGTCAGATACCAAGTGATAAAACCATCGGTGGTGGGGATGATTCCTTTAAAAATGAAAATCCCCCTGGGAGAATTTAAGTGTAAGAATTACACTGTTTTGTTTGTTTTCCAAATCATTTCTTCTGCTACAAGTAGGTTGAAACGGAGCACAACAGGCCTGAGAGTTTTAATTGGAAAGAGGAAAGATAACTGGAACTTAAAGTATTGCTTTACAAGGATGTGGGAGAAAAGTACTGGTTCTGGGAAATTAAAAAAGGCCTTGAAAGTATTCAGCTGCCTTGGAGGTAGGGACAATGAGGTGAAAGAGGAGCTCATCCAACCAAGCCTCCACATTTCTCAGCTTAGAAAACAGAAGCCAAAAGAGATCAAGTGAATCATCTAAAGTAACAATTACAATAGAGGAGCCCGGACTAGAAATCCAGATCTTGCTTCATAGTCCAATATACTTTTGTTAACTGTTACTAGGAACCTGAGAAACACCAACAAACGAACATTTCCATATACAAAGAACAGACAAAAAGGAAATAGGTTATTCCAGAAAGACATGGAAAGCCTTATATGATCTAATACAGAGTAAAGTAAGTAGAACCAGAATAATTTATATTATTACATCAGTATTATAAAGATGAACAATTTTGAAGACTGAAGCTGATAACAAATGACATGCTCAGAACCAGGAGAGCAATTTACATAATGATGACACTGAAGACAAATGACTTTGAGATCTGTAAGAACTATGATCAACACAATGATCTTTCATAATTCCAGAGAACCAAGGATGGTACATGTAATCCATTACAGAGAGCTGATGGCTTTAGGGTCCAGAATTGAGAAATATGTGTTTTCTTATATAGCCATTGAAAGAATTCATTTTGCTTGACTATACATATTAGTTAAAAGGTTTGTTAGATTTGGTTTTTTTTTTCATCACCACTCCACATAGAGTTGGGGGTGGGAGGAAAAGAAAACAGATTTATGTTAACTAAAAAAGTAAGAAAGATGGGAGGGTACTACAAATTTGAAATGTTGCATGCGCTTTCATCCTAAATCAGATACATTATTAGTTTTACATAACTGTTTTACTTTATTGCAAGAGACGTCTCATGAAGTAGAAGTAAATATGTAAATGTAATGAAAAAAAACAAAATAAATCAATAAACCAAGTTTAAAAAAGAAAATGTGGATTGTATATGAAATGGTGAATTTCTTATGTATAGCCTTTTTAGCATACAATAAATTATCTGTTTATTTCAGTGAATATTTTAAATGCCTTATTGATGCTACTTTTGGCATCACTACACTAGGTCCATCTTCCTCCTCTATCCTCAAAAAAACCTTTCAAGGCTTCATGTAACAATATAGTCAATCAAAACAATTCTGCACATTGGCCATTTTCAAAAGTTCATGTTGCATTCTTATTACCTCTGTGCCAGGAAGTGGTGGAAAGCATGCTTCCTCGTCAGTTCTGTGGACTCATTGTTGGTCACTGCATTGATCAGAGGTCTTACATCTTTCAGAGTTGTTTTTCTTTATAGTGTTGTAGTTGTTGTATAAAACATCCCTCTAGTTCTGCTTACTTCACTTTGCATCAGTTCATACTAGTTTTCCCAGGTTTCTTTGAATCCCCCTCTTATTTCTTATGGGAACAGTACTATTTCATCACATCCATACAATACAATTTATTCAACTATTCACCAACTGATGTGCAAGCCCTTTTTCCAGTTCTTTGCTACAACAAAAAGTGGTGTTCTAAATACATATATATATACACATATATATTTACATATGGGTCCTTTTCCTCTTTGATCTCTGAGGTATATGTATACACACACACAAACACACACACACACACACACACACACACACACACACACACGAGGTGTCACTAAGTCAAATAGCAGGCAGGGTTTAACGACTCTGGGTATAGTTCAAAATGACTTTCTGGGATGGCAGGACTTTCTCATAGCTCCACCAATCACTATTATATTAGCTTGCCTATTTGCCCTCAGCCCATCCAATGAGTATTATTTTCTTCTATTGTTATCCTTACCGATCTGATGAGTACGAGGTGGTACCTCAGAGTTATTTAAATTCTCATTCCTCTTATTAGTGATTTAAAACTTTTTTTTTCCTTTAAGGATATTACTGGATTATTTCTCTTCTGAGAACTACCTGTTCATATCATTTGAACGTTTATCATTTGGCAATGCATCTGATTGTCACATTAAAAAAAATCAATTCCCTGTGTATGTTGGCCATCCAAACCTCATCAGAGAAATTTACCACAAAAGTTGTTTTCTCCCTTGTTTGTTTCCCTTCTCATTTTAACTACATTGATTTTTCTTTGAGCAGAAGCTTTTCAATTTTATGTAATTAAAGTTGTCCATTTTATTTCTTGTGTTCCTTTACATCCCTGATTTAGTCAAGAATTTTTCCTCTGTGGATAATTTTGAAAGGGTTTATCTGCTGCTCCTGCAACTGGTTTATGGTCTAACCTTTTATATCTAGATCATGTGTGTTCAGAGATTCCTATGGTGTATGGTATGAATGTTCATCTAAATTTAATTTCTACCAGATTCCTTTCTAGTCTTCCCAGTATTTTTTTTTATTTTTTGGTTGAATGGTGAGTCCTTGCCTCAGTATTAAGAGTCTTTGGGGTTTTTAAACACTGTGTATCCATTTATGTTTGTTTTCTTCTGGATCATGTATACCTGATCTGTTCCACTGATCAGTTTTTAAAGTTTTAACCAGCATGAAATTGGTTTGGTGATTACTGCTTTGTAGTATAGTTTGAGATGTGGCACTTCTTCCTTCCTCTCTGCCTTACCCCCTTCCTTCTGACTTAAAAAAGTTCCTTTTTAGTTCTTGACCTTTTGTTCCTTCAGACTAATTTTTCCCTGTATTTATAAAATAGACCTTTCATAGTTTGGTATAATACTGAATGTGTAATTAGGTAGTATTGTTTATTTTATTGGCATGGTCTAAACATGCCTAATTTTTAATAAATTTCCTGCATTTTTAGGTCTGTCTCTATTTCTGAAAACAGTGCTTTAGGAGTTTTTGTCATAGAAGTCCTGTGTATGTGATATATTTCCAAATATTTTATCCATTCTGCTTCCTGCTGTGTTTTGTTAATAATATAAAGGAAGAATGATAATGTGTGAGATCATTTGATGTTTTATACTTTGCTAAATTTATTACTTCAATTAAATTTTAGTTAGATCTGTAGCAGGGATATGCTGGCAAATGTTTAACAAGAGGAGGGTTGAAGTGTGAACACGCACTCTTTAAGTTTAATCTGAGTTATTGTCATTTTCTTTAGATAACAAAACAATAAACCCACATCTTACTTGTGCACTTGCTGATTTCTGAGGTATAAATGCTCACTCTGAAATAATCTTTTAGAAGAGAGCACACCCCTGATCTATAAGGTTCTCTAAATTACTGTCTTCAAAAAGTTGTAATTTTGTTTCCTCTTTGCATGTGCCTATTCCTTATATTTCTATAGCTAGCCTTCTTAGAATATTGCAAATAATGGTGGTAATAGAAGAATCCTTACTTCATCCTTTACTCTTCTTAGAAATACAGCTAATATTTTTCTTTATATATGATGCTACCTCTTGGTTTTAGATAAATACTATTTCCTATATTAAGGAAGAGTCTATTCTTGTGATTTTAATTTTTTTAACAAGTGGGACTTTACTTTTAGAGTTTCAGGACTTGAATTCTTTCTTCACTTTTTCCCTGATTCTAACAGATCTGGGCAATTTTTATTTATTTTTTGAAATATAGGTCCTAGACTTTTAAAAAAATGGAATCATCAGTTTTCAGCTAGCCTCCGATTCTTAAATTATCTCTTCTTATTCTGTTTTCCACATCAGTTGTTGGTTATTGTTTTTGCTGTTAGAACTGACACATTACTTCAATTTGTTTTCAATATGTTGATTTTGTTCTAATATTTCTTGCTGTCTCATGGAGTCATTGATTCTATGTGGTTTTCTAATTTTCAGGAAACCTATTATTTGGCTAAGGGTTGCCATTTCTTCTTCTAAGCTATTTGCTCTTCTAATTCTTTCCTCCAAAGCCTTTATTTATTTATTTATTCATCTCTTGCTCCATTTCTTCTAGGTATCCATGTCGTTCCCATGGAAAATCTTTTTTTTTTTCCCTTTGAATCTCTGTTTATAGTTCTTATAGAGTTACTCCCTCCTTGTAGGTTAGATTTTAGGTGTCTCTAGAGCTATTAGACTTATTTATAGTGGTCTATATCATATATTTTTCATCTCTACAGTCTTATGTCTTGATTTGGGATTTGTAGGATATAAGTGTCTATGGCTCTTGTGGGGTTACTGGGACACTACAATGTTGTTTGCCTTATACTGGCATTAGTTTTTCTTTCAGTTTCTTTGCCTATTACTAGTGGACTTTAGGCTAACTTTTTGTGTAATTCCTGGGTAAATTCATTGTAGTTTCTCATTGGAATTCTTTGTCATTACTCAGTTTGGTACAATTTTTAGGTTTTGGCCATAGTAGATGAATTAGCACTGGGCTATCTACCACCATTCAGGCAGCCCAAAAGTCTTATTTCTTAATTAATCTGGAACTCTCCATTTGAGCTATTGACATTTCTGGGAATTTTCATTTTGGGGTTTCAGGAGGAAACTTAGAGATTCTATTTCCACTTTATTCTCTGCATCTAATAAATCTGGAAATTTCCATTTGTGATTTCTAGAAATATTGTATCCAGGTATTTTGTTTAGTAATGATTTTCAAAGAATCTGATGATACTTAAATTATCTCTTCTTGACCTATTTGTTTTTGTAGTAGACATCTTAAATGTTCTATTTTTTCATTTGTTCTAATATTCTGTTTTGTCTCAGAGTCATTTGTGTCTATTGGCTCCATTGTAAAAACTTACAAAGATTCTGCTATCCAGATAATGTTTTCTATCTTCTCTTCTACCTTATTTTTTCATAGTTCTTTCTACCAGAGTCCTTATTTCACTTATAATTTTGTTTTTTATCTCTTGCTTTATCCAGGTACAATTATAATCCTTATGGTCAAATCATTTTTTTCTCTAAGACTCAGCTTGTAGTCATTGTAAAATCTTCTTCTGCGTTAACCTGTTTGGCTTCTCTTGATCCATATTTTTTAATATAGTATTCAATGTCTTCTATTTAGATGACTACTTTTAAGTTTTTAGTTATTTTTTTTTAAATTTAATCATCAATTTCAGGTAGCCTCTGATCAGAGTGCAAGCAAGCTTTCTGGTTTTTGGTTTTGTTTTTTCTTTTTCTTTTGCTAGTTTATTTGGTTTGATCCCTTCCCAGTGTAACCAGGCTTCCAGCTATCTTTTGTTCTGATTTGATCTACATGAAGGCGCTTACTGCAGTTTCTTTTTTTATTTCTTAATAATTATTTGATCTACATCATCTTTCCAGAAATTATCAAGGAAAACTGCCCTGATACTCTAGAACCAGAGGGTAAAATAGAAATTGAAAGAATCCACCAATCGCCTCTTGAAAAAGATCCCCAAAAGAAAACTCTAGGAATATTATAGCCAAATTCCAGAGTTCCCAGGTCAAGGAGAAAATACTGCAAGCAGCCAGAAAGAAACAATTTGAATATCGTGGAAACACAATCAGGATAATACAAGATCTAGCAGCTTCTACATTAAGGGATCAGAGGGCCTGGAATATGATATTCCAGAGGTCAAAGGAGCTAGGATTAAAACCAAGAATCACCTACCCAGCAAAACTGAGTATCATGTTCCAAGGCAAAATATGGATTTTCAATAAAGTAGAGGACTTTCAAGCTTTCTCAGTGAAAAGACCAGAGCTGAATAGAAAATTTGACTTTCAAACACAAGAATCAAGAGAAGCATGAAAAGGTAAACAAGAAAGAGAAATCATAAGAGACTTAACTAAAGTTGAACTGTTTTGTTTACATTCCTACATGGAAAGATGATGTGTGTAATTCATGTGACCTTTCTCAGTGTTAGGGTAGCTGAAAGGAATATACATATATATAGACAGAGGGGATAGGGTGAGTTGAATATGAAGGGATGATATCTAAAAAAATAAAATCAAATTAAGGGGTGAGAGAGGGATATATTGAGAGAGGGAGAAAGGGAGAGATAGAATGGGGTAAATTATCTCAGATAAAAGTGGCAAGTAAAAGCAATTCTGTTGGAAGGGAAGAGTGGGCAGGTGAGAGGAAATGAGTGAATCTTGCTCTCATCAGATTTGACCTCAGGAGGGAATAACATACACACTCAATTAGGAATCTTACCCCACAGGAAAGTAGGGGGAAGGGGATAAAAAAAGGGGGGATGATAGAAAGGAGGGCAGACAGGGGGAGGAGGTAATCAAAAGCAAACACTTTTGAAAAGGGACAGGGCTAACGAATAAAGGGGGTCAGGATAGGATGGAGGGAAATATATAGTTAGTCTTTCACAACATGACTATTTATGGGAGCATTTCACATGATGATACATGTGTGGCCTATGTTGAATTGCTTACCTTCTTGGGGACATTGGGTGGGAAGGGAAGAGGGGAGAGAATTTGGAGCTCAAAGTTTTAAAAGCAAATGCTCAAAAAAAAGTTGTTTTTGCATGCAACTGAGAAATAAGATACATAGGGAATGGGGCATAGCGATCTATCCTGCCCTACAAGAAAGTAAGGGGAAAGGAGAAGGGGGGAGTGGGGTGACAGAAGGGATTGTTGACCAGGAAATGGGGCAATCAGAATATATGCCATCTTGGAGTGGGGGGAGGGTAAAAATGGGGAGAAAATTTGGAACTTAAAATCTTGTGAAAATCAATGTTGAAAACTAAAATATTAAATAATAAAGTAATTGTTAAGAGATTAAAAAGAAAATCTGTAAAAAAATTTGAAAAAATGAACACAAAGTTAAAATAAACCATAAAAAACTGAAAAAAAATATTTTATCTGGTGCCTTTTTTAGATCTTTGCTGGAGTATATTTAGAAAAATTGGATTCCTTTATGACATATCACACCAGCATCTTTACCAGGAATCTAGTGTGCTTTAGTGTATTATGTTGCTCTACAGAAACCCAGACTAGTTCAGAATAAAGCAAATCTTTCCTATAAAATCTTAGTCAGTCTTGAAGGTGCGAGTCCCAATCAAAAGGTGCTACATTCACTATGGCTGCCAAACTCCCACAACTCTTTACTCTTACAATTACAGAAATATAAAATCCCTGAATATCTCAGCAAAATTCTGTGAACTAATACAGTTCAGCCTACCATTTTCATTGCACCTGCTAGAATCCCCATTCTATTGATCGTGTGTTTCTTTTCATCTTTAATCTTCTCCTCTGTTGCTCATCTGGTACTCACAGAGATGACTCCCTGAAGAAGACATTCCATCCCTGGCCATCCTTTCTAGTAATTCTCTCCAGCATCTTCTTATGTCTCCCGTAGTTCTATACGGAAAGGCTCATCTATGGTAGGGATTCATTAAGCACCTATTATATGCCAGACAATAGGCTAGGCACTGGGGATACAAAGAGAAAGAATGAAACAATCTCTACTCTCAGGGAGGTTACATTCTAACACAATGGACAATTTGAACTTATGTGGAAATATATAGATATAGATAGATATGAAATAAATACAATGTAGATAAATATAATCTTAGAGGAAAAGGCTCTAGCATCTGGGGACAGAATTAAATCTTCCTACAGAATATGTCACTTGAGCTGAATTTTTTTCTTTTTGTTTATTATTTTATTTATCCCCAATTACATGTAAAAACAATTTTTAACATTCGTTTTTAAAACACTGAGTTCCAAACTCTCTCCCTTCCTCCAACCCCACCCTCCTCCTTGAGAAGGTAAGCAATTTGATATAGGTTATACATGTGTAGTCATGCAAAACATTTCCATATGAATCATATTATGAAAGAAAACAGAAAAAACTCAAGAAAAAAAAGTAAAAAAATGCTTCAGTCTGTATTCAGACACCCAGTTCTTTTTCTGGGAATGGATAGCATTTTTCATCTTAAGTCCTTCAGAGTTGTCTTAGATCATTGTATTGTTGAGAATAGGTAAGTCATTCACATCTGATTATCTTGCAATATTGCTGTTACTTTGTACCCAGGACATTTCACTTTGCATCAGCTTCTGTAAGTCCACCTAGGTTTTTCTGAGACCATCCCGCTCATCATTTCTTATAGCTCAATAATATTCCATCACAGTCACTTAATACAGTTTGTTCAGCCATTTCCCAATTGATGGCCATCCCCTCAATTTCCAACTCTTTGCCTCCAGAAAAGAACTGCTATAGATATTTTTGTACAGATAGGTCTTTTTCCTTTTTTAAAAATCCCTTTTTGGATGCAGACCTACTAGTGGGACTGCTAGGTCGAAGGGTATTTGAGATGAATTTGGAAGGAAATCAGGAATTCCAAGAAATAGAGATGAGGAAGGAAAGCATTCTGGGCATGCGGGACAGCTAGTGCAAAGACACAGTGACAAGAGAGAGCATTGTGTATGACAAACAGAAAGTAGCCAGCATGACATACAGGGCAAGGAGAGCAGTAGTTTTTAAGAAGTCTGGAAAGGTAGAATGGCATCAGTTTGTGAAGGACTTTAAATGCCTGATAGAGAACAGAGAAGGAAAAACCTGCAGGAGACATTTTGAAGGTAGAAATGACAAAATTTGGCAATTTATTGGCTATATGAGATGAGGGAGAGAGTATGGAGCTGAGGAGGACACTGAAGTTATGAAGCTGGGTAACTGGAAATGTAGCATTGCCCTTCAGTAATAATATGTAAGTTCAGAAGAGGAGAAGTTTGGTGCAAAAAGGTAATGAGTTTTGTTTTGGACATATCAAGATACCCATGGCATACCCCCTTGGAATGGTCTAATAGTTTGTGAGAAGGTTCTAGAGCTTAAGAGAATGACTAAGGCTGGATAGTTAAATCATCTGAGAGAATAAGTAAATCCATGACAGTTGACAAGATCATTAAATGAAAAGGAGAAGAGAGAAAAGAACTTCCAGGATAGAACCTTATGGTACACCTATAGTAAATGAGCCTGATATGGATAAAGATTCATCAAAGGAGCCTCAGAAGGAATAATTGGTCACATAAGAGAACCAAGAGCATTGCCATGAAAGAACAGGGTATCCAGAAGGAATCCAGAAGGTCAATAGTGTTAAGTGTTTCAGAGTGGTCAAGAAGAGATCATTAGATTTGAGAATTAAGAATTCATTGATAACTTTGCAGAGAGCAGTTTCAGTGAATCGATGGCATTGGAAGGTAGGTTGCAGAGGGTTTAGAAGAGAATTAGAATAGAAGAAGTAAAGGAACTGAGTATAGATGACCTTTTCAAGATCTTTAGTTGAAAAAGGGAGGAGCAATATAGGATGATAACTAGCAGAAATGGGAGTTTTTTGAGGGAGGAACCAGTACTTAGGGTGACACTGAAAACTGGATTTGGCGGGGAGAGTGATAGTGAGGTGCAATCTGATGGAGAAGATGGGAGAGGATGAGATCAATGCTATATGAGGAAGAGGTGGCCTTGGCAAGGAGTGGGACTGCCTCTTCTTCAGAGACTAAAGGAAGAAATAATCAGAGATGTCAGAAGAATGGAGAGAAAAGAGATCTTCAGGTGAATGGTCTTGATTTTCTCAGGATGTCCTCCACTTGAGAGTAGGGGAAAGGGTTAATATGGGAGGCTTGGATGGAGAAAAGGTTTGAAATAGCTGTTTGTGGTAACTGGGATAGAAAAATCATTTAGGAAGAAGCAGACAGACTATCTTGCCACTATGAAGATGCAGCTGGGATTGAACAGGTTAGATAAATATTGGACTCAGCATGATTGTATGGCTTCATCTTTCAGCTTTTTTTCAAGAGCTTGGGTGTAATGGTGACGGAATCAAATGTTGAGAGTAATCCATGATTGGGGGCAGGGGCATTATTTGACAAGGTCTTAGCAATATTAGGACAAGAGAACAAGGGGTTTAAGAGTAGAGGATAGTATAGAGTTGAACTGATATGCTAAGGAGTCAAGATTGGAAAGGAGGTGATTGTAGTCAGGGCACAGGTGAGGATTTCGGAAAGTGCTGAAAGGGGTGGACAGATTAAAGGTCATTGTGAGGATGAAAAAGTTTATGATCAAATAAAGGAGTCTTGAAGTTCTTGGTCATAGATGTGATATGGGTGATGATAAGATGAAGAGTAAGATAATGGGATAAGATGGAGTAAGAAGAATACGAAGTGGCTCTCCCTGTGTAGCTGAGGTGGAGCAGAGGAGTAGTGGGTATTCTTAATGAATATTAGTAGGGAACAAGTGGGCTTTTTCTAGAGACATTCAGTAGTGGATAAAATATTTGCCATTTTGCAGTTGACTGAAAGAAGTAAAGGTCATGATTTGTTGATTATGGAAAAGCTGCTTTGATTTGGTAGGGGGAAAAAGTCGTAAGTCTTTCCCAACTGCCAAAAAAAAAGTATGTCTCATCTACTTGTCAAAATCATTCAAGATTTCTAAAAAGACACAACAGAAATAATCTTTTTCAATGACCCTTGGATTAGATGAGGCATAAAGCAAGGAAGTGAATGTTCACCAAAGGTTTTTGCCACTGTGATGGTGGAGATCCAGCATGGAGTACAAGTTGAAGACGGTTTCTTAGTGGATAATGAGGTCCTCCAGATGCTACTGTTTGCAAATGGTATTTTGTTGATTGCATTCAAGACTTGGAATAACACAGAGCCTTTTGAAAGGGTACTTTTAAAAAAAATCTTTTTTCCAATTACATGTAAAAACAATTTTTAAAATTTGTCTTTAAAAATTTTTAAATTTTGAGTTCCAAATTCTTTCTCTTCCCCCACCCTGCCCCACCCTGAGAAGACCAGAAATTTGAAATGGATTATGGACATGCACAGTCATGCAAAACATATTTCCATACCATCCAAGTTACAAAAGAAAACACAGACAAAAAAAGAAAAAGAAAGCTAGTAAAAAGTGTGTTTCAATCTGCATTCAGACTCCATCCATACTTTCTCTGGCAGTGGATAGCACTTTTCATTTTAAGTTCTTCAGAATTTTCTTAGATCACTGTATTGCTAAGAATAGCTAAGTCATTCACAGTAGCTCATTGTACAATACTGCTGTTACTATGTGCAGTGGATGAAGTATGGCCATTATCCACATTACGACATGTATTTGGAAGGAAAACATAAAGCTTTCTATAAGTATGTATACCTGGGATAGAAAGTATGGCTGAACTTGGGATTAGAATTGACTAACAGGAGGAAAAGAATGGGTTGAATTGTCATCAGGAAATCTCAAAACTCCTTTTCTCATGAAAGCAAAGGCATATTTTTAATACCAATATTCTACTGATGTTGCTATCAGAGACAAATGGAAAGTATCGATCTCAAAAGAATTATAATTGGACATCACACAGAGGACAATGAAGAGGTAGGTGACAGGTATGAGAAATCTGTAACTATAATAAGGAACTTGAAAACAGAACAAGAATGAAAGATGTCATATAGGATGTATATGATGGGGAGGGAAGATGGGCCAGTCATATGGAAGCATAAGAGATGACAGGGATAAGGGCCTTACCTTTTTACTGAGAAAATTGAGACCATTCTCTTCCTCTTGCTCCCTTCTCTTTGCCACTAAAATCACCCCGCCCCTGCTTACTCTTAGTCTCTGATAATGAGGTAACCATTCCCCTATACTGTGCCCTTGATTCTCCCTCCATGTTCTCTAGAAGATTTTCCCCTTCAAATACTTTGTTTTCTCTCTAATTTTCAACTTTTCCCTGTTTACTGGTTCCTTCCATAATGCCTTTATTTATGCTTGTCACCTTTATCCTACTATTAAAAAAAAACCTAAAAAAAATAAAAATAAAAAAAAAACCTGACTAGATCTTACCATCCCCTCAAGCTATTGTCTTACATCTCCCCTCCCTCTCTGTGGGCCTCCTAGAGTTGTCTACACTCATTGCCTCCGTTTCATCTCTTTTCACTCCTCTACCCCCTTATCATCTGGCTTCCCAATTCGTCACTCAACTGAGACTGCTCTCTCTGAAGCTAGCAATGATCTCTAATTACCAAGTCTTTTGGTCTTTTCTCAGTCCTCATCTTTCCTGACTTCTCTGCTGCATTTGTGTTGACCTCTGTCTTCTCCTGGGTCTTCTCTCATCTGTATTTTCATGATAACCACTCTCTCCTGCTTCTCCTACCTATATTACCACTCCTTCTTAATCTCCTTTGCTGGATCACCATCCACAGCATACCCCTTTACTCTGGGTATTCTCTAAGGGGCTGTTCTGGATTCTCTTCTCTTCCCTCTTCACATACTCCTTCAGTGATCTCGTCAGCTTCCATGGGTTTAATCATCATCTCCACGCAGATCATTTACAATTCTAGTCTCTCTACAAGTTTCAATCTCACATCATCAATTGCTTATTAGATTTCAAACCGAATGTCCCAAGGACATCTTAAAACTCAACATGTCCAAAACAGCTCGTTATATTTCTCCCCAAACCCACCCCTCTTCTATTTCTGTCGAAGACTATCGTTATTCTAGTCTCCATCATAATCTTGGTTTATTTTTCAAATTCTCACTCTCCCATTATCCCACATATCCAATCAGTTGACAAATCTTGCCATTTCTACCTCTACATCTTCATTTAATCCCTTCTCTCTACCCACATAGCTCTTACCTTAATTCAATCCTCATCACCTCTTGCATAGATGATTGCAAACAATTAGCTGCTCTTTCTGAGCCAAGGATCTCCCCACTTCAGTCCGTCCTCCACATAGCTATCAAAATGATGTTTTTTAAACTACAGATTGGACATGCCACTCTTCTATTCAATAATCCCTCGTGGCCACCTAGGCCTCTAGGATCAAGTATAAACTACTCTGTTTTGCCTTTACAACCCTTCAAAGAATAGCTCCAACTGATCTTTTCAGTCTAGTTGTATGGTATTCCCTCTCCCACACACTGAGATCCAGCCAAATTGGGCTTGTCTCTGTTTCTCACATAAGACACTCTTTTCTCTGGACTTTCTCCCTAGCCATCCTCCATGCTCTGGGATGTATTCCCTTTGTCTTATGGAATCCCTCTCTTCCTCCAAGATACAGCTTGAAGCCTTTCAGGATTTCCCCAACTGCAGGCCCTCTTATTCTAACTAGCTTGTTTTTAACTTTGTATTTATTATCTCATATTTAATCAGTAAAGACTTACATATGCAGTTCTGGTCTCTCAA
Organism: Trichosurus vulpecula; assembly: GCF_011100635.1. NCBI lineage: Eukaryota > Metazoa > Chordata > Mammalia > Diprotodontia > Phalangeridae > Trichosurus > Trichosurus vulpecula. The sequence goes on along the minus strand of NC_050575.1, from coordinate 5,093,153 downwards.
ATTGGAATGGAAGCTCCTTGAGAGTAGGGATTATTTCATTCTTTGTATTTATAGCCTTAGCATCTAGTATATTGCCCGGTATATAGAAAGCACTTAATAAATGCCTGTTGACGGATCAGTCAATCATATCCTCAGTATTTAATCCAGTGTTTGGCACGTAGTATGTTCTTCATAAATATTCATTGATTGATTGAACATAATCTTAAGAGGAATGAACCAATGAAGTGATTATTTGGTGTTTTTTTCTGCCCATGTCTTTTGCAGGGACTTTGAGTCAGACTAACTGGATATAGTGACCTTTTCTGAAAAGGTGTCCATAGTCAAAATAATTGAAAATATTAATGAGCTTTTATAGCATTTTAGACTTGCTTATTTCTATGTACTAGATTATAAATTCTCCTATTTATATACATTTATATATGTATATTTATATATATTTTCTCTCTGGCTCCTTCCTAATTACCTTCTCCCATGTTTTATAAACAAAAACTGTTTAATATGTAGAATCATAGGATTTAGTATTGGAGGAGCTCTAGCTATGCTACAGAGCATTTGGAGCGGCAAGTTTGACACTTCTGGTGTAGTGGGAAACTGTCTTGGAAGGATGCGATATGCAGCTCACTATTCTAATGCAACTTTTTCATTTGTCAACAGTTGCTGAGTGTATAACATTAGGGAAAGGTTTAACAGTAGAATGTATGAAAAACATCTAGGTGTTTTTTACAATAAAGATACACTAGGATATTTGAGCTAGAGGGAACTTTAAAGATAATTTATTCAGCTTCAAGCTCAATGTAATTGTCATATAAAATGAATCAGTTTTAGGCTAACTGAAAAGGCTATGCAGAATAAGGACCATTCTGCTATGTTTTGATCAGACCACATCTAAAATATTGTACTGAGTTCTGGTTGCCCTAGCCAGGGGTAGGGAACCTTGGCCTCGAGGTCACACATGTGGCCCTCTAGGTCCTCAAGTGCAGCCCTTTGACTGAATCCAAACTTCACAGAACAAATTTTGGAGAGGCTGGGGGGGGGGGAAGGCACATTAATGTATTCTTGGCAGAGCTATTAATTGACTGGCCATTCTGGAAAGCAATTGTGAACTATGTCCCCAAAGTAACTAAGTTACACATACCTTTGGACCCAGTCATACCACTACTGATAACCCCAAAAAGATCAAAGAAAGAAGGGGACCCATGTGAACAAAAACATTTTATGATAGCTTTTTTTGCTTTCTACTTATTCATTTCTTTCTCCCTCTTAGTAGATTCAGCCCAATATTCTAACCCGGGGTGGGGAACCTATGACTTGAGACCACATGTGGCCCCCTAGGTCCTCAAGTGAGACCTTTAGACTGAATCCAAACTTCACAGAACAAATGTTGGAGAGGGTGAGGTGCGGGGGGAAGGGCACATTAATGTATTCTTGGCAGAGTTATTAATTGATTGGCCATTCTGGAAAGCAATTGTGAACTATGTCCCCAAGGTAATTAAATTATACATACCTTTGGACCCAGTCATACCACTACTGATAACCCCAAAAAGATCAAAGAAAGAAGGGGACTCACGTGAACAAAAAAATTTTATGATAGCTTTTGTTGCTTTCTACTTATTCATTCCTTTCTCCCTCTTAGTAGATTCAGCCCAATATTCTAACCCGGGGTGGGGAACCTATGACTTGAGACCACATGTGGCCCTCTAGGTCCTCAAGTGAGGCCTTTAGTCTGAATCAAATTTCACAGAACAAATCCCCTTAATAAAAGGATTTGTTTTTTTAATTTTTTTTATTTTTAGTTTACAACACTCAGTTCCACAAATTTTTGAGTTCCAAAATTTCTCTCCCTCCCTCTCCTCCCCCTCCCCTCCACCCGCAAGGAGCCATGTAATCTGATATCAGTTCTACATATACCTTCACACCTACATAATAGTTCAGTTGTAAAGAAGAATAATAACCAATGGAATGAATCATGAGAAAGGAGAAAGGAAACCAAAAAAGGAGAAAGAAAAAAGAGAGCAAATAGTTTGCCTCAATCTGCATTCAGACTCTGTAATTCTTTCTCTGGATGTGCATAGCTTTTTCCATCATGAGCCTTTTGGAGCTGTCTTTGAACCTTGCATTGATGAGAGGAGCCAAGTCTATCAAAGTTAGTCAAAAGGATTTGTTCTGTAAAACTTGGACTCAGTCAAAAGGCTGCACCCAAGGACCTAGAAGGCTACATGTGGCCTCAAGGCCCACCCCTATGGCCTAGACAAACTATAGTAGAAGGCAGCCAGTATGATGAACCAACTGGAAACCTTATATGAGTTAGAATACTCTGAACAGTGGGGTTGTTGGTATCATAGCTGTCTATATTCTTTAGAGAAGCATGAGACATTCTGTGTGGTTCCCAAAGGTAAAACTGCTAGCAAAAAGGTGAAATTAAAGAAAGAAAACGTTGAATTTGTATTTAAAAATAGATAAATAAAGGGGCAGCTAGGTGGTGCAGTGGATAGAACACTGGCCCTGGAGTCAAGAGGACTTGATTTCAAATTCAACCTCAGACACTTGACACTTACTAGCTGTGTGACCCTGGGCAAGTCACTTAACCCTGATTGCCTCACACCCCAAAAATAGATAAAAAGCTTTCTAACATCTCTTGAAAACTTGAATGGGCTGTCAATAAGTGGTAAGTGACCCATCATTAGAGCTGTTCAAACCCTAATCAGAGATTTAAAGATTTAATTGTGGGAAGTAAGGAGTTAGGATAGCTATCAAGGCCCCATCCAACTGTTGGGAAATTAGTATAGTGTAGTACCTTCAGTCACTATCTGTGACTTTTGACAAGTTACTTTCACTCTCTCAGTCTGAATTTCCTCGGCAATAATGTAGGAATTACAGTATCAGCACCATGAAGAAAGCTACTTCGCAAACCACAAAATGTTGTATAAAGATAAGCTTCCATCCTGGGCAAGGTTGGGATGGGGGCAGTGTGAAAATAAATTCGTGATCACTAGTGAGGAGACCTAAGACATTAAACAATGAAGCTGAGCAAATAATTTTAGAAATTAACATAATATAAACTATTCAGGGGTTTTTGAATACTTTCATGTGCTTAATTCTTCCCAGCTTTGCTAAATTAACTTATATTCCTTTGCATGTTGTTTTTAGAAGAGGATAGAGGAGTAGGAAGTACAAACTTCTCATTCTTTGAAAGACATTACTTCTGTTGTACTTTCTGGTAACAACCAAATGAGTCAGAATTTCCTAACTGTGTAATTTAGCAGCCTTCTTATTGGTTTATTTTCTAGGCGCCCTTTGAAACAGAGGCTCAGGGAGAGGGGCTTTCCTGCTTTTTCCATCCCAATAACACCAGGAAGGGAGCTTTCCCCATGTTGTCTACCAACCCCTGCTAAGGAGAAAGGGCTTTTGGCAGCAACCAGGGAAGAAAAATATTTGTGATGCAGGCACACACACACACTGAGTGTGTGTCGGGCATCTGCTCTGAGGGCAGCTAGTATATCTTATCCAATCTTTCACAAAATCACAGCATTTGAACAGCCAGCTAGTTAAACCCATTACAGAACAAGTTTTTTTTTTAACATTTTCTTCATTGAAATCTAAGCAGGGCAGGAAACCGTGTTTTAGCTTTTCTTTATTTCTTTGGCACTTAGCACAATGCCTGACACATAGTAAACACTTAGTAAATGCTTATCGACCAACTGTGCTGGCAAGGCCACAGGCTTCTCATCAGAATGTGGATGTCCCTATTTTTATGTTTGAGTTTGGGACTTAATGAAAGTTTGTATGAATTCAAGGAATGCTTGGAGTAAGAGCAGAAGAGAGGAACTGGGATCCAGCTGCTAGTCCTTGTGATATGGGCTTCCCAGCTGACTTAAGGTCAAGGTGGGAGCCTGAAATCACAGTGGCCTCACACAAAGCCTTGCTTTTAGGGACCTTCACCTTGTTCTCAGAAGCATGGGTAAGGAGGTTAGGATTTGCAGAGGAAGGGAATCAGGTGTCAGTAGTTCCAGGTGGGTTCCAGGCATTTAAAAAAAAAAAATTTCTGCTGTTCTTGGCTGCAGTGGCCCTTTTCCAGTCTGGTGTCAGATCTGTGAAGATAGGAGAAGCCCCACGCGGGCAACAGTTCCCCGAGTTTCTATGGAACTGTCTGGAAGGGCAGAGTCACCCCACCCTCCTAGTCACCATGGACTGGGTTAATCTATTCTGTATCTATCCCGACATTGTTCTCTCCTGACTAGTAGTACCAGAACAGGGAGAGAGGAAAGGAAAGGACCAACTCATAGGCATCCCTTGAAGAACAGCTTCGAAACTGGAGCAGATGCAACATGAACTTGAGACAGTGGACCTCCCACGGACTTCCCACTGCAACGCATCCCTGACTGACACCAGCAGCTCGAACGGGAATTTAGCCCGTTTGAAGTTGTCTCCTCCCCTGGAAACTCCATCTGTGCTTCCTTCCCCCCTCTTATTCCCAACCCCTCCCCCAAATCAGGCACAGGGGAAGGAAGGAATCCTGCTGCTGAATAACATGAAGAGGTGCGTGTTTTCGTAGATGTGCAGTGTCGTGGCGCCTGAGTGAGGGCTCTCTGAGCAAAGTGGAGGGCGCAGAAGCTTCGAGCCCCAGTGGGAGCAGCGCGTCCTTGAAGCATGGCTGCACAAGCGGCCTAGGGCCTGCTCTCCTGCCATGGGAGCACAAGAGGATGGACTGAAAGAAGAGATCTAACAAACTTACCAGCTCCCTCCCAAACCTAAGCTTGCATCTCCCCCTTTAAAAAAAAAATGGGGAGGCGGAGTTGGGGGAGGGCTGGGATTGGAGAGGCGGGGTGCCCTAGCCCCACCCTCTTTCCCTGAGCTGGCAGTCCTCCCGAGTGGTTTCTTACAGCTGTCACCGGTGCCCCGCGCTCCCTCCCTGCTGGCTCCAGGTAGAGTGAGTGCCCTCTGGGCTGGGGATCCTCGGGGGTGTGGTAGGGGAGACTGAGGAGGAGGGTGAAGGCAGGACCTGCCTGGGTGGGATGGACAAGGTGGGCTGGCCTGCTGATGGTGCTTTCGGAGCAATCTCGAAGTTCAAAGCTAAGTCAGTCCCAGGAGCTGGGTCTGCCAGTTTGGGTCGAGGGGGCCTGGGCTTGTGGGGAGGAATGAAGGCGAGCTCGAGGGGCTGGCTGTGGGGCTCGCCGCCCTCTGGCTTAACCCCTCTCCAGCTAACCAAACCACCGACCCGGGACGATGGAGTTTTAATGTCTCCGCTTTTGCCCTCCCCTTGTCAATTCGAGTTTTTGCCTGCGTGAGCTCGGCTCCGCGTTTCTGTGCTGGTGTGGGTACGGCGTTGGCTTTGTGTGTTTGAGAGGAAGCAAAAACAGAAGTGAAATATCAGCCCGAGAGGGAGTGACGGTTGTGCCCATGACGTGACATCTGTGGGCAGCGCGGCGGCTGGCGCTTATTTATAGTTTAAATTGAAACATGCCTCCTTCCCCCCCGCCCCCGGCCTCCCGCCGCCCCCAGCAGTGGTAGGAGAGCTCCTCTAGGTTTCTCTGTAAATCAAGAAATATTCAACTGTAATGCAGAACAGCAACAGGGTGGAGATGGGAGGAGAGCCACCGAGGCGAAGTTCGCAGATTGATCTTCAAACTTAAATCTGCTAACTCAAGCTGCTCTCTCCAAAGTGAACGTATGCTTAACAGTTTCGCGAAAGTACCAGATCTCCCAGTTTGCTCTGTGTGTCTATTGACTCCCTGCCACCTCCCCACGCACACACTCCTGCCACAAATCCTCTTATTTCTGTGGCTCAGCAATTGGGATCCGAATTGATGCCACCTCCCACTTCCCGCTCAAATTGCTACATCTTTTGTCTGCCCTGTGCCCTGATATTTTAAATCGAAGACCATGGATTGCGTGCCAGTATTGTGTATGTTTTGTTCACGGGTGTTCCACATGTTGGCGCTCTAAGGACTTGGAGGCTAAGAGGAGACACCTGTAGTGGAGAGACCATTGGATTGGCAATTGGGAGACCCGAGTTCTACTCCTGGTGCTGTCATTACAGACCTTGGACAAGTTCCTTCCTCTTTCTGCACTTGTTTCCTCATCTGTAAAACAAAGGAATAAGAAGGCATTTTTTAAGGTACCTCTCAACTCTAAAATTCACAGATCTCAAGTATTTTCTTATGTGCTTTCTAACTCCTAGGGCCAGGACTCTAGAGTCTGACATAAAGAGTCAGTCAGCCAGCCCTGAAGGGTTAACAAAGAAAATAAGTTTTTCCTCCTTTGTCTTTAAAATCCTTTACAAGCCAAGGGTCTTCTGACTCACACTAAGAGAATCCCCCTGAGATCCTAGGGAAGTCAGCCCTGAACAAGTGACTGGTGGGAGAGGGTGGGGATGGCAAGAGAAAAAACCGTTGGAAAACAGTCTGCATGCCAGAAAAAGGGAAATATGTCTACCAATAGGAAACAGCTTAGTTTATAGACCGTCAGAATTTTTTTAGAAAGTATTTTTTGGTGAGTGTGATGGGAGCATAGACAATGGGAATGATTTTCCATATTTCCTGTAACCTTGCACCAAGATGGAGAGAACACCCTGTTTCGTGCTTCTTTACTTTCCCTTTGGGACAACACATTCCACTACCAGGAATACATGTTCTGGGTTTGCAGCTGTGCCAAGACCCTTAATACAGTGGCATCAACTTTCATTATGGGAGGCCCTTGTTGGACCCAGCATCCTCTTGCAGTCTGTGGGGGTGGAGACCCATTTAGTAGGGCTTTTTATTGAAATTGTATTTTATATAGAGCTCCTTGGAGAAGTCTTGTGACTGACACTATTTAATGGGCTTTGTGTTTATTAAAGGTAATTATGAAAACATATACACACAATAGGTTCAGTCTTTTCCTCCTGAAGTGTCTCAGCCAGTTTTGGTTTATAGTTAATTTTGCATGCCTGCCTTTTTATAAAAACGCATCAAAGCTCATGTCTCTCACATGGTTCTCAGGCATGTGCCTGAGGCATGTTTTGCCTGGTATATAGATGAGGCCTCTGAGTTCCTCATAGTCTCCTCCCTTCATTGCTATGCAGTGACATCGGCAGGATTGCTAAGGTGCTTGGGGATCCCTTGACTAGTGGCAAAGGAGGCTTCCCTCTGAGTTAGCTTAGGGAACTAGACCAAATGGGCTTGGGAAATAAAAAAATTTACTTCCAGATCTCGACAGGACCCCCATGTGCTCACATGGAGCATATATTTAGAGCAGAAAGGGATCTTAGAGATCATTTCATTTAACTTCATGTTACAGCAGAGAAAACAGTGGTACAGGGACATAAAAGACTTCCAGTGTATTAGTTACAGAAGCAGGCCTCAATCCCAGGTTTTTCTGACCTCCAGACTTCTGCCACTACACCATGTTGCCAGCCTTAGTCCTAATGCTTTTTGGCTAATGGGAAGAAAATTTGGTATTAGACTTGTTAGAACTGGAAAGGACTTTCTTTCATTGAAGACCCCCCTCTTAAAGAAGGATTCTGAGGGCCAGAGTAGTACTCAATAGTATTTTAGAGTTGGAAAGGTCCTTAGGGAACTTTTCAATCAACATCCAACACAATTTTACAGAGAGAGAGAGAACAAACTGAGACCCAGTGAAATCAAGTGACTTGTATAAGGTAACATAGTAAGAGAGTGAGGATTTGAACCCACATCCCTTAGCTCCAAAGCCAGTGCATTTTTCATGCTACCACGGGAGAGAAAGTCATTTTCCCAACTTAATAACAGAAGCAGGACTGACTGGAAAAATCCCAGATCTCTGGACTTCTGGATTTTTTCTACTATGAATTAACATTGACATGCATGATGATTCTCAAATACTAATTCATTAATTAAATTTACCTGGGTCATTGTAAACATTAGTGTGGTCAAGTAGAAAGAATTCTAGGTGGGCGAAGGCACTTAAATTCTGTGATTTTATAATTCTAAATAGTAGGGCAGATATGCTTATTTCAGAGACGGATAACCCAAAGAGCAGAGAGAAGAGATATAAGGAACCTTAGCTCTCTTATCTATCAACTAACAGGGTTGGATTTGATATCCTTTGCAGCCAGGAGAAGTGACACAATTTAGCTAAGGTCACAGGCTTAATTAGCAGAGGAACCAGAATTATAACCCAGGTTTATTATCTGACTGTCCGTTGTACTTCCTACTGTATTATATAGCTTCTTAAGGATTGTTGTAAAAAATGAAATGAGATCACCTGTAAGGTTTTATGAAAGCAGTAGAGTCATTATTTCTATTATGTAAATATCAGCCTTGATTACTATAATGCATGTGACTTGCATAGACTCAGTTGACCAGTATACAAAGAGCTTTCGCATCTGTCCCAGGCTAATGTGACAAACGATATGACACAAAGAACTATAATTCAAAATAGTAAATGTATTGAGGAGGCACAAATTTCTATATGAGTTCAGAGGGGGGAGATAATTACAGGTACACCTTTACAGATAGGTAGTATCAGGTGAGGCTTCCTGGAGGTAGTAGTATTTGAATTGGGCTATAAAGGAATGGTAGGAATTTGATAGATGGGAAAGTGTGGAGGGAAGATATTCCAGGCATAAGGAATAGCAGAACAAAAGTGGAAAAGAGCTGGATTGGGGAGGGGGAACAGCAGATAATCAGGTCATGTTAGAGAATAGGTTCATGGAGGGGAGGAGTCTGAGGTAAGGCTAGCAAGGCAGGGTATTGCTAGGTTAAGACAGGGTTGAATGCCAGAATAAATGTAAAGTGCACTGAGATTTTTGAATAGAGGAGTGATTGATAGGAAGAAAACCCCAACAGTGGTCTCTAAACTTTTTTGGTCATGGATCCCTGTCAGCAAAAAATGCTTGGAGCATATACCCCAATAATTGTATCTTGACTTATTTATAAACTACATTTTGTTCAGTCATGTCCAACTCTATGTGACAAAGTCCATGGGATTTTCTTGGCAAAGATACTAGAGTGACTCGCCATTTCCTTTTCCAGGTGTTCCCATTTTACAGATGAGGAACTGAGACAAATAGGGGTTAAATGACTTGCCCAGGGTCATACAGCCAGTAAGCATCTGATGCTGGATTTGAACTCAGATCTTCCTAACTCCAGGTCTAGTGTTCTATCCACTGTACCATCTAGCTGCCCACGTACATGTACTATTGTACCAATAATTACGTTGTGGTACAAAGCTTACACAATTAAAAAAGATAAGATAAACTAAAATAAAATTTTGAAAACAGTATTCTATTTTTATTAATGGTATTTTAATGAAAGCAACATGATTGTACATGTTTTCTTATTTTTAAAAACCTTAAATGTTTTGTGGTATAGCAGTTAGAAGATCTGGTTCTAAGTTTAGTCTTTTTCAACATTTGATTGAATTGTTGTGATAGGTGGAAAAGATACTGTATATTAAAGATGCATAGCTTCAAATGGAAGAAGTGCATACAAGCTGCACTTGCTAAATCATGATAATCATTTTAAATTTCCACCCATCAATCATGCAAAGGTTTTTGTTGAAATCTGGTTAACAAGTTTCTATCTTTCCTGAGGTTAATCGAGTAAACTTGTAAACCAATAGGAAGGTGTATTTTTATATTTTTAACAAATGGTTTCTAATTTGGAAGCTTTTAAAACAGGTTAGAAAATTCTATTTTGGAGATTTTAAAGCAGGCAGATCTGAGAGCTTTTGAAGATGATACGCTTGTGTTGTTTTTAGTAAGCCAGAAAGTAACTATTCAGAAGGAGAGGGTGGTGGACAGTGTCAAATGATGCACAGACATCAAAAAGGATGGAAACTGAGAAAAGACAGATTGATAATTTAGACAGCACTGGTAACTTTCCAGAAGGCAGTTTCATTTAAGATTTGAGTCAAGGATAAAGAGGAGTTTGGGAACCAGAGATAGGAGGATGGTGGTGTCCTCAAGCGAAAGAGGGCTGGGTTTGAAAAGAAAGACAATGTGATGAGATAGGCAACAGAGAGAGTCACTTGTCCATAGCACTCATCCAGTGCTAGTTGCCTTTTTACATTAAAAAAGGGTAAAAACTATGGGAGTTTTACTGAGATTCAGAGGGCAGAGCTCACCTGCTGAGGCACCTGTGGCAGCCACGCCACAATCTGGGGGAGTGGAGGGGGGGTGGGGATGGGGATTTTGCTTGTTCAGCTGCTACTGGTGCCTGGATATTGGGTTTGTTGTAATTGCCCTGAGGGGACAACACGAGGCATACAAGAAGCCACTGATGGTGAGGCTGAAGTGAGGGAATTTTGATCTTTGACTGTACTGGAGAAAAGTCCTGTATAACCTAGAGGAGGGGAAAGAATACAACTTATGTTTTCACTGATTGATTATTGATCACTACCCATTTTTCTCAAGCTTCAGCTCACTTTGGAGATCAATAGTATCAAGGATAAATCAGGAGGAGAGGCAAGAAGAGTACATGAAACACTTTTCATGCAAATAAATTCAGATCTAAATAAACGGAAAAATATCGGTTGCTCATGGTTAGGCCGAGCTAATATAATAAAAATGACAATTTTACCTAAATTAATTTACTTATTCAGGGCCATAACAATCGAGCTACCAAAAATTATTTTACAGAGCTGTATAAAATAATAACAAAATTCATCTGGAAGAATAAGAGGTCCAAAATATCTAGGGAATTAATGAAAAGAAATGCTAGGGAAGGTGGCCTTGCCATACCAGATATTAAATTGTACTATAAAGTACCAGTACCTGGTACTGGCTAAGAAACAGAGTCGTGGATCAGTAGTCAACAACTATAGCAATCTACTCTTTGATAAACCCAAAGAATCCAGCTTCTGGGCTAAGAATTCACTATTTCACAAAAACTGCCGGGAAAATTGGAAATGGTAGGGCAGTAACTGGGCATAGACCAATATCTTACACCATATACCAAAATAAAGTCAAAATGGGTTCATGATTTAAGAGTAAAGGCTGATACTACAAGCAATTGGGAGAGCAAGGAATAGTTTACCTATCAGATTTATGGAAAAGCAAAGAATTCATGACACAACAAGAGACAGAGAGCATTACAAAATGCAAAATGGATAATTTTGATTATGTTAAATTGAAAAGTTTTTGTATAAAAAAAGCCAATGCAACAATGATTAGGAGGGAAGCAGAAAATTGGGAGAAAATCTTTACAACTAGTATCTCTGATAAAGGCCTCACATATACAGGGAACTGAGCCAAATTTACAAGTCATACAAGTCATACAAGTCATTCCCCAATTGAGAAATGGTCAAAGGATATGAGCAGGCAGTTTTCAGAGGAAGAAATTAAAGATATCTAGAGGCACATGAAAAAATGCTCCAAATCACTACTGATTAGAGAAATGCAAATCAAAACAACTCTTAGGTACCACATGTCTCCTGTCAGATTGGCTAAAATGACAAAACAAAAAATGATAAATGCTGGAGAGGATATGGGAAAACTGGAATGCTGTTACATTGTTGGTAGAGTTGTGAACTGATACAGCCATTCTGGAGAGCAATTTGGAGCTATGCCTAAAGGTCTATAAAAATGTTCATACCCTTTGACCCAGAAATACCACTTCAAGGGTTGTATCCCAAAGAAATCACACAAGAGGGAAAAGGACCCATATGTACAAAAATATTTATAGCGGCTCTTTTTGTAGTAGCAAAGAATTGGAAATCAGGGGGATGTCCATCAAATGGGGAATGGCTGAACAAGTTGTGGTATATGAATGTAATGGAATACTATTGTGCGATAAGAAATGGGGATGATATGGACTTCATAATAACATGGAAAAACCTACACAATATAATGCTCAGTGAGTGAAGCAGAACCAGGACAACATTATACATAACCACAGATATATGGATTCTGTGATGACTAACCTTGATAGACTTCACTCTTCTCAGCAATACAAGGTGAAAAGACAACTCCAAAGGACTCATGATGGAGAGAGCTATCTACATCCAGAGAAAGAACTATGAAGTATGAATGCAGATTGAGGCACACTTTATGCTTGCCTTTTTTTCCCTTTGTTTTTTTTTCTCTTTTGTTTTTGTTTTTTAATTTTTTTTGTTTTGTTTCTCCTTTCTCCTGATTCATTCCATTGGTCATAATTCTTCTTTACAACTTGACCATTGTGTCAATAAGTTCAATGTGAAGTTATATGTAGAAGATATATCGGATTCTGTGCCGTTTTGGGGAGGGATAGGGGCAGGGGGGAAGAAAATCTGGAGCTCAAAATTATGCGGAACTGAGTGTTGCAAACTACAAATAAAAAATCTCAAAAAAAAGAGTACATGGGCAGACCTAGTAGGAGGCACTATTACAGCGTTTCAGATGTGGGGTAGTAATGAGGATCGGCTGTACAAGAACTTTGATAGAGGGATTAGAGAAGGGTGGTAAGAAAATCAAATTGATTCTGATTACAGTTTGTAATTGATGCTATCCTGTGTCACCCCCCAACATTTTGTAAAATTGCCTAAGCCATGTTTCTTTGTCTCTGGGTTATGTCCAGAAGTTTAGCTTTCCTCTCTCAGCTAAATTGTCCCATAGATCACCTTAATTCAAAGAAATATATTGTGTCTACACATGTTACTGTCCATAGGCAATTAAGGAAGATCTGTTATCTCGCTAACAAAGTTTTTCAATTGTGACAAATGTGATAAACATTAGATAGATATGAGAACCATTAAGGATCAAATGTAGCCTCACTTGCTAGCCATGTGACCTTGGGCCAAGTCTGTTTTAAGTTTCCTTGGCTGTAAATGGAAATCATAGTACCTACCTCCAAGAGTTGTTAAGCAGGTGAAATTTAATATTTGCAAAGCTCTTCATAAACCTCAAAGTGCTCCACAAATCCTAGATATTGTTAATCATTATTATGTGATAGGCCTTGTTAACTTGCTGAAAAAAATAAGAAGCGAGCAAAAAGAAAGAATCAAAGACGGCTCCCAAATTTGAACCTGGGAGAATGGATTGGGCTGACAAGTCAAAGACAGATCTAGTGAGGGCAGGAGGAAAAAGGTTAGGGGAAAAGATAAGACAATTTTGGGACATATTGTATCTGAGGAGATGCTCTGCAGGCAGTTGGAGATGGAAGTCTGACAGTAGTTTTGGAAGTCATTGGCGTGAAGGTGGTGGTTGAAGCCTGAAATAGCCTAGAAAGAGAGTACAGGAAGGAGAGAAGAAGGCTGAGTACAGATTCTCAAAGATTCCAGAAAAGGAAGGGACAATAACAGTGGAGAGAGAAAAGGATCAGTGAGAGAGATAGAGAGGAAAATTTCATTCATCAAACACTTATTGCAAATCTCACAAGTGCACAGAACCAGGGTTTTTTTTTTTTCTTTTTTGACGAGACATGTGATTTCATCACATGGACCCCCTATGCCAATATAGGTTTGTACCTTTTAGGCAATTTATGGTCTTAAAGAGTTGCCTGAGGCACTGGGGGATTAAGTGAATTGCCCAGGGTCATATAGTCAGTATGTGTTAGGGGCAAGACTTGAACTGTGTATCTCCCTAATTCCAAATCCATCCCTCTATCCACCATGCCATGCTGTGTCCCGTGTGCGGCACCTAGGAGACAAAGATGAGAAATGGTGCAGATGCCACCTTCAGAAAGCTTAGGATTTAGTAAGGCATTAAGATACATACACAAATAAGGATGATATAACGTATAATACTTAGAAATCTGAGGAGGGAGAAGCCATTTTCTACTGGAGAGAATAGCAGAAGAGTATGGCAATCATCTGAAGCCTGGGGTGGAGAGAGACTTTAGAAGGAGAGGTTAGTTACCAGGTTCAAATACCCAAAATATGAGAGAGACGTCAATGATCTCATTTGACCTTAACGATGCAGCATTGTAGATGATACAGCACTAGCACAGATTACAACCCACCTGTACACGAGCATCCCATGTAATTCTTACCCACATCTTTGCCAAAGATCATCCTATTGTGTGTGTTAGTCATTTTTCAGTTGTGTCCAACTCTTCATGACCCCATTTGGGGTTTTCTGGTCAGGGATACTGAAGTGGTTTGCCATTTCCTTATCCAGTTCATTTTACAGATGAGGAAACTGAGGCAAGAAAGGTTAAGTGTCTGAGGCCAGATTTGAATTCAGGTCTTCCCGACTCCAGGCTCAGCACTCTATTCACTGAGTCACCTAGCTGCCCAATGCTATTATGTAAATGGCAGCTATTATTATTATTTTACATGTGACTTGTATAGGCTCAGTTCATTAGAGAACAGTATACACAGAGCTTTCACATCATGCGTCCCAGGATAGTTCTACAAACGTTCTTCAGATGCCTAATGTATACAATATACTATGCTAGTCTCTGAGGGGAGACTAATCTCTGACCTTAAGAAACTCACAGTGTAGTGTGAAGATATGACCGTAATTCATAATGATAAATGTGCTGAGTTGCAGACTTTCCTCTGATCCTTTTAATATTATCTGGGTATCAAGGCAACATCTAAGTTGTCTGTCTGGTGTAGTGTGATCCCTAGCTATTGCTATATGACTGGACCTTCTCCTTTGGTGTCCTTGGTGTTGCTTTTTACACCAGTGGCTCAAACTTAAATAGAAATAGGGGCTACCAGTCCATACGTAAGGATCCCTGCAGACTACATATTGACTTAGTCTTAAAACATAATCTTATCTATGTATTATTATATTTTTTTATTTTGTTAAATATTTCCCAAATATATTTTAATCTGATTGGCCAGGCCACACTCAGGAGTGTTGCTGGCTACATGGGTCACATGTTTGACACTTTATATATATATTTATATATTTCAATATATTATTCTGTTCTTTGACTGCATTGGGAGTCAGGATCACTGGGTTCTATTATCTGACCTTCTACCACTAGCTCGCTCACTCTGTCAGTTGTTATTCAGTTTTCTCAGTCATGCCTGACTCTCTGTGACCCCATTTGGAGTTTTCTTGGCAAAGATACTGGAGTGGTTTGCCATTTCCTTCTCCAGTTCATTTTATACATTAGGAAACTGAGGCAAACAGACTTAAGTGACTTGCTTAGGGTCACACAATGTCTGAGACTAGATTTGAATTTGGGTCTTCCTGACGCCAAACCTAGCATTCTATGTCAAATTCCTTCACTTCTCCATTTTCTCTTTTATAAAGTGAAGGGGTTGGCCTAGATGGCCTCTAAGGATGTTCTTCCTAAAATTCTGGGATTATTAAGGATTGCTTACCTCCGGGATCATCACAGATTGCTATACGGCACAGATCCTCCTTAGTGGTTTCTCCTACAATTCTCTATACCACTTTAGTTGTTCATGGTCTGTCTGGCAGGAAAGTATCCAAGCATCAGGAACCTTAACGGACCCTCTGGGAAGAACTGAGTCCCAGGACTATTGGATGCGATTGTTATCAACCTTCTCATAGCTCACCTCTAGATAGCCCTTGAATGCTTACAGAGCTTTCTCCTCACAACTCCATGAAGTAAGGATAGGTGGCTTTAATACAAGAAGAAATTCTCCCTAAGTTGGGGATGGGGTGGGGAAGGCTATCCTTCTGGGTGATGCCAAAAGATTGTGGTAATTCACCATGTATTTGGAGTTCACAAAATATGAACCAGTTGTTCAGATATCAGCCCACTTAGGTATTCACTGTCTAGGAAAATGCAGTAAGTCATCACCATCCTGTCTGTTCCACCTGTACCCACCACAGGTCCACAGGCTATATGTGTCAGGGCACACATCTATGATATAGGAGAGGACTTGTGATATCTTAAACCTACACTCTTCCACTTTGTGCGGCTTCTCACTTTCTGTGACTTTCAGAGATTTTTTACTACAGTGACAATTGTAATGAATTAAAATAATCAGATAACTATCATTTCGACCATGCTTTTAAAGTTTGCCAAGGTTTGTTTCTTTACAACAGGCCTACGAGTCAAGTTAACAAGTCAATAAGCATTTATTAAATGTTTCCTAGTGCCAGTCATTGTATTAAGCACTACAATTCAAAGAAAGGCAAAAACTTTGCCTGCCCTCAAGGAGCTCACAGGAGAAGTAGCATACAAGCAACTAACCACACAAAATAGTTACTGGGTAAATTGGGCACTGGTAAGCAGGAGTGGGGCAGAGACAGGGAAAGGTCTCCCTGCAGAAGGTGCGATATGAGGTGTCTTGAAGGAAACCAGGAGGCAGAGGCGAAGGAGAGAATTCCAAGTATGGGAAGTAGCCAGTGAAAAGGTGCAGTTAGGAGAAAAGGGTACTGTTAGGCTACAACCAGAGGATCGCTATTGCCAGGTCATGGAGAATGTAGAGGGGAGCAAATTGTAAGAAGAAGGGAGAGGAAGGAAGGAAGGAAGGAAGGAAGGAAGGAAGGAAGGAACCAAGCTGTGAAGGGCTTTAAAAGCTAAACAGAGGATTTTGTATCTAACTCTGGAGATAAGAGGGAACTACTGGAATTTATGGAGTATGGGAGGGACAAGGTCAGATCTGGGCTTTAGGAAAATCACTTAGCTAAGCAGAGGATGGACTAGTGAGGTGAGAAGCCTGAGGCAGGAAGACCAACCAGCAGGCCCTTTCAGTCATCCAGGAGGGAAATGATAAGGTAGGGAGTACAAGTGTTACTAACTCCATTTTACAGATTGGGAAATGGAAGCCCAGAGAGAGGAAGTCAGTGGCACAACTAGGCATCATATCCTTGGGAAAATGCAATTAAAATGATTTAATCAGGATTTTTTAAAAAATCAGATCCCTATAATCACAAAGAACACAGACTCAACCAGAACTTAAAAGGAAAAACTATTAAAGGATGTGGATACAATATTTGGCACATTCTTAAGTCTTGGTAGTCAGAAATGTTAGCTTAAGTACAAGTGTAACACATAAATAAAAGAGGACTTTTTATCATTCACACTCTCATTCTTTTAGACTAGAATTCTGGAACTGCAGGACACAGCTGAAAGGAAGGTGGATGGGAAAACAGCAATTGTTAATGCTTGTATTTATCAACATCGTTCATTTCTCATGGTCAGATCCAGAATAATACTTTAAAGGGGGTTCATTTTCTGTCCAATCCTGCCCCTTTTCACAGTATTCACTAAAGAATACTTGATCCCTGAATTTTGGAAACCAAAAAAGCCTCAGCTCATGCGACATGAGTCTAATGAAGAGTTTTTTACTTTAGAATCTGTGAACGTTTAAAAAAACTTTTTTTGATAGCAGTATTTTGATATATTTTTTAAAAAATCCTACTTATTGTATCTTATTCATTTGTGAAAAGCATCATCCTAAGAAAGGCTTCATAGGCTTCATTAGATGGCCAAAGGGAAAGGCGCATCCCTGTCACACACAAAAAGGTTAAAAACCCCAGGTCTAGTGTAATAGGAAAAGCATTGGATTTGGAGTCCACTGACCTGGGTCTGAATGCCCACATCGCTCCTTAATGGCTTTGAATCTAAGTAACCCTGGTCAACTCACCTCTCATTTCTGGGCTGCTCTTTCCTCTTCTGTGAAATGAAATAAGGATAGTGACTGGACCTGTGATTCCCACATTACCCCAAGTCATGTGACTTAAGGTGGGGCTCTCTTGGCATTTTATTTTTAATCTCTTACTAAAGCATGAGTTTTGTTTGAGTTTTGGACAAAGCTGAACTACTCCCAAGTGAAATGAGCTGAAATAACCATGTAGGCTGACTCACTCTGGGGTAGTCCTTTGTTTTTAAAGGAACTCTGCCTGATACAATGTTGGGAGTATCTTTCCTCAAATGTTTCTGCATAACGAAACTCTAGGCAGCTGAGAAAGACTGATTATTACTTAGAAGGTCAATCATTCTTGAGCAGAGTGTTCCTCTCTAACTTTTCAATATTACCGAATTATCCCTCAATGGAACAGTATTGATATAAGTGATCTCCCTCGCCTCCACATGCTGCTGATAGGTTGTAACAGTGTAACATGGCATATAATATCTATTTGAAGAATGCTGCATTTGTATTTACAGAATGCTGCAATTTATAAACACTTGCACTTTTGAGGCTCAAAACAAACCTGTTAAGTGGATAGTGCAAGAACTCATGGATGAAGAAAATAAAGTTCAGATGTGATGTTGTAGTGGGAAGTTCATTGGGTCTGACACTAGAAACCTGGGCTCCCAGCCTTGATTTGCTACTTAAATCTGGGATCATGGGCAAATCATTTCACCACTCCGAGCCTCAGTTTCATCATTTGTAAAATGGGGGGAATTATACTTGCTATATCTACTGCAAAGGTCTGTACATTTCTATGGAGATATGAATTACAATCAATGTTTAAGGCCACAGAACTTGTAAGTGGAAGCAGAACTGTAACGTCTGACTTTTCTAGGGCTCTTTTCACTGCACAAAGCTGCTTCCACATAATTGAGTTGAAGACTTTGCCGTAGAGGTATCAATTAAAAGAACTGATGATGTTTTATTGGGGGGGAGAGGGGATGAGTAGAGCCAGTTGGGGTGGGGGAGGTGGCAGCTGCTTTCTCGTACTTGGTTTGTTATCATTTGAAAGTAGGATCAGATTTGTTTTACTGGGGGGAGGGGTAGGAGTAATGGATAAACTAGGAGAACAGAAAGGGTAAGAAGTGGCCAACTGTTCAGCTGTAAAAGTTGTGGAGGTTTTAGGGACCAAATCTCAGTATGAATCAGGACAATAAAACAGCCAAAGTTAATGTAGACTTGGGCCACATTAAGAGAGGGGGAGAGTCCAGGACTAAGGAATTCATAGTACTCAAGCTATACTTGTAATGTTATGTTCAGTTTGGGGAAGTAATTTTTAGGAAGGCCATTGATAAATTGAATCACTTCCAGAGCAGGGCAACCAGGATGGGAAGGGCTCAAATTCATTATGAAAGTTGGTTGAAGGAAATGGAAATATTTTGTCTGGAGAAGAAAAGATTAGGGGAAATACATAGCTATCCCCAAAGATTTGAAGAACTACGTGAGCAAGAGAAATTCGACTTTTATTTTTTGCTTGGCCTCAGAGGGGAAGAACTAGGAACAATGGGTAGATATTGCAAAGAGGCATTTTCAGTCTTTATGGAAAGAAATGCTTGCTAATAATTAGTGCTATCCCACAGTGGATGGAATGAGCTGATGAGGCAGGTCCTGTACTTAAGCAAAGCATGGATGACCCCTTGTTGAGTGTATTGTAAAGGAGAATCTTGTTTAGATATAGTTTTGGTTCCAAGTACTCTTCTAATTCTGAGATTCTGTGAAGTATTTCTCATTAAGGAAATACTTTATAATCTGATCCTTTATTTATTATGTTTGTGAATATTCCCGTGCCTCTCCCGTGTTCCTTAATCCCTCCCCCACCTTGACCCAAACACAGTCTTTTATGATTTGGTCTTATTAATGAGAGAAGAGGATCACAGTGTTTCTCTTAGAAAATCCTATGTCCAATCCATTCTTTTTTTAAGGAGGGAAAATTGAGGAGGAAGAGAGTATCTTCTCCAAGGTCAAAGAGCAAATAAATGGCTGACCTGAGATTAAAACACAGACAGTGGGTTAGCTTAATTCGTTACAAGGTCATCATCATCATAAGTGAAAGCTTTGTTTATAGGTCCATTCAATTTGTTTGCTCCAATAGCTCCAATTTCTAACACATGTCACGTCCCCTATTTTGAAAATGTGTCCTTTGGTCCCAGGAAGGAGCCAGGTTATAAGAATAGGTAAATTTGTGCAGGGTCAGCGTGCACTAGAGGAAATATATTTTAAAATTCATGTCTTTTTCTTATGGGGGATTAAGAGGGGTCAATAACATCTCACTAGATTATAGGATCCAGATTGGGAAGTGATCAGAGGTCATCTAGTCCAGCCTTTTTCCTTTTACAAAAGAAACACATAAAGACCAAAGAGTGGGAAAGGACATTACCCTAGTTAAACTCGGCTCTCTGTTTGTGAAGAGGAAAGCATGCTGGATCCCCAGATGGGTTCAAATCTCTGTTGGACACTTTCCAACTTTGTGACCCTGGACAAGTCACTTAAATCTTTCAATCTGAGTTTCCTCATCTGTCAAATGGAATAATAATCCTCACATTACTAGGCTCATAGAGTTGTGAGGAAAATATTCTTTAAACCTTAAAGAATGTTAAAGCTGGGAAGAATCTTGTTTTCTTCATTCTCCAAAGGAGAAGATTAGATTGGATGATCTGTGAGGCTGAAAAAGATGAAGTGGCTTGTTTAAGGTTACACAAGTTAGTGGCAGAGACAGGACTAGAAGCCAAGTCTCCTGACTCATAGACATGCTCGACCTACTGAATTATAGTCTCCCTTCTTCCTTCCTCAGCTATCTCTATTTTCCAGATAAGAGCAGAAGTTCCTGTTTTTCACAGCCACTTAAGCCAATTCTGTACGTGGTCAGGTATACTGGGGATGATATGGGCCACTCAGACAGAAGTTAAGCAACCTCTTTACCCACAATGCCACGATCACCTGTACACATTGGTTTGGTGTTCTTAAAGGATTTCAGTTTAATGTAATCAAAATTATTCATTTTGCATTTCATGATGTTCTCTATCTCTTGTTTGGCCATAAATTCTTCCATTCTCCATAAATCTGACAGGTAAACTATTCCTTGCTCTCCTAGTTTGCTTAGAGTATTGGCTTTTATATCTAAATCAGTTTGACTTTGTGTAAGATGTTGGTCTATGCCTAGTTTCCGCCATATTACTTTCCAGTTTTTCCAGCAGTTTTTGTCAATTGTGAGTTCTTATCCCAGGAGCTGGAGTCTTTGGGTTTATCAAACAGTAGATTATTATAGTCTCTGTCTTATGTACCTAACCTATTCCACTGATCCACCACTCTGTTTCTTAGCCAGTACCAAGTAGTTTTGATGCTTGCTGCTTTATAATACAGTTTAAGGTCTGGTATGGCTAGGCCACCTTCCCTAGCATTTCTTTTCATTAATTCCTTTGATATTCTGGCCCTTTTGTTCTTCCATATGAATTTTGTTATTATTTTGCCTAGCTCTCTAAAATAATTTTTGATAGTTTGATTATGGCACCAAATAAGTAAATTAATTTAGGTAGAATTGTCATTTTTATTATATTAGCTCAGCCTACCCATGAGTAATTGATGATATAGCCTGAGTAGATGGAAAGCAATCTTGGAGGTGAAGGCACT
Source organism: Trichosurus vulpecula (assembly GCF_011100635.1). Lineage (NCBI taxonomy): Eukaryota > Metazoa > Chordata > Mammalia > Diprotodontia > Phalangeridae > Trichosurus > Trichosurus vulpecula. Next base: position 5,072,021 of record NC_050575.1, on the reverse strand, counting down.
GGGAGGGGTTGGGATGGAGAGAGAGAGTAGGAAAGGCCTCCTGAAGAAGGTGGAATTTGAACTGAGGCTTGAAGGAAGCCAGGGAAACTTAAGGGGTAGATGTTAAGAGGGAGTGCATTCCAGGCACGAGGGGCAGTGGATACAAAGACAAGGCAGTAGGAGATGGAGCATCATGTGCAAGGGCCAGCAAATAGACCAGCTTAACTGTACTGAAGACTTTGTGGAGAGGAGTAAGGTATAAGAAGACCAATGTCAGGAATGGGGCACACTGTGAAGAGCTTTAAATACCAGGCAGAAGATAATTCCTTTCCTGGCTTCAGTGTACTCAAAGAACCATAGAATCATAGGCTCTTAGATACTGAGATCAAAGGGACCTTAAAGTTCATCTAGCCTCACCCATCCCCCACCATTTTATGGATGAGAAAACTGAGGCCCAGAGAGATTAAGTGATTTGACCAAGATAAGTGACAGAAATAGGATCTGAACCCCTGAATCTTAATTTGGTCAGTAGGCACAGGGTTCTTTAGCGTTGGGAGAGAGTTAGGATCTTACCCAAAAGTAAAAGGAAGCGGGGCTTTTAGCCAGAAGCCTGTTAAATAAAGAGACTAGATAGGTAGTATTTTTGAGTTGAAAAGGACCTCCAAGTACATCTAGTTCATCGTATTCTTGCCCAGGGTCTATCCTGCTTCAATGGTCTAACCCATCTTTTCCTAAGGACCTCTAGGTCAGAGTTTAACCAGTGACAGTGTAACTGATTGTCAAATACTATAGGACAGGCTGTACCTCCAGAAGTCACAAGGACTGGGTGTGAACCCCAGCATCGTCCTCACCGGGCATAGGACTTTTAACAGGTCACTTGAGGCCTAGGCTCCTCCTCATCTGTACCATGGTGAATCATATATCTTAACTATCTTAGGTGTGAGTTAGGAGGATCAAATGATATGCAAAAGCTGTTTATATACGTACATGTAATTATAATAATGAGCAACTTAGAGAAATGTACAATGCTTCACAGAAGTGGTTATTACAGGCACAAGACTTTGGGAAAGCATAACTCTCATCTTCCCCTTGTCTAAACTTGATGTCAGGTTATAGGAGGATAATAGCCAGAGATTCCTCATAGCACTTACAGAGGGAGGGAGGGAGGGAAGAAAGGAAGGAAGAGAGGGAGGGAAGGAGAAAGGAGGGAGGAAGAAAGGAAGGAAAAAGGGAGGAAGGAAGGAGGGAGGGAGGAATTTTTAAGTACCTACTATGTGCCAGCACTGTACCAAGCACTTTACAGATATTATCTCATTTGACCCTCGCAACAACCCTAGGAGATAGGTGCTGTTACGATTGCCGTTCTGTAGTTGAGGAAACTGAGGCAGACAGATTCAATGACACAGCTAGTAAGTGTCTGAGGCCATATTTGGACTGCAGGTCCAGACCTCTATCCCCTTTGCACACCCAAATTTTAATTTGCATTGTAGTTATTTATGTCTCTATCATCCCTTCCTACTATGCCAAAGTATAGGATTGTGTCTTATCTTTCCTTTTAAAAAGATGTTTAGGTACCTAGGGGCTGCAGTGGATGGAGTACTGGGCCTACAAGATTGGAACACCCAAGTTCAAGTCCAGCCACAGACATTCACTAACTGTGTGTGGCCCTGGGCAAGTCACATCCTCTACCTGCCTCAGTTTCCTCAAGTGTAAATTGAGGTTAATAACATCACCTATCTCCCCCGGTTGTTGTGAGGGCAAATGAGATAATATTTGTAAAGTGCCTAGCACAGTGCCTGGCACATCGGAGGCACTAAATAAATCCTTGTTCCATACAATATCTGGTCCAGGGCCCTGAATGATATGAGGTTAAAATTCGTTATTTTTGTTGAATGAATTCCATTTGTGTAAGACAATGGTAACAACTCACATTTATGTAACTGCAATTTCCTCACAACACCATGAGGTAGGTATTTCAAGTACTAATATCTCCTTTTAAGATGAGAAAACTGGATCTCGGAGGGATTGATTGAGGCTCGTCCCAGGTCACACAGCTGCCTCGCATTAGTATCGCAGGACAACAGCCTCGCTTTCTTTGTGCAGACTAGGCCTTTAACACGTTAAGTTAAAGAGGCCTTTTTTCAGGCATTAAATTTCCTGAAGGGGTGGGGGGAGAGAAACTACTTCAGGCAAATAGGCTGGACTCTTGATTTTGTGGGGTAAAAATAGGGGATTCCTACTCATTAGGTGTCTTCAGGAAAAACTGGGGTGTGGTGGAGGGCATTCTAAGTAGATGGCCTCCAAGGCCCCGTCAGATAGAATGTGAATGCCCTTGAAGGCAGGGATCTTTTTTTCCTTTGTATCTCCAGCGCCTACCCCGGAGCCTGGCACGCCACGGGAGCTGGATACGTGCTTGTTAATTGATTCCATGTCCGGGATTGTTTTTGTGATGCTGTTACTGGCCTTGAGTTTCCTCTTGCCAGCTAATTATTATTGAAGGTGACTTCCCTGCCGAAGTATTCTTTTGTTTGTTTGTTTAAGAATGTTGTCTTTAGTCGAATTAGCTCTTCTAATTGTTAGTAAAGAAAATTGCTTCAGGCCTAACTGGTTTATATCTTTGATGTGTCCCAGGCTTTGATTGCACCCCCACACAAATGATGTCTTGTGAAAACCTGAAGGTGTTTCTGACTCTAAATTAGAGTAGTGTGTGAGCTGCCCTCCCTCCAAAGGCTGTTTAACTCTTTATTAAAAGATATTAGGCAATCACTTGTATTCATATGTATCACACAGGAAAATTAGGCAGGAAACTAAGCAGTGAAGAAAAACATTCATCAACTTCTGATAATGAGTTTAAGATTAGCATATATTCTCAAGGGCCCGGATGGGATAAATAGTGGAGTTGCAGTCAGGAGACTTGGTTTGGAGCCACTTACCAGCTTTTTGACTTCAGGCAAGTCACTTAACCCTTCTGAGCCTGTTTCCCCATCTATAAAATGTAGTTGATAGTACATACCATAGAAATGCAAGCAGTGGGGTGCCACAGCGGTTAGTGTATGGGATCTGGAGTCAGGAAGGCTTCAGTTCCTATCCTGCCTCAGACACTGACTATCTATGTGACCCTGGGTAATTCACTTAAGCTGGGTCGAGGATCAAAAGAGTTAACCTATGGAAAAGTGCTTTGCAAATCTTAAAATGCCGTATAAATGGGAGCCAATATTATTATCACTGCCAAGCTCTCGGCCCCTGTGGAATATCGATTCATAGGAACAAGGTGAAGGAAGGTCCTTCTTCGACTTTCTGGAGTTGAATGGAGATCTTCTAGTGGGACCTTTTAGAAGATATCCTTGCAGCATGACGTGTACCTTGCCAGGATTGTATGCCCACTATTCCTAATCTTTAAAAACAAACCAGTAGTGCAAAGAGCCTCAGTGTTATACCTCCAAGTTAAGATCTCATGACCCACATTTATGTGCCACATTTTTGATAATAATAACAGCTGACATTTATATGGTACTTATTATTTACCAGGCACTGGGCTTTATAACCATTTACCCTTTATAACTATTACATCATTTCATCCCTACAACAACCCTGGGAGGTAGGTACTATTATCTTCTGCACTTAATAGATGAAGAAACTGAGGCAGACAGAGGTTAAGTAACTTCCCCAGGGTCATACAGGTAGCAGTAATGCTGGTGGTGGTGGTAGTAAGTAGTAGTAGCAGCAGCGGCAGCAGGAGCAACAGCTGACGTTTACATAGGGTTAACTATGTGCCAGAAACTGTGCTACAATCACTATGTCATTTAATCCTCACAGCAACCCTGGGAGGTAGGTGCTATTATTCTCCCCATTTTAGAGACAAGGAAACTGAGGCAGACAGGTTAAGTGACTTGCCCAGGATCACACAGCTAGCAAGAGACTGGATTCCGAACGAAAGTCTTCCTGACTTCAGGACAAGTCATCTATCCGCTGCACCACCTAGTTGTCTTATTTTCTGCACACAACTTTGTTGTCAACAACCCAACAATGAATTAGGTAGTGCACGTGTTATTCTCTTCATCTTAAAGGTGACAAACCTCTGAATGGTGTGAAGTTAGTTACCCAGGGTCAGAGACGAGTGTCCCAGCCAAGATTCAGAACCTAGCTTCTTGACTTTCACTAGCACCAACTTGTCTGAATTCAGAGCAGTGTGCCAAGATACCCACAACATTTTACAACTCAATTCAACAAATGTTTATTATGTCCATGGCTTCGGTGGAGAGCCCTGTGCCAGGAGAACAGGGAGATAACAAAGTTTGGTCAGTATAGTAACCCCAAAGGCACCTTTTGCTTGTGGACAGCAGTTTAAAAGTAACTCATTAAATAGAGACTGAATGGTTGAAGAGATTGGTAATGAGATTAGAGTGCTTCAGATTAGGGTAGGTCACCTGGTAGTCTTCTCTGTGTCTTCGCATTTGCCGGAGGTCAGTAGCGTCTCCTCTTCTTCATTTAAGATGGCTCTGTGTGTGTATGTTGGGGGTGGGGGGAAAGTCCTGTAAATCAAATGTGTGCCAAATAGCTCCTTCACCCTTTCTTAGCTCCTTCCCCTTTTCCTGCCTCCTTCTGTGTGTTGGCTCTCCCCATTATTAGATGGTAAACTCCCGAGTTTATGTTCCAATGGGGTGAAGGACTGTTTTTTCTTTTTATTAATTGTATTTCCAGTGCTTAGCACAGTACCGGACACATAGTAGGCTCTTTATAAATGTTTATTGGATTGACTGAATTCGACTCTTGGAAATCCCAACAGGAATTTTAAGAGAAAATTTTGTTACCATGATTACAATGGAGTTCATTTGGGGTAGGTTCGTGTGCTCTTTTTGCTCAAGGAAAAAAACTTATTTAACCTAGTTTCAAGTCTTGCCTGATTCTTTGGTGCCTCTGTGTACCTAAGGTGCTTAAAGGACAGAGTTCCTAAGCGATTAGCTATTTGTTATTAGTTTTAATAAGAAAACCCTCACTTTTGTTTATCAGGTCTTATAATGAGTCTTGCTGCTTGTGTAATTCCAAGTGGTTTATTCAGCCTATTTTCTGCCTCAGGTTTTCTTTCTGTAAAATGGACATAAAGGTATAGCCCTCTTAAATTATATCTGTTTATTGGGCTCCTTACAGTATGCTGACAACCCAGCTCTAATGTAGGTGAAAAACAAAGCATTTGTCCTCAAGGAAGTTACAATTATAACAGTCCATTGTTCTAATAAGCACCAGGTAGAGATAGAAGACTAGGTTTCATAGCCCTGCTTTGTCTCTGTGTGACCTTGGGCAAGTTACTTCATTTCTCTGGTCTCATTCTAGTCATTTATCCTATGTAATCACTAAGGCAGGGGTTCTTAACCTGGAGTCCATGAATGTGGCCTTTTTTTTTAATGTTTTGCTAACTATATTTCAATATAATTTATTTCCTTTGTGTGCCTTTGTTTTCTACTTTATGCATTCAGAACCATTATTCCGAGGAGTCCATAGGCTTCACCAGACTGCCAAAGGGGTCCATGATACATAATAAGTTTAAGATCTCCTTCTCCAAAGTCATTTATAGCTTTAAATAGAACTGTTTAAAGTTTACAGAACACTTTGCTTACAAATGTAAACAGCATTACTGTCATTTTACAGCCACGTGAACAATATTTTGTTCCCAGGACCACTGACTCCAAGCCAATTCTCAATATCTCATGCTGGTATCTTGTATTTATACATGAGAACTTTGAAAAGTTTACAAAACATCTCTTCTCCAAGCACCTTAAAACAGACAGTCGATCCCTCAAATAATAAACATTCATTAAGCACCTGCTATGGTGTTGCGCTAAGTGCTATGGTGTTGCACTAGGTGCTGGGGATATACAGAATGAAAGATTTCTTCATCTAGGTAATATTCTTCTGTTTTTACAGATGAGGAAACTGAGGTTCAGAAAGATGAAGTGATTTGCCACATCTCTAGCAGTTGTCAGAGTGGAAGCCAGGCCCCCTGAATCCAGGCCCTCTGCTTGTCACTTCCATGACCTCTTCAGTTGGGGAGACAGAACTAACAGGTATGAAACTATTAGACAGCAAGCAGCACAAGACAACACAGTTTGTGATTACGGACCAAATGTGTGTCACAGATTATTTTTGTGGCTTATTGTGGGACTAATTGGTAGGTTGATCTTTGCTGGTGTTTGTGACCTTTAATAAAGCTGTCTCTCTGAAAGATAATAATCTAGAGATGTCTGGTCCAATCCTTTCATTTTACAGGTGAGGAAACTAAGACCAAAATAGGTTAAGTAGATATCCAAATGTCCCACAGCTCGCTAAATGGTCAAGTTAATAAGTGTTACTCGTTCTTCATTCTTGTCGCTATACCAGGGGTGGGGAACCTGCGTATAGACCCAGAATATATTTCTTGGCAAATTATTTTATACAAAGGACACTGTTTTGGAGGGCAAGGAGGGAGGGAGTTGTTAGATGGAGGAAAAGGAGTGAAAAAGGAAGAGAGAGGATGTAAGAGATCACTCCCAGCTAGATGGCCTGTTTGTGAGGATCTGGAGAGCACACCACACCTGGAGTTAGAAGAGACTGCTTCTAATGGGAACTGACATTAACTGGTTTCCTCATCAGTAAAGTGGATGTAAAACCCTCACAGACATTATTATAAGACCTAATGAGGTGTCTGTGTAAAGGGCCATCTAAATGTTGGCTATTATGTAAACCATGAGGCAAGGGACTGCTTACTTTGGTCTTTGTATTCTTAGTGCCTAGGATAGAGTAGAATCTTAATAAATGCTTGTTGATTTAAAGTTTTTTTATTTCATTAAACATTCCCTAACTACACATAAAAAAATTTTAGCATTCATTTTTTAAAACTTTGAGTTTCAAGTTCTCCTCCTCCCTCCTGCCCCTTTCTTACTCATTGAGAAGGCAAGCAATAAGATATCGATTATACATGTGAGGTCATGCAAAACATATTTCCACATTAGCCATGTTGCAAAACAAAACCCACACAGAACAAGAAAAATTATGATAGGTGTGAGGTGGTATTTCAGAGTTGTTTTCATTTGAGTTTTTTAAAAAGGCATGTTTAATCTGCCCTCAGACTTAATCAGTTTTCTCTCTGGAGGTATATAGTATTTTCCATCATGGGTCCTTTGCAATTGTCTTGGATCATTCACTGTCTTGATCAGAGTAGTTAAGTCTTTTATAGTCAGTCATACTTGCAATATTGTTGTTACTGTGTACAACGTTCTCCTGATTCTGCTCACTTCACTTTGTATTGGTTCCGCAAGTCTTCTCAGGTTTTTTCCGAAGCCATCCTGCTCATCATATTTTATAGCCCAAAAGTATTCCATCACAATCATATATCACAACTTGTTCGGTCATTCCCCATTTGATGGGTATCCCCTCAATTTCCATTTTTTTGGCACCACAAAAAGAGCTGCTCTAAATACTTTTGTACAAATAGGTTCTTTTCCCTTCTTTTTGATCTCTTTCGGATACAGACCTAGTAGCAGTATTGCTGGGTCAAAGGGTAGGCAAAGTTTTATAGCCCTTTGGGTGTGGTTTCAAATTGTTCTCCAGAATAGTTGTATCAGTTTACAACTCTACCAACAATGCACTAGTGTCCCAGTTTTTCCACATCCCAGCATTTGTCATTTTCCTTTTCTGTCATGTTAGTGAATCTGATAGGTGTGAAGTGGTATTTCAGAGTTGTTTTCATTTGCATTTCTCTAATCAATAATGATTTACAGTGTTTTTCATGTGATTATTGATAGCTTTGATTTCTTTTTCTGATACCTGCTTGTTCATATCCTTGATCATTTATCCATTGGGGAAGGGCTCATATTTTTATGGACTTGACTCAGGTTTATGTATCTTTGAGAAATGAGGCCTTTGTCAAATAAACGTGCTGTAAAAATGTTTTCCTGGTCTCTTGTTTTCCTCTAATTTTGGCTGTATTGATTTTATTTGTGCAAAATCCTTTTAATTTCATGTATTGAAAATATTCCACTTTACTTTCCATGATCTTCTCTATCTCATGTTTGGTTATTAGCTCTTCCCTTATCCATAGATCTGCCAGGTATATTTTTCCATGCTTCCACAATTTACTTATGATATCATTCTTTATGTCTAAATCATTTATCCATTTGACTTTATTTTGGTATAACATGTGATATGTTAGGCTATGCCTAGTTTCTGTCAAACTGCTTTCCAGTTTTTCCAGCAATTTTGTCAAATGGTGAGTTCTTACCCTCCAAGTTTGGATCTTTGGGTTTATCAAATACTAAATGACTATGGTCATTTATTGCTGTGTATTGCGTACCTAATCTGCTCCACCGATCCACTACTCTATTTCTTAGCCAGCCCCAGATTTATTTGATGATTACCGCTTCGTAATATAGTTTGAAATCTGGTTCTGCTGTGTTGTCTCCCTTCACATTTTTTCTCTTGATTCCTTTGATATTCTTGACCTTTTTCCTTCCAGATGAATTTTCTTCCTGTCTTTCCTAGCTCTGTAAAATAATTCTTTGGTAGTTTGATGGGCACTGAATAAGCAGGCAGAATTGTCATTTTTGTTATAGTGCCTCAGTCTCCCCATGAGCAATTATTATTTCTCCAATTGTTTACATGTACTTTTATTTGTGTGAAGAGTGTTTCATGTTTGTGTTCATATGGTCCCGGAGTTTGTCTTGGCAGGGAGACTCCCAAGTAATTTATATTGTCTGCACTTATCTTAAATGGAATTTCCTTTTCTATCTCTTCCTGCTATGTTTTGTTGGTATTACATCGCAATGCTGATGATTTATATGGGTTTATTTTGTATCCTGCAACTATGCTGAAGTTGCTAATTATTTCAACTAGCTTCTTAGTTCATTTTCTGGGGTTCTCCAAGTATACCATCATATCATCTGAAAAGACTGATAGTTTTGTCTTCTTTTTGCCTATTTTTATTTCTCCAACTTCTTTTTCTTGTCTTATTGCTATAGCTGGCATTACTAATACAATATTGAATAATAGGGGTGATAATGGACATCTTTGTTTCATCTCTGGTCTTTCTAGGAAGGCTTCAAGTTTATTGCCATGAGAGATAATGCTTGCTCTTCATTTTAGATAGATGGTACTTATCATTTTAAGAAGGTTCCACTGATTCCTATGCTTTCTAGTGTTTTTAATAGGAATGGATATTGTATGTTGTCAAAGGCTTTTTCTCCATCCATTATTGCTGGTTGATTGATTACTGGATTGCTACTACTTCTGTGACCGTGGCCAAGTCCCTTAAACTCTCTTAACCTCATTTAACTTATATGTAAAAATTGAGATTAAATTTCTACTATGCGTATTTCTCCCAGGATTACTGTCAATTCAAAAAAGACTTTGAAAAATTAGTGCTACTAATGTAGCAGATAGGGAACTATGAAAAAAGTGGAAGAAATCAAAATGAGGAGGTTCCCTCTGACTTTATTCCTCAGGGATGATCATCATCTTTGGCAACCTCTCACTCTTGGGTTTAGGTGGTGCCTTGGAGAACAGGGTTTTTCCTGTCATTTTATGCAATGGGGTATAGTAGAAAGACTGTTGTGCTTAAACTCAGGTATTTTGAGTTCAAATCCTCACGTTAATGCTTGCTAGCTGTATAACCACCAGCAAATTATTTCTCAGACCCTGAGTTTCCTCAGTTGTAAAACAGGGATAAGAATAATTTGAGGATGTTAACTTGCATGCATCTTTAGAAAGCCAAAGATCCTTAAAAGAATGGAGATAAGTAAATGCTCTGTGGGGCTGCTATTACTCTTTTATTACAGGACTCTGTTTGATAATATTAGCGTCAGTAGCAGAGGAAATGCTGACTTAGCCAGTATAAATGGTATCTATTCTAAGAGTTAGAAAGCATGTGTTATGAAATGGGCAGTGCTGGCTTTACTGTCTAATGTGGTAAGCCCTTGGGCTGCAGCATTTGGATTGCATGGGAAACCTCCTGTATCAGGTGGATGAGAATATTGTTGTCTGAGAGGGAGATAAACTTTTTTTTAAAAGGCATGATAGTATTTTTTTAAAGTCTGGATAAAGCTTTTTTAAAAAAAAAGTAATGGGTTGGTTGCTTTAGACCTTTCTTCCTTCTAGTGCTCACTCCCATCTCCTCCCCATTCCTGCCCCAATCAAAAGATTTAGATTTGTAGTAGCCCTTAATTTAGGACTATCTAATCTCTTTCCTTTTACCAATGAGGAAACTGAGGCCTGTTGAGTTTAAGTCAGTTGCATTAGGTCACTGGGGTTGTAAGTTAATATATGATCCCTTCTTTCTACTCACCCACCTACTCTCTTAATTCGAGGCCTCATCACCTCTTGCCTAGATTGTTGCTGCAACAGCCAGTTAATTGGTCTTCTGCCTCCAGTCTCTCACTACTCACTCCTCCTGTGGGCTTTTGCCAAAATACTTTTCCTTAAGTGTATATCTATGTGACTCCTCTACTCAGTGCACTCCAATGACTCTCTAGTACCTTTAGGTTAAAACATAAACTCCTTTGTTTTCTAAATTTTTGGAGCTTTTCACGACCTGAGCCTAATCTATTTTTCTATTCACGTTGGAGGGAATCACTGCTCCCACATTCTGCCACCTGGCCAAACTGTCTTTCTCTCTGGCCCTCACACATAATATTCAAGCACCATCTTTTACATGAAGCTGTATCTGATCTTTCCAGTAGCTAGTGCCCTCACTTCTCCCAAACTACTTTGTATGGAACTACTTGTATGTTTGTATTTATTCAACAATAAAAAACCCAAGAACAACAATATTGTTTTTAAATTTAAATTTAAAATTTCATCTCAAATCTCTGTATATATTTATATTTGAACAACTTGTCTCCCCAATTAGAATAGATTATTTTATTTTTTGTATTTGTTTATCCAGCAAGCCCCATGTCTGGTATGCAGTAGGCACTTAAAAATAACTTGTTGACAGATTGTGTGGTTGTAAGTAGCAGAGCCAAGATCTGAAACCCATGTTCTTGACCCCAAATTTAGTACTCTTTCCAATATGCCTTTTTATACAATAAGAATTTTGGCACCCTACCTTATAGAATTTGCTGCTTTGTTGAGATACAGGCCAGTTTTTAGCAGTCTGATATCTAGAGCTATCTTTCTGACTCTCTAGATGACTTAAAAAAGGGCAAATACCTGAAAAACAGCATTGATTCATATCACCTCAAACTGAGTTTTGTTGTCCCCTTGACTTCATAGAGAAATGGTGACCTTCAGATTGCCTTAGGTGTCTGAGCATTTTTGCTATGTGATTGTAATGATGCTATGCATTTAGGGGCAAGAAGTTAACTGGGTTTGGGTTGCTTTGTTAAAGAAGTTTCTCTCACTGAAAGTGTTTACATAGGAACTAGGTTTCCCCTTGTCCAGGTTGGATTGGATGACTTTAGAGGTCCCTTACAGTTCCAAGCCGGTATGTAGATAGGCACTTACCATGCTACCTAATAACAGATTATTCTGACACCCCTAGTAGCTTTGGGGGGCTATTTCTGGGAGATGTAGTTGAACAAACTTAATCCAGTAATTTTGGATCTCCTCTATACTTGCTGCTCAGCACTTCCATTGGCCATCATGGATTCTTAACCTTTTTTGTTTTGTGAACCTCTTGGGGAGTCTGCTCAAGGCTATAGATTGCTTCTCAGAGTAATGTTTTTAAAAGAATAAAATAAAATACATAGAATTATAAAGGAAACCAATTCCATTGAAATATGGTTATCAAAATCTTTTTTTAAAATCAAGTTTCACAGACCACAGGTTAAGAACCCCTGCTATAGACGGACAAATTATTTTTCAGGTCCTAGGTAGGGGGATAGCATGTAGACCCATCTTAACCTTCTTAGCATTTTTAAAAAATTCTCTTTCAGTAAAATGAAGGTCAGAAAAATAATATCCCAATAAGTTATTGACCAATACTCATCTATATATAAGATATATATAGAAACAGTTCCAGGGTTAATGACTGAGAAATGCTTTTGAGTTCCTCTGACAAAAAGCAGTGTCCCATACAAAGAAAGGGCTAACTTGAGTTTGTAGTTAGATAGATGACTGACTCTTCCCTCATCTGTCCTTGCATCAATGAGCCTGAGAACCAGTAGAGATATGCTTTATCGAGGAGACTCCTCTTAGAGATGTGGCAAGCAGTCTGAACCCTTGGGGAATTTAGCCAGCAATAGGAGTACTGGATTTGCTTCTGGAAAACTTAAGTATTAGAGAGACAAGTGTTCCTGAATATAAAATCCCCTGACATTTTAAATATCATTACTTCTCTTCCCTGGGTGGCTTGCTGCCATCAAAGAGTCTTTCTCACCTTTACATCTACAAGTTAGGTAATGTATGTAGTCATATAAGAGGGGCATTTAAAAAAAAAAAACTAGAGAGATTTGGATGGTAAAAACTGAGATATATATCAAGCTGGTTGATGAGAAAACAATTTAATTCAATGATCTGGATATCAGGACATTATTAACATTAAGAACATTTGTTCCAGTTCACTATTATTCAAGTTTTAAATAAATACTATAGCCTACACCTGGAAGGAAAATTTATAGAAGCGAACTAGGTAGATTCTAATTCTTCCACCTGTGTGATTAGGGGTAAGCCCCTTAACTTTTCTAGGTCTCATTTTTCACATTTGTAAAATGAGGGGATATCATAAATTCCCAAAGTGGACAATACCACCCACTGGAGGGTGCTGGAACGATGGGGGGCAGGGCCGTAGTAGCCTCGAGTGCAATTGGGTGGCATTGAATAAAAATAAGGGGACAGTGGAAGCATAAGGAAAGAAGAGAAGAAAATTTGGAAAAACCATTCATACATATGTTTTATCTGTTGTGTGTCAGTTAAAGTCATAGTGATTACATTATTTTCCAAATAAACACACAAAATGCAAGTTGTAACTGATCAGTGGTCAAGTCTGCCTACAGGTCTTAACAAGCCTGTGTTGGCAGGCCAATGTGTTGCACATTGTCTGAAAGTCCAGCATGCATCAGCAGGAATATATGTGCAGGTAATGACTTGTTTACAATACGATACTATATGGTATGATGCAATATTGTATCGGCAAAATTTCAATGCAAGAAAACCCCACAAATTTACAATAAATTATTAAATTTAAGATGCATCGTTTTTAAAAAAACTGTATATTTTTTGAAATGATGCAATTTTTTTTTAAATGTCAAAAAGTTAAAGAAAGTAGATTTCCAGGAGGGCTCTGAGTTTTTCTTTTCTGTTTGTTTTTTCCCAAATTTTATTCAATATGAAACATAGCTCTATAGTTTTTATTGAGGAGGTTGACCATGTCCACAACCAAATCCACCTCTAAATTGGAATTCTGTTGCTGATCTAGCCCCAGCCTCAGCCTTCTTGTCAGCACCAGGGGGAGGAGCACGTCATCTGTATGTGTCTCTGTCAGCTTCACCCAGAGTAAGCCGGGCAGGTGGCTCACCCTCCAGACCTTTGGGCCTGGGCCTTCCTGTCTCAGGACGACTTCTGCGGAGTGTGGCAGGCACAATCTCAGGGGGCAGGTGAAGGTAATCCTGGAGGTACTGAATGCCCTCATTGGTGAGGTACCAGTAGAAATGCCTCCATGAGAACTGCTCCTTAACATAGCCATGAGACCTTAGAGACTGGATGGCCTTCATGACACGGAGATTGGGCACATTCTTGTCTGCCAGCTCGGGGTGCTTTGGCATGTGGACAACCTTCTTGGCTACCATTACTTCCTCCTTAAAAAGGAGTTCACAGATGGCAATTTAGTTCTCCTTGGGCATCAACATCTCAGTGGTGGCAGGTGCTGCTCTGGATGGAGCCTGGGCTAGAAAGGCTATTCTTTTTTTTAAGGGGGTGGTAGGCCAAAGAAGTTTAGAAACCTCTGGACTAGATGATTTCTATAGACTCTAAGGACCTTCCTAGCTCTAAAACTATGATCCTATGCCCTTAATGAAGTACAAAAATGTGAGTTATTACTGCTGGCTCATTCTAGGTCCATAAGAAGGGCTATTTGGGGTGGAAATAACCACCAGAAGTATAGTGATGAAGAAAAGCAAAGTTGGGCCAGTCTTCCCAAGACAGATGACAACTAGATAGTTTTCTTTCCCACCTTAAGAGGTCAGTGGGATTGAGAAGGTATGAACCTGAAGTTGATCCAAAGTGAAAGATGGCCACAAATGTGATCCAATAAAATCATTTACCCAAACCATTTAGTTGTTAGAGGCTTGATGGAGGAAATCCTAGTAGTTAACATTATGCTATGGGCTAGATGACTGATTTTTCTGGGATATTGTAGGGAGGATTGCATTTCAGGTAGGCATTCAAAGTAAGAGGCAAACAAGATATCAAAGGCCATGTAGACTAAATCCTTCATTTTACAGATGAGGAAACAGTCCTAGGGTCAATGAGTGACCTAAGGTCACATAGATAGGAAGCATCAGAAGTGGAATTTGGACCCAGATCTCCTGACTTTAGACCCAGAGCTAAGTTCCTTCCAGTTCTGGCATTCAATCACATACAAAAATGGGTAATCAACTCTGCCAACCAATTAGACAGACTGCTTTGGTGCTCCCTTTACTGTTTGAAGTGTTTCTTATAGGTGCACTTGACTATGATTTAGGAATTGTGAGCTTTCATCCACAGTTAGTGAGATTTTCATAGGGATAGCAGAACCCCAAACACCAATTCCAAATTAATGGTAAGTGGGAGAGAAAATATAGTATTAGAGATGGAATTTATCTTAAATATCATCTAGTCCAGTCCCCTTATTTTACACAAGAGGAAACTGAGTTTGAGAGAATAGAGTGACTTGCCCAGGGTCATATAGTTACGGTGGCATAATCCAGGCCTTCTTACTCAAAGTCCAAGGCTTTTTCAAATGTGGGCTACTACCATAGTTTTGCCTAATTTTAATGTTAAATTGGGGTAGAGGAGTTACCAGGATGCTCTTCCTGAGGCTATTCTTTGGGAATAGGAGCCAGGTTCTCTATGTGTTCCTTCACAATGTGATCCTATAAAATGGACTTTAGGGTTCTCTATTCTCTGTCCCTTGACTAAAAGTAGAATTAGAAAACTGAAACAAACTCGTTCCTTTCCATTCCTGAACAAGATTCATTCAGAAAATCTCCAAAACCCCTCTGATCTCTTGCCCAGATCTCAGGCTCTTGAGGATGTTGCCTGATTGTCCAGGTCCTATGTTTCCACTGCCCTACCATTAAAATAGCTCCTCAGAGGTTGCCATCCACGTGGCTACATCCACCTTGAGTCATGAAGACCTAAATTCAAATCCAGCCAGAGATATAAGATGTGTTACTGTGGTCAAGTCACTGAACCTTAATCTCACCTTACTCTTCTCTAAAATGGGGATAATAATATTATTTACCTCCCACGGTTGTCATGAGGATAAAAGGACACATATATACATATATATACACACACATGTATATATATACATATATATACACACACATGTATATATATGTAATGCCTTGCAAACTTTAAAGTGCCATATAAAAGTTATTATTAATGCCACAAAATATAATGGGTCCATAGAGAGGTTTGTGAATACGTTTGCCTCTCTTGAAGCAAAGTTTAATGTATACATACCTGGCATGATAAATTAAGAGAAGATATTTTTGCTTGAGAAAATTCACAATAGCATTCAATTATATAAATAAACACAGTTAAAATATATAGTGCAAATATCCAAATGATGATACAAATACCCATTTTGCATGAGATTTACAAAATGTGATTTATTTATTTAGGGAATACATCTATTTTGTAAATTGACGCACACCTGTCAAAAATTTCAGCATGGTCAAAAAAAAATATTCTCTTTAGAGAATCAAAGAATCAAATCACTTGTAAGGGACCTCAGAAGTCACTTATTCTACCCCCTAACCAAATCATAAATGCTGTTTACAGGATTCCTAAGCTCTGCTTGAACTTTGGTGGCAGAGAGATTTACAACTTCCTGAGGTAACTTTTTTTAATTGTTAGGAAGTTCTTCCTTTTCTTGAACTGAAATCTGTCTTGCTGTAATTTCTACTTGTTGGTTCTAGTTTTGCCCCCAAAATCCAAATGGAACAAGTCTAATCTCTCTTCTTATTGATAATCTTTTTCACATACTTAAAGATTTTAACCATGTATGTGCTCTGTAGGTCTTTTCTTCAGGCTAAACATTTCTAGCCTCCCCAAGCAATTCACTATCCTATTCACCCGTCTCTGAACATGCTACAGTTTTTCAGCATAGCTCTTGAAATACAGTGTCCCAAACTAGACACAATATTTCAGATAGAGTTTGACCAGGACTCTGACTAACATCTCCCTCACCTGGGTCCTAGACATCTATTAATTCATCCTAAGATTGCATGAAGGCGCAGCAGAGTGTACTGGATAGAGAGGTGACCTCAGAAATCTCTCCCCTGACCCTTACCGCTTGTGTGATTCTAAGCAAGTCACTTAACAGCTTAGTGCCTCAGGCAACTTTCTAACACTAAGTTCTGCTTTGATAGAGGAAGGTCTTCCTCGGTACCTCCCTATGCTGATGAAATCACAGATCCAATTAAAAAAAAACAGCTCCATTATTGATGCGTATAGAAAATATGGTGTGCTTGAGTCCTTAGAGCTAGAAGGAGTCTAAGAATGACCTTTTCCAACACAATTAGAATCCAAAATTTTCCAGCTAGAACTGCAAACAAAACTTCGAATCATGGGAGGAGTTCGAGCTGGTAGCTTTCCCTGACCCCTCAGGTGAAAGTGAGCTTTCCTTTCTCGAATTTCTTTGTAGCATTTTGCCTGCTACTCTGTTATACTTATCTCCTTCTCCTTTCCATTGCAGTGAAAGTTACTTGTTTATATAGTCTCCTCCCCGGTCTCCCCAACCTTCTCCTGCTTTTGGACTGTAATACGTCTCCTTGAGAATCTTTCAAAAAAGACATTTTGTTGTGTTTGTGTAGTTAAATTTCACTCGAACGCCCCACAGAATCATAGAAGAGCTAAAATGCGCTTCAGAATCAGAGAACACAAGAATGTCAGAACTTAGGCAGCAACTAGTCCATCATGTTGGACAGGAAAATTTGTCCTATTGGGAGGAGGTAGGATGGAATATTTCTTTTTAGTCTTCTGGTATATTGCCCACTTCTGATAGAACTTTCTTCTTTGGTGATCTATTGCTACAATTTCTGAAAGCGTTTGAGAGATTACTGTGGACTGACAGGAAACTCCCTTCAGGAACGTAGAGAACTGGAACAGGGCCAGGTTACTACATGGAGGCCAATACATGCATGTGGAGCACGTAAACCAAGGAACATTCAGTGATGGGAGTTTCCTTTGTTTTACACCATTGGTTAGTATTCTGGTCATTATGAGCAGAGAGCCAGACAAGGGAAAGAAATCCCTTTGGGTAATGCTTTGCTTTGGGTATTTATTAATCATTTATTTGTTTCAAAGCCCTAGCAAGTTCCAGGGCTTTTTGCAAACTAATCTGAAACCTGCTGCAGGAGATTTTTATTAGCTAGGAATTTAAAAACTGTGGAGAGCCTACTTAGCACATTTTGTTTAGAGTTCATTTATATTATGAAATGTGCATGAGATTAGAATTCTAGGAGCTCAAATGGGACTTTATAACGCAGGATGGTCAAGTTGGAAAAGAATTCTAGAATAGCTTTAGTAACAAAACTGACCTCATCATTCTCCTAGCTCCCTATTGCCCCCAGGGAAAAAATACATATTTTATCCTGGTAGTCAAAGCCTTCCACAATTTGTTTCCAACGTGCTTCTTCAAAGTCTTTCATATTTTTCTCTTCACTCTCATCACAAACTTTACATTTTAGTCAAGTGAACCTACTAAGTATTTCCCAAGTGTGGTTCTATTTCTCTGCTTTAAGCCTTTGCTCAGTTCCCACGCTTAGAATGTACTCCTTCCTCAGCTCTACCTATTAAGATTCT
This sequence comes from Trichosurus vulpecula, assembly GCF_011100635.1. Taxonomy (NCBI): domain Eukaryota; kingdom Metazoa; phylum Chordata; class Mammalia; order Diprotodontia; family Phalangeridae; genus Trichosurus; species Trichosurus vulpecula. The sequence continues at coordinate 5,054,063 of NC_050575.1, read as the reverse complement.
TAGTTTCCTTGAAAGCTCAACTTAGGCTTAGTGCATTTTTTTCCTCTTCAAATTATCATCTATTTACTCATCTGTGTCCTTGTATTCTATTGAAGGAGATGCTATTTCATTTTTTTCCCCAGCACTTAGCAGAGCACCTTGTACATCCTAGGAGTTTAATAGATGCTTGTTGACTTGACTTTCAGTTTTTGTATTCCTATAACTCATGGGAATTTATGTCCCTGTATCCCTATTTATGTCTTTGAATCCCTAACAGGGGTGAGGAACCTGTGGTCTCAGGTCCACATGTGGCCCTCTTGGTCCTTGGGTGTGGCCTTTTGACTGAGTTCAAGTTTTACAGAACAAATCCTTTTATTAAGCAGATTTGTTCTGTGACATTTGGATTTAGTCAAAGGGTCACACTTGAGGACCTAGAGATTCCCATCCCTACCCTATCATTTCTGCATGGCATTAATATGGCATCCATATTAATGAATGTTTGTTCAATTGAATGGAGCTGAATTGGGCTTGTTTGTTGTTACTTTTCTCACAACAGTGCTGTGACTATTATCCATTTTACACTTTTTCACTAATGAGCCATGTGATTATAAGGAAGTTGCTTAGTCTATCTTGCTCATAAGGTGGTCATGAGAAAATCACTTTGCAAACTTTAAGATACAATATCAATGAATTATGGGATCAGGAAGGGGGAGCCACTTCAGAGCCAAGGCGACCTGCTTCTAACTGGGAGCTGGAGTATAACCCTGAGCAAGTCACTCAAGCTCACATTGTTCTGGGCAACTCTCTAGGACTATAAGCGGCAGAAAAGCTGCTTAGTTCCCAATAACCAGTGAAATCACAAGGGCAGTCCTATCCCTAGCCTTATTATTATTATTATCTAGTCAAAATACCTCATTTTACAAGAAGGAACTGAAGCCCAGAGAAGTTATCATAATTTAGTCTAACCTATGCCCAAGCAGGAATTTCCTCTACAACCTCCCTGTCAAGTGATGAGCCAGCCTTCACTTGAAGACCTCCAGTGACAGGGAACTCACTCTTTACCCAAAGCTCCTCATTCCACTTCTTTATAGCTTTGTCAGAAGTTCTATTTTCTCACAACTTCCTAGTGTTTCCTTGAGGGAGTCAATGGGAACAAGCCTAATCCCTTTCCTATATGATAGCCCTTCAAACATTTGGTGATGATTATCATAGAATCACAGATTTATATCTGCAATGTATCTTAAAAGCAATCAAATCCATCCCCTTCATTTTGTGGGTGGGGAAGTTGAGGACCAGAGTGGTTGGGGACCTTTTCAAAGTCACACAGATCTCAAGGGATAGAGCTAGGAAGGAAAGGAAGGGAAAAAGCAAACAAACAAAACTGTACTCTGCGTTGTAGATATACATCTTCCAGAAAGTTCCTCATGCCTTTGAAAATCTAACACAAGCCATTCTGGAGTTATAATTTAAAATATTCTCAAATAACAGGCAAGATTCCACAGTCAAGACTAAGCAAGGGTTCAGAGATTAGCTAACGTTCTCAGAACAACAGTAATTTCAATGTTGGCACACCCTGGAGATTCATTTTCCTAATGCCTTTTCACCTCTCCCTCCAAAGATTCTCTTTCTGTACCTTCAGCTGTGAATTAGATATTTCTGTCAACTGAAATAACCAAAGACTTCTCTTAGTTTGATCATTACCCTAATAGTGTCGTGGAAGAGTCCTTCCTGGGCTGACCAGGAGTAAAGGGCCTGGCAGATGGGTAAGAAGGAGTGTGGTTAGGCCTTAGAGAAAAATGATGTAAAAAGATTTCAGTGCAAGATATTGTTCTCCAGAGTTCGATTAATTACTGATAGGGGTTTCTAATTCAGGTGGGACCAAGGACTTTGAATGAAAACATGGGCAATATTAGGCCTGTGAGTCAAATCCTGGCTGCAGCCTGTGTTTGTACAGCCTGCAAGCTAAGAATAGTTTTCACATTTTAAAATATAGTATGAAATTGAAATTTTGAGATTAAAATTTTAAATTTAAATTAAAAGTACTTAAATACAGTATTTAAAAATGCTAAAAACCATTCTTAGCTGCTGACCATCCAAAAAAAGTGAGTAGTTTGCCAACCTCTACTTTAAAGTCCTAATTTTAGATTCTGTTTTAATATGATTTTGTAATATGTAGCCTAAAGAGGCGGTAGAACAAGAGGCTCGGAAAGCTTCTGCATATGACTTCATTGCTCTATGCTGCATTTGCTTTTTGTATATTGTTGTTTAGATGTTTTTCAATCATGTCAAACTCTTTGTGACCCCTTTTGGGGGTTTTCTTGGCAAAGATACTGGAGTGGTTTGCTGTTTCCTTCTCCAGCTCATTTTACAGATGAGGAAACTGAGGCAAACAGGGTTAAGTGACTTGCCCAGGGTCACACAGCTAGTAAGTGTCTGAGGTCAGTTTTGAACTTAGGAAGATGAGTATTCCTGACTCCAGGCCTGGCATTCTATCCACTGTGCCACTCTCCCCTCCACCCCCTTTGTATATACAATTCTGTTTTGTAAGTCTATAATCCCTAAAGTCTCTCCCAGGTTGAGAGTTCTCGTATTTCTTCTATGAGTGGCTGTCTATCTATAGCTATGCTAAAATGGGACATTTTTGTAGGTTTGGAATCCAGGAAAATCATCTGGGATGAACATAACATTGTGTTGAATCATTATTTACTATACTGGTTCAAATATGTACCATACTTTCCTGCCCAAATTTGGGTTGTCTAAAATATGAGTGTAGCCTATAATTGGGGCTTTTTAAAATATATATATTTATTTATCTCTCCATATATATGTACATATATACGTGTGTGTACATATATAATTTTAAGCATATAGTTCATATATATTGAAGCAATATGAGTTACTGGCTGGGGCAGTTAGGTGATACAGTGGATACTCCAGTCCTGGAGTCAGGAAGATTTGAGTTCAAATGTAAACAATGTAAACAGTGGTTTGGAATTATGAAAGACTTGAGTCAGGAAGACCAACAAGAAAAGAGGTGATGAATGCACGAACTAAGGTGGCAGAAAGGGCCAGGTGTACAATGGATACTCCAGGATACTTCCAGTCAGGAAGATTTGAGTTCAAATCCAATCTCAGAATTTGGTGCTATCCTCAGCTCTCTCCCTCTCTCAGCCCATATATACAATCAATTTCCAAGTCTTGCCATTTCTACTTCCACAATGTCTCTCGCACCTGGCCCTTTCTGCCACCTTAGTTCGTGCATTCATCACCTCTTTTCTTGTTGGTCTTCCTGACTCAAGTCTTTCATAATTCCAAACCACTGTTTACGTTGCTGCCAAAGGGATTTCCTTTGAGTACAGATCATAGTTGCACTTATGAAAGTGTGGGTTGCTCCCCTCCTCAATAAACTCCACTGACTACCTATTGCCTCTATGACCAAATCTAAACTTCTCTCTAGCTTTTAAAGTCCTTCACAACCTGACCCCAACCTATTTTCCAAATCTCATTAAATATCGCTCCCTTTTCTCACTCTACAATCCAGCCAATCTGACTTTCTCTTGTCTTATTCTTCACCCACAGTATTTCATCTCCAGATTCTTTACATTGACACTGGCTGTCTCCATACCTGTGACATACTCTCTTTGCTTTCTCTTTATAGAATCCTTCTCTTTGTTCAAGATGGAAGTCAAGCATCGCTTTCTGTATGAAGCCTTTCCTAATCTCCTCAAGGGCTACCGTCCTCTCTCTCAAACTACCTTAAATTTAACCCTGAATTTGCTCCCTTCATATTTATTCTATGTATACTTACATATAAGGGAAGGAGGAAGAGAGCAAGGATTTGTTAAGCATCTGCTATGTGCCAGACACTGTGCTAAGTGTATTACAAATATTATGTCCTTTGATCCTTACAACAAGCCCGCATGGTAGGAGCTATTATTATCCTCATTTTATGATCGAGGAAACTGAGACAGAGATTAACTGACTTTCTCAAGGAAAACACAACTAGTAAGTGTCTGAGATTGGGTTTAAACTCAGGTGTCCCCGACTCCAGTCCCAGCTTCCTATCACTGTGTGACTTAGTTGTTTTATTTATATTTATCATCTCCGCTGTTAGAATGGAAGGTCCTTGAGAACAGGATGGTTTCACTCTTTGTGTTTGTGTCTCCAGTTCCTACTACATAATTGGTGCCAAATAAATGCTTATTGATTGAGTGACTAATTGATCTGTGAGATGCCTGTTAGGGAGGCAGTATTAGTCGGTGATTTAAAGCCATGAATTCATCTTGAGGTTTTTGTTTTTTTACCATTCAGATGATTCTTACCAAAGAAATATTAACCAAAGGCCTTTTCCAACACTGTCAGAACTTGCAAGGACCTCAAGAGTTCAACTTCCTCATTTTACAGAGTAGTACCACAAGGTTGTGAGGAAGAGAGATGACTTACCCAAAGTCATACATGAAAGCAGGGGCAGAGATACTTGGCCCTAGCAAGGCTCCTCTGACCCGTAATCCACCCACGAGACTCTGAGAGTCTGCTAGGCTGCTGCTATGACTCAACGGGGGAACCCTCTCTCTTAGCTTTTTGAATGTTTCTGACTCAGACTTTCTGTGGTTACTAATCATTTTATGCACTTGTGTGACTTGCAGCCAGGCAACCCCATTTGACATCCCTAAACCTTACAACTGTGCAAAGATTTTGCCACTATAGAAGGAACATTGACTCCTAAAAGAGCTCATACTTAGAATAATTATATGTTATAATCTCGCAGTCCCAAAATGAAATGGCAGGCTTGTCTTTCAAGCATCATTAAGCCTCGGGGATGACTGGCTAGTTTTGAAATATAAAAGGCTTGTGAGAACAGGATGGAGACATAAAACTTAAATCCTGGAGCTAAAAGGTACATGAAGAAATCAACTGACCCATACCTTATTTCTTTTATACGAGACAATTGACTCCCTGAGATGGTAATTATTTGTACAAAGTTACACAAAGGGAAAATGTTGTGGTAGGTAAGTGGTGGGTTGAGGTGGGGAGGTAATAAGGTTAGCAATAGCTGATATTTATGGAGCACTCTGAAGTTTCATAAAAGTCAAGATGGATGTCTAGTTACAAACAAAATCCATGCAGTCACAATAGAAGGGAAACAGTTAAGTGGGGGAAATTGCAGCACATCTCTTTGATAAAGATCTGATGTTCAAGATGTATAGGGAATTTATACAAACGTATAAGATAAAGAGCCATTCACCAGTAGATAAATGATCAAAGGCTATGAACAGGCATTTCTCAAAAGAAAGAATGAAACGTATGATTGACCATATGGAAAAATGCTCTGCATCATTAATAATAATGAAATACAAATGAAAACAACTCTGAGGAGCAATGCATGCCTGATTGGCAAAGATACCAAAAAAAAAGGAAGGAAGAAAAATGGAGTTGTTGGAGGAGCTGTAGGAGTACAAGCACACTATGTATTATTGGTAGTGAAACTATGAAATTGTCTGGTTATTCTTGAAAGCAGTTTGGAGCTATACTCAAAAAATCACTAAGCTGTGTGTGTCCTTTTACCTAATACCATTGTAAGGTATTCTAAGATGGTCTATAAAGTTCATTTGAACTCCAAGTCTATGAAACTAAAATCATCAGAGTTTTACAAGTTTCATCATTGTCTGTGGGAAGATTCAGTCCTCTTGAATTTTCATGTATCTCCAGGAGGCTTATAATGCTTTATTTTATCTCTGCATCTTGTCTTCGAGTTTCATTGCTTTGGCTTGTATAGAAGTCTTATGGCTCGTTTGTTTTTTTTTTTAAACAATGTTGCCTTTTGCTTTTCTTCTTTATTTCTTCTTCTACTTCAAAATTTTTTAATTCCAAATCTACTAATTTCTCTTTAACTTCCATAGAGAAACTTTCCATCATGGATTAATTTTTTTCTATTGTGCTAATTGAGTTTTTCAACTCTGCAATGGGAGCTTTAAGTTCTAATTTATATTGATTTTATGTATTTCATTTATCTTTTAGGATTTGGGATTTTTTATTGTTGTTTCATGCTCTTTTGGGAATATATAGGCTTCTGTATTTCAGCAGACATTGATTTGCTTTCTGTTAACCACTGGAATAAAAAAGAGATGTAATATTTATTAAGTAGCTTTGTGATCTCTTTGAGGTTTTAGCATTCCTCTTTATGGTTTTAGGATCCTTTCTTGACTGATTTATTCGCTTATGTCTGGGTTTTTATTGAGGATTTTTCATTTTGAAATTTTTGTTGCTTCTGCCTTTTATAAATATTCCCTGTCATTCACTTTCTGATTTCTTTGCTGGTTGTTCTATCTGTGAGACTGAGCTGTAAAGCTGCTCCAGCCTCCTTAGGTATTAGTAGATAGAGGGTTTTACAACCTGAGTCCTTGTCTGGAGTAACCTCTGGGGTGACAGGACTAAGCCCAGATGGTTTTAGTCATAGCCACATACAATGATACCACAAACCCTTCACTTCTTTCCTTCACTTTCATTTTATCCTTTTCATTTCGGGCTGGTTCGAATCAGCATCTATTGTTGTTGGAAATGCATTGAGGGTATTCCAGCAAGTCTCTGCAGTCGCGGGGGTCCATAAGTAGAGATGAGCCCCAGTTAGCAGGCAACATGTTTTCAGCATTCCGTATTGACTGGGTAGAGTCAGTGCCTGCTCTTTGATTCAGAGTAGGGGGCAGGGTGGATGGGATGTGACCATAGAGTCTCTGTAGTAAATAGAGATTCCAAGATGTGCTCCAGGCGCTTCGTCCAATTGTGATCCTTTTGGAGGCATGTGCAGGTTGGTAGGGTATGGGTGCTTAGTGAGTACATCAAGGAGTAGAGTTCTCCAATGTTAATTCATAAGCATTTTACCCTGTTAGGATTCATTTCTCTCCATTTTCCTCCCCCTCTCTTTCCCCCCACCCTCCATCCCCCCCCCCCATGAATTCAGCTACAATTGCTCTATACATGACATATAATTCCTCCCTTTCCCCTCTTTTTTTGGAAGATCAGAGGGCTAAAGGGTCTTGGAGAAAGTGACTAATGTGCCATCTTGTTAGTTATATGATCTGGAAATGTATGGAGATATTTCCCACTGGAAAGCTAAGAGGATTCCCAGTCTTCATACCTACTAGACATCTGATTGTCTCAACTATTTGAGTGTTTGTTGCTAAGGAATGTTGGTCTCATTCACAACCAGAATCCTTGTCTGATTTAAATCTGTTAATTCATTTTTAACAAAATGTTGGCTGTTCACTCAAGGATCCTTATTCCAACCTCACGGTATAAAATAGACTGGCCGTCAGTTCCAGCTTCACAGTGTAAAATGAACTGGCCATGAAGGACTTGGCAAATAGCCTCAGTGGAAACTGGAATGTTGTAACAGGAGATTTTGTGAAACTTCTCAGGCAAATGTGGTTGTTTTAACTGGCCAGCTGTCTGTCTGGTGGGGGCAGCTCACCCTTCCATGGGTTGGAATTACCACCCTGTGGGGTTGCCTCACAGAGCAGCAAACCCTTTGTGATACTTTAGCCAAGCTTTAGCACCTGGAACGCACTTGGAAGTGTTTTTTACAGGCAAGAAGAGAAAGCGTATCAACATTACAACTCTATGATGTTGGCCTGGCCTGGTGTGTACCTTTGAAATTGTGGCCTGTGAACATAGGATTACAGCAAATGTATATTCTTTCTACCTTCTGTAACTCCCAACCACTCACTGAAACTCTAACAGACCATCTCTGGACCACCCAGCTCCTGGGATCACAGAATCTTTGAGTTGGAAGGACTCTTAGAGGTCATCTAGTCTAATCTGCAATTTGATGCAAAAATCTCCTTGATGGTTCTTCTATATCTGTAGTTGTCCAGCTTTTTGGGCATCCCCAGTGCCACAGGAGGCTTCAAGGTTACCATCTTGAGGAATTTGCAGTGAGGTTATAGAGAAGAACAAGGAGACTTCTGCTTTGGCCCCAGACAACAACACCCTTGTTCTTTGTTTTAGTTGGCTGGCTTCCACGTATTTGGCTGCTCTCCCGAGGATGTGTCTTACCCACTTCCAAACAGGGCTAAGGTCTGCCTTCTTCAAAAGGATTTTCTGCCCATGTGGGACTTCTTGCTGTGGTGCTGATGACGATGACAACACCACCACCACAACTTGGCCCTGCTCCCAATTTCTCTATTTCTGTTTATAGTACTGCCTTCCTCCCATGTACTCAGACCCAAATGCTCTTATATATCTTTGAATACTGGCGAAGAAAAAGTGAAGAAGCAATCAGTTGCCAAGTCCTGTTGTTCTGCTTCTCCAGTATTTCTCACATCCATCCCCTTCTTTTTTAAAATTGCCACCAATCCTAATTTAGGCCCTTATTAGCTCTTGCCTAAAGGACTATAATATCCCCCAATTGATTTTCCTTTCTCTTTCCTCTTCCCTTCTCCAATTCTTCCTTAATATTGGTGTCTTTATAATTATCTTAATGCATTCCTCTGATCATTATCACCACACTACTCAAACCCTTCAATCAACAAGCATTCATTTAGTACCTGCTGTATGCCAGGCACTGTGTCAGGCATTATAGCTACAAAGACAAAAATGAAACTGCCCCCACTGACATCAAGGAGCTTATAATCTGTTAGAGAAGACAACACATATAAGTATAAGGTATCTTAGTGGAGTGAGGTACAAAAGCTGGGAAGAAAAGGAGAGACTGAGGTTTGAAGAACATTAGGAGCTCCAAGAGGAGACAGTGAGAAGGGAGTGCCTTCTAGGCAAAACAGACAGTGTATACAAAGGCCCGAAAATGGAAAATTAAGTTTTGTGTGTGAGGAAAAGCAAAAAAATCCAGTTTGACTGGATTGTAGCAGAAGGAAATAATATATAACAAATCTGGAAATATATGTTGGAGCCAGATTGTGAAGGGCTTTAAATGGCTAACAGAAGAGTTTTTGTTTGATTCTAATGAAAAGGAGCTGACTAGAGTTTATCGAGTGGGGGAGTAATATGGTTATCCCTGAGCTTTAGGAATGTCATTTTGACAGTAGCCAGGAGGAATCGATTGTTGAGAAGTAGGTACTAGAGGCAGAGATACTGATTAGGAGCAAGCCAAAGTGGTAGCTGTGTGAGTGAAGAGAAAGGGCAGGGTGGGTGAGAGGTTGTAGAGGTAGGAACGAGAAGATCTGGTAACTGATTGGATTTGTGGAGTGAGGGAGGATGAGGAATTGGAGGGTGACTTTAAGGGCATGAAGGACTAGGAGGATGGTGATGCCCTCGATAGTAATTGATTACCTTTTGTCTACTTTGAAATCTTCCATCCCCCTTTGTGTACTCTGTAGATCCCAGCACTTGAAGTCCCCTGTTCTCATCCTGGCCTCTCCCAACTTTCTGCTTTCATGTCTGGCATTACCTGATCCTGGAATAGACTCCATCCTCTTCCACTTGCTAAAAACCTCTTCAAGACCTAATTAAGGCACCTTCTCCTCCATGAAGACTTTCTTTATTTTACCCTGCTCCTCACAATAGAAAGTCATCTCTCCCTTCTTCGTTTTTTCATACTTTGTCTAGACCTTGCTTGCAATTTTTACATTCTTCCACACTTGCATCTAATTATGTCTATATATAGAATTATATCTAATTATATCTAATATACATAGAATTATATCTAATTCTATATTATAACATTACAATAAAGTATTACAATATTGCTTCTCAAGGGCAAAATTTTATCTTTATAGCCCTACCCCCTAGTGTAGAGACTTACATATAATAACATCTGATAAATGTTTGTTGAACTTTAGCTTATGAATTTCCATACTTAGGTAGATTGGGATATCAGAAGTCTTGTTTCATGTCTTTAAATTTTTTTACAGTAAATAATAATAATAATAAATCCCTAGCATTTGAATTTATATTAATACATGAAGTGCAGGGTCAGCTAGGTGGCACAGTGAGTAGAGCACCAGCCCTGGAGTCAGGAGGACCCGAGTTCAAATCCAGCCTCAGACACTTGACACATTTACTAGCTGTGTGACCTTGGGCAAGTCACTTACCCCCAATTGCCCTGCCGAAACAAACAAAAAAACCCCATGAAGTGCAAATGGCCAGAATCTAAATCTTAAGACTATTCCCAGTCGCATGTTGCTGAACGTGAAGAGCAAGTGGTTTGGTTTTTTGCTCATGGAACACGTTGCCAAGGAAGTTAATGATGATGCTGACCTTCGTTTACAGCACTTTGAGTTTGGCAAAATGTTACAGAGAGATTTTATTTTTAACTTCCCAGCAACCCTGGGATATAGGGGCTGTTATTATCCCTATTTTACAGATGAGGAAACTGAGGCAAACTGCCTTGCTTAGGATCATACAGTAAGTTTCTGCAGCTGAATTTGAACTCAGGTCTTCCTTATTCCAGATCCGGCGCTCTAGCCACTATCCTACATAGCTGCCTGAATTAGTTCTTATTCGGGTATGTGTTGGATTGGATGGCTGCTGAGGTCCCTGCTAACTCTGAGATTCTATAATTCTAGTTGAGGCAAGGAAGACTGGAGAACTGCTTTGCAATCAGTGAGTGAGTTTGGGTCTCTTTACTGTTTCACCTCTTTGATGTTTCCTGAGCCTTTTCTGTCGAATTTGGTGAGGAGAAAAAGTCATGGTTTTTCAGCATCAGAAGACCCGAGTTGAAGTCTTGATTCTATTGTCTGTCTGACCTTGGACAAGATATTTAACCTCTCTGAGACTCAGTTTCCCCATTTATGAAATTAGGGGGTTGGATTAGTACTAGATTATCACTAAGGCTTCATCTAGGCCCAAATCTATGATATTATCACCTTACAGCTGTATAGAATTGCGGGTTGACATTAGTACCATGTCTACTATTAGTGGGACTTGCAGGGTCCAGGTGGCAGAAATAAATCACAGAGGGCAGGAGGGACTGTGATGGTAGAGAAATGAGCAAAACTGGATCATCATTCCAAAGGATGAGGGGCAACTAGCTACTGTGGGAGAGTCAAGGAGAGGGGATGGATATCCGGAGCTTACCCAAAGAAGAGGGTGGCTGCATATCTGACCCCACGGAATTTCCCAGCCAAACTACCTGCTTCCACTTGGGGCATAGAGGAGCTTCTTCTGGGAAGTTCACGTAGAGGCTTGATTGCAACTTTTCTACCATATTGTAAAAGAGATTCCCATGTTCGGTAGAAATTGGATTGAATGTCCTCTCGATTCCTTTCTAGTCCTTAGATTCAATGAATAAAGCTGTAACCTTTCCTTAGAGCAAAGTGAGCAAAATTAGGAGGATAATTTATACAGTGACAACATTGTAAAGAAAAATAATGTTGAGAGATTTAAAAACACTGATCAATGCAGTGACCACTCACAATTCAAGAGGACTATAGATGATGCTTGCTACCCACCTCCCACCATAGAGGTGATAGATTCAGAATTCAGAGTGAGACCTACATTTTTGGATGTGGCTAATGTGGGAATTTGTTTCGTTGGACCAATGCATATTTGTTATGAGGGATTTTTGTTTTCTTTTTATTACTCATTTACTTGGGCAGGGAGAAATAATAAAAGCTTGTTTGCTAAATAAATACATTAATTTTTTTAAAAAATTCTTGCCTTGGGATGACTGATACAAACAACTTTGTTCCTATTTATGACATAATTAATGCAAGATGGAAAGAGGCTATGCTCATAGAGATTATCTTTGAAAATACTACTTATAAGAGAGGAATTATACAGAAATGAATTTACTTAAACATATGACAGATTTTCTTCAGAGCTGACTACGAAAGGGGGAAAAAGAAGTTCCCAGAATTGAATGTGAATAGACCTTGAATAAGATTGAAACCAGATGCTCCTCGGGTTACTGAAATATGATCTGTTCTATATAAGCACAGTAAGAAAATGACTAAACTCTGAAAAGGACTGATATTTAGGCAAAAATGAGTCACAGAAAAGCCTGGGCTTCTCTATTCCAGAAACGTCCTCATCCATTTAGAATTAATATTAATACAATTTAAGGTTTGCAGCCATTTGCTTGATTTCTGGAGTATGAGAAGAGGTAGCAGGAAGGACTGGATGGAAAGCCAGGAAGATCCGAGTTCAAGGTCCACCTCTGATGCACATTGGCTATGTGAGTCCTGGACAAGTCATTTATCCTCTCAATGGTTTAGGCAGCTAAGTCTATAAGCTGCAGAGAAGGGACTGACTGGCATTGACAGGAGTTTGCTCATCTGGGAGATCCCCATACCAGTGAAATCATAGGCCTACTTCCTCTCAGGGGTTAAGAACCTTTCTTGTGTTATAGATCCTTCTCACAGTCTGGTGAACTCTATGGACTATTAGAATAAGTTTTTAAAGTTAATAAAATAAAAAGCGTAGGATTTCAAAGGAAGTCAATAATATTGAAATATTTATCAAAAAAAATTTGAGTAGCCCGCTAGGTTAAGAACACTTTCCCTGGAGTACACGTTCAAGCATATGGTGGCAGTTGACTTTAATAATTAATTACATATTTGTTGCACCTTGTTTGGTTTGCTCTGGGACACATCTTACTTGCAAATGTATGTAAGTGTTAATTTGAAATGAAGCACTGGCATGACCATTGCAGAGCCAATATTAGTAGGCATTGTTTTAGGGAGGGCCTTAGGTATTTCCACCACTATTAATCATTCCTTACTTAATATTCTTGAGTTAAACCTAATACTTCTACCCTAGAACTATTCTCTGTAACTATTCATAAACAGCAACAAAATATTCAATCCTGAAGAAACAAAACGCTCATGAAATATTTCTCATAGAGCTTTTGATCTTGGTGCAGATTATAATTTATTTATGCTTTCCAACAGGTGCTGATTTTGCCCATGTCTGATATGTTGGTATATACAATGTGCTGGGAACCTTCCTTTGATTCTTTAAATATTACTAATAATCAATGCAGAACTTGGGTCATCCATTTGTTGTCTCTTACGCTTGCTATTTAACTGGGTACATCTCCTTTCTTTGTCCTGTGTCTTTGACGTCTTTTTTTTTTTCATTTTTGCCACTCCTTGCACACAAGTTGGCAATATGCTAGAGATTACTTATTCCTACTATGCATCTTTCTATTGTCCCTTGGGTTACCTGTAGTTGTGAATCTTTGTGATAATGGCATTCTGTGATTCACAGACATATAGCATGACTGGGAGAATAGTGGTATTAACAAAGATGAACTTTTGGAGAAACAAAATTTCTTGTGGAAAAGATGAAGTAGGAACTGCTTGAATGGCTAGACTAAAAAAGTAGTTGCTAATGTTTCCATGTCAACCTGACTAAAGGTCTCCAGAGGAGTACCTCAGGGATCAGTCAGTCAACTAACATTTATTAAGTGCCTACTGTATGCCAGGCATTATGTTAGGATTTGGGAATAAACATACAAAAAAATGAAATAGCCCCTACTCTCTGGTAGCTAATATTCTTGTGAGGGAGAAATCATGTACATATAAGCATATAGAGAATGAATGAATACATGTACATACAAGCATATACAGAATAAATAAGCACAAAATAGATGAAAGGTTTTTAAATACAAAGTAGTTAGGAAAGGGACGTGATGGCTTCCCTTTTATTGGAGGTCTTGTGTAGAGTGTAGACAGTAAGAGCATTATATGATGAAGCTGGCATGATAGATTGGAACGAGGTTTGCCTTGGAGTACATAGCATTTTTGTCATTGACTTAGGGGAAAGCATAGATGGCATACTTATCCAATTTAGAGATGAACGCAAAGCTGGGAAGTTAGAGCTAACACAGTGGATGACAGCCAGGTTCCACAAAGATCCTAAAAGTGTGATGCATTTGGGTGAATCTAGTAAGATGAATTCAATAGAAACAAATGTCTTCTGATTTGTCAAATATCTTATACCTGCCAAAAAATAAATCAATTTCACAAGTATAGGAGAGGGAGGGTGAGAAAGTTCTTTTTCTGGAAAAGATCTGGGGATTTTTGTGGACTATAAGCACATTGTAAGTTAGCAATATTAACCAAAAAAGCTAATGGGATCTTGGACTGCATTAAGAGAGTCAAAGCTGCCAGGAAGGAATGAGGAGTGAGGTGAGAATCCCTCTGTGCTTTGCCCTAGTCAAGGCCATATTCGCAGTAGTATTGTGTTTAATTTTGGGCACCACAGTTTAGGAAGGACATTGACAAGCCAAAGAGCATGGAGAAGAGGGCAACCATAATGGTGAAGGGCCTTGAGTCCAAGTCATATGAGGGCTGAAGGAACTGGGGATATGGAAGGGGAAAAGAAACCTCAAGGGGGAACATGATAGGTGTCTTTAAGTGGAAGATGAACAAGCATTTTTTAAGCATCTACTAGGGTAGTATGTACCAGGCACTAGGCTAAACACTTCACACATATCTCAGTTGATTCTTACAACAACCTTGGGAGGTAGGCTGCTATTATGTTCCCATTTTACAGTTGAGGAGAATAAGGCGGAGAGAGGTTAAGTGACTTGATCAAGGTCACGTAGTACCAGAGGTCAGTTTGGAACTCAGGTTTTCCCGACTCTAGCTGCTACCTAGCTGCCTCAAGAATTTGAAGGCCGGTCCTGTGGAACAGGGATTAGACTTGTCTCTCTGGCCCAGCAGACTGAATCAGGGGCAGGGGGTGTAAGATGCAAAGAGCCTTGATGTTAGGTAAAACTGTAGAGCTGTCCCAAAGTGGGATGGCTGCCTTGGGGGTGATGGCTTCCCTTTTATTGGAGGTCTTTAGGAAGAGGCTAAATGGCCACGTTTCTGGTATGTTGTAATGGTGATTCCTTTTGGAGGTACAGATTGAGTAGAAGGATATGATTTTATCAAACTTATCTAAGTTACTCAGTGAATTCTTAAATTTTGTCTTTTTTAGGATAAACATCCCCAGTTCCTTTTGAAAGGAATTTAGCAATAATATTTGCAGGGAATCTCCTTTAACCCCTCTCTGCTTATTGAAATTTGACTAACCCTTTAAATGTCTGCTCAAATGCCACCCACCTCAATGTTATTTTACTTGCAAATAAAATAGTTTTATCAATGCCTTTGTTTTCAAATCACAGTCATTTCTAGATATCCTTCACCATCTCCTTCAACCTTACCTTCTGAGACTCCCCATGTGTTACAGCATACCTCCATACTCCCACACCCACAGTCCTCCATTCCCACAAAAAGGTATAGAAGTACATTTCATCATCTCTTCTCAGATGCCAAGATTGATTATCGTAATTACGCAATATTCAGGGGGTTATTTGTTTTGTTGCTCTTTTCATTTACATTGCTGTAGTAGCTGTGCATTATTTTCCTGGTTCTGCTTACTATACTACGTATCAGTTTCTATAAGTATTCCAATATTTCTCTGAATTCCTTTTATTTATTATTTCTTAATTTGTAATCGTTGTCCATACATTCACCATTTCAATAGCCATTCTCCAATTGATGGGCACCTACTTTATTTCTAGTTCTTTGCAACCACAAAAAGTGATGCTTTGAATATTTGGCTGTAGTTTTTGCTATATGGGGATTTACTCTCCATCTTTTGATATCCTTGGTATCCTGTAGTGGAATTTCTGGGCCGAAGGCTTTGGACAGATTAGTTATTTTTTCACGTAATTCCAAATTGCTTTCCAGAGTGGTTTGACAAATCCACAGATCCATGGTGTGTTAGTACAGCCACAGCCCCTCTAATGTTGACCACTGACAAAAGTCTTTAGTCATTTTTGCCAGATTGTTGGGTGTGGACTTCCTCTGTTCTACAGCCTTCCTCAATCCTCCCTACCAGTTATGATCTTTCCCTTCAGACCTCATATGCTACTTTGTTCTTTCCTTTGTACTTATCAGGAATCATTCTGTACCATAGTCACGGCTTGTGGGCTTATAGGAAATATGCCCCTTCAGTGCCTAGCACGGTGTTCTGCAAATGGAAGGTGCTTAATAATTTATGGCTAAATTGAATCTAGTCCAATGCCCTAACTTCATAGGTGAGGAAACTGAAGCATGCAGAGGTGAAATTACCCATCCATATGCAGAATTAGTGTCAAAGCCAGGCCTCCTGCATCCTAATCACTTTTATTTATGAAAGGCAGTGTGCCATGGTAGGTAGTGTACTAGAACGGGAGTCACGAGAGAGCTTCATTCAGTTAAGTTAGGTATTATTATGAACCCTATTTTAGAGATGAGCTTGAGAGAGATGAGTCCAGTGCACAGATGAGACTGAGAAGGGTTAGATCTGTGCTTGGTTCTTTTTTTTTTAGCGGGGGGAAGGCAGAGCAATTGGGGTTAAGTGATGTTAAGTTGCCTAAGGTCACACAGCTAGTAAGTGTGTCAAATGTCTAAGGCCAGATTTGAACTCAGGTCCTCCTGACTCCGGGGCCAGGGCTCTACTCACTGCGCCACCTAGCTGCCCCCTGTGCTTGATTCTTAAAGGGAACTTGAGCTTTCCTGCAAAACTTCTGTTTTCCCACCAAGTCACAGAATCCTAGATTCTCAGATTTGGAAGGAAGCTCAGAAGCCATTTTGTGTGTCCTATTCTTGAAGAATTCCTTTAGTAACATTCCCAGCAAGTGGAAGTGATGTGGGCCGAAATGATAATAATGGAAGTATGAATGGAATAAAGGAGATAGAATGAATAGAACTTGGCAATTGATCAGATATGAGAAGTCAAGGAGGAGTCAAAGATGATTCAGATTACAATCATGGGTCACCAAGAGGATGGTGTTGTACACAAAATGAACAGGGATGTTTGGCTGTAAAGGAGTTTAACAAGGAAGATCATAAGTTTAATTTGGGACAGGTTTAGTTTTAGTTACCTAAAGTACCTCCATGTGGAGATGTCCAGCAGGTAGTTTTAGATGTGAGGCTGAGTTCAGAAGAACAATTAAGGCTGAGATTTACCCATTTTTGACTCATCTATATAGATATTATTATGAAACCAGGGAAAAAGATAAGCTTTCCAAGGAAAAGAATACAGAGAGAAGGGTCCCCAAGAGAGTTTAGGGAGATGCCTGGGTTGCAGGGCTAGGAGATGATTGATGCTCAGTAAAGGCAAATGAGGAGAAATTATACAGGAGAATAGGAGAGCCAAGAGAAAACAGTGTCTTCAGTGTTAAGGAAGAAGTGTCTGCCTCAGTCTCCTTCAGTTTCAGCTCTATTGGTCTTTGTAACTGAGTCAAGAAAATGAAAGAGGCTGGGTTTGGGAGGGACAGAACCCTGAGATGTGGCTGGAGAAAGATTTTTTTTAAAGTAATGATTTTTTTTTTTTAGTAAATATATTTTGCAATGGTACCAACTTATGATGAACTGGCAATAACTTGGCATGGATGGGCACTAATCAGGAAGTGCCCCTCTACTCCATGTTATCAGTGTGTCCATAGTCAGTTACTGTTTAAAACTGGAAAAAACCTTGATGATCATCTAGCCCAACCATACTCCCAAGGAATTGGAGCATAGGATTATGATTTATAGTTGGAAAGAATGTTCAGAGGGTATCTAGTTTTCAAGTAGGGCAGCTAGTGGACCCCAGGATGACCTCAGTTCAAATCTTGCCTCAGATATTGACTAGCTGTGTGACCCTAGGCAAATCATTTAATCTCTTTAAGCCTCAGTATCCTCATCAGGGAATCTACACTGCTAAGACTAGTTGGTTGGACGGTCTTTGGCCAAGCAAAAGAAGACACGAACGTTGTGGATGCCATGGAATGCTTTGGTTCTCTGGATGGCAAGACCAGCAAGAAGATCACCATTGCTGACTGCGAACAACCTTCTAAAGTTTTCCTACTTTGTTTTTTGTCTTATTCACCAAATCATTCCTCTGTAGCTGGAGAGTGCACCCCCAAGCCCTGTCTGCTCTCATATCCTGTAATCCTTGGGCTCTCACTTGCTATAATTCTCTTTGGGTTTCATTTCCCTTTTCCTTCCACAAGTGTGGCTAGACAACAGAGTTAAATTTCTGATTATGAAATAAAGACTAAACTACCAAAAAGAAGCCAATGGCAAAGGTCCAGGCCAGACATGGTGAAGCCTGGAACTAAAGCGGTGATTGTGCAAGTGGAGAGAGGAGAATAAGTGCAAGAGACGCTATAGAGATGGAAATGATGAGCTTTAGCAACTGATTGGATGTGGGGGGCGCTGCTGAGTGAGAGTGAGGATGACACCAAATTTGCAAACCTGTGCATAAGGATGGTAGTGTTCTCAGCAGAAATAGAGACATTCAGAAGAGGGGAGGGGTTTGGGACATGCAAAGTTTGAGATGCTTATAGAACGTTGAATTGGAAATATCTGACAGTGGATTGTGTAATACTACAGCTCAAGAGAGACGGTACAGCTGACTATATCAATCTAGGAGTCATAGATATAGAGATCATCACTGAACCCATGGGAGCTGATGAGGTCTCCAAGTGAGAGTGAGAGTGTAGAAAGAAGAGGTCCCAAGACAGAGCTGTCACAGGTCAGAGGAGAACCAAGAGAAAGGAGTGTCACAAAACAAAACCCCCCAAAACAAAACAGTAGAAAAGAGTGGTCAGACCCTGAAGGCAGGTCGAGAAAGAGAAGGATTGAGAAAATGATGTAGATTTAAAAATAGATTGATTTTTTAAGGAATTTGACTAATAAAGAAAGAAGAGATATAGATAATAGCTAGAGGAAATGGTAGGATCTAGCGTTTTTCAAGGATTGGAGAGGCCGAACAAGTGCCTTGTTGCTATATTCTCCCAGCTGAGAATAGCTAAAATAAATCTGTAACGGACCTAGCCTAAACAGTTGTGTGATTTACTCCAAGTTCATTCAGCAGTTTATGAGTAGAAGCAAAGGTCATGAATGATAGGATTAATATAGGACTGAGATTTGGCAAGGCAGAAGAAATAATCAGACAAGGAACTAAGAGATCTGAGAGTAAAAGATAGTTTGTGGTCATAGAGCCATCTCATAGTAAAGAATTTAAAAAGAGGATGAAAAAAATTTAGCGAAACTCACTAACGTATGGCAAAAAGTCTGAATGAACAGCAAAGCGTTTGGGAAAGGCATCTGCTCTGCTTGGAGGCAAAGCTCAGTCATTATAGCTTCATAGCATTCAATTTTGTAGTTGCTCTTGCCATTTAACTTTTTGTAGTCATTGTGTACTTATTTTCTTTATTTTGTGTATTTCATTGTGCTTCAGTTCATAAGTCTTCCCACGCTTCTCTGTATTCTTAAGGTTTGCTGTTTTTTTATAGCACAATTTGTTTAGACATTCTCCAGTCTACAGGTATCTTCTTTGATCTTAGTTCTTTGTTAGGGGTCCATCTTCAGTCATCCTAATCTATATCTTGCCACTGGACCCAGGTAGCTGCAGAGGAGAAAGTGAGACTGGTGACTTTGCCCAGCCATCCCTCACTTAAATCCAATTCACTTGCAAGTCATGGCATCACCTTCCTGATGTCATGGTCATCTTTGAGAATGAAGGGCAAACAACAAGTTGTTACCACAAAAAAATACTGCTATCAATGTTTCCTGTATATTTGGAATCCTTCTGTTATCAACCTTCTTTAGGTATATGCCTAGCAGTGGTATCTCTGGTTTGAAGGGTATGGACATTTTTTTGAAGGGACATTTTAATAATTTTGCAATTTAGTAATTAGTCCTTGCTTAATGGTACAGTGTCTAAAGTAGCACTGCACATCAGTGGTGATTAATCAATACTTATTGAATGTCTATTTAGATTAGAATTTGCAGAGTAAATTTGCATAGTTGCAAATTGCTTTCTAGAATGTTCTGATCCCCTTCTATTTTTAAATTTAAGAAAATTAACACATCTATTTTCTCTCCCACTCCACTGAGAAATAAAGAAAAAAGAAAAACTAATTCCTTGTAACAAATGCATAGTCAAGGAAAACAAATTCCCTTACATATATGTGTATGTGTGTGCATTTCCCTTACTAGTAGTGATTCAAACCATTATTTCATGTGGTCATTAAGAGTCGGTAATTCTTCTTTTGAGAATTGCTTGTTTATATCCTTTGAACATCTATCTGTTAGGGAAACATTCATATATTGAAAGATAGCTCTTGCATTCTTAATCTTCTGCTCGCCTAATATTTCCAATTCCCCCATAAGAATTTGAGAAATAAAGTGGGACCTCAACAACCATTCCAGTCTAACCCATCCATGAAAGTAATGCCCATACTCTGCCTCCACTGAAGACCTCTAAGGAATGGAATCCATGATCTCTCCTTCAAACAGAGATTGAACACCACTTATTTGGTATGTTATAGTACTTAATCCTTTAGTGTGTGGGTTAGACTACATGGCCACTGAGGTCCCTTCTGTCTCCCAAGTTCAGTGAATCTGTAGCCTTAGAGATCAAATAGAATAACCCCCTTATTTTACAGATACTGAGGATACTGAGGCATGGAGAAATCTTGACTTGCGAAGAATTGTAGGGTTAACTAGTATCTGAGGCAGCGCTAGCACCCAGTCCTCCAAATACCAAAGTTCAGTGATTTTCACCCCCATTCTTTCCACTCTCTCTGTGTAGCCTAAGGATTATCACATGATCTAGGATTCCTCTTCCTACCCTGTTCTCCACCCCCAACCAAGTCACTCCAACACTGGGCCCCTTGTGTAAAATCTGACACACTCTAGTGTCTGTGAATCATTCTGCACATGCAAAGTTGGAACCTTTCCAAATGGAAGGACTCATAAAAAGTTTGAATTATTCTTGCAATTAAAAACTGCTCTTCCTAATCTCAAGTGATCTGGAATTCTTAAAGATCCTTCCCCCCCTTCTTTTCCTTCTTTTAAGTTTCCACTCTGAAAGTCAGGCAAATCATAAACAAGGAAAGGAATTCCAGCCACACTGAACCAATTTAAAAGCCTATCCAGGCTAAGCAGTAAAAGAAAGGGAGTGACCGTGGAGGAACAGATTAAGATGTTAGAAAAATGAGCCCTACTCTGAAAGCAAAACAACACTTTGGGAAGCCAAGCTTTCAGACTCAGTGCATTGTGTTCTAGGAGACTGTTATAATCCAGCTCTCTTTTTTTCTTGTTTTCCCATCTCTGTCATCTTTCAACTCAGTAAATTTCGAGCGGACTCCCCTCATTTCACGTTCCCTTTTCTCACTCTTTCTTCTTCTTAAGGTCAGTGCTTACTTAATGGCACAATGTCTAAAGTAGCACTGCACATCAGAGGTTGTTAATTGGATGGCTATTTAGATTAGAAATTACAGAATAAGTGTTAGAGCAGGGCAGAAAACCTCTCATTTTATTGAGAAGGAAACTAAGGCCCAGAGATGGAAACTGACACACTGCAAGCTAGTGGAAGAGCCAGGCCTAGAACCCAAGTCTCCTGGCTTGTACTAATGTGCTACTTCCACTATCATGCAGAGCCCATGCCCTGTACCTTATTCCGCTGAAGCGCCTCCCCAGTGTACATGTTGTTCTTAAATGCTTTCTTAAAGATTTCCTGAAACAAATAACAAGGGACACACGTTGGAAAATTCTTTTGGGATTATCTAGCCCTTGTTCCCCTTATTTTTGAGGCCCACAAAGGTTAAATAATTTATCAAGAGGAACCCAGGTAGTTATGCTGTTAGGGAACTGAAACCCTTTTTTTTTTTTGTAACATGGGACCTGCAACATATTTCAGGAGGAACTAGTTGCTCCTTAGACTTGGTCTGTTAGCTCTATGCGATCTGGGTCTTCCCTAGTGTTTTAACAACCCAGCTAGCAGCTTCTGCGGGGGCGTAAGATGCACCCAGGACGCTGCCAGAACGCTGGAAAAGCACAGGTTCTTTTTATCTGCTTAAACAAGGAAAGCACGATGAAGGGGTTGACCAGCTTACTTTAATCCAGCATTCACTTAGCATAAAGACAACAATCATTTAGTTCGGGGGAAAACGCCAGCATTCAGTTAGCATTCAGTTAGTTCAGGGGAGCATACGGACAAGCATCAAGAGACAGACCAAATACAGATTCATTGACTTACTTCAGGGGAAAAAACCAGCACCGTGAGGTTCAAAACATTCATTTAGTTCGGGGGAAAAAACAAACCAGCACCCCGAACCTCAAGACCAAAATACAAATAAGTTACAAATATCAACAGACAGACCCAACACAATTCATAGTTACCAACATCTGGGCTCGGCCCGAGAGCAAGGGCTGGCCCAGAGTCACGCTTGCTTGCCGCTGCTCCCACACCAACCGGAAGAGGAAAGAGAGAGCTTCAAGCTGTCTAGTAGGCCCTTAATGTATACTTTTTGAATTTTATTGAATTGGAACCACTTACCAGATTTCACCCACCCTTGCCTTTCTACTTTCCTGAAATCTATATTTTTATTATTAGAGAGGAATTTATTAGATTTCAGCCTCTTGAGAATTCTGTTCTTCACTTGGTTTCTCAAATCTGGAAAGTTCCCTTTAATAGGCTAAAGTGTAGGTTCTATTTCCAGTTCCTATTTCCAAGTCCTTTTCAGGACATTAGAAGATGTTCTCCTTAAACTCTGCTTTTGTTGCTGGGTAGAGAAATTCGTTACTGATGCTGGGTCCGGATTTTTTTTTCCTGGCAGCTAGGAAATCATGCCCTCCCTAGCAGGCTGTTCTGCCTGATCAGGGGGAGACTATATCTGATGTACCCTGTTCAGTTCTAGCCAGCGTGTTTTTGAAGAGACACTGGCAAACTAGATGGTATCTAGAAGTATCAGAAACTTTCACGTAATAGGCATTTGACAAATGTTTGTAGACTTGAGTTGATAGTGACTTTCCAGTATTTTATGATTTGTTATATAAGGATTTGTTGAAGGAATTGCAACATAAAATTCTATGTGTGCCTGGACCTAAATAAAGTACTATAGGGCTGACAATAATCTTATTCCAGATTTTATGTCTCTATTAATTTAGCCTAAGATCTTACTAATTTTTTATGGTACCATATTATACTTTTGGCTCATATTGAACTTAAAGTCCATTAATATCCCCAGTCTAATTTAAAAAAGGTTCATATATATATGTATACATATATAGACATATATATATATATATGTATACATATATATAGACATCTATATATATATATATATATATATATATATATGTTGCTAATTTTCACAGGTGGATGTTGTCTGACCATACATCTTGGCTCTTAATTGTTAAGTTAACTTTTTGAATCTGTGTAGGATTTTACAATTATTCCTATTAAACATAGTTGCTTTATATTTGACCCAGTGTCAGTGGTGCTTATTGTTAATGTGAGCATTTATACCTCAGAAATCAGCAGTGCTATAAATCAGAGCTTGATTTAGTCTTTTGTTGTCTAGACTTATTAGTGATGGACAAAGCATTAATGCAGATTAAATTTAAAAGTCCAGTTAGACACACACTTTCCCCTTCTCCCTACTACCCCCAGAGCCATTGGTTAGACACTGACCAGAGCAATTCTGCCCAGTGCCCTACCCTATTGTGATCTTTTCTTTTTTACATCCTAACTCTTTGAACGCACATGTCAGCTATCCTTCTCAGTTTGCAACATCTGCAAATTTGATAAGCATTGTATTTATTCCTTAATCCAAGCTTGACAAAAAAAAGTTGAATAGCCCATGGCCAAACAGATCCCAGGGGAATCGACTAAGTCCTCCCTCTACACTGACTTTGATCCATTAGCTAGCATTTATGACTTTAGTCATTCAACCAATTCCCAAATCATCTCATACACATTTGTAATCTTGTCCATAAAGATAGCATCAGCAATTTTGTCAAATCCTTTGCTGAAATCTAGGCTAGCTATGTTTCTCAGGTTCCAGTAATCTCTCAGACTAGTAAATGTTAAAAGAAGTTAATGAGGTTAACCAGTCATGGCCTGCTTTTAACGATGTTCTTGGTGATCATGAGCTCTTAAATAGCAAGTTCCAGAATTTTGCTAGAACTCAGAAATTGAGTTTTTTGGTCCCTAATTGTGAGATTGTGTTCTTTTCTCCCTTTTTCTCCTCAGACTTAGTCTGGCAGTCTTATGCAATCCAGGTCTTTCTTATGGTTTCATGTATTCTTACCCTTTTGCTCTTTTGAAACACTCCAGGTTCTACAGATGCCATGACTCAGCAGCCCCAAGATGAGTTTGACAGCAGTGTAGAGAGTGCCCAGGAGTGGATGAAAGCTGTCCAGGAACGACTGCAAGTTAATGACAACACCCAAGGTCCCCGAGCTGCCCTAGAAGCCAGACTCAGAGAGACAGAGGTATGTTGAGACCTGGGTACCTATCCAGGACATCATAACCAGCTCCTTAGCACAATAATTATGGCTCAGGGTAATTATGAATCAAAAGACCTTGGTCCAAATCCTGTCCCTGCCACTAACTTACTCTAGAATATGGGAGAAATCACTTCTCCTCTCTGGGTCTCAGTTTTTTCATCTGTAAAATGAATAAATTGAACTAGATAATCTATGAGGTCCCTCCTAGATGTAGTGGTCTATGATAAAAAAAAATTGTTAAACAATGGTGGTTCTGTTGAGGAAGTAGGATTACTATGTCCTTGACAGACTGATGGCCCCCTTCCATGATAACATGATAGTAAAATAAGTCATAATAGCTCCTATCCAGCTGGGTTATGGAATAGGACATTCCAGGGAATCAAATAGTTTTTTTTTTTGTAATTGAGAACTCCCATGTATATCATATGTTGGTTGCCAGTTATCACAGGCATATGATAAAATAAATTATATGTAACAAAGGAATTCTGAGAAACAGTGTATAATAGCATCTTTGATTCAGAATACACTCTAGAATTATGTTCAGCTTCCATAACCTATTGTTGTAATCATGTGGATGTGGAAGTATAGGCTCAGAGAATCATTAGAAGTGTAAAGGACCTTTGAATTCAAGTTCAACCAAACCATTTTTACAGACTAGGACAAAGCCCAGTAAGGGAAAATGCCTTGCTTAGGCAGCTAGGTGCTGTGGTGGATGGAATGTTGAACCTGGAGTCAGGAAAACCTAAATTCAAATGTACACTTACTGAAGTTAGACGATTATTGAGAATGAGACAAATAGGGAGCATAATAGACTGTTCCAAAGCCAGAGGAATCGGGACTTCTCTCCCTCGGTAAGTTCCAATTCTATCCTTCATTCCATTTGTAGCGTATCTATTAGTTCTTGATGATCCAGCATGGTTCTCTATAAATGCTAACTATTATTATAACTATCTGGTTCAATCTAACAAACACTTATTAATACCTCCTATATTAAGATATTGTGCTAGTTATGCTAGCTAGGTAAGTGATATGTTTGTTTGTTTGGTTGGTTAGCTGTTGTTCTTCATTCTCCAAGAGGACCAAAATGACATCGGTATGCTAGAGTCAAGTTTCAATGTGTCCAACTGTGGCTGATCAGACCAATATGAGCCCAGAATGTTCTACCATAGGTCGGGCACAAATAGTCCATGTGAACATTTGGGGTGGATATTCTAAACTTGCACATCCTGTCTTTCCTTTGAGCTGTTTCAATTCTGCTTTGCTCATAGAGCACACTTTAGTGTAATGTTGTAGGTCCAGAGCCCAGGTCTCAGTGTTCTTTTCTTTATATCATGCTGAATCATCAAGAACTGATAGATATGTTATAGGATGTTCCTAAAGTCTGGACACGTAGGAAATGTGGAGTTATTGCATCGAGTTTACGTGAATCTTGCAAAGCGTGTCAACCTTTGCATCACAAATGATGGAAATCATATTGAAGATGTTATTTGTTAATATTCTAATTAAATAAAACATTGTTGAAAATTTCATTCATTTCATTTCTTGAAAATGTGCATTTTTGCCTATGTGTCCAGACTTTAGGAACACCCTGTGCAGACAGAATGAAGGATGGAATTGGAACTTGCTGAGAGAGAGAAGCCCCAATTCCTCTGGCTTTGGAACAGTCAGTAGACTAGTAATGCTCCCTATTTGTCTCATACTCAGTAATTGTGGGTCTTATAGTCTGGCTTCAGGAATCTCTACGTCTCCTACCCCTCTTAGTCTACGTTTCTTAGCCTAATAGGCCTCAAACATTTTGGGTGAGTGCCCTGAGTTCAATGGAATAAAAGTTGGTCTCTTTTCTAGTGTCTGGCAGGTTTCCATAGACAGTCACATATACTGCTAGACTGAGGAGTTTACCTTGGGTTACCAGATAAGATAGCACTTGCAGCCTGTTCCATTCATTGGCATTTTCAGGACAATCCCTTGAGTCTACAGCTCTCTGAAAGGCTATTTCCTTTGATTTGTTTAACCTTGGGAAGAGAAATACTGGTTTGAAAAGGAGTCCTGGGGCAAAACTCTAAAACATTCCTCATCTTCGAATTAAAAGATGGGTGTAGGGGGCCTCTCAAATTGAGTGTACACTTGGCAGAAGACCACAAGGCCATATCTTTGGGTTTTTTTTTTTATCTTCACAGTTAGCATGGTTCTGTTTGTTTCGTTTTCTCCCCATTTCTTTCCATGAGGGTCATATTTAATAAAACTTAGGACTTCAAAACTTTGGTCATCAGGGGAAAAGGCTGGTAACCTCAGTCTCTGGTTTTTCAAATTACATTTTAAAGGATTTTCTACAATCTCATCATTTATCAATATGACCAATTAAACATGCTTTACAGTTTTTTATAGTTGAGTAAAATACTTCCTTGTGTACACTAGTGACTTCATAGTTTATTGATCTTTTCAAAACAGAATAATGTTTCCAGAAAACAGGCATTTTTCAAAAGTTCTAGTCCAGAGTTGTTTTTATTTTGACTCTTAAAATGCTCTTATTTTCTCCATATCTGTGACTGGCCACAAATTCCTTCTTTGTCTCCTTTTAAGTAGAACATCCACCCGATAGTAACTAAGTTAGTCAAGTAAGACAAATCAAGATACTGATCCTAACTGAGAGGCCCTTCATCTCTAGTCTATCACCTTTCTAAGAGCTGTAAGAAATGCTTCATCATACCGAAGTTGCTTCAGGCAAAGCTCTGAGGTTTTTCAAAGCCTCCCTTCACATTTCTGTGGTCATACACTTGTTTTGATTCTGCTCACTTCACTCTGTGTGTGCACATGTGTGCTTTTTATATACACACTTTATATATGCTATATTTATATGTGTTTTATATCTAATTTTATAAAAGTACATAAATATATGTGTATACATAATCAGATACACACATACATATATCTGCATACATACACATGTATATTTATGTGCTTTTATGTATGACCCAGAGAGTATAACAGAAGAGAAAATGTTTCACACTAAGCAGCAGGGGGTAAAATCAGGTAGGACAGGTAGGCAGAAAGAGGTATTTTTTAAGATGCTTAAATTAAATTACCTTAAGGAAAAAAATGTGTTCTTTTGCATAGCCATTTACACTAGACCAAGAAAGTGGCATCTTCTTTGTCAGTCAGTTAGTTAATTAGCATTTGTTAAGATCCTACTACTTGCATTAATGCATTAAAGAGAAAGGAAGTGAATTCCCAGAACTATTCAAAATCCTTGAGTTTTCTTTTGTAGTAGGGGGAAGGGAGGTAATGAAGGAGACATTCAGTGTGTGTCAAAGAGGCAGCATCACTCAGAAAGGCAAAGAAATATCACATAGGACAAATATAAGAATACAGGACAAAACGGAGTCAGTTATATTCTCCCATAAATCTACTTTCAACGCCATTAATCGGGACCCAGTCAGTTGTTGTCTTTCATTCTCGAAGAGGGACAAAATGACACCACTATGCAAGAGTCGAGTTAGCGTGTGTCAGACTGTGGCTGATCAGACCAATATGAGCTCAGAATGGGAATGTTCTACCATAGACCAGTCCATGTGAACACTTGGGGTGGATTCTCTAAATTTGCTCATCTTGTGTTGCTTTTGAGCTGCTTCAATTGTGCTTTGCTCACAGAGCACAGCACCTTCTCTGATGAAGGCACACCACTGGCATGGTGTCAGTGTCTCTCATGTTGCAGAGCGCAAGGGGACCTCAGATGCCATCTAGTCTAGTCTAATCTCCTGCCAAAAGCATGAATTTGGTCTATAATATCCCCAACAAATGGTCATCCAGCCTGTGCTTCAATGCCTCTAGAGATGGGGAATTTATACTTCTGTTCCTGCCCATTGTATTTTCAGGTAGTTTTCATTTCTAGGAAGTTCTTTCTTATATTGATTATAAATCTTCCAGATCAGTAGAAGATCCTTTGGACTATAATAGTAACTCACATTTTTTTTTAAATAACTCTTGTTCCTTAACTAGACCTTTTCACAAATTATTTTCCTTGATCCTCAAAACTATACCATGAGGTTGTCAGTACAAAAATTGTCTGTATTCTATAGATGAGAAAACTGGTGGTCACAGTTAAAGAGATGAAATTGCTTGTCCAGGGGAGCATAGTGGAGAGTTTGGAATCAGAAAATCTGGGTTCCAATATTAGCTCTGAAACTTATCTCTTTAGGCAAGGCAATTTAAGTTTCTTGGCTTCAGTGTCCTGAATCAAAAATTTAGACCTGGAAAGGATGTTAGTGATAATCTGGTCCAACTCTATCCTTTTATAAATGAGGAAACCATGGTCACAGAAGAAGCAAAGCCAGAATATGAACCTGGGTCATAGAAACTCAGCATTGGAAGGGATCACAGGGGTCCTCATGTCCAACTCTTACCCTGTATGTTCAAATCTGGTACTTTCTATTGTACCACATCACTCTGTCCTCATCTAGAAAATGAGGAGATTGGATTAGATGATCTCTGAAGGTCCTTTCCAGATCCAAATTGGATAATACAAAGTAGCAGGGCCCAGATGAGGACCCAAGTATTCCAGCTCCTATTCCAGAGCTCTTTGCATGATTCCATGTTGTTTCTTTAGAATAAAGCATATAGGGCACCATCCTTGAGTTGGACCTTCTCTTCAGGTACCAGTAATATAGTGCTTTGTTTTTTGGAATCATCTTCTCACCACCCACTCAGGCCCCATAACCTAATCCTAAACCCTCTTTCCATTTGGTATAATATGGCAGCCAGAAAGCCTAAAGTAATTTTGTTCATGTCCAACTCTTCATGATCCTGGCAAAGATCATGGAGTGGTTTGCCATTTCCTTTTCCAGCTCATTTTACAGATGAGGAAACTGAGGCAAGGAGGGTCAAGTGACTTGCCCAGGGTCACACAGCTAGTAAGCCTCTGAGTCCAGATTTGAACTCATGAAGATGAGTCTTGCTGATTCCAAGCCCAGGGCTCTATCTGCTGTGCCACCTAGTTGCCCCAGAGTAATTTTAGACACTGCAAATAGAAGTATAATTTCTGGATTTAGAGAGGAAATAATCCTGCTGTATTCTTCCTTGGGCAGACCACACATGGAGTATTGTGGTCAGTTCTGGGGTAGCATTTTTGACAGAGACTAGTATTGTTAAAGCCTTGGAAACTATCCCAGTTAAAGGAACTGGGGATCCTTAGCTGGAGAATAGAAGATTTATGGGCAGATAACCAGGGGTGTGCTGGTAAATGTTCAGTAACAGGCTCTCTGAAAAAATAATGTACTGCAGGACACACTTTTGTTTAATCTACATTATTAATACTTAAATCTAGAAATTGACAAAACAATAAATCAAGCCTTGATTTGCAGCATTTGCTATTTCTGAGGTGTAAACGCTCATATTGAAAATTTTTTAATTGGCTCTCCTGAGCTGTTCAAGCTGGCTCTAGCACACCCCTTCATATAACTGTCTTCAAATATTTGAAAGGCTATAATACAGAAAAGGAATTAGGATTTGTTATACTTGGCTTGAGAAGGCAGAACTAGGAGCAGTGAGTCGAAGTTAGAGGAGGAGGCAGATTTTGATTCATTCTGAGGAAGTTTCCCCCCTGTCCCAAAATGGAATGAATTACCTCATTGGGTGGTGAGTTCCCCCATCGTGGAAGTATTAAAGTGTAGGCTGTGACCATTCCTTATATTTTCTAAACAGGATTCTCGCTTGCTTACTGACTGGATGATTTGATATATCCCTTCTAACTCTGAGATTCTAGGACCCTGATTTTTGCCGTCTGTCAAATCCACTGAGTTTCTGTGTATTCCTAAAGATTCCAGGGATTTCTTCTAAGCCCTTATAATTCTTGCAGTTCTGCTGTCCAAAGCCCGCTTTTCAGGGTTCTTTTTTCTTTTGGGGGGAAGGGGGGTGGTTTGTCTCCTGCTTCAGCTGCTGTCTGGTTCTTGACTTGCTCCCTCATTGGCTGGTTTAAATATAAACATCCTTGCCCATGCATACCATATCACTTTCCAAGTGATTCCTTGCCAGCTGGCACTTATGGCTCCACACTTCCCCTTGACATTTATTTTCTGCTAATTTACTAGTTTAAAAAAAACCCAGGCACAGAAAATATTCTTTGGCAGTAAGGAAGGATGGTAAAATTCACTCCTTGGAAAACGAGTTTACTGGTTCAGCTGTAGCTGGCCAATGACTCTTTTCTGGGTTTTGAGAAAATAGTAAACCGAAAGATCTAATGTTAAGGAGAGGGATTTTTACTTTCTTTTCTGGATCACATCATGTTTATTACTATTCTTCCCTCTCCCCCTCTTATAAGCAGAGTGATCCGTTATTTTTCCCTTCAGGGGAGAATACTTATCTGAGAAGTGAATATAGAGACCACTGAGTTCCACCCATGCATTTATATACACCTGGCAAGCAAGTCCTGAAGGCACTTTCATAGCTCATTAAGACTTAGAGATCTGAGGATCCTTTGAAGAAAATACTCAAGTCTGAACAGCAGCCTTCCAGCAAGGGGTATGTTGACGAGGGGGTGTGCCATCTGTACGTGTACTGGGGATAGGCATGTTTGATATCTTCTTTGTTTTATAGATTCAGACTCTTCTGTTGCCCAAACTGTTTTTCCAGTATAAATTAGGTTGGCAAGATGCCTTAGCATTCGTTCAACAGACATCTATTAAGCAGCCGCTTTGTGTGGAGCCCTGAGCTAGACCTTAAAGCCACCGGATTTTAGGATCTAGAGCCTTTGAGATAATTCAGTCTGATGCTCTCACTTTGCATATGAGGAGACTGAGGGCCAGAGAAATTAAGTGACTTGGCCAAGGTAAGATAGTATCCGTGTCCTCATGGAGGTTACAATCTAGTAGGAGGATAAAACATAGACACAGATAAGTCTAATGCACACAAGATAACTAGTTTAAAAATGTGTAATGTTTGGTTCAGGGAGATGGTCCTTACTTGAAGGAGGGAAAACATCAGTAAAGATTTCATGGAAGAGGTGGCATTTTCTCTATCAAGCCCCAAGAAAACTACAGTACAACCTCATACAGTGCACCAGGATTGAATAGGACTTTGCATCATGCTGATATTGAAAAGCTCCAGAGATGTTTTAGAAAGCTCCTGCATGGCTCTATCAAGCACTGTGCCCCTTCGGCACAGAGGGATTCTCCTCTCTAGCTTCTCTTTTGTGAGGGAGGTTCTGGAGGCTGCCCTCTATAAAATCACTCTGAGGCAGTAGACCAAGTAGTTGTGTGGGGAAGGGACAAGAGAGGCTTTGCTATGTGTTGATTTGGCGTTGTTTTGTAAACCCACGTGGTGCTGCATGTCAGGACTGTATGTGCCAGATATTTCAGTGGATCCATTATCTCAACAGTGTCCACATATGGGACTCTGGGCTGATTGATTAAACTTCCTGGGCCTCATTTTGCTCATCTGCGAGTTGAAGAGATTACCTTCTAGCTCCCAATCTACATTTCTTTGATCTTACCGTATATCCTTTCTATTGGTATCAATTGCTTTTTCATCCTGTGGGTTTCTTGTCCAAGATCTTCCATGGATTCCCTAAAGAAGGGTTTATCCAAAATATTGGAAGCCTTCCTCTAGGAGAAAGTATTTTTTTTTTGTTATGGACCCCTTTGTCAATTTGGTGAAGCTTGTAGACCCTTTCTCAAAGTAATGCCCTTCAATGCATAAAATAAATAAGATTTCAAAGGAAACCAATTATATTGAAATTCAGTTATCCATTTTTTTTTAAATTCATGGAAGCTAGGTTGAGAACCTCTGTTCTAGGAGTTTTCTTAGGTACCAGTGTAGCACTTAGAGCATCTACTTGTTATCTATAATGCTTATTTTTTAAGTTGTCTTCTCATATATTTCTTCAGTGATATAACCCTAACTCTTCTTATGTATAAGCCAGTGGTTGAAAATATACTGTGCATCCAATGTATATCTTTCTATTGATCTTTGGTTCACTTATTTACGATTTTGATTCTTTGGACATTGTCTTGTCCCCCAACTAGGAAACATATGGTGTTGCCAGGGAATAAGAGTGTTAAATTTTATTTTTTACTCCAGGGAACAAGTTGGGATCATCAAAAGCTCTTTGAATTTTTCAAATGGCATCTAACCCACTCTCTTCCTTCTTTTCAACTCTGGGTCCAATTCATTCTCCATCTGCAGTGCCTGACCCAACTATATGTACTGATAGACTACCTCAATAGATTGGAAGTCCAACTCTATGTCACAGTATGAACAAATAGATTTTTTTTATTCCATTTAGTTTTGTGTGTGTATAGTTTGCTTGCATGATCTTTTGGAGGTTATCACGGACTTCACTGAGGAGGCCTTCAAATATTCAATATCATCTATCATCTGCTGGAGGACCTTGTCCTCCATGTAATAATATAATATTATATATATTATATGTATAATATATATATTATATATATATAAATATTATATATATTATAATATTATATAATATTATAATTATAATAAAGATAATCCATTCTTTATTTGGACATCATGGAGGATAGCCTTCATGGTAGTAGCAAACACTGTGGGCAAACATATGTACCTCCCTGAGAGTTTACTTGAGGTTACTAATTTTAGGGTCACTAAACAGTTTTCGTAGTGGCTTAGCTTATCTTGGAATTTTATATTAATGTGTGAATAAGAGATTCTTTATTGGGGAAGAGTCTTTGAGACTATGTTTGGTTCTACTCAGCCAATTTATTTATTTTGCAATCAATAAACAATAAACACAAGATTTTATATTCTTTCTACCTTATAGTCAGTTGTGCAAAGATGTGGTCTGTCACAAAATATTGTTTACAAAACCTTGCTTTTTCCCTTCATATGTTTTCATCAAATAGAAATTAAATCAAATGATAACATGTATAACATGCTTTGCAAACCTCAAAGCTTTATATAACATTCATATAATATACAATATAAAGCTCTATATATTTTGTAAATATAGTTTTATTTATTTAATTTAATACCAATTATATGTACATTTTTTAATCTTTCATTTTTTTAAATTTTGAGTTCCAAATTCTCTCTCCCCCTTCCACCCTGACACCCTCCTTGAGAAGGCAAGCAATTTGAGATATCAATTGTACACATGAAATGATGCAAAATATATTTTCATTTTATCCATGTTGCAAAAGAAAACAGAAACAAAAAAAGAAAAATAAAGTAAAAAAAGTAAAATGTTTTTTATTCTTACTATCAAGCATTCTCCCGCTCTTGCTCTTTCTTTCTCCATATTTATGTATGTACACATTTATGATTTTCATAAAGATTTTATAAAGATGAAAGTGGACATATTGGCTAGTAGTTATATTCTCTTGATTTACTCTTTGGGATATCTATATTGTTTCTAACTTTTCCATTCTTTTAGTATCTTCTACCCAATCTACCTTGTAAAACCATTTTGCGATGTTTTCAGGATTGTGTGGCTTCAATCTGATCTAGCCCCCTCCCTGAATTTGCCTTTTTAAGTATTATTTCAACTTCTTTGGGAACCGAAGTACATGTATATTTGTATATAATACAAATGTTGTTGTTCAGTCCTTTCAGTTGTGTCCAACTCTTCATGACCCCATTTGGGTTTTTTGTGGGTTGTTTTTTTTTTTTTTGATGAAGATACTAGAGTGGTTTGCCATTTTCTTCTCCAGCTCATTTTACAGATAGGGAAACTGAGGCAAAGAGGGTTAAGTGATTAGCCCAAAGTCACACAGCTAGTAGGTATCTGAGGCCAGATTTGAACTCAGAAGATGAGTCTTTCTGACTCCAGGCCCCACAATCTATCCTCTGTGCCACCTAGCTGCTCATTATGTATGTGCACACACTCCATATATTATTTATGTTTATATGTAATACTCAGTACTCAAATAGATCTGTGATCTTATCAAAGTGGATATTGCCACCAAAGAAGATCATAACCCATCCATGACTGCCCATTTTGTGCCATTCTTGTCTGTGTCCTTCCTTAAGTTTGTCAAAAGAGTCCATCCAATATATTGAGTGACTTCTTTAGCTTTTGTTGATATCACAAGGATACCAGTAAAGCACACAGGCAGTCCACATGATATTCCTTGGTCTCTCCATGTGACTAGCCCATTTCTCCTGTGTCACAGATGAAAAAAAAAATGATGGGAAAGTAGAATGGATTAGAAAGATGGCAGAATAAGCTATAGCTTAGGATATCTACCCCTAAATTATATATGTTAAAAGCCCCACCCCCATTCAGAAATCTCAGCAGTAATAGAAAAAGGACAAGTGAAAGAATTTGCCACAAGGAAATTCTTACCCCAAAAAATGGCTGATGATGAACTGATTAGCTCTTGGCTCCAGGTGCTCCCATGACACCACTGTCTCTGTCCCTCCTGACACTCCCTTGTCAAGAGAAAAATTGCAAACTATAAATTATCACTTGAAGATATGTGCCAAATCACAAATAGTTCAAGAAATCCAAATTAAAACAACTCGGAGGTTTTAACTTACACCATTCAAACTGGAAAAGATGACAAAAGATGGAAACAGTTATTACTGAAGGAATATGGGAAGATAGGCATACTAACGTACTGATGTTGAAGCTGTGAAGTGGTCCAATTTGGCATCATTCAGCATAAGAGACTTAACTGCTGGTACCCTTTGACCCAGTGATCTCATTTTGGGGCATATACACAAAGAAAATGAGACAGGAACAAAGGTCCAATATACATAAAAATATTTATAGTAACATGGTATCAAAGATTTGGAAACAGAGTGGGTGCACCTTGGGAAATATCTGAAAAAATAATGTTTTGGAATATTATAGTGCAGTAAGAAATGATAGATATGAGGAATTCAGAAAAACATTGGAAGATTCACATAAACAGATGCAAAAAGATTAAGCAGAACCAAGGGAATATTATATACAGTGACTATAATAATATAAGTGAAAAGATCACTAAAAGGAAGTTGAACTCGGAGTAATTGAAAAACCAGTAATGGTCTCAAAATCAGATAATGCAACATACCTCCCTCCTCACCACAGAGAGATGGGAGGTTACTGGGGCATAATATTGTATACATTGTTAGATGGGGTCACTGTATAGGATGTCTTTGCTTAATTGATTTGTTTCATCAGAAGGCAGAGTTCATTGTAGGGGGTGAGGTTCAAATGACTGATATAAAGACGTAGGATCAATAAAATGTATTTTAGACAAATTTTAAAGAGAAGATTGAGCCATTACACACCTACCCATGGGGTTATTGGGAGAAAGGGGCTTGATAAGCTGTAAAATACCATGGAAATGTGAATTTTTGTCAACTTTGCTTTTGTTAGAAAATATGTCGTCTGGAACCAGAGGGACAAATGAAGATGGACCTGGTCCTGAAGTCAGCAGACACTCTTCTTGGCTGTTGCAGTGAAGAACAGAAGCACAAGGTCCTGGCCAGGCTGAAGGACATCAAAACCCAGTGGGAAGAAACAGTTATCTATATCACTCACTGTCACAGGTAGCGAGTTATTGGAAGCCTGGGTAGAAGAAAATCATGAGGCCTTATTCCTATTACACATAGGAGCTAGTCCGTCCCAAGGATATGAGGGAGGGTCACAGAATATCAGAAGTAGAAGGGTTCTTAGACCCTTCACTGGAAGGGGCCTTGGAATCCTATCTCTATAGGATGTTATAGCCAGAAGGCACCTTATAGGCCATCCTACCCAACTCCCTATTTTTTTATACCGAGGAGAGAAGCTGAGGCCCCAGCTGTGGAAACAGTTTGCTCAAATAGCAGAGCTGGCATTCAAACCTTCATGAATTCAAAATTCATGATTCCAAATTCAGTACCCTTTCTACTATACCATAGTTGACTTTCCTAATGTTATCATGAAAGAGAGTGGCTCTCCTAGAGTTTATTAGGAATGGAATGTTCTCTTATGATCTCTCATCCCTCCCTACTTGATTGATAATAATTATAGTAAGAAGATTTAATCACAATAACAAGCGCTGGCAATCTGTCATGCTTTGGCAATGATGTAAGAAGGCGGGGTTTTTCAGTACAAGGCACACTTGTTATACTATCCTCCTGGTCCCATCATAAGCCTATTATATTGTAGTTAGCCAGTTATAAATTTATGCCAAATTTATGAGATTTGTATTTTAAAAAAATTACTGTTGGTAGTACCTTACACTGTATATTTCTATATGTATATATGCGTATATATGTGTATGTGTGTATATATGTATATATATGTTTGTGTATTTATTTCCAAATCTTTTCATGAATCTTGTAATTTAATTCCCACAAAAACTCCATGAGACAAATAGGGCAAATATGATTCTCCTTTATAAATCAGAATACTGAGGTGTCTCACCCAAGGTTACACTGGGACCAGGATCTAGGTTTCCTGTTTTCTTGTCCAAGTGAGACAAGTAGGTTATGTAGTAGATAGACCACTAAATCTGTAATCTGGAAGACTTGAGTTCAAATCTGGTCTCAGACACTTACTAGTTATAGGACCCTGAGCACATTGCTTAACTTCTCTCAGCCTTAGTTTCCTAGTCCGTAAAAATAACAATAGCACCCAACTCCCATGGTTGTTGTGAGGATAAAGTAATCACTTTTGCCAACCTTAAACTGCTATAAGTACTAACTATTATAATTACCGTTAATGGAAATAATAGATGTGAACGCCTTTGGAAAAGTAAAACTATATAAACATGAGTTGGTAGAATCAAGGCTGGGCACCATGTTTTAGGAGAGGCAGTGACAAACTGGAGCATCTCCAGAGTAGAAGGACCATGCCTGGAGGAGGGATGAGGAAGAGGAAAAGACTAGAAAGCATGTCACACAAGGATTAGTTAAAGGAACTAGGTAGGTAGCGTGGAGAGTAGAAGACTTAGGAGGAGTTTGGTAACTGTCTCCAAATATCGGAAGAGCTGTCATAGGGAAGAGGTATTAGCTTTAGTGTGCCACAATTGCCAGGAGTCAGATTTGGGCCAGTTTCAGAAAGAACTGCTATTGAAATAGGCTATGTGGAGAAGTAATGACCTCACCATCATTAGAGATTTTAAGCAGAGGTAAAGTTGCCACATAGAGGGGAATTGTAGATTGGTTAAGCAATATGACCAAAAGAACATTTATTAAGCACCTACTGCCAAATGCTGTTCTAGGCATCGGGCAGATATAAAGTTTAGACAAAACAGAGCCCCTGCTTTGTAAGGTTCACAGCATAATAGGTAAATACGATATACAAATACATATAGTTCAAAATATTATTTGATAAATATACCAGAGAGGAGCAGACTGACAGCAGAAAAGTGCTGTGTGAGGTCCAAGATAGGACAGGTCCTTTCTAACATTGGGGATCAGGGAAGGTTTTCTGGAGGAGGTAGCATTTGAGCCAGGCTTGAATAGATTAATAGGAATTCAATAGATGTTATGGTGGAATTGGCAGATGGAGTGGGGGGCGGAAGACTATTCCTAGCATATAGAAGAGCCTAAGTGAAGGCACACATGAGAAAGTTGAAGCTTATAAGGAGAATGACAAGTTAGAGTGAGCTATATACATGGAGATGGAGAGTGAAATTAGAATGTTAATAGCTTTGAAAGTCAGGCTGAAGGTTTTTTTAAACATTTCTTGGTAAATAACAGGTGTTTCATGGAACGATGACTCTTCATGCCAAAGCAGTCCAGAAACATATGAAGAATGACCTAGAGAAAGAGAAAGAAGAAATGGAGGGCGGAAGGCTTCAGAATCTATTACAGTAGTCAAGGAGAATGGGAATTAAGGGCCTATACTTGGAAGGTATCAGTAAGAATAGAGAAGGGAGGATGAATGGGAGAGCTATTGCAGAGGTAGAATTTATAACATTGGGTGACTGGATATATGCAATGAGTAAGAAGGAAGAATCGTAGATATCATCTGAGTTTCAAATATGTGAGAGAGAGGAAATGATGGTATCTTGATACAAACGGTCAAATCAGAAGGATGAACAGATTTTGAGGAAAAGATAGCAAGTTCTCTTTTGGACACGTTAAAGTTGAGTTCCTGATGAGAAATTCAGTTACATAGGTCTTGTGGGTAGTTAGAGATGCAGGTCCAGAACTCAGAAGAGAAGCTGAGTTGGAGGTAAACTTGGGAGTATCTGCATAGAGGTACTGATTGAAGCTGTGGAATTAAATGAATTTGCTTTGGGGGAAAGTATGGAGAGAGAAGAAGTAAGAGGACACAAGAAGAAGGGAGAAGGTAGGAAAGGGGAGGAAGAGAAGAGAGCCAAGGACAGAACCTCAGGGGTTCTGTTTTAAGGGGGTTCTTTTTAAGGGATTGGGGAATGAAAAACCAACAGAGGAGTCATAGAAAAGGAGCAATTAAAAGGTTTGAAGGGGGTAGCCAAGAGACTGTAATGTCTCAGAACTGAAAGGAAGAGGAGGTATGTAGAAGCAAGAAAGGATTAACAGTGTCAGAACTGTCCAAAAGGGTAAGATTTTGGCAGGGAAAGGCCATTAGAGTTAATAACAGAAAGATCCCTGGCAGCATTAGAGAGAAGATTGTGTAGAGTTGAATGGATAGAAACCAGACTGCACAGGGTTGAAAAAAAAAGCAGATGTTGTTTAAGTAGAGGAAGCAGGTATAGACTACTTTTACAGAGAAGTTTATCAGTGAAGGGGAGGACAAGGTGAGGTAGAAAAACTGAATGGTATAAAAAAATCAAGGGAAGGGTGTTTTGTCTTTTTATTTTTGAGGGTTTTTTTTCTTAGAATTAAGGAAACCCAGGCATGTTTGTAGATGGGAAGGCAGAGAAAGAGACAGCAGACAGAGACAGAGGTGGAGAGAGGGGAAGGAGGGAGGGGGAAAGGGAGGGGAAGATAAAGTAGCATTTTAGAGAGGAGAAGATTGCTACAACTAAGTTGTAGAAAAGGTGAGATAAGGTCGGAAGCAGCAGGATAAAGGGTCCAGTTACAGCAGGAATTCTTAGTCTTTTGTGTATGATGGACCTCTTTGGCAGTATTATCTTCTCATGTTAATATTTTTAAATATTTGAAGGAAATGCTAAATTTTAGCTCAAGGTTAACAAAAATAAAAATGTATTTCTTTTCTGTTCAAGTTCATAGACTCCCTAAAGTCTAAGTCCATGGGTCTTCGTTTAGGAACCCCTGAATTAGAAGGATGTCTTAATGAGTAGTTGGGTCATTTCATCTTTTTTTCACTGAATTGAATTAAATTGAAGGAAAAGAGAATGGCTCTTTTTATTTTTACTACCTGTATAAACTTGGGCAAGTCATCAGACTTCCTTAGGCTTCGGTTTCCTCATCCAACCATCCAGGTGATCTCTGAAATTCCTTCTGTCTCTGGATCTATGAGCCAATGAGAATGTGTGGCAAATTACAGAATCTTCGAAGGAAGAAGCTTCAATAGCCTCCCAGTCCAACCCCTTACTGCACTATAACAAGTGGTGATCTAAGCTGTGCTTGAAAACCTGCAGCAGGGGGAGGCCCCAGTCCCCATGGCATCCCATCCCATTTTTGGACAGTTCTAATTGTTATAGGAAGTTTCCCCCTATATCAAACCCAAATTTGCTGCTTTGCAACTTCTAACCAGCTGTCTCCAGTTCTGATGGCGAAGTGTGAGGAATGGAAAGGGACTTCCTTGGCTGCAGACCCCGTATCAGATGGTCTCAATCTTCTCGGTGAAGTAGGAAGCTAAATGATTTACCGTAAATGTGGAAGGTTGGAGGTAGCTGTAAAAAAGTTTTGCTACAATTGGTACGGGGAATGAGATAGGGACTGAAGTAGAGGGATTGCTGAGGAATCCAATAGAATGGACACTGGCTCTGGGGTCAGAGGACCTGGGTTTGGGTCCTACCTCTGACATTTTTCACTTGTGTGATCCTAAAAACCAAAACAAACCAACATGCTTCGTGACTCAGTTTCCCTATATTTAAAATAGGAACAATAATAGCAGCTGCCATAGTTACTGTGAGAGTAAAACGAGATAATCCTTGTAAAGCAATTTGCAAACCTTAAAGTGCTATATATAAGCTAATTATTATGTATAAATTAGGAACATGTGAGTGCCGTGTCTAGGTTCCATACCTCATTTCTGAGTTTCAAGGCAAAACATAAATGATTTTTGGATTACTCTTTGCTTTCTGTTGTTTGTCCCTTGATTTCCTCCATCAGACACCTTGAATTCCTTACTCTCCGAGTCAGTGACATGGGAACATTTCATTCCAGTTTTCTTTTTTATCCCACAGTTATCATAGTAGAATGAGAAGATTATTAGTCTGGGAATCAAGGGACAGGGGTTCAAATGGAAGCTTTTGTACATGCTAGCTGTGTGACTTTGGGCAAGTCATTTGAGCATGACATCAAGTCATTTTGAGACTGAGTTTCCTTATCTACTGCATGGAGACCAGAAAACTTGTATTACCTACTATGCCAGGACTAGTACGAGGAAGGTGCTTCGTAAGCAAGAGTATTGTAAAGTTCAAGTGAGGTAATGGATGTAAAACACTTTGCAAACCTTTAAAAAACTATATAAATGTCAGTTGTTATTATTATATTATTAGCATTTATTTATTAGTCCACAGTTATCAGGTCTCCAACCCAGCGATGACTTCATTCTCTAACCGGTCTACTACGCTTGTGCTGAGCTCAGGTAGTGTTTACAGACCAATACCAGGATGTGCTGGTAAATGTTTAACAACCAGGCTCTCTGAGGGGAAAAAAAGTATGCACACACTTTTAAGTTTACTTTTTCTGCATTATTAACACTTTAAAGTCTAGACAACCAGCACAATGAAAGAATCAAGGCCTGATTTGTAGCAATCACTAATTTCTGAGGTACAAATGCTCACACTGAAAATTTAACACTCAAGTTAGAACTGACTCCAGCACACCTCTCTTTGTAAGCCTGGAGTTACTAGAGACAAGTGAATTATTATCTATAAAATAGTTATCTCATTTATACTGCATTACTCATAAAGTTCATAGGAAAAGTGTTTCATAAATTCTTTAAATGTGCTATTTTTAGTGGTAGTTATATTTGTTTTCCCTTTTTAACAGCCGGATTGAGTGGGTGTGGCTGCACTGGAGTGAATATTTGCTGGCCCAGGATGAATTTTACCGGTGGTTCCAAAAGATTAAGATGACCTTGGAGACCAGTGTGGAGCTGCAGGTGGGACTGAAAGAAAAGCAGTGGCAACTTAGCCACTCTCAAGTTCTGCTCAATAACATCCTGAACCAGTCCATCCTCTTGGATAGGCTGCTCGAAGAAGCGGCCTCCTTGTTCAACAGGATAGGAGACCCCAGTGTCGATGAAGATGTCCAGAAAAGGATGAAGGGAGAGTATGAAAAGATAAAGGCCCAAGCCCAGGTGAGACATCGTCAATTCCTTATGTGCTCTAATCTGTAACACACACCTGCTCCTGCTTTGTTTTAGCCCATGGTACCCACTGCCTCCACATCGTCACTGGAAGATTTACTTGGCCTGGCCACTGGAATGACCAGTAACCCCTACATACACGTATAGGTAAGATAGATCAATCTACATACAGATATAGCTATCACCTTGTACCCAAGCTGGTAGAATGAAATCTTTCTTTCAGTTCTTTTTAACATGGAATCACTAGGAAAGAAATAAAAACAAAAAGAGAGGCATAACTTTAAGTCCTGTTCAATTTCTCTTTCTGACATAAGTTTATTTGGGTTAACTATTTCTTGTTTTGGAAATTTGGGTATTTGGAGGGGCTTATGGGTATTAGTCATTCCTTTTATATTTTAATTTTTTCTAGTGGGAGGGGGAGCAAGAGAGTTATGTCTAATAGCCTGCAAAATAGAAAGATAAAGATGGAAAGAGACTTGCACCAATAAGGGAAGAAAAGTGAGTCTGTCTAGTGCTTGCTTTCATGCCCTCCATTAGGAAGCACCAACACCTACCTTTCCCACTGGACGCTTTAGCCTGCTTTCCCCAAGGTTCTGTTCTCATTCCCTTCCCTGGAGGAAACACACAAGGGAAAGGAAACTGATACCCCCTTTCCCTGATTTCCTTTTCACCCTGCCCTTCTTTTGTATTTACTGCCTGTTGTGTGCTTAGCACTCTGCTATGTTGTGAACAATTAATCGTTATTAATAATTAACAATAATGGCACATAGGAGTTTAATAAATGTTTATTGATTGATTGAATAGTGTTAAAAGAATTATATAACATAGACCTTGCCCTCCAGGAGGGTAGCTAAGACAGATAAAGATGGATCAATCGATCTATGTTTGATAGATCAATCAATCTATGCATATAAAACTGCTCACTGCTTTGTATTGTTAGTCAGTTGAAAGGAATGATACAACTGAATTAATAAAACAAAAACACTTTTTTAAAAAGGACCAATGAAACTGTTATATTTAGTTAAATTAATAAAAAGAAAGGAAAATCAAATGACCAAAATTGAAAATGAAAAGTGATATTACAATGAATCAAGTGAAATATAGAATGTTATCAGAGACAAAAGAACAAATCAAGGCCTGATTTGTAGCAATCACTGATTTCTGAGGATAAATGCTTATACTGAAAATTTAACTAGATAATTTAACAAGAAACAGCATGGTATAGTGGCTAGAAAATTGGCCTCAGAGCCAGGAAGACATGAGTTCAAATACCACCTCTAACAAGGAATGGCTGTATGACTGGGATAGTCACTTAACCTATCTGTGCTTTAGGTGCAGACATGTACTGGTAGGGACTCCTAATATGCTCCTAATCCTAGAGTTCTGTATAGCTATGAAATCATGGGTCTTGTCTTGCCCCTGTTCCTAACAGGGACTATTATATATAGTATGTCAGAAAACTATGTCAGAACACTGAAAATAGAAATGAAATAAGATAAATATCCCTTACAAAACAAGCAATAGATTGCCTAATTAAGCCAATTTCAGAAAGAGAAACTGAACAGGCCATAAATTAGTTGCCATGTAAAAAACAAACAAACAAAATCCATCTGGTCCCAAGACCAGATGGCTTCACAAGCTAATCCTGTCAAACATTTGAATAACAAATAATCTCT
Organism: Trichosurus vulpecula; assembly: GCF_011100635.1. Classification (NCBI taxonomy): domain Eukaryota; kingdom Metazoa; phylum Chordata; class Mammalia; order Diprotodontia; family Phalangeridae; genus Trichosurus; species Trichosurus vulpecula. Next base: position 5,010,810 of record NC_050575.1, on the reverse strand, counting down.
ATCCCATAAAAACTATTTACAAAAATTAGGGTGGACTTTAGTAATCCTCTAATCATAGGATCACAGATCTAGAGGTGGAAGGGACTGTAGAGGGTATCTAATCTGACCCCCTCACTTTGTAGATGAAGAAAATGAGACCCAACGTCACCCATGTAATAAATGACAGAGCCAAGATCAGAATTCTGGTCCCCTGGCCCCAAGTTCAGCATACCAAGCTTATTGCTGCACCAGTCTTTTCACATCCCCTCATATTTTAAAGGAATACATTTTTATTTTAACTTTGGATGGATGATAAAACTAGCTTCATCAACTTCTCTCTTTGCCTCTTTAAAGACTGTCTATAAATAAACTTTTCATTTAGCTTCAATTTCCCTAATTTTTTTGGTTTTCCTTATTGCAAGAATGTCGACTGCTATGACTAAGCTCCTCCACCAATATATCCACTCGTTGGTCACTGGAAGAGTATGTCACATGTGAAGTTATAAGGGTCAAAGTTTACCATCATTCTGAAAACTACACTACGTACTCCCACTTCCACAGGGCAGAAGAAGGCCTCCTAGGTCAAAGGGCCATTTTGTAGTTTTCTTCTTTTCAGGGGCTGCCACAACCCAAAGTTTTATCACCAGGTGGCCAGCAGAGTGGTGGTGAGCCCTTCTGTGCTTAGCTGACGGACTCTCAGAAAGCAGACTCGATTTGTTGCCTGAGACACAGTCAAAGCCTTCTCTTCATGACAGGACCCACCAGAGATTGTGGTACTTTGCCATAGCCTTTGAGAACCTTCTCTTCACTCTGATAGAGTGCTGGAATAGGGCTCTGTGGAAGGGTGGCTGCAGGAATATGCTTGCAACTCTTCAACAACAAACTCTACCCCCCCATACAAAAAAGTACATATGATGCTTTTAAGTTTAATTTGCATTACTGACATTTCCCTGCATCACTTTCTTAAGTCTGAATGATCAACAAAACAATTAAATGAAGTAAACGAAGCCCCGATTTGTAGCATTGGCCGATTTCCAAGGTATGAATGGTCACACTGAAAATTTAACCAGTATGAGCCAATGCCAACACACCCCTGGACATCTGGTCATCTCATGTTTCTATACTGATAGTGACCTTTCCATAACATACCTTTTTATTAATAACAATAGCGTGCTTAGACTGAGAACCCTAAGTCAGCTTCTTGCCAGAATGGATCAGCCTGTCACTTAACTCTCACCTGTACCTCCAAGAAGCATGCAGCATGTGTGGCCATTGTAGTGGCCACACCCCAGTAAAACCATCTTGGCAGAGGTTGACCTAAACCAGGGAAACAGGCCTCAGACCTGTCAGTGAATGAAGGGGATGCCTACCCCAACCATTTGAAGATTTTCTTCAGCAGAATGGCCAGATGAGAACAATTTGTTCTGGCTGAAGCAGGCCCTATTGGAATGCTTAGAGCTTGGTCAGACATCGAAGATGCCAAGGTCATCCACTGTATCCCAGGCCATCACCAATTGTCTTCATTTTTGTGTTGCCACTGGACTTAAACGACTCTATAAGAAAGAATGAGGCCCATGATTTTGTACAACTCTGTCTCACTTAAATACAATTCACCCATGAGTCAAGACATCACTCTGTGATGTCAGTGGTCCTCTTCAAAACAAAAAATGGGACAACAATTATGTGTGCCACTTATTCCCAAGGGTCAGCTTCTGAATCTGTAGCAAAAGTACCCTAATGTCTGTGGAGCTGTGGCTATTGGGCTAGAAAACAGGACACCTAGGCCAGAGATATGCTGATGCCAACATAAAGGATCAAGGGAGTGCCCATCCTGGAAAGTCTAGAAAAGAGGCTCCTGATAGTTGAGCTTGGAATGGGGAGATAACACTGTAATGAGAAGAGGTTTCCTCTTTCATTGTAGCTATCTCCTAGGCACCTCTGGAAATTTGAATGCTTCCTGCCTATGGTCACTCAGCTCTTCCTTTGGCTTTCTTTTTATCCTTATGTGTCCCACTTAGACACATGTCCCCTCTGTTGGTCAGCCTCCCAGCCCATTGGCCCTACCACAGGCAGCATGGTAAGATCAACATATTTACAACTTGATCATCCAGAAGTACAAAAGCAAAGACAGGTGATAAATCACTGAAGGGACTCTTCCTTGCTTTCTCTCTCTCCCCCTCTCCCTCCCTCCCCCCCCCCCCTCTCTCTCGGTCTGTGTGCCTGCTCTTTTGATCTCATGTTATGTAGACAAATGGAAAAAAGATTGAGTGGGAAAATACTGGCTTCTGTTGGATTAATGACAAACTAGAGTGCTGCTGTTCCATAGCTTTCCTGAACCCTTCTATCCCCTTCCCTATTTTTTCATCTTTTTTACCTGCTTCCTCAAAGTTCTTTCACCTTCCTTTCTTTCTTCTTTGATCTTCTTTTCTTAACTTTTTCTTTCCTCTTTCTCCCATTTGCATCTTTATTCTCCCCCCTTCTCTTCTTTCCCTTTTCTGCTTCTTATTTTCCTTTCTTACCTTTATTTCTCTCCTTTTCCTCTTTTCTTATTCTTTTTATCTTTCCGCCTTTCCTTCCCTTTCTTACTCTTCCCTATGTCTCTTCCTCTTCTTATTTTTGTCCATCTTCTTCCCATCCAGTCTTGTCTTTTCTCCCTATTTTTCCACATTTCTTCCTCTTTATTTTTCACGTTTCCTAACCTCATTTCTCCCTGTCTCCTCTTTTCATTTTTCCACTCTCCCCTTCTTTCCCTCTTTCTCTCTTATTCCTCCCCTTCACCTTTTCTTCCACCCCTATGAGTACCTCCCTCTCTCAGCTTGACTTTTCTTTTTCTAAATATCCCAGTGAAATTATTTAGGAGCAACAGCAGACATGCAGTCTGTGACCCAGAGGCCTGGCAGGCAACAGGTATCTGCAGAGAGTGTTCATGTGTGTTTGGGCAGAGGAGCAGCCAGGCTGCCTTTATACAAAGGGCAAGTCTGAGACTGATTTGGGATAGAATATAGAGTAGGTTAGTAGAGCAGCTACAAGTGGGAGAGGGCTAAGAGAGAGCCCTTCAGAAACTGGCTAAGTTTTGCCTAAATCAAATGGTGCCACTTGGCACCTGCTTCCCCTTTACTCCCAAACCTTCCAAGCCTCGTCCTGCTACAGGACCAAGTTCAAACATGTCTCACCCTCTATTTGTTTCTTTGTAGTGCAGGGAATGCTACTAACATAGGGAATCCCATCTATGGTATACTGATGAGAATGATGATGATATATCAGAATGGAGTGATGGGGAAAGTGGGGTTTGGGGGAAGACAATTAGGTGTAGCCAGTGGAAGTGCAGGGTGGAGAGGGAGACAAGGATCTGATGATCAAAGGTCCGATGGACACAATTGAGAAAGTCCTTCCAAGTCATCTTTCCTGTAATATGTTTAGAGGCCACGTAGCCAGGTCATGGGGAACTTCAGAGCTGTTCTCAGAGGGGTTTCTGGGATGTCCTACAATATGAAAATAGCAGTAATAACAGAATATATCATATACATGCATCTATATAGATAAATATTTACACATATATACATATATATTATACATATGTATTTATGTAAATAGCATATGCATATATACATACACACATGTATATTTATGTGTATATATGTATGTGTATGTATATATGCACACATATATATGTACAAATACATACATGCATACATGCATGAAGGAAGAAGGTGGCAGGCACGCAGTTAGTTGGCTCAGTGGATAAAGTAGAAGGCCTGGAATTAAGAAGACTTGAGTTCAAATCCAGCCTCAGACATTTATTTATGTGATCCTGGGTGAGTCACTTTTCTTCTGTTTGCCTTAATCCAATAGAGATGGAAATGGTAAACCACTCCAGTATCTTTGCCAAGAAAACTCTATGGATACTATTGATCCACGGGGTCACAAAGAGTCAGACATGACTGAATGACCGAATAAAAAACAATTTTCTTCACAAAATCTTATTTTGGTACCTCATTGTGATATGGAAGTGACCTTGGGTCCTCAAAGCCAATGGAGGCAGAATAAAAGGTCTAGCAGGTTCTATTATAATGGAAGAGCTTCTAGTACAGTCCTGGTGACAGACTGGTTATACTTTCCCTGGAAAGGCCCTACTAAGTGCAGAGAGAGCCTTGTCACCAGCAAGCTGGCATTGAAGGAATTGGCACATAATGAATTCTTTGGCTATGGAACCCATGAAGTAAAAAGTACAAAATAGCCCCCAGTCCTATGCAACCCCCTTCTGATTCTTCAGGAATGATGGCAGAGTGGTGGAAAAGGGACAGAGAATATTAATAATCACACAGCTTTTGCATTGTCTGTATATAAGAGGTAGCCTCATATAATAGATAGAGAGCTGGCCTCAGAACGAGGACCTGTGACATATATTGACTGTGTGACACCAGACAAGCCACTTTAACCTCTCAGTATTCTAGGCAACTCTCTAAGACTACAAATGGTGAAGAAGGTGCTCATCTACATTGGTAGAGTGAATTTTCTCACCCGGGAGTTCCCTATATAAATGAAATCACAGGTCCAGTCTATAAATGTTAACCTAGCTGTTTGGCACACTGAATGTGAGATCCTTGTCCAGTGACAAACCAATGGAAATACAACTGAAGGATTGGATCATGTCAGGTTCACCGTTCTCACTATAAATGAAACCAGAAAATAAAACAAGTTGCAGATAATTGGGAGAATACTACCCAGATTTTTTTTGAGGGGCAAATAAAAGAGTTGGCATTGTTCATCCAAAGGCAACAAGAAACATCATTTCATGAGATACGTAGTCATATAGCTTGCATAGGTCAAGGTAAGAATTTGCAAAAAAAAAAAACCTATAAAAGTAATTATAACCTAAGCACCAAAGACTGAAGAGGTAGGGAAATTCTATGAGAAATTCAACATCCTCAATCAATCAGCAGGCATTTATTAAACGCCTCCAAGACTGGCTATTTACGCATTAAAACATGCTACCCCCCCCCATGCTTAAATATTCAGATATTTTCTTAAAAAAGAGAGTGCCCGGGACGTAGTGAGCACCTATTAATTTTATAAAAAACAGAATTGATAATATTCTACCAGATAGTAAATGACTGGATGCTCATGAGGGAGTCATTTCTGAAGCAGATGCCTATGTACAGTCAGATGACCAGCTTGTTAGAGCAAAGAGAAAGAATGATGCCAAATTAGAAGAAAGAATAAATAGGAGGAGCTAGGGGCACACAATTGACAACAGCCCAAGCTGTTGATCCAAAAAAATGGAAAATAGATAAAAGATGCACCAGTATAAGCAGGTGCTGAGACGGTTCATGTGTGTCTGGGAAGGGAGCAGCCAAACTGACTTCCTATAAAAAGCAAGACTTACAGTGAGCCAGAGTAGAATATCTAGTGGGTTATTGGAGAAGCTGTAAGTTGGCCTACTATCACTATTTTCTAAGAAAGTTTAATGTAAATCTAGAAGAAGACGAAAGAAGCCAAGAAACTATCTCAGTCAGCAAACGCTTGATCTGATTCCCAAGGAGATATAGCTACTAAGAGCAATACTGATTTAGCATATAAACTCATTTGAAAAATTGTATAGGGGAAGATGGTGGAAGATTATAATCAGTATTGCTTCATAAAGCAGAGAAAACTAGGGTTGGGAAGCAGCAAAGTAGCAGAAAGCGTAACATGAGATTCAACTAAGCAAAATCATCTCAAAGGCATTTAAGGATGAAATAGGAAAGAATGTTGTTGTTCAGTCATTTTAGCCACGTCTGACTCTTCATAACCCCATTTGGGGTTTTCTTGGCAAAGATGCTAGAGTGGTTTGCCATTTTCTTCTCCAGCTGAATTTACAAATGAGGAAATTGAAGCAAACAGGGTTAAATGACTTGTCCAAGGTCACACAGCTATGAAATGTCTGAGGCAAGATTTGACTTCCAGACTCCAAGCCCTATGCTTTATCAACTGTACCACCTAGCAGCCCAGGAAATAGGATAAAAACAGACAAAAAAATGAAAAAGATCTGTCAACACTTCTGTGACAAACACTCAACAGAGCCACCACATTTGGATGTACTGCATGAAGAAGCAAAAATGGCCCTAGAGAAAACACAAGATTAGAAGAGCTGTTGGACTTGACAAAATATATACAGAAAATGCCCGTGCTGGAGGTGGCACAGTTTTAAAGATGTATGACACCTATGCTCAAGCTGCCTGAAAGGGGAGAAGATGTCAAATACTTGGGGCCCTTTTATGACCAAAAGAAGGTGACAGAGAAAGTATTAACAACCACTTATTCCCATGTCTACTTTCTCCTCACTACAGAATATTTATGAGATTCATTTGCTAATGCATATAGGGTATTTTTGATGAAGGTTTGAGATAAGACAGGCTTTTGAAATGATGTGTCCTAGCAGAGTGCCTTGCATTTAACAGACTCTTAATAGCTGTTTGTTCAATTAAATTGAATCAACATTATATAACCAAGCGCATCTTCAAAGTTAAACAGCTGACTAAAATGTGCTCAGAATATAAGATTCCTCTGGGTTTTATTGACTGTTGACTATAAAAAAGCATTTGATTCAGTAGAGCCAAATGCTGCCATAAAGATTAATGCCATATAAGATTTCTTGAACAATATAATTATATGGGAAACTTTAAATGCCAAACAAGGCAAAACTAGGATACCTGTTTGCCAAAGGTGTTTTGTTCTCAACATAAGGGATGTATTGCTTGAAGTCCAAATGAGAGAGAGATTCCCCATAAATGCTCATGTTTCGGGATGACGTTCTGATTGTATCAAGCTTTCAGCATTGCTGAGTCTCCTAAATTTGACCCACAATCATTCAAACATTTAGCCAAATTACTCACACAGGGAAAACCAAGGGGATGAATAATACCTTTTTCCAGACTACAAGGTACAGAGCACCTGATGGAATCTAGTCTGGCAGGGCATACGTGGACAGACTCACAAATGAACAAGAAAAGAATAGGCTCATCTTTCTTGATGTCTCTTCAGAGTTTGATACTGTTGATCATCTTTTTTCATGGAAACTTCTTTCAATTTTTGTGACACTGCTCTCTCTCCAAATGGTCCTTTTCTCTGGCTGACTTTTCCCTCTCAGTCACCTTTGCTGAATAGTCATATCATACTTTGTTCTGGCATGGGCCTTCTACTCCTCTCTCTGTACCCTCATTTTTCTTGCTAATCTCATCAAATCCAAGGAGTTTAATTATAATTTCTATGCAGACCATTCTCAGATCTCTATATCCTGCCTGTTTCTCTCCTGAATTCGTCTCATATCACCAACTGCCTATTGGGCATTTCACATTGGATATCCATTACTTATCAACATGTCCAAGATGAAACTGGTTATCTCCCCCTTCCCCACAACCCACCCTTCTAACCAGACTTCCAAGGAAATTGTCCAAGAATGGTACCACCTCTTTCCATTGATCCAGGCTTGCAAACTGGACATCATTCCCAATTCATTCTTACCCATGTCAGCCTGAAAGTTTGGTTAAAAGACACAAACAGGCTAGGTGATATGTAAATTCTCATTGTTTTATTCCCTTAAAGCTAGCAGATACATGTATACATAGAGTCAGATAAAATCTGACTGTCTGATAAAAGAATGACAAGCCTTTTTATATGTTTTAGGACAATCTCAACTCAGGATGTCTGTGTCCCTCAGATCGATGGTCTCCACATGTGTTTAACCATATTATGAAAGAGGAAGTTTCTTGGTTGAATAATGTGTAAATACAATAAGACAACTGACAAAGTGTCAACTGAAATTACTATCCCAGGATATCTGTGTTTCCCCTGCATAGCATATGTCCATAGGATACCAAGATAAGTCCCACTATTCAAGACAGCATCTGGTCCTAGGCTCATCACCGTCCTTTAGTGGTTACAAACAGGAAGCATGCTCCTATAGTTGCTGACACAGGAAAGGGCATTTTTAAAGCAAAGTAAAGAATGTCTGGTTGATTAGTTCAGGCTTTGGCCCTTTATTGGGCTTCAAATAGTCTTAAATGATCATCACGCCACATATTCTATCTATTGACAAACCTTTCTGTGTCTACTCGCTTCTCACACAGTCCTCACCCTAGTTGAGGTCTTCAGCACGTCTTGCCTGGATTATTGCAGTGTTCTTCTTGTTGGTCTCACCACTTCAAGCATCTTCCCACTGCAGTCTATCCTCCACATAGCTGCCACTTTTGTTTTAAGTTCACCTATGACCATCTCACTCCCTGACTCAGTGCACTCCAGAGGCTCCTTTGCCTCTAGGATAAACTATAAACTTTTCTGTTGCTCTTTTAAAGCCCTTCATGATCTGGCTCCAACATATCTTTCCAACTTTATCACACACTACTTCCCATCTTACACTCTGGTCCAGTCTCCTCTACATTCCTCCCAGATGACACACTACTTCTTGTATCCACACCCTTATATTGACCATGCATCATGCCCAGAATGCACTTCCTCCTCACCTTCACCTCATAAAATCTCTCAATTCCTACATGACTCAGTTGAAGCACCTACATAAAGCCCTATAATTGCTAGTTTCCTTCCTCCCCAAATACCTTGCATTTAAATGCCTTTTATGGATTCTGTATATACTTATCTTGGTACATACTGTCCCTCCTCACACCTCTACCCTATCTCCCAATAGAATGTAATGTCTTTAAGGATAGGAACTATTTCATTTTTTGGGTCATATTCTCAGCATATCATGGAATGTCTGGTACACAACAGGTACTTAATAAATACTTGTTGATAGAGTAACTGGTTCATTGAATTGCCTTATGGAAATTGTACAGTGTGGTTATTGACCCGGAGTTTCTCCCTGAAGAGAGCTTACATTTTCTACATTGATATATTTCTTATGATACCACATGATTATGAGTCATGGAATATGAGTCTCTAAACACTGAAGATTGTGACTCACCCGAAGGCACACAGTAAACAAGAGTAATGTAACACATCCCTACTGAATAATTACACTGGAGAAGAGAAACAAAGGATATCTTCAGAGTCAGATATCTGACTAAAAAGGGAGATGGGCAGCCCTGCGGCAAGAGAGAGGTGTTAAACAAAAGCAATGTCACTGGTCCAGGAGGTGTTGCATTAAACTAAATGTATTACAAGAGAAATGAACATGTATTTGGGGCAGCCGATGGAAAGCCTGAGTATCTTATTGCTATCCACATGGTGTCAAGGGAGCAGGAGGGAAGGTCCCAACATCAGTGCTTTAAGGAGGCTGTGTAACAATTATTCTTCCCAATTCACAGATGAGGAAACCAAGCTTCAGGGAAGTGATATGGTTCCCTCCACCCCAAAAGTCATAGGGATAATAAGCTTAAGAGCAAGGGCTCTTAAGACTTTGACATAGGAAATACTTTCCTGAATCCAAGTCTATTCTTTTCTTTTTTTTTTGCGGGGGGAAGGCAGGACAATTGAGGTTAAGTGACTTGCCCAAGTCACACAGCTAGTAAGTGTGTCAAGTGTCTGAGGTCAGATTTGAACTCAGGTCCTCCTGACTCCAGGGCCAGTGCTCTACTCACTGCGCCACCTAGCTGCCCCAAGTCTTTCAATTACACTCCCTTACCTTTCAAACGAAAAGTTTAGGTAAACCAGTTATTGGTGAAGTAGCATAGCACAATGGAAAGACTGCTGAACTTGAGATACAAGGACCTAAGTTCAAATGCCAGCCCTACCATTTACTACCTAGGTGAACTCAAGAGTTTTTTTAGGGGGTGGAGGAGTAGGAGGGGAGAGCACAGCATAGTATAGTGGCTAAGGGGCAGCTAGATGGGACTGTGAATAAAGTGCCAGACCTGAAGACTGGCCTCAGACACTTACTAGCTATATGACCCTGGGCAAGTCATTTAACCCTGTTTGCCTCAGTTTCCTCCTCTGTAAAATGAGCTGGAGAAGGAAATGGCAAACCACCACAGTATCTTTGCCAAGAAAACCCCAAATGGGGTCACAAAAAGTTGGACATGACTGAAATAACTGAACAATACAAATAGTGGCTAAGGTGCATGATTTGGAGTCAGGAAGGTCTGAGTTCAGATCCTGCCTCAGACACTTAATAGCTATATGAGCTCAGATAAGAAAACACAAAGAGTTTAAGTGACTTATCTATAAAATGAGGGGATTGGATTCTACGATCTCTAAGGTCCCTTGCAACTCTAAATCCAGGATCCTATGACAAAATCGATTGGATCTTTTTTTAACTGAATAGCTATCAAGAATAGATGACATTTATGCAGCCCTTTATGACTACAAAGTTCATTCATCTAAATTATCTCAAATATAATAATTGTGTCTCTTATTCACATACTACTTTTGACTTTTATAAATATATTACATCTATTAATTCATTTCATTTTATATCTCTTTGCCAAGAAGGCAGGTGTTATTATCTACTTTACAGGGATGGAAAAATTGAGACCCACAAACCCACTCTATTTCATAGAAAGAAAGCTGCCCTAAATTAGCTAGCTTGGTGTCCTAATCCCAAGTCTGTGGTCTGGTATGAACAATTTAGCCTGTCTACACTTCGGTTTAGCTCATTGTAAACAGGAGGTAATAATACCTTCCTACCACAAACACCACAGTGATGTTAGAAAGCTAAATGCAATAACATATGAGCTCTTTTAACTAATAGTATCCAATTTCCACCTAATAGCTTTACAAGGAAAAGTTTAAACTCTCAAGCAGCATCTGCAAATCAGACAGTTTTCGGCAAAAGCAGAACGTACACCTAAGTGGGTGGCCTAGGCTCCTATCATCTGTTCGGGATGGGAGCAATAGTTGTGTGGAGAATGTGGCAAGAGCCAGACGTGTGCCCCCAGCTTGCTTGCTGCCCTTTATCATGTTTGAATTCAGGCAGGGATATTCGCAGGATTTTTAATTTGAGCATTTTTAACTAGTGTCGCCTAATAGAGTTACTAATAGAGTACAAAGGGGGTTTGGTACATGCTCAGAACCCGTTAGCTTGCTTAGCTAAAGAAGCTTCCTCACGTGGAAAACCTGGAAGCAGCTCGCTAGCATCTTCCACCTGAAATGGTGGCCTCACTATCATTCTTGTTAACATAGCTGGTTCCCCACAACAGCTTAGTGAGTGAAATTAGCATCTTTATAGATGTGGGAAATGCAGTACACATGTGTCAGCTGATTTGTGCAGGGTGACATACTAGAGTAGCAGATCTTAGATTCAAACCCAGGTCTTCACACTTCTTCTTTTCTTATTGAGGCATTCAAGGTTAAGTGACTTGCCCAGAGTCATACAGCTAGTAAGTGTCCGAAGCTGCATTTGAACTCAGGTCCTCCTGATTCCAGGGAGGGTGTTCTGTCCACTGTGCCACCTAATTGCCCTGGTCTTCAGACTTGAAGTTAAGCATTCTTTCCTGGAGACGGTGCTGGATTTAGTTGAATACTTCTGCTATGTGCTGTTGGGTAGATGAATCAACACGTTTTGAATTTTGTGTGGCATACTGGAAGCCCATGAGTCTGGCGCCTTGGGTTCTAATTCTGATTGCTAATACTTGGGTTCTAACACTATCACTTTCTACTAGCATTATGAACTTGAGCATTCCCTTAACCTCAAGATTTAGCACTGTAAATAGCAACAATAATATTTGTCTTTCCTATCTGCTAGGCTAGGTGGTACGGTGGATAAAGTGCCGGACCCAGAGACAGGAAGACCTGAGTTCAAATCCAGTGCTGGATACTCAACAGCTAGGTGACCCTCTCTTGGCCTCAGTTTCCTCTGTAAAAAGAGAATGACAGTAGCACATACCTCCCAGGGTTGTTGAGAGGATAAAATAAGATACTATTTATGCAGCGCTTTGCAAACCTGAAAGTGCTATATAAATGCTAGCCAATATTACCATTATTATAGGATATATGAGGAAAGTTCTCTGCAGCTCTTAGAATCCTATAGAAAAGCAATTTGTAATGACAGTGACAGTTATTAGATAGAGAAGTTATGGTATAGTGGAGAGAACAGTGGATTTGGAATCAAAGGATTTCAGTTGAATCTCAGCTCTACTATTTACCATCTTTTATTATGGGCAAATTGCTTAACCTCTCTGGGACACAGTTTCCTCATATGGAAAATATGAGGGTGGTGGGAGCACAGACTTCTAAAGTTCTTTTTCACTCAGAATCCTACAAAAGATAGTAAGGAAATGGTCAAAATGTAACTCAACTTAATTCGACAGAACTTGCTTGTTATGGCGCTGTTTCAGGTGCTGAAAGTGATGGAAACAAGAAATGGATTCTGCCCTCATAACATTTAGCATCTACTAGGGGGACAGGACATGGATATTATTATAAAAACAATGTAGAACAACATAAAAGCATACGCTATAAAGTGTTATTCAAACTCCTAGGAAGTACGTTACATTTCTTTCTGGGAAGATAAAGGAAAGTTTCTTGGTGGAGGTGTCCTCTGAGCAGCACCTACAGAGACAGTATTTCAGCAAGTGAAGCAGAGAGAGACTTGAGCAACAGCGTAAGCAAAGTGACAGTGAGTAATCCAGTTTGCCTGGACTGAGGCACATATGGTAGGCAGTACTTTTCTAACTTTATCTCAGATTATAAGGGGCACAAACTAAAAGAAAAATGCAGACTTTACTCAATAGGTGATAAGGAGACAATGAAGGATTTCCAGCAGATAATAGTCTCCCTCTTAATGTTATAGTGAGACTAGACAATTATCTTGCTATAGACAAAAGTATGCTGTTCCTCTGGAACTGTTAGGACTGCAACTTGGCGGGCTTCATGTTACTTACTGATTTATACTTCTGATATATGGAGAATGTCAACCAAGAAGTTCCTGCTGCTCATATATGGGTCAGGGGCATGGAATAAACAAGGCACAATAGTTGAGGAGCTGAACTGGATGGAGGCCGGATGTAGAGTCTTAAGTAGAAAAGTAGGGTCGAAACCAAGAATCACACCATCTAAGAGGGTACTAGTGAGAGAAAAGCTGTGGGGTTTGGGACAGCAGGATTCCATGTCCTGCAAGAATCAAGGGTTTCCTTGAAGGTAAACTCTTTGAAGGCAGGGACTGTTTCATATTTGTCTTTGTATCCCTAGCACCTAGAACAGTGTCTGGCACTTAATAGGATAAAGATCCAGCAAAGGAGACTGAAAAGGAACAGACAGACAGTAAGAGAAAAACCAAAAGGGAGTACCCAGAGAGAAGGGAGTATGAATGAGAGGAGAAAGGGGTCATGAATGCCAGATGCTGCAGAGTGAACTTCTCTAAGTGAGGAACCATGGATATGAACTATGGAATCTGATCTGAAAAACTTCCTTAAGGATCACAGAAATGTCTTCTTACCATCGTTCAGCTGAGACGACAAAGTGTTTCAAAGAGGAGTTTTGCAAAGCCATGCTAACTTCTATCAAAAAATGGAATACAAGTCTTTTCAGCATAATTTAACTGTGGAAGAAAAATCTCATACCCTGAATCATAGCCAACATCTATCAGAAGCAACTTATTTAATATACAAACATTCCTTCTTGGAGAGAGGTCCAAATGGGCAGAGTTTGCTCTGCTACTCTGAATTCCCTCTCACTCAAGCAAGCAATTTCCATCTACGTTTTATAGTAATCCTAGCTCAAAAAGACAAAATTTTACTGTGGAGTAATCAAAGGTATACAGTTTATGTTTAGAGTTTATCCAAATGGAATAATAGTGATGTTAATACTGGCATACCTTTTGAGAATATATTTTCCTAAAACCAATCACTCCCTCTTTTCTATTCCTCTTTCGTCTTGCTCAAAGGTGAATTAATTAAGAATACTTTTCTTTTTCCCACTTTAGATCACCATAAGTTTCAGGGAATGAAGGTCTCTCTCTCTCTCTCTCTCTGAAGATTGACTAAATCTTTAATATATATTTTTACTATTTTATGACACATATGATGTTTTAACACTATTTACTTCTGCAACTCTATGAGGATGAGTATAGCATAAGTATTTAATACTCACATTTTGTAGATAGAAAACCAAGACTCAGAGAGATGGAGTGACTTTTTTAGGGCCACATTGCTAATAATGCCAAAATTGGGAAAAGAACCTTTCCTAGGCTTCTAATTCTTGGTCTAACATAATGCTTTCTTACTAATGAATATACTTGCATATATATTACATTACATATATTTACTATACTACTTTATGTTACTATATGCATACATACACACATATACATGCATATACATACATATATATGCATATATGGAGAGAAGTATAAAGGCAATATCTAGGACTTTTCCTTTAGTGTAAAGAAGGTATTTTAAGATTCTTTCTAAAAATCCCAATAGTGAAATGTAAACAAGTTCCTTATTCAACCAGATGCCATTATATAGGATATTGACCATTGGATGAAGGAAAATGGTGGAACAAAAGGAACTCTTAGCAATTAGTTGACTTAAAGATCAGCTGCAATGATTAACTCTGAGAAGAGTTTGTTCTTTACCTTTTCCCTGGTGGCTCCTGGAGAATGAAGCAAAGCTGGGAAGGAAATGTATGTCTCCTTTATTATCCTCTCCCTACCCCCACCTCATTCCACAGTTGAAATGCTGTCTTCTAGCAGAAACCCATGATAGCAGCCTCCAGTGGTCCGAGTTCCACTGTACAGTCATGGTTAAGTTGGATCAGCAAGAGGAGTTGAGAGTCCAGTTCCTGGAGTTGGGGTCTTGCTTAGGAAATGGCAGATCCCAGAGCCATGCCTCTTCCCAATCCCAGGGGCTATGGGTTTTAGTTCAACCAATCAACCAATCAGTCAAAATTTAAGTACCTACTGTGTACTGGCACTGTGCTAAGCATTGGGGATACAAAAGGAGGCAAAAGACAGTCCCCACCTCCAAGAAACTTATAATCTAATGGGGGTCGGGCTATGTCCAATGACAGGATTTTATCCTAGTTCAGAGTTGGTGATGGTGGAGATCATGGGCAAGCATCAGAACTATGTGCCCCACCCAAGAGCAGCCGATGGTAATGAGTATCCCAGCAAACACATGGCACCTTGCGAGGAGCAGAGTGAGGATACCATAAGGACAAATAAGGTGTCCAGCAGCCTTGGAAGTATATGTTGAGGAAACCCAACAGGGTACTACTGTCAGTGGATCTCAGAATTAGAAGAGATGTCAGAGGTCACCTGGGGCAGTGAGGTGGTGCAGTGGATAGAGTGCCAGGACTGGAGTCAGGAAGACTCATCTTTGTGAGTTCAAATCTGGCCCCAGATACTTACTGTGTGACCTTGGACAAATCACTTAACCCTGTCTGCCTCACTTTCCTCATCTGTAAAATGAGCTGGAGAAGGAAATGGCAAACCACTCCAATATCTTTGCCAAGAAAATCCCAAATGAGAGTCATGAAGAGGCAGATACAATTGAAAAACAATTCAACTGAAATCCAAGGTCATCTAGTCTAGTCTTATCCAAAAGACAATTTCCTTTACAACAATGCAACAAGTCATCGCCAATCCTCCTCCTGAACCTCACAACGATGGTGCACTCAGTTCTTCCTTGACCAACCTATTTTCTTTATATCAAGCTACAGTCTGTCTCTACAATTTCCACCCACTGCTTTTTGCCCTGCCATCTGGGGCCAAGTAGATCAAGTCGAATCCATTTTCCATCTAATGGATATTTGAGCCCTGGAAATAGCTATTGTGTTCTTCCTCAGCCTTCTCTAGGCCAAATATTTCTAGTTCTTTGAACTGATCTTGTTATGAATGTTCTCCAGTCCTCTGACCCTGCTGGTCATATCCCAACATGTTCTTCCTACTACGTGATATTAATTCTTTAACTGGCATTTTGCATTACAAAATATTCTCATATTTTTGGAGTTTAATGTTGAAGAGTACTCTGGAAATCATCTTACCCAACCCTTTGATTGAGGAAGAGGAGGCCCTGAAAGATGGAGTCACTAGCCTAAGGTCACACAGAGAGTACATGACAAATTTAGGATTCTAGTTGAAGCTCTCCAGCCACAAATTCAGGGCTCTTTGCACCTCAGCACACTGCCCAGCCCCATACAAGACTGAATCTGATCCTTTACTCCATAATCAAATTAGAATTCCAGTTTGGGATATGAAATAGCAACTGATCCAAAAAATGGTTCTCTTTCTGGGGAAAATGTTGGAAATATCTGGTGAAAAGCTGATTTGAACATTCTTATGTAAAAGCAGGCTTCTTGGGGAGAAACCTGGCCTCTCTGAGGCAGCAAAGTAGAATTGGGGGAGTCCTGGACTTAGCTTGAGGAGCTGGGTAAGAGCCCTGGCTCTGATACTTATTGGCCTCAAGTTACTCCAAGCCTCAATTTCTCTATTATGAAATGGGGGTGATACCTGCCCTGCCTACCTCAAGGACTGTTGAGATGATGACATTAGATAATGCATGTGAAACACTTTTTTTTTAAACTATAAAACGCTATACTACGAATCAGAGCCATGGACTGTTAGGCATTTTTATAATCTGAATATCTTACCCAATTCATTATGAGCTAACTTTCTTCTCCCTGAATGAATAAACCCAAGATCTTTGGCCCAAAGTCAAATCTCCTCATTTAACACTTTACATGAGTATAAATCTGTCATGTCTTTCTTAATTGGTCAAATTTAGACATTTTTGACAACCCCAGACTGTTTAATTGCTTCATCTCATGAAAAGGTTAAACTCTCTCCTGATCTGTCACACCTGTCATTCTCTGGCATTTGCCGGCATTTGGCAGCAGCTTGAATTACGCCTTAGCCATTGTGTATGCCTGTCATAAATCTTATCTCGAATTCTGGCCCCATTCAGCTGGTTGCCTTTTATAGCTCCTACCACATGTAATGTAAGGCTTTATTTATTCTCTGCTGTTCCTGAGTGCCGTCCTCGGATGCAGGCTCATCTGGAGCAATCACTTGGAATGAGGCGCTTTTGGTTGAGTGTGTACATTTTGCTGCGACATTAATCATCATCTGCGTCAGCATCAGCTGGAGCTCCAGTGTTTATACCTCATTTATTATTCCTGATATGCTTTATTTAATAAGTGAAAATGTCTAGCTAATGGGAGGAAGTTGTGTAAATATTTCAGTGAGCATGAATAATACGGGAGGAGAATGAACCAGCAAACACCATTTGCAGTCTAGTTACTGCCCTTAAGGGCATTCATAGAACCAGTGAGTCCTAAAGCCATGGGATCTTAGAATCTTGGGATTTTCAATTCTTCACAATTCACAGAACCCCAGAAGGGAAAAGGGCCATCAGAGGTCATCCAGTCTGACCTTCTACTTCTGTCATCCAGCATTTACTGTATGAAAACCCTCAGGGATGGAGTAGTCCACTCCATGGTTGGATAGCTCTTGTAAACATTCATTGCGTGCCTTGGGGAGGTATAGTGGTAGACTGATAGATAGTGAAGGCTCAGACCCTGCCTTCTAGGAGGTTCAGGTCTGACAGGAGCGGGGAATAAGGTGTGGTCATGAATAACTATGATAGGAAGCCAAGAGGGCAATGAAGGCAAAGGAAAGTTTCAGATAAAATGTTGGAAGAAATTTAAGAAGTCAAAGATCACTTTCAGCTGGAGGAAGGTGAGAGTGAATAGAAGGTCAAAAAAAAGATTTATGGAGGCTGCAATACTTTGTAAGAAATTCTTTCTTAGGTTGAACTAGGGGTGGGGAACCTGTGGCCTCGAGGTCACATGTGGCCCTCAAGGTCCTCAAGTGTGGCCCTTTTACTGAATCTAAACTTCACAGAACAAATCCCCTTAATAAAAGGATTTGTTCTATAAAACTTGGACTCAATCAAAGGTACCCAAGGAACTAGAGGGCACAGGTTCCCAACCCCTGTTGAAAATCTTCCTCTCAGCATCCAGGTTCTACCTTCTGAGTCCAAGCAAAACCAGCCTAATCCCTCTTCCACAAAACAGAATTTCAGATACTTAAAGACAGTGATCATGTAAATCTGCTATTATTCAGGTGCCATAACTCACTTAATAACGGATAAAATTTTAAAACTCACAGCACCCCTTTGCACTCTGTACTGCCTGATAAAAACCAATATGTCTCATCAATATAGGGACAAGGGAAAGAGTATTAGATTTGTAACCAAAAGATGTAAGTTTGATTCTCAGCTCTCTCTGTCTTTATTTCTGTGTGTTTGTCTATCTGTCTCTTTGTCTCTGTCTCTCTGTGTTTCTGTCTCTGTTTCTGTATCTCTCTGTCTCTCACCTGGAACAAGTCACTTAACCTGTCTGGGCTTCACTTTGCTTGTCCAAAAAGTGGGGGATCATAAAAGTTGCTTTATGTACCTTAAAGGGCTATAAAAAGGATTAACTGAGGTAAAGGTATGTAATGTGCTTTGTAATTGTAAGTACAGGGTGTCCCAAAAGCCTTAAGCTTAAAACTGCGTTGTCTTTTGAGATACCCTGTCTATAAATATGAATATAAACTTCTAGTTCTAGAGTCATGAAATTGTAGAGCTTGAAGGAACTTTAAAGATAATTTAGGCCAACCACTTCGTTTGTTTTATTTTTCAGTTAAAGATGCACTAGATTCGAAGTTAGAAGGACTTGGGGCCAAAGAGGTTTAGGTGAATTACCCAAGGTCACACAGAAGCCCCAAATGATCAGAGCTAGGACTAGAATCCAGGTCAATCGATTCCTCGGCCAGGCCCCTCTTCACAAACTCACAATGCCACCCTGTTAGGCCACTTTTACCTAATCGGTGAACTTTTGAATGGTACCTACCATTTTTGCCCCTTTAGATCAGAAGAAATGAAGAGCTAATGGGCAATCGGGATCTTGTCTTACCCTGATCCAGTGTATGGAGCAATTTCTAGTGATAGAATTAACTTACATGGGCTTTATGGTCTAAAAAACCCTTTTGAGTCTGCTACCTCACATGAACCTCACATCTCCACGCAGGAGCAGCCAGGGAGGCAGGAAGGGGAAGTGACTGGAATAGAATTCTGGCAGTGGGGGCAGGGAGATGCACTCCAATTCTGCCTCTGACATTCATTAGCTGTGTGACCTTGGGCCAGCAGCTTCATCCCTTAGTTCCCTTATCTCTAAAATGAGGATAATGGTACGATGTCTGTAGGCTCTATCTCACGGGCTCATTGCAAAGCTAAGATCCGATTGCATGTCTAAAACGTTTGCAAGCTTAAAAAGACCATAAGAAAATCAGTGACTGTATAATTAGATGTGTAATAATTATATTATTGCTAATTGTTATTATGCAAGGCAAGGCTTGTTACTCCCATCTTACTGATGAAAAAATGGAGTACAGAGAATTAAAGTGATTTATCCAGGGTCATGCAACTAGAGTTAGTAATAATCATAGTTAATATTTACACAGCGCTTTACAAAATACTTTATAAACATCTCATCTTATGCTTGCAACAACTTCGGGAAGTAGGTGTTATTACCATTCCCACTTTAGAGAGGAGGAAACTGAGACAGACCAAATTTAAGTGACTTGCCCAGGGTCACACAGAAAGGAAGTATCTAAGGCTGGATTTGAACTAAGGGCAGCTAGGTGACAACATCAATAGAGCAGTGGGCCTGGATTCAGAAGACTCATCTTTCTGAGTTCAAATCCAGCCTCAGACATTTATTAGGTGTTGTGACCCTGGGCAAGTCACTTAACCCTGTTTGCCTCAGTTTCTTCATCTATAAAATGATCTAGAGAAGAAAATGTCCCCAAAGCAGATTAAACTTAAAAATGCGTCGTGCAGCACACTTTGCCTGGTGGTAAGCAGCGGAGCCCAAACTGTATCCCAGTGACCTGAAGCCCAGCAAGCTCTCTGTTGCATCCCAGCTGCCCTTCCCCAAATGTCAGTTCCATATTGGCAAAAGGCCCGTCACATGGAAACATTACTAAAACCTGGCTTCCGGGGATAGTTGGTGACTTGGTGGAAAGGACACAGAAGGCCAAGGTTCTAATCCAGGTACTTCCACTAACTTGCTACATAACCGTTAAGTCACGTCTCTTTTCTGAGCATTTTCCCATCTATAAAATGGAGATACTCTCAGCTGTTCCTACCTCACAGACTTGCTGTGAGATTCAGTGAGAAAACAGATATTAAAGCCCTTGAAAGATCATAAAATGCCTTGGAAACATTTGATAACATTTATTATTGTTGCTCTTTTAATAGGAAAGAGTCAGCCTACTGGAGAAGATAACCAAGGAGCACGAACAATACAAGGCAAATGTGGACCAATTTCAGCTGTGGCTAAATGGGGTGATGGAAAAAGTGAACACCTCTCTGGGAAGAAGAGGCAAGATGTCTGCCAAGCACCAGCTCAAAACTTTACAGGTAATTTCATATGTTGCTTATCTTTGGACTGAAGGTTTTGCTAAGGGATATTCATGTTGTTCCTGCCCAGACTGCCCTGACTCCAGGAAGAGTAAGGAATACTCTGTGGTAGGAAGAAGAGAAGTACCATCCTCTATTCCGGCAAGCCTTGTTAACAAGCATTTATTAATCACTCTGTGCTGGACACTGTTCTAAATGTTGAGAATACAAAGGGTGTTTCATCAGATGTGCAAAATAAATATATGGTTGTTTATGGAGGGAGACTACTGGTAATGGGGGGGGCGGGTCAGGAAAGACATCATTTAGAAGGCAGGGCTTGGGCTGAGTCTTGAAGGAAATAACAGGCTTTATGAGGAAGGAGTACATTCCAGAAATATAAGGTATTGTGTTGGGTATTGAGGGGTATCACCTTAAGGTTCATTAGCCTCCTTCTATATATAAAGAAGTGCTGGAACACTTTTGAAAAGGGACAGGGTCAAAGGAGAAGATTGAGTAAAGGGGGACAGGATAGGATGGAGGGAAATATAGTTAGTCTTTCACAACATGACTATTATGGAAGTGTTTTACATAATGATACATGTATAACCTATATTGAATTGCTGGCCTTCTCAAGGGAGGTGGGGAGAGAGAAAGGGAGAGAATTTGAAACTCAAAGTTCTAAAAACAAATGTTAAAAACCATTTTTGCATGCAACTGGGAAATAAGATATACAGGCAATGGGGTATAGAAATCTATCTTGCCCTATAAGAAAGTAAGGGGAAAGGGGATGTGGGGAGGGGGGAGTGGGGCGACAGAAGGGAGGGCAGACTGGGAAAAGGGGCAATTGGAATACGTGCCATCTTCGGGTGGGGGGAGGGGAGAGATAGGGAGAAAATTTGTAACTCAAAATCTTGTGGAAGTGAATGTTGAAAACTAAAAGTAAATAAATTAATCTATAAAAAAAAGTTCTGGGCAAATAAACAAGCAAATCAAAAAACAAAACAAAACCAGTCACTCTTCTCAAGGAGATCAAAGTGTAAAGGGTCCTTCTAAGACGGAATATGGCCTAGAGGCATATCAGGGACTCATGGGAAGTAAAGCATCGGTTGCATAACTGCAACTATTCAAGTCACTTGCCATTGCTTGGAATTTGGGCCTCCTCCTTCAAGATAAGTGAAGTGGGTCAGTGCAAAGAGTTCTGGACCTGGAGTCCAGAGACCTGGACATGAATCCTGGGTCTCATGCCTATTAGCAGTGTGGTCTGAGGTCACAGAATCTCAGAGGTGGTCTAATTGTAGAATTCCTTCTACAACTCACTCACAAGTGGTCATCCAGCTTGATTTTTTTCCTTTTTTCTAATTAAAAGGGCCATCCCTTGACTCACTTCTTAAAGAGGCCTATTCACTGAATGGGAGTTACCTCACTGTGAGTGAGTCCATGAAAAGGCTTTAGGCTAAAAGGTCCCTTCCCACCGATTGCATCCTGGGTCATCTCCAGTCATCCTGATGAACATCTGGTCACTGGACCCAGATGACCCTGGAGGAGAAAGTGAGGCTGGTGACCTTGCACAGCCTTCTCTCACTCAAATCAAAGTCAACTGTAAGTCATGTCATCATTTCCCTGATGCCATGGTCCTCTTTGAAGACAAAGGGCAAACACAGCAACAACCAGCCTTTACTTGAAAACTTTCAGTGAGGGGAGGAAACCTACTAACCACCTCCTGAGGCAACCCATTCCATTTTTGGAAAACTGTACACAATTTTTGCTTTACGTCATGATTTTTTATTCATTGGTTCAATCATTCATTCAAGCCTAAATCTGTCTTCCCGTGACTTCTTTCAGTGGGTTCTAGCTCTGCCCTCCAAGGGCAATAGAACAGTAGAACAATTCCAACTTATGCTCAGCATGAGAGCCTTACAAACATCTGAGGACAGCTATTGTGTGTTCTGACCCCAGATTTTCTTTTCTGAAGGCAAAACATTTCTAATTCCTTTTCTTGGTCCTTTGACGATATGGTCTACAGTCATCTCATCACCCTGCTTCACCCTTCTGTGGATGCTTCTCAGCTTATCAGTGTCCCTCCTAAGATGTGGAATGCAGAGTAGACACATACCACAGACGCGGTCTGAGTGAGATTCAAATCCAGCGAGACTGTTCGCTTTGCCCCTTTGGGACATGTCTTTTTAATGCAGCCTAGGACAGCATTACCTCCTTTGAGTTTCAGTTTACACTGCTGACTTGATTTGAGCTCACAGTTCACTAAAACACACAGAATTTGTTCATAGGAACTACTGGTCTGGGAATGTTTCCCCTACTCTTCATTCGTGAAGTTGATTCTTTGAATCTAAATGCATTAAATTTCAACAAGCATTCATTAGGGGCCTACCATGTGCCTGGCATTAGGGATACAAAGACAAAAATGAAACAGGCTTGCCCTCATGCAGCTTGCATTCTACCAGGGGGTGTAGCGTGTCCATATACAAATATGTACAAAATAAATATTGGCAAATTATGGAGGGAGAATGCGAGCAATTGGGGATGATAAGGAAAGGCATCATTTAGAGGGTGGAGCTTGAGCTGAATCTTGAAGGAAATTACAGATTTTGTGAGGTAAAGGCGAGGAAGGAATACATTCCAGTAATGTAATTATTGTAATATATTGGGCACTGAGGGCTATATAAAGAGCTGAAGATTACAGTCTGATTGGGGAGGTAAGACTCATACACTTAGCTAATTAACTTATAAGATGTGGCAATTCTTCACCCTGACCCTGATCTGTAAAGCCTCATGGAGAAGGTAGGCGGTAACCTGGGTGATGAAGGACAAGCTTATAGATTTGGACGATACACTTCAGAGTAAATACATGTTCCACATAAAGAAGTGAAAAACTGGTGAAATTACTTGAGTTTAAACCAGTATAGATATTCATAGGCTGGGCCAAAAGGCAGATTTGTTCTGCTTATTTGTTGACACAGGTTATTCAATGCCTGTTTTTCCGCAATTAGGAACATTTGAAAACTTGACTGTTTTGGCTTTTAAAGCCCTTTACAACCTAGCTCATCTGAACCCACCCCACCCCCACATATACTGCAACCCAGTGACAATGGCCTCTCCACTGCTCCTCCAACAAGACACTCCGGCTTCCAACTCCGAGCATTTTTGCTGGCTCTCCCCCATACCTGGAATTCTCTCCCTCTCCCCCTATGCCTCTCGGCTCCTGGCTGCCTTCAAGTCTCAGCTAAAGTCCCACTTTATACAAACCATTTCAGGTTCCCCTTTAACACTAGCATTTTTTCTTTGGAATTGTCTCAACCTCTGCCTGCCTCG
The DNA here is from genome assembly GCF_011100635.1 of Trichosurus vulpecula. Classification (NCBI taxonomy): domain Eukaryota; kingdom Metazoa; phylum Chordata; class Mammalia; order Diprotodontia; family Phalangeridae; genus Trichosurus; species Trichosurus vulpecula. Next base: position 4,987,186 of record NC_050575.1, on the reverse strand, counting down.
GTTTCCTCAGCTGTAAAAATGACCATAATAGTAATAGCACCTACCTCCTAGAGCTGTTGTGAGGAGCAGTTGAGACATTTGTAAAAGCCCTTGGCACAGTGCCTAGCACACATTAGGTGCCGTATAAATGCTCGTTCCCTTCCCACTTCCCTCCTCCCACAGATCTCATTTGCACATGTTGTTTTCTCCATTAGACTGTGAATTCCTTGGGAGCAGGAGCTGTCTTATCTTTCTTTGTATCACCAGTGCCTAGCAAGGGGTCTAGTAGGTGCTTCACAAATAGTCACTGATTTGACTTCACCACTCATGGGCGGTAGGTTGCTGTAGTGCGTGCTAGAGGTCAGGGTCTGTGCCAGTGGTGACTTGTACTGATTCTGTCACTCACAAGTTCTGTGATCTCAGGTCCCTCATCTGTCAAATGGAATAGTTAAGCAGAGTTCCTGGCACACAGTAGGTGCTTCATAAATGCTTGTTGATTGACTAGGCTAGATGATCTCTAAGGGCCCTGCCAACTCTGATAGCCTTTTCTTCATCCCCATCCCTGGCCTTTCTTTAGCACTTGACACTGTTGTTCACCACCCTACTCTGGGATACTCTCTCATCTCTTGACTTCGTGACAATGCTTTCTCCTGGTCCTCCTTCTACCTGTAAGTTTTTTATACAGTATATGAAAGTTGTGTCCTGCATCAGCATTTAAGTTCCTTGAGAGTAGGAATTGTTTTATTTTTTGTATTTGCATCCCTAGTGCCTAGCACAATGTTTAGCACAAGTAGGTGCTTAACCAAAGCTTGTGATTGATTGGTTAGATTGAGTATTATCTTTATGGCATAGTAGATAGAAGGCCAGATTTAAAGTCAGGAAGACCTGGGTTCAAGTCCTTCCATTGATATATACAGATGGTATGGCCATAGATAAGTCACTTAATCTCTCAGTGCCCAAGGTAACTATCTAATACTGTAAGTTAAAGATAGATTGCCAAGGAGTAACTTGTCTGGCCCCCTTCTTCCCAGACTCCTTTGCTGGATCATCATCCATATCCCACCTCCTCAGCCTCCAAGGCTCTGTCCTGGTCCCTCTTCTCTTCCCTCTCTGTGTCCTCTCTCAGTGATATCATCATGTTGCATGGGCTCATGAAGCTGGTTCCCTAGAATCTTTCCTAAGCACAAACCAGAATCACCTAATCCACCTGGATTTCCCCACGACGTCTCAGATGTAACTTGTATAGAAATAGAATTCCTCTTGCCCCTTACATCTATCCCTCCTCCAGAATTTCCTGATTCTAATGCAGCTGCCACCGTCCTTCCACAATCACCCAGATTCACAATCTTTGAACTAGCCTTAATTCTTCTCTTTCTTTCATTGTCCATGTAAAATCAGGCCTTAAGTCATTCTGATTCTGTCTTCCCAGTGCCTCTCACCTTGGCCACCTTTCTCTCCATGCACACAGCCACGCCCCTGGTTCAGGCCCTCATCACCTCTCACCTGGACTACGGCGAGAGATTCCTCATTGGACTCCTGGCTTCTAGGCACTCTCCTCTCCAATACATTTTCCACATAACTGCCAAATGATCTTCCTAAGGCGTGTCTGACCATGTCATCCTCCCGAGGAAGAGCCTTCAGTATCCCTCTGTTGATTGCCTCTAGGCTAAAACACAAAGTCCTCAGCTTGGCCTTAGAGGCCTTAATAATCTGGCTTCTGTCTTCATTCCTGGGATTGTCCCACATCACTCCGCTTCCTGCACTTTACATTCCAGCCAAATTGGCCTCTTTGATCTTCTGATACGTCACCTCCTACTCCTCTGTCTTAGCAGAACCACTTTCTTGTGCTTGGAATGTGCTCCCTGGAATCCTCAGCCTCCTCCCTGGCTCAGCTCCTGTGCCCCTGCTTACAGAAAGGTTTTCCTGGTATTTCTGGTTCTTGGTGTGCTCTCCTTCCTCAAATTATCATGCATATGCTTATAATAACAATAATAGCATTTATATAGCACCTACTGTGTGCCATGCACTGTGCCAAGGGCTTTGCGATGATCTAATTTGATCTTCATAACAACCCTGGCAGGTAAATGTTATTATTATCCCTGTTTTACAGTTGAGGAAACTGAGGCAGAGAGAAGTTAAGTGACTTGTTCAGGGTCACACAGCTAGCAAGTATCTTTGACTGGATTTGAACTGAGGTCTTCCTGACTCCCAGCCCAGCATTCCATCCAATGAACCTGTTGGTTACCTCCTATCTATCAGGGTATTATATTTTCCCAGTACAATGCAGGCTCACTGAGGGCAGGAACTATTTCTCTTTGTTGTTTCTTATTCCCAGTACCTTGCACACAGTAAGTGCTATTAATTTCTTCTTAGACTGCCTTGAATAGGATTTGGGGTTTGTCATTCCTTATTCCATACCCTTCCAGCTCTAACATGTTATGAGTATGTTTGATAAGGAGAATGAAAATGCCTTGGAATTAGATGGAAAAGGAAAGAGAACCTCTGGAAATATGGTTAATACTTTTCCTCCTATTTCTAATCAACTCTCTACAATGTCTTTTACCCTTTAGAATTTCGCTAAAGATTTTCAGAGCGGTGAGAAGTCGTTAAAGAAGCTCAAGGATCAGTCTGCTGGGGTTATCCAGAACACCTCTCCTAAGGGAGGGGAAAAGATTACCAATGAGCTTGAAGAACTAAGAAAAACCCTGGAAAAGCTGAAACTTTTTTGCAAGGAGGAAGAGGAGAGGAGCCTGAAGACACTGAAGTCAGAGGGGGCCTATGAGACGCAGGCCAAACAGCTGGAAGCGGAGGTCAGGGGATTCCGGAAGGAGTTACAGAGACTAGCGGAGGACCTGGAACCTGGGGAGAAAGCAAGAGATGAAGCAGAGTTGATAGCGCACTGGAGAATTTACTCTGTAAGTTGCATTTAGTTTAATGTTGAATATGATCTGTCCAGACGAGTTAGATCAGCTGTGGGGATTCCCTAGTTTGTTACGGAAATGCCTCAGGTTAGTAAATTAGACTAAATATGGTTTGGAAGCAATGCTGGTTATGGAGTCTGAAGCCCTGTGTCTGAATTCCAGTGCTACTGCTTACTCACCTGTGCTACCTCAGGCAAGTCAGTTCATTCTCTTTGGCCTCAGTTTCCTTGTCTGTAAAAAGAGGAGGTTAGACTAGACAATCCCTTCTATCCAGCGATGTTAAAGCCCAATAAAAATAGTACAAAAGGAGCTGCTGTTCAGTGTTATCCACATCACTTTTCAAGTTATTCAATACTTATTAGTCCATTATTAAGTTATTCGTTGCGTATTACTTAATAAACATTTCACTGAGCACTACTGAACCTAGATGAGATTCAAAAGAAGTACCAGACAGATCCTTTGCCCCTGAGGATCTATGGCAAAGTTACTTCACCTTTTTAATGTCATGGATTCCTTTGGTGGTCTGGTGAAGCCAGGGGTGTGCTGTAAATGTTTAATAACTAACTTTCTGAGGAGAAAATGTACATACACAGGAGATACATTTAAAGTTTAATCTGCTTTGTTAACATTTTCTCCATCACTCTCTTAAGCCTTGCAAACAAAACAGTAAATCAAATCATGATCTGTAGCATTTATCAATTTCCGAGGTGTAAATGCTCTCACTGAAAAATTTAACAATTGGCTTTCCTGAATTGGGTTGGCCTGGCTCTAGTGGATCCTTGGAAGAAGCCCTTCTCAGAATAATATTTGTTGTCTGTGTTTATAATTTAAAGAAATGCTAAGTTCTAATTAGAAGTCAGTGAAAATAATATATATATATATATGTGTGTGTGTGTGTGTGTATATATATATATATATATATATATATATATATATATATATATGTATTTTTTTTTTTCCCCATCCAAGTTCACAAATTTCCTAAAATCTATCTGTGGACCCCTTGGGAATTTGTGGCTCCAAAATCCAGAACCGCTGGTTCATAGCTATGTGATGGACTAAAACAAAACATAATGTAGCACCATGCAGGGCTGGAGTCTAGTCCTGCTCTACCATTCCCTGTACCACTATATGACCTTGGCAAGTCACCTCACATCACTCGGCCTCAATATCTTCATCTGTAAAATGAGGTTGTTGGGCTAGGTGGTCTCTAAAGGCCCTTTCCAGGCCTAACTTCACCACTATGCTCTTTTTCATGGGAGGCCAGTGAATTTCTAAAAATGGGCTTTTCAATAACCTCTTTGCAAAAGAGTTGGCAAACCAAGTGATTGTTTCCATTTTATATGGGGGAAACGAAGGCTTCCTGACTTCCCAAGCGCCCATAATAAGATAATGATAGAAGAGACAATCCTGGTGGGGTAGTCAAACATTTACCACTCCTCATAGTCTCACTCTTGGTAGTGGAACATGGAGCACACTTCCTGTTACTGCAGCTGGGGAGGGATGGCTGGTGAAGGTTGTCTATGGTTCTAATCCTAATGTCCCGGTCAAAGGATTAGCAAACAAGATGTAAGAGCTACAAAGGGACTATGTAAACTGAGGAACAATTTTCAGACTATCTTCATGTGAGACAAAAAGCACAATCATTTACTCTTTTCCACTCCAGTAAGTATTTTGAATAAGAAGATTTTGGACAAAGTGACACCAGACTCATAATGCTATGGAATTTAAAACTAGAAAATACCTTAGCAATCATCTAGTCTAACCCTCTAATTTTACAGAAGGGGAAACTGAGGCCCAGAGAGGTTAAGTGACTTGCCCAGGGTCATACAGCAACAGCATAGATTGACTCCAAATCTAATGCTTTACTCCCTAACTTCAGAGGTAGGGCACCTCTATTCCAGTCCTAGCTCTTCCACTAGGTATCTGAATGGCCTCAAGGAAGGTCTTGCCCTTTTCTGAGCCTCAGTTTCCTCCTCCTCTGTCAAATAGAAGTAATAACCCTTTCCCTGCCTGAGTCACAGGACAGTTGTAAAAGCCATGTGAGATAACACAAGTCAGTGTTTTTAAATAAATGTTACTAATGGCAATGGTGAGGAAAGCACTTTATTAACCGTGAAGTTTGTGCCCCCACCACAGTTTCCACCCCCTTTACACATATTGACTATAAAATGTGAGCTATGTAATTCTTATTATTCAGAAGTGGCTCTAAAGTAAAGCAAAGACTCTTTCAATTACATGCGTCCCAGATATATTTGGCGGGTGTAAATATGGGGTTCGAGAAAGAGGCATTGGGCAAGTTACTTAATCTCTCCGGACTTCAGGGAGTCCCACCTGTAATATATGAGGGGATTGGACAATGTGGTCTCTGAGTTTACATCCAGCCCTAGAGCTGTCATCCAATGGTCTCATGAAAACAAGGTACTGAGGAGTGGGAGGGCTGTGACCTACTACTGCCAATACCAGCAGAAGCAAGGATGCTGGAAGTCGAAGTAAAGAATGCTCTTCTCACCACAGTCAGGAAATAACTCTGTGGAAAATTAACAGTCCTTGAGACCCTGCCCTGGAGCTCTCACCTCACAGGTTTGTTGTGAAGTCCATTGTGAGATAGTGTATGGAAAGCAGTTTACAAATGCATAAGCATTGCCCTGACTGGCAACAATTTGTTGAGAATAATTGATTTTAATGTGATCGAAGTTGTGTTTGTGTGTCAACAACCTGGCTGGCAGCTTCTGTGGGGGTATAAGATTCACCCACAGCCAACACCCAGAAAGCTGCCAACAGCACAGGTTCTTTCAATCTGCTTAATTAAGGAAAGCAAGGTGAAGGGGTTGACAAGCTTACTTTTAATTCAAATATCATTCAGTTAGTTCAGGGGAAAAAAACCAGCACCCTGAACTTCAAAACAAAATGCAAATTACAGACATCAATAGACTTTGTCTGATTCAAGTCCCAACAGATAGTTACCACAGTTCAACAAAGTTTCAACATCCGGGTTTACAAACTGGAGGGCTCCTTAGCTACAGCTGCCCGGAGTCTCCTCATCAACACCATCTCCAGAGCCCCGCACCAATAGCTCTGTCCTCCCTTCTTATAGGGCTTTAGACATCATCAGACATCATCTGAATCACCAGAGCTCAGGCTCTGGTGATTGGTTCTTGAGTTGGCCCCTCCCCTTAGGACCCTGGGATGTTCACATCCACATGGATTACATTAACACCTAATGGGGTTTGGGCCTGGGGCTTAGCACCTAGTAAAGCTCACTGAGATAAATTGAGTCACTCAAAGAAAACAAAGACAATTCTGGTTACAGTTTGGAATTTGACTTGTTTGTTGTTTTTGTGATTAAGGCCACCAGATCAGCTCTGGCAGCAGAAGAGCCCAAGGCTGAAAGACTGAAGTCTCAACTTAAGGAACTTGTCCGATTTAACCACGATTTGCAGCCCCTTTCAGACAGTGTTGTGACTACCATGCAAGAGTTCCAAAGGTATTTAGAATTGGTGATATTTTTGAGAATGAATAGATTTGGCCCCATCACTCTTGTGCTCAAAACCTTCAATGGTTCCCTATGATCTACCAGTAAAATTAAAATTCCTTTGTTCAGCATTGAAGGTCCTCCATAATCTTGGACAAGACACTCATTTTACATTTTCTCCCTTTATTTCACACTACTCCCCTCTATATTTCACTCTATACTCGAGTCAAACTCACCATTTACCATCCCCCCATACATCTTCTACATTTTTCCTATCTCAACATCTTTTACTCACTCAGTTCCTTTTGCTTGGAATGCCCTGGCAGACTCTGTTGTATTCCTACCGATTGTATCATCAAATGATATCTCTAGGTATCCCTTATACTTCTCAAAGCACTTATTGTGTGATATATTATTTGCCCATGTATCCAATGTTTCTACCAGACTGTAAGCTCCAAGAGATCAGGGACTACCTAAGTTATGTTTCTCTCTTAGTAACTAGCACAATCTTCTGCACAAGGTAGGCACCTGATAAAGCCCTATTGAATAACATGAAATTGGGGAGGTGAATTGTCAGCTAAAACCAAATTTCTGGACAGACTTATTTTCCTTGAAATTTGATAACTTTTTCTTTTTCACCCCCAAAAGCTGTGTGGTTAACTTTTAATACAGGCAGTATTAACACCTGCAATTCATCCATTCACTCATTAGACACAGCCTAAAGACTTGGATTTTGCTTCTCAAGCCATGATCTCCTCATCTGTCATTTCCCCTAAGCCTCAGGATGTAATTTAGTCAGTATTTCCTCTGAGTGTTGCTATAATGGTAAATAAAAGAATTATAAGCTTTAAACTTGAGTAAACGTTTCTAACTGAATGACAGCACCTGAGTGGAAGTACAACATCTGGTATTTCTGTAGTGCTTTAACTTACAAGACCTGTGAAATAGGTAGAGCAAAAATTATTGCACCCATTTTACAAATATAGAAACCAAGGCTCAAAGAGTTAAGTGGTTTGTACAAGGTCACACAGCTAGCATCTGGGTTGGGACTAGAACCCATGTTTCTATAGCCTGTGATCTTTACAATGAACCATGCTTCCCCAAGCGATCTTCCTTTTCTGGGATTGCAGCAAAAAGTTGGGGCTGCCCAAAGATTGAAAACTGCAACTTTTGAATTCAAAGATTTAGACTCCTTTGATGTTGTGGTTATATGAAAATAAAATGAGATACTGAGCTTCCTGCTTCAGCCCATCCCTCTCAAGTATCTTGTAGCCATATCCTTTGAAGGGTATGTAAGTGGAATGAAGAGTAACACTAACCATGGAAACAAGGCAACTGGAATGGATTGCCAGAGTGGGTAGTGAGTTCTTCATCACCAAAGGTGCTTAATGGATAACTGTTTACCAGGGAGGGTGTAGAAGGGACAGGGTTAAATTAGATAACCTCTGAGGTCCCATCCAACTTTTGACTCTATGATTCTGAAATAGTGGAGCCACTAGATATTTCTAATATTCTGTAGCTTTCTTGTCCTCAAGGCTTACATTTCATTAGAATTGAGAGATCACAGAATCATATTGTGTCAGAGCTGGAAAGGACCTCAGGGGTCAGCTAGTCCAGTTATCTAAATGGACCTCAGTAAGTGATCATCTAGAATCTATTTGAATAATTCCAGTGATGGGAAGTTTCATCAATCAAGACAGCCCAGCATCCTGTCAATGCATTTCTGTACCAAATTGTGTGTATATCTATGTGTGTGGTGTATATAAGGGGGTGTTTGTGGGTGTGTTTGTGTGTAGTGTAGTGTATAGATTCAACCGGTCTTTATCTGATCCAGATAAGAGTGAGGTTCATGTGATGTCCACTTCTCCAACCCTTTTCTTCATGACTGAATATTCTTTGCACATATCAAAATTATAAGAAATAATACACTCCACCACCTTCTTCTTCCTTTATGTACTAGTAATTCCTTTTTTCCTCCTTTTACTTTCCTCACTTAAGACCATCCAAACAGAAGAGAAAAAAACAAAAACCTTCTGTTTTTAACTTTCTTTGTCACCTTAGAAGATATTGTGGCTCCACAGGTATGCTTGTTTCTTCTCCCCCATGAGCATATAAGTATTTCATCATTATATAGTCCCTTATAATTGTGCAAATGCATTTAACTTTCTAGACTTCTCTTGATTCCTGTGTTTGCATTTCAAAGTTTCTGCTCAGTTCAGATCTCTTCAAGAGGAATGCTTGAAGGTCTCTTATTCCATTAAAGGCTAATTTTCTTATCCCATGTAGGATTATATTCATTTTTTACAGGATTCATTATTCTTAATTGTAAGCCTTTATCTTTTTGACTTTTGGCATATCCATATTCCAAGATTTCCTTTCCTTTGTACTGTTTATTGCCAAGTCTTTGACTGTGGTTCCTTGGTATTTGGACTCTTTCTTTCTGGCTTCTTGCAATATTTTTTCTTTGACTTTAAAGCTCCTAATTTTGATTATAATTTTCCTTAGAGTTTTCATTTTGATATTGCTTTCAGGAAGTAACTAATGGATTCTTTTTCTTTTTACTTTTCCCTCTGGTTCTAAAAGATCTGGTAGTTTTCAGTTCCGGTTTCTTGAATTGTCACCTAGGCTTGGTTTTTTTTTTCTTTTTTGAGGAAATCCAGAGAACCTTAAATTATCTTTCAAGTTGGTTTTTTTTAAATGATAGATACCTTATGTTTCCCATTGTTCAGTGCTGTGATTTTGTTTTAATATTTCTTGTTACATCATGGAATCTCTGATTTCTGTCTTATTCATTCTCTTTTTTATAAAGTTTGTTACTTGGGTAACATTTTCTACCTTCTGATATAAACACTTTCTTCTCTTTCCCATTTTTTCCTCCAGAGCTCTTATTTCATGTATGATTTTGTGTTTCATCTCTTCATTTCTCCCAACCCATTTTTATTGTCGTTGTGGCCAAGTGATTTTTTTCTCTGAGCCTCTGCTTATAGTTCTTAGGGAGTTACTCTCTTTTCTGGATTGATCTTTTGGAAGTATGTGGATCCATAACTTTTCTTCATTATGTTCAGTGTCTTTTTCTGTTTTCTCTTATCTCTAATCCCAGGTCATGATTTAAGACTTTGTGCTAGGGCTGGGTTTTGCCTCCTCCTGCACTCTTGGATGGAGTGGTTGGGTCTTGTTTGGTTCTGCCTCGGCTTCCCAGGTTCTTGCTGATGGCTTCTACTTCCTCTGGTGTGTCCATATTCACAGCACTGACGGCACTGGCCTCTATCCATCATTGAGCGCTGTGGTTTAAGGGCCCTCTGGAACATCTCAGAGACTATGAATTTCTATTACCTCTAGGTTATCTCAACCTGAATTCTCCGGTTTCTTGGTTAGAGCATTGCAGTTTTTCAACTATCTTGTAGCTTCTTCAGCTGAGTACTCCTGTCTTCTTGGGTACAGAGCACAGTAGATTTCAGTATGCTCACAGTGGTCCATACTAGAAATATATTTTTTTAATTTATTTATTTTTAGTTTACAACATTCAGTTCCACAAGCTCTTGAGTTCCCAATTTGCTCCCCTTCCCTCCCCTTCACCCCTTCCCAAGGTGGCATGCAGTCTGATATAGGCTCTACATATACATTCACATTGAACATATTTTCACATTAGTCATGTTGCAAAGAAGAATTAGAACCAATGGAATGAACCACGAGAAAGAAGAAGCAAAACAAAACAAAAAAGAGAGCAAATAGTCTGCTTCAATCTGCTTTCAGACTCTGTAATCCTTTCTCTGGATGTAGATAGCATTTTCCATCATGACATGCTAGAAATCATCTAGCGTGTTTTACCAGAGTTTCTGCTGGCTTTTCTGCTGTGCTAGATGAATGAGCTCACTGCAGTTTATCTTTGGAATTCGTGGTCTTATTTGGTCTAGTGCTCTCTATAGATCTTTGGTGGAATATGTGTGGAAACTGAGTTTCCTTGCAGTCATTTACGCAGTCATCTTAACAGGAAGTCCTTTCTTCCTTCTCTTCCTTCTTTCCTCCCCTTTTACTTCCTTCTTGGTTTAACTTCCCTCTCCAATTCCTTAATGTATTGGGTCTAAGTAACCCTTGTCCCGCACTGATAGGAAGACTGAGAATGAGAATGATATACAGCTTTCCTCACTTCTCCCCTTCTCTCCCAATGGTAGTGTCTGAGACCCTTGTAGGGTTTGAGGGAAACAGAAGTATGTGATCCCTGGCACTAGCCTGCAGATGAAACATACCTTTTAGGGTGATTCAAATCTATAAGAAGAATAGGCACAAAGTTCTTAAATTGAAAAAGTAGTTTGGGAAATAGAGCACCAGCAAGGAAGACAGATGCTTGCCATAGTAGAGTCAAAATGTGTTTCATGGGAGTGACGCCTTTGGAATTCTTGAAAAGATGAGAATAAGAGCTTTCCATAGCAGTACCTGCTGTGCTTATTGGCCTGGAGTTCCAGGAGACTTTATCAGTGACAGCAGAGAATAGGGCAGAATCATACACTGTTGGAAAATGCTATCTCTGGGGACTGGGGAGCCTAGGATTAAGGCACCAGACAGCCTAGGATAATGGAAGGAACATTTGAGTAGGAGTCAAACAAATTGGTTGAAGCCTTAGCTTTGCAACTTTCCTGATGTGACCTAAATCATAGTTAACCTCTCTGGGCTAGTCAGCATGTTCTCTTATAAAATATGGCTAATAATAACTGTTCCCAGGATGGGTGCATCAAATGTGATAAGGAATGGCAAATGTTTTGTAAGCTTTGTTATTGTTGCTGTTTTGTTAACAATAGCTAGGATTTATATAGTGCTTTGAAGTTTGCAAGATTGTGTACATATTATTTCATTTGATCCTGTGAGGTAGATGAAGAAAACAAAGCTGAGACAACTGTTAAGGGACTTACCCAGGGTCACATAACAATGACTGTATGAGATGGGATTTGAACTCAAGTCATCCTGAGTCCAGGTCCAGCCTTCTTACCCACTGTACTACCCAACACTGTAAAACACCTTTATATAAAGGAGTAGCAAAATGATGAAGCTGAACTAACTCAACCTGAAGGTCTCTCCCAGTGGTAATGTGTGATTCTTGGCTTTGAGTCCCAGAAGGTTCAGCCAGTAGGAGAATCAATGTTATGAATTGGAAAAACTAAGAGGGCCTCCTCAGAGAAGAATCTGGGGTTGTAGCCAGGTTCTGACAAAGAGCAGGCAGAGGCACTTTTATGTAGTGGAAAAGTCCTGGCTTAAATTCAGCAGACCTAGTTTCCAGTCCTGGCTCTTATCCTAGCTGGTAACCAAGGGCCGGTTGCTTACATCTTCTGACCTTTAATTTCCTCCACCATTAAATAAATGGGCATTAGTACTTTATCTCTCTGACCCTCATTTGTAAAATAAGGATGATAATACTTATATTACCTACCTTGTAGGGTTGTTGTAGGAAAGAAATTTCTAAACCTTAAGGTGCTAGAAGTGTGAGCTACCATTATGTGTCTATCAATCGCCAAATATTTGTTAAGTGCTTGGTAGTACCAGGCTAGAGCTATAAGGGCTGGGAGTAAAAAGAAAGGCAAAAACACAAAAATATCCTCTTTCCTCATAGACCTTATATGCTATCTAGGAGGTGACATTCTAAACAAATAGGTGCATACCACAGAGGTGCATATATACGGAGTAGAAGCAAGGTAAACTTAGAGAGGAAGACTCAAGCCATTGGGGAAACTGGGGAAGGACTACTGTAGAAGGTGGTGCTTGAGATGAGTCTTATAGGAAGCCTACACCACATTGATGAGTGATGAGGACATGATCCTAGAGAGATGAGCTGACCACTTCCATAGTGTTCTCAACAGGCCATCATTAATCAATGCTGAGGCCATTGACTGCTTACCTCAGGTAGAAGTCGATCCCTCCCTAGCAGAAGTCCCAACTGAAGAAGAGGCTTCAAATGCCATTAGGCTTCTTTTGTGTGGCTAGGCATCTGGTGCTGAATCTATTTCAGCTGAGATTTACAAGGTAGGGGCTCCATTGCTCATACAAAAGCTGACTGAAATTTTCCAGGTCTTATGGTAAGAGGAGGTTATCCCCCACGAGTTCAAGGATGCTTCCATTGTCTATCTCTATAAAGGTAAAGGAAGTAGATTGTCCTGTGACAATCACAGGGGAGGTCTTTCTCTTAGTCATTGCTGGCAAGATTCTTGCCAGAGTCCTCCTCAATAGGCTGATCCTTCATCTAGAAGATGGTCATCTACCTGAGAGCCAGTGTGGCTTCAGAAAGGGCCAAGGAATAGTCTATATGGTGTTTGCTGCCTGACAACTTCAGGAGAAATACCAGGAGCAGAACAGAAGTCCATACACAATGTTTATAGATCTGACCAAGGCCTTTGATACTGTTAGTCATGAGGGCTTATGGAAAATTATGTCAAAATTTGGTTGCCTGGAGAAGTTCATCAGCATTATACATCAATTTCATGACAGCCTGCTTGCCCGGGTTCTAGATAATGGATGATGCTTTTGTGCCTTCCAAGCCAATGGAGTGAAACAAGGCTGTGTGCTTGCTGCCATGCTTTTTAGCACGATGTTTTCAGCCACGCTGTCAAATGCTGTCAATGAAGATTAACATGGCATCAAGTTCAGTCAACATACCTTTGGTAAATTCTTCAACTTGAAAAGGCTACAAGCCAAGACCAAAGGCGAGGGGGTGTTGGTGCATGATTTTCTCTTTGTTGATGATTGTGCACTCAATGAACCCTCTGAAACTGAGATGCAACAAAGTATGGCTCAATTCTCTGCTGCTTGTGCTAATTTTGGCCTAACAATTAACACCAAGAAAACACAGATGCTCTATCAGCCACCACCACACCATCCATATGTGGAACCATCTGTTACAGCAAATGGAGAAGTTTTGGATGCTGTGGATAAATTCACTTGCCTTGGTAGTGTGCTTCCAGGGATGTACACACTGATGATGAGGTTGACACAGGCATAGCCAGAGCCAGCTCAGTGTTTGGGAGTCTCCAAAGGAAAGTAGGGGAGAGAAGAGGTATTAGATTGACTACCAAACTGAAGGTCTACAGAGCTGTGGTACTGACCTCATTGTTGTATGCCTGTGAAACCTAGACAGTATACCAGCTCCATGCCAGGAAACTGAATCACCGGATACATGAATCAATGGATTCCCTGATGAGATCACCAAGCAAGAGAGTAGAGAGTAAAAAGAGAAGAAAGCCCAGGAAAGAGCCCTGGGTGACATTTATAGTTGGCAGACATGACCTGGATGAAAGAAGGACCAAGATTTTGGAAAGAGAACCAGGAGAAAGCAGTGTCAAGGAAACCTAGGGAGAAGAGACTGTCAAGCAAAAGAGGCTGATTGACAATTCTGAAGGCTAGAGAGAGGTCAAGAATGACAGGGGTGGAGAAAAGATCAGGTTTGGCATTTGTGACATCCTTGGTGACTTTGAGAGAGCAATTTCATTTGAATGTTGGAGGCAGAAGCTGAATTGCAGAGTCTGGAATAGAGTAAGGAGAGAGGAAGTGAATATATCACTTATAGTCAGATTTCTCAAGGACTTTATCCATGAAAAGGAGAAGAGACATAAAATAATAGCTAGTAGGGATGGATGGATCAAGTGAGGATTATTTTTAACAATGGGGAAGACATAAGAATGTGTGTAGTCAGCAGGGAAGTAGCCAATAGAGAGAAAGCAATTGAAGATTAATGAGAGAGTAGGCATGATCGAAGCAGAAATCTACTGGAGAAAGTGGGATGGAATGGAGTCAGTGCTGCAGGCCAAGAGAGGGGCTAGCTAGCCTTGGTAAGGAGAACAGACACCTCTTCATTTGCTACAGAGGTTATAGCAGGAGAAGACATCTGAGTGATGTGACACGAAGAGGAAGAAACAAGAGGGAGCTCTCAGTGAATGGCCTTAATGTTTTAGAGTGAAGTAAGAGGCAAGACACTCTGCTAAGATGGTAGGGGGAGGGGGTGCCATGGGAGGTCAGAGGGATAAAAATCATTTTGGTGAGTGGAATACTGGCTCAATTAGTGATAGTGTAATATGAATTAATTTGGGTGTCCTTGATTAAGTCTTACTAGGTGCCAAACCCCTCTCTACTAGGTGCTAAGCCTATGCAGGCATGAAGCCCTCAGGGTCCTAAGGGTTGTTGCTAAGACCAGAGTCAATAGTAGGAGCCTGAGTTCTGGTCGCTCAGATGACGTTTGATGACAGCTAAAGAGTGTATAAAAAGAGAGAACAGAGCTATTTGCTGGAGACTCTGGGCAGCTGTAGTTAGGAGCCCTCCAGCTTATAAACCAGGATGTTGGCGCTTTGTTAATCCCTGGTAACTATGCATTGAGATTTGAATCAGACAAGGTCTGTCTGTTGATGCTTGTAATTTGCTCGTATTTGCTCTGAAGTTCAGGGTGCTGGCTTTTCCCCCTGAACTAAGTGAATGATATTTGTATGTTTGATTAAACTGAGATTGTTATCCTCTTAAAGTTGCTTTCCTTAGAAAAGCAGATCAAAGAACCTGTGCTGGCAGCGTTCCTGTTGTTGGGCTTGTGTTGGTCTTTCACCCCCACAGCAGCTGCTAGCCGAATTGTTGCAACAGATGTATACAAGGGTTGCCTTGCTGCAGCGAGGGCTCAGCTGAGATCATGTAACAAAGTTGTAGCAGACCCAGTCAGCACAGCTTCATGAGTTTCTCCAGTTCCATTCAAGAGCACATGAATAGAAATGAAGGCAGTAGATGGTGGGGGCTTGGCAAGGTATGACTGGTGATATGATTAGAGGGCAAGAGACTCTAGTATAGAGGAGAGTGTGAACTTCAACTGTCTCCTCAAGGAATCAAGAGAGGGAAGATACGAAGCTGCGTGAAGTACAGGACAGAGGGCTTGTGAAAGAACTCGGGTGGAAGGATTGGAAGTCATAGTGAGCATGAAGAACAGATTTATGTGTTATAAGGTAGGGGGGAAAATGGAATAATAAGAGATTATGATTAAATGAAGGAATTTCAGAGTTTACAAAACTAGAAGTGGGGGCAAGATTAAGGGTATGACCATCTCTGTGTGTAAGTGAGGAGGAGGTTATGGAAAATGAGTAAATTGAAGAGCTGGGAAATGGAGGTCCCTAGCGTGAGGTGAAGAAGTTATGGGTTATATCCCTGACGGTCCCTCATTAAAATCTGTGTCATCTGACCAGGCCATCAAGGTTATACCCCTACCTCCTTAGCATCCTGTACCTGGTCAAGATCTTTCTCTGTGTCACTCTGCCTTTTGGTAACCAGTATATTGTTCCTGATTTCACAGATGGATAAATTGAGGGCACTAAGCATCATTGATGAGCCCATGTGAGTTAAACAACAAGTTGTGGCTTCCAGATATTCAGAGAACAAGTTTGAGAGCTTCTCCCTACTTCCTTTCCACCTTTGTGAATTCTACTCAGACTCTGCTTTGCTTCACACAAAAGCAGTATGATTCTCCTAAGCCTGTTCCCTCCCATACTGTAAGAAGCTTCATTTCTTTTTCTCCTGTCCTCCTAAGAAATTGGGTCCCTTGCATGTTGTCAGGGAATATTCAGGTTTCTATTCTGGAACCTTTATTTTTAGCATAGGGTCTGACATATTGTAAGTACTTAATAAATGTCTCCTCGTCTCTGTCTTTGTTTCCTTGTGTGTCTCTGTCTATGCCTCTGTCTTACTCCATCCATCCATCCATCCATCCATCCATCCATCCATCCATCCATCCATTCACAATAGATAGAGCTGCAATCTATGTGACCTGTCTGTCTTGGGTTTTTTTAAAATCTAATTTCTGCAGTTTTTATAAAGGCATGAAGTTGTAGTTAAAAGCATTTCAGGTTGAATGTCACCAATATTGTGTCTGAAAAGTCCCTGAAACATGTCTTAGCTTGCCTTCAACATTTCTATTAATAGTGTTCTTGCTTGTTTTTGTTTTGAAAAATGGCAGGCACCTGCATTATTTTCCAGAACTGCCTTATGTTCATTGACCTCCTCAGATTTCAGGTGCTGATATATGTACAACAGGTGGTGCTGAGTTCCATGACTTACACCAGCCATTCAGCTTCTTCTTTGGCTTTACTCCTAGTGGGCAATTAGGAGCTTACCACTGAACAACACAACCATCAGACTTTGGGAGACAAGGCATTTTCAGGGAGTTAAGGTCCACCATCAGACCTGTAAGTAGCTGAATGACAGCATATTCTGAAGGTGCAGAATTGACTTCTAGCTTAGAAGGAAGAGAATTGGCTTCCTGCTTTGTGGGGAGTACAGAAGTCACCCAAAGAGAATGTTGTCTTACTGTCCTTTCAGTGAAAGTTAATTTAGCAGAAGTGAGGTTGGTGAGTTCTAGGCTGTGCTTCATAAGTAAGATCATTACTCCCTCATACTTCCCTTGAGGGGGAAGAGCGGGGCAGCACTGGTCATTCTCAATCGCTCCCTTGGCTTCTTTCCTCTGGCTTCCTTTCAAATCAGCCTTGGAAAAGCAATGAGAGGGGAACTGGCCAAGGCCCCACCTCCCAAGGCCCAGACAGCTCAGCGTAACTTCCCCCAGACAAAAATAGCTGACCATTTCCCCCAGAAATATCTGGGTCTGAGTTTCTGCATCTATCCTGGAAGTTGTTTAAAAAAATGAATCAATGATTATCTTTCTGTAGCTCAAGCCCAAAGCTAGAGAATTTCTCAGGTGCAATATATACACCACAGCTGTAAAATCTCTCTTCCTGTACTCCGCAACCACTGTCTCTCTATGCCACCATTTGTGAACAAGCACATTTAAATGAGTAATGCAGGGGTTTACAGTGTTTATCATACTTAAAAGATAGAAATAAACAGGGAAAGTAAATAAATTCTTAGGAAATGGAGAACTGGAAAACATGCTCTCCCAGAAAGAGGAGAAAGGGACTAAGAAATAACCAGCTCTGCTCTCAGCAGCCCAGGGGGTTCCAGGAACCCAGCTTTGTATTGTTTCTGCAAACTTGATCATGCAGCTCCTTTGCTAGAGTCCCGCTCAGGGTCTCATGCTCGGTGCTCTCCCTACACAGTTCTCTAAGGGAATCATCTCAGTCCCCTTACATAGTTGCTAGTCTTAGAGGCTGCCCTTCCTTGTTTACCCTGGGATTTGGATTCTTGTTCTTTGGCTGCACATTTGCTCCTGAACCCCACCCTTCCCACAGCTTCAGCTGCCCCCACCCAATCTTAGAATAGAAGTTAAATTGTCAGTCTAAGTCTAGTCTTGTCAGACCAGGGCACCCTTTCTTGGGGTTCAGGGGGAGAATGCTGGAAGATTTTCATCCTGATCACCATCGCTATCTCCTTGACAGCCCCAAGGGGTGCTGTGTGAATAATGCCAGCCTGCTAAAACAGTCTTCTTCATTTTCTTTGGATCCTTACAGGGTTAAAGAAAATTCTTCTAAACTGAGAAACCGTTCTGGGACAGACCTGTGGCAGTGCTTTCAGCACCCAGTTCAAGAGTTCCAGCTGTGGAAGGCATTGGCTCAGAGACTCTTGGCTATCACTGACAGCCTTCCAGATCTCCCATCCATACACACCTTTTTGCCACAGATTGAGGTAAATGGGATGATATCTTTAGAGGGAGGCTGTACTCTGTTCCTTTCATTTATGTTAGAAGGAAATACATATGAGGCAGCTCACTGAGAGTGGCAGATAAGCAGCTTTTCACTCCTAATAAATAAAGTGCTCCTTGCTATCATCCAGGACATAGACATAATAGGTAGTTATCTGAGTTTATATGATTTGTAGAACACAGAGACCCATAGAGGCAGCTAGGTGGTACAGTGGATAGACCACAGGGAAGACCTGAGTTCAAATCCCACCTCAGATACTTATAGGTGTGTGGCCCTGGTTAAGGTACTTAACCTTTGTTTGCCTCAGTTGTCTCAATACTAAAATCAGGATAATAACAGCACCTTCCTCCCAGGGTTGTTGTGAGGATTGAATGAGACAACATTTGTAAATCACTTAACACAATGTTTGGCACACAGTGAGTGCATAATAAATGCTTATGTCTTTCCTTCCACTTCACCCAAAATATAGGTTATACGAGACGACCTCTAAAGGCTTTTCTGCAGTTGCCACTCCATAATTCTGTGTGTAACCCACCTCATCACTGTTTGAATTGTGACCCTGACAACCTCTGTTAAAATCCACATATTATCTGGGTAGCATAATTACCTGGAGCAATTATCATCCATGAATGTAACACAGAGGGAAATAACGTGGCCTTGAGACTTTGGGCCAATCGTTTCCCTTCTCTAAGCCTCAGTTTCACCAACTGTTAAAGAAGGAGATTAGACGAAGAGATTTCTAAAGTCCCTTCCAACTTTGCTATCTATGATGTCTCTCCCTTCTGGTAACCAGTTGCCTACTTTGGAAAAGGAGATGCCTGTAGTGCCACTTCACAGGATCTTTTTGAGGCTCAAATAAGATATAATGTAGATAAAGCGCTTTGCAAATTTCAACCTACTTTATAAATATGCATTTTTTATGATGATGAGGATAATCTTTAAAATCTCTTCCAGCTCTAATATTCTGTAATTCTAAGTTCCCTCCAAGCTCTGGCATTCTGTAGGGATATGCTTGTTTTCCATCAAATCTAAAGAGATGCTGTCTTTAAAGTGCTACCTTGAAAAGATGACTAAATCTTCAAAGAAAACAACTTTCATTGATCCAGATTTCAAGTAAAGAGAATAATCATGTTTTATTTATGTTTGCACATGATTTGCTAATTGGATACACCTTCACCCTTGGGGTAAATACATGTTCTAAAGCCAACCTTCAGACCACAACTGAATGCATTAATTCCTTGCTGAAGACAAGCTTGTAGATCTAAGAGGGCCAAAGGATTCATAGAATGAGAACCCAAAGGTCGAGCTAGCCCCATTGGAGGATTACACCTAAGGGGGGGGCAATAAGGGAGAAGGAGTGGAAAGGGGAGGACAAGGGAAAAATGTATTCAGTAAGTGCCTACTGTGGGCCAAGCACCATGCTAAGTGCTTTTCACAAATATTGTCTCATTTGATCTTTTCAGTGACCCTGGGAGGTAAGTGCTGTTATCCCTGTTTACAGCTGAGGAAGCAGACAGAGGTTAAGTGACTTGCCCAAGGTCACGCAAGCTAGTAAATGTCTAAGGCTACATTTGAACTCAGTTCTTCCTGACTCCAGTCCCAGCACCCCACCCATTTTTCCACTTAGCTACCTAATAGAGAGACAAACTTTTATATGTCATTGCTTTCCCCTAAGCTACAATGTGAGTTCCAGTTTCAACAGTTAGGTCGTATGTTGTCAGTACAGCCACATTAGAATGTGTTTATTAAGTGCTAACTCTTCAATTCCACGGTTTTATTTAGCACCTCCTGAACAAGAGTATATACACTTTGCTCAGTGCTGGAGGAGATGCTAACTAACCAACTAAACTTAGCTGAGCTAAGTCCCTGGCCTCATGCACCTTTCAGTCTAGAAAGGGAATATGATATGTAGGTAACCGTAAATAAGAGAAATGCGAAGTGGGTACATGACTAGAAATGTGAGAGAAAGGAGAACTGTGCCCAGGAAAGACTCAATTCCCATCCCAAGTTCCACCTCCTCCACGAAACATTCCTTGACTACACTAAATTCCTCCATCTCCAAAGCCATAGTCTACAACTACTCCTCTGATATCTGACCACAATGTACAGGTGACCTTGGGTCACTAGCTACACCAATAAACTGTGAACCCTGGATAGTTCTGTCCATCTGGGAAGGCTTTGAATACCGACCAAAACAAGCAGTCAACAATCATTAAGCTTCTATTCTTTGTCAGGAACTGTGCTTGGAACTGGGGATATAGACTGTATATCTGTTCCACAAGGAGCAACCAAGATACATTTGGGATGTCACTAAATTATTTGTACCACAGTTAGTTGGGGTTGCTCTCTGCATTGGGGGAAGGATTAACCATACAGACGAAGTCTTAGAAGCAACCAAGTGTTGTAGTGAATATAGCACTGGACCTGGAGTCAAGAAAACCCAAGTCAAATCTGTCCTCAGATATTTCCTAGCTTGTGTGACCCTGAGCAAGTCACTTAACCTGTTTGCCTCAGTTTCTTCAACTGTAAGATGGAAATAACAGTACCACCCTCGCAGGATTGTTGTGAATATCAAATGAGACTGTTTTTATTCCTTCTCTCTCCCTCCCTTTTGAAAACTTTTTTTTTTACAGAAACAGGAAGTGGGGTGAAAAGGAGAAAGGAGTAAGCATTTATATAGTTCCCACTACATGCCAGACACTGTGCTAAATACTTTACAAATATTTGAGTCCTGACCTTGCCACTCACTACCTGTCAGACTTTGAACTGTTAATTAACAAGCAATTTATTAGGCAAATAATTAAGCAATTATTTATTTAGAATGTGCCAGGCACTGAGGATACAACTACAAAGAATTTTCGAGAAGTTTACATTCTAATGCGGGAGACATATACATATACATACATATATATATATATATATATATATACACACACACACACACACACACACACACACATACGCACACACACACACACACATATATATATGTATGTATGTATAAATGAATAAACACAAAAAGAATACATACATAGTTAAATCTTGGATAGTTTGAGGGGGAGAGTACAAGGGGTTATGAGGTGAGATCAGGTATCTTAAAAGAAGAAAGGATTTTCTTGAGGCAGAAGTGAGGAGGGAGTGCTTTTCAGGCATGGAGGATGACTGATACAAAGTCACTGAGAGAGGAAATGTATCATATGTGAGGACATGATGGAAGGTTAATTTGATTCAATTGCAAAATATTGTCTAGTACCTATAGGACCTACCTTCCAGGGTTGTTTTATGAGACTCATATGTAATAATTCCCACAGTTCTTTGCAAACTTTAAAAGTGCTATGTAAATTCCAGCTACGCTTTTGATCAAAATAGAATAACCTTTCCATCATTTGTATAAGACCCTCCTCACTGGTGAAAGAACAAGGACCCCATGCAACATGCCTAGGGGTGGGAGTGCGGGCCCCTCCAACATTGACTCAGAAGGTTGGGCAAAGAAAGACATTCCTCTTCCTTCTTGCTTTGAGATGTGACACATGTAGTTCCAGATACCCTTCAGAGAGAAACGTGAAAAAGAAAGAGGAAAAAGACTTTGGGAAGAAGCAGACAGTAGAGCAGTGACGTCAAACTCAAACAGCATATCTCTGCATATTCATTTAAAAACCACCTTAGCATTGTCTATGTCCTATCACGTTTTTAATTATTGTGTTACATGCTTCCAAATTTTAATCTGCTTTGGGCTACACTTGGGAACATAAGGCCCATAGGTGTTTGACACCTATAAAGTAGAGATCCAGTGCCTCAACATATCCCTGACTTCTAGGTTTTCTCCCTAGAGACTTCAGGGAATTTCCCCTTGGGTGAGGCTGGTGTCTTCCTTTCTCTTAGGTGAGCTGAGCTACCTCACTCCCAGGGGGAGAGCTCCTCCATTTAGGCACAGGGTAGAGATGCCTCCTCTCCACCAATGAGAAGTCTTATGCTGATGACCCAGACTTGAAGTCAGAATCCCATTAGGATGGTGCTTCTTTAAAGGATTCTGTTACATCTAGGAGAAAAAAAAAAAACCAATACATTCCAGAAAAAAGAGAAAGCAGCTTGGGTAACAACTGACCTCCAAGAAGTATGCTCGGTGTAAAAATCTGGTGTGAAAAATCATATCAAAATAATATTGAGGGCTTTTTGGAAGCCATGTGTATTCAACTTCCTCTTACTACCCCAGGCTTCAGCTTCTGTGTGGGATCTCTGTGCTTCTGGAAACTTACACTAACTGGTTCCTCAGTGACCCAAATAATTGTGAATGGATTTCTTTTTCAAAAAAAAAAATTTGTGCCTTTAAATTCTGTAATGGTTAATCAGAGATTTGTTCTTTAGGCAGCATTGGCTGAAAGCTCACGCCTGAAGGAACAATTGATCATGTTAAAACTGAAGAAGGATTTGCTGATCAGCATCTTTGGTGAGGAAAGGGCACAGTCTTTCCTGGAAGAGGTGGACAACACTATCAGGGAGAGAGACCTCCTGCATAATAATCTCTTGCAAAGAAACAGCAAATTGCAAGTGAGTATCACCTCCCACTAAGGACTCAGTTCCAGTCCAGCGATCAATTCCTTGGCCACAGTGTAAATTCAAGGATACAGTGAGCCAAGAAATCAGAGAACCTCAGAATTAGATAGAAACTTAGTCATTTACTCCAACTCCCTCCTGCAAGAACATGCTTTCTTAAGTATCTCTGACCGGCTTCATCTCTATTATTTCTCTAAAGTCCTTTTAACCTGAAATAATTTTACTTACAATACTCTCCCTCCTCTCTGCCTCCTGCCTTCCTTCAAGCTCCAGCTGAAATCTCACCTGCTACAGGAAGCATTTCCCAGTTCCTCGTAATTCTAGTGACTTCTCTCAGCTGATTATTTTCACTTTATCTTACACAATAGTTGTACGTTTGTTTGCTTGTTGTCTCTCACATTACACTGTGACTTCCTTGAGAGCAAGGCCTATCTTTTGCCTTTCTTTGCATTACTGACGATTAGCACAGTGCCTAGCACATAGTGGGTGCTTAATAAATGCTTAATGACTGGTTGTTATTGTGAGCTTCCAGTGACAGCAGCAGTCCATTCTATTGTTTGCCAACTTTATTTGTGAGCTAAATCTGCTTCTCTCACTAGGTACCTACTAGGTGCAAGGCACTGTGCTAGACACTGGGGATACAGAGATTAAAGGGGGAAAATAGAGTCGCTGCCCTCAAGGAGCTTATATACAGGGTGTCCCTAAAGTCTGGACACACAGGCAAAAATGCATATTTTGAAATATCTGGAATATTAACAGACCTTAGCCCCCTTGACTTCTTTTTCTGGAGTATGCTAAAGGAGAAGGTGTACTCAGTGAAAATCACAGATGCGTTGAACACATAAAGAGTGAATGTGCTAAAATTGACGGCAATGTGGAGTTACTGCATCTAGTTCATGTGAATCTTGCAAAGCGCATCAACCTCTGCATCACAAATGATGGAAAGCATATTGAAGATGTTTTTTGTTAATATTCCAATTAAATAAAATGTTGAAAATTTCATTCATTTCATTTCTTGAAAATATGCATTTTTTGCCTGTGTGTCCAGACTTTAGGAACACCCTGTACTAACATGGAAACTTAATATGTACAGAAATAAGCATCATACATAAAAGAGAACCACCCAGAACACCCTTTTCCCCACGCCAATACTTCAGATATTTGAGGAAGTCATGCCCTTTGTTATTTGTATTGGACATGACACGGCTCTTGCGAAAGAGTCCAGATGAAGATATGGCTTGATTTTCATAGTGTGTGTCACCGTCTCTCTAGAGTGCAATATCTCAGCACAATGACTTTGATACTGCATTTGAACCACTGCAGAAGAGGTTAGCAGATCTCCACATCAGAGCAGAAGCAGAGAAGGCATTCCAACAAGACCTCCCTAGTAAGCAGGCTCAACTCCAGCGTTTGCAGGTAAGTGGGATAATGTAGGCATACGTCTTAGCCAACGATCCAGCAACAGGCTAGCTCTGAAGGAGAGGCTTCGGGTCATCCACCCAAACCAGGGTTCATCCCTTCATTGTCCAACTGAATGGTTTTATTTAGCTGATGACTGTTGTCACACAATTTTTCAACTTTGAAAGTAGCTCAGTAGGGATCCAGTCTAATCCATACTCAAAAGGAATCTCCAGTCATCCAGACTTTGCTTGAAGACCTCAAATGCATGGGGAATGCACCCTCTCTAAGTAGCCCATTCAGTTTTGGGATAAAGTTTGATTATTGAGAAGTTTTTTCCTGACATCGAACATGAATTCCTCTTTTTAATTTCTACCAATTTTTCCCACTTCTGCCCTCTAAGGCCAATCAGACAAGTCTGATCTGCCTTCCACTTACCAGCCTTTCAAATACTTGAACACAGCTACCACATTCCCCCTAAGTTTTTCTTCTTTGTCCCTACTGAGGTTCTTAAAAAAAAAAAAACTTTTTTAGGGAATAAAAACGTTAGTTTTATAGAGAGAGAACTCCAGGGGTGAAAATTCTCTCCACCCATGTAAATCAGCAACTGTCTAATTTAGCCTTAAGAGGATTACCTGAAATACTCAAGGGTTGTGACTTTCTCAGGGTTAACACAACTATGACGAGTCAGAGGTAAGAGAAGAAACCCAGATTTTCCTCACTCAAAAACTTGCCCATTTGTCCATAACACCTTTCTTAGTATCACAAAAATGCTTTTAAGATGAGCAACAAAATTCATTTTCTGTTTGTTTCTTCTTTTTTTTTTCCAGTGGATAATTTCTATGGGCTTTTAAAATCCCAATAACAAAAATACATTTTAAGTATGTTAAGCTCTCCTAATAAGGAAGGTCCATGACCTTTATTTTAAATAAACAGAGAATAAATTAAGAACATGTCAGAACAGGCCCAGCACAGTGATTTCTAATTTAGAAGGAATTTTCTGGTTGAAGAGTGAAGGCTGCACCATAATTAAGGTTATTGCTGTTGGTATCGATTTCAGAAACAAGTAGATTTTACATAGAGAGTAAGTTGTTATTCACTATGTAAAAAATGAACATAAGGTATTTGTGGGTTTTCTCAGTTATTTGACATTATAGATATGATTTTTCCCCACAGATATTTACATCAAGCATATTTCCTGAAACTCAATTATCCTTCAAACTCTCTCTTATTCTTTGAGGAAGCTTTGTTTCTAGATTCCCAAATCTGGGAGGGACTTTATAGGTAGAATATTCCAACCTATCTAGAGGATCATACCTAAACACAAGTCATCTTTACACCTTCCCCCAAGGTCATTGGTAATTATCCAGTCTCAAAGTGAAGATTTCTACTATTGGACAGCTCCTTATCTTAGGAGGCAGACCACCCTACCTCTAGATGGCTTTCATTGTTGGACAGTTTTCCTGAATCAACATTTCCCTCCCTGTAGCTTCCACTCACCCTCTAGGGACAGAATAAATCTAATCCTTCTTCTTGATGCTAGTCCTTCAAATACTTAATGTTCTCTTCCTGTCATGTTCTCCTTTTCCAGGCTAACATTCTCCAATTCCTTTTGCTGATTTTCTATTGCAAGATGGGTGTCACAATGGATAGAACTCTGGGTCTGGTATCAAGGATACCTGAGTCCAAATCTCACCTCAGATACCTACTAGTTGTGTGACTTTAAACAAGTCACTTAACCTCTGTCTGACTCAGTTTCCTTAACTATAAAATGGGGATGATAACAGTCTCTACCTCCCAGGGTTGTAAGGATCAAATGAGATATTAGCAAATTGTTTTAACAGTGCCTGGAGCCTAGTAGGTGCTTTAAAAATATTTATAAATAAATTAATATATATATAAATAAAAATATTTGCAAATATTTCCTTCCTTTCTTCTCATCATCCTGGTCTGGACACACTTCAGTTTATCAATCTTTCCTAATATGTGATAACTACAACTGGGCATAGTACTGCAGGTTTGGTTTGACCATGGTGGAGAATGTAACCTAGAATTATACCCTCCCTTGTCACAGTCACTCTGCTTATGTTAATGCCACCTGAGATCCTAACGTCTTGAGTCAAGAGCTTGAATTAAAATTCTCAAAGGATTTGAGGGCTTCTTTAATGCAGTTTAGATGACAGCCCATCCATGCCTTCTCATCCCATTTGACTCTTGTTCATACCCAAGTTCTTCTCCCTCACACTACATTTATACAGGAGTCTTTGAATCCAAAGTCAAGACTGGACTTTTATCCCTATTCAGTTTCATCTTATTATATCTGGCTCACCTTTCTAGCATTTCTGGGTATTTTTGGACCCCTTCCCCCAAAACTTCCTCCATGTTCTGAATGCCAAACATAGAACATTTCTCATACTTTAGAGTAAGAATTACTGTCTTTGGAAGTCCCCCCTTCAGATAAGCTACTCCAATCCTTACCCTAATTTCTTCCGCATGATGGTGTTGATTCTGCTAAACAGATGGACTCTCCCGCTTTCCATTGTAGCGGCTCCAGGAAGGCTTGCAAGAGCTCGAAATTCAGATTGAAAACCTGAAGCCCCTAGTTCAGGCAAATCCCAGACACCAGCATCAAATCAGCCAACTTTCATCTGATTATCAGACCCTGAAGAGGTCTTTGGAGGTAAGTTATCAAACATCAATAAAATAGCAACTTACACACACTTTATATTTTGCAAAATGCTTTCACATGCATTATCTCAACGAATCCTCATAATAACCCTGTGAGATAGTGTTATTATCCTGATTTTACAGATGAGAAAACTGAGGCTTACAGAGGTAAAATAAGTCAGTAAATATTTATTAAGTGGCTATTTGTGTGCTAGTCACTGTACTGAACACATAAAGAAAAATAAAAGACAAGCCCTGCTCTCAACACAAGGTCACATAGCTAAGAAGTTACAGAGTTGGGTCTTATGGCTTCAAATCTGGCATTGTTTTGGCAAACCAGTGATGAAGGATGCTACCCATTACCCAACACAAAGGGTATGGATGATGTGTCACATGAGGCATTTGGTTTTTTTGGACATGGCCAATGTGGGGATTTGTTTTGCTTGACTATGAATATTGTTAAGAGAATTTTGCTTTACTTTTTTTCTTTTTCATTGTGGAGGGAGAAGTAAGAAGGAAAGGAAGCAAATGCTTCTTAATTGGAAATTTTTAACTTCAAAATACATTTTAAAAACCAGTAGTGGAATTATTTTTAGTGATTATCCCCATTCTTTTACTAATTTCTTCTTGTGGTTAGCCCCATCTTGGAATTCGGGGCTGAAATCATGAAGTAGAACAAAGTGTGTGTCTTTGGGCAAGTCATTTCATCTAGTCCATTTTATGGTGAGGAAACAAAAGACCAGAAGAGGTGTTTTCTCAATTCTAAAATTCCTTCTGTAGCTTCAACATTCTTACGTCCTCGGGTTCCTTCAGACTCTAAATTATGCAACACGTTCTCTCCTGACTAACCCAAGCTGAGACTGAATAATAATAATACTGATAAAGTAACTATAACCCGTATTTCTATAGTACTTTATAGTTTGCAGTGTGCTTTTCTCCTGCGAGGAAATTAACAGTGAAGATAGTTGGTGAAACTATATTAGCCCTACTTTATGAATGAAGAAATTGAAGCTCCAGGAGTAAAATGTCTCTTCTTCTAAGGACACGTAGTTAGTATGGCAGAACTGAGACTTGAACCCACATCTCCTGATGCTAAACCTTGTGCTGCCTCTCATGAATCCATGCCTTTGGTATTACTGGTCACTCCAGGTTCACTGGCTGAGTCCAACTGTTACAGGCTCATTGCCCTAGATTCCATGGAGAGCTACAAAGGAAAGAAAAGACATGATTCCAGCCCTTGTAGAACTTACAGTACTTAGTGCAGTGCTGGCCACAGAATAGGCACTTAACACGTGCTTCCAGATCAGTTTCAGGTAGGAAGTGTTTCTTCCATACCTCTCATTTAGCAGCAGGTGGCACATAGTAGATGCTTCAGAAAGATGGGATCGATTTTTGTTGAATGATATAGAAAACGTGACACAGGATTATTGTGAAGAAAAATGCTTTATGACTCAAAGTACTACAGAAATTTTATCATTGTTATTTGGAAATGTGAGAAATTTGAGAAATACTACGTGCAATTGAGCACTTCCTAAACTCTTCAATTCAGCAAGCATTCATTAGGCATCTACTATATGGAATGCCCTGGTACCACAGGAGATCTAAAGACAAGAAAAAATACGTATAAGCACATGCATATTTACATGACAAATAACTTTTACACCAAAGAGAGGGCCAAAGTTCAAAGCAGAGGGCCAAACAAATGTTATGAGATATTTTAGGAAGGCTGTATGCCAGGGAAGGCCCATACTATACACATACGTAGAGAAGAGGGCACCTGAATTGGGCCTTGAGGGAGAGATGTCAGTAGACAGAGATGGGATTGAAGGAATTCTATCTGGCACATGAAAAGGTAACCAGATGCCTTTGTGCCTTTCATGTAGTTGACACTAAATAAGTCCTCATTAAATTGAATTGATTTTTTTATGGTTATAGGAGACATAAAATAACCAGAAATCGGTTTAGTGTAATGCCGTAAACAGGAAAGTTTCATAGAATATCAAATCTGTAAGAGAACTTAGGGTTCTTCTGGAGTCCTGCTCCTTTTACAGATTTGGAAGCTAAGCCAGCAGTAAAGAGAAAGGGAAGAGAAGGAAAGGGAAGGTGAAGGGAGAGGAGAGGGAAAGGGAGGGGAAGAGACAAGTATTTATTAATTGCCTATTATGTCAGGCACTGTGCTAAGTACTTTACATATATCATTAGCTCATTCGATCCTTATAACAACTCTGGGAAAGAGATATTAGGTACTGTTATCATCCCCGTTTTATAGATGAGAAAGCTGAGGTGGGCAGAGGTTAAGTATGTGAGGCTGGATTTCAAGGCAGGTCATCCTCACTCCAGGCCTGTGCCACCTAGCTACTTCAGTCACAGGGTGAATTAGAAAGCCGAGCTAGTATATATTCCTTCTGTTCCCTTTATTACTAATTTATATTCATAAACTAGCTATTTGTCCAAGCTTGGTGCTAATATACTAGATTGTTGCATCCTGTTGTAGATAACTATGGAACAAAGCCAGCAGCATGTTCGGGAGCACTGGACATTCAACCACAAACTGTCGGAGCTCCAGCAGTGGATTGGGTTGGCCAAACAAAAGTTGGAATCCTACCAAGGGGATGAAGGCCAGTGGAAGGTGGATGGACAATCGGTAGAAGATATTGAGGTAAGTAGACTTTCTCCTTAGGAATGTGTAACAACAATGCTACTTGCCCGCTACTGTGGCTGTGTAAGACCAATAACACACAGCACACAGGAGGACTGCTAGCACAAGTTCTTTCATCTGCTTTTCTAAGGAAAGCAACTTTAAGATGTCAACAATCTTACTTTAATTAAACATACATATATCATTCACTTAGTTCAGGAGAAAAAGTCCGCACCCTGAACTTCAGAGAAAACACAAATAGAAATTACAAGCAGAAATTATACAAACAGAGCAATATGACACAAATCAATAGACAGGCCTCTAGCCGTCTGACCAAGACATTATATACACAGTTACCAGAGAGAGAAGTACCAACATCTGGGTTTTTCAAAGCTGGGTGGCTCCTTCACGGCTACCCACAACACTCTTTCAGTGAGTGAGCCCCAAGCAAAATGCTAACCTCAGAGTATATATACACTTCTTCAGGGTCAAAGGGCATCACAACCATGCAACTAAAACCCATGTGACCTAAGCCTTCCCGTGACTTAAGCAGGTCACCAAAGATTCCCAATTCAATCAATGATTGAAACAAAGGCAAGACTCAAAGACACTCAATTGCCTTAGTGCTGAAAAGTGCTCTAAAACAAAAGACAACGAAAAGTCCCACTTTACTTTCCATTGCAGAATGGTGTTTTGCTTACTGAAAAGCAAAGCTACAGAGGAGTAAAATGTAGTTTTGAAGAAATAAACAATTCTGGCTGCAAGTGAGCTAACTCTTGATCGAGGTAGAGCATCAAGTAGGAGCGACTTCTGTTCATCAGTGAGCTTTTCTAATAACTTCTTTGGATTTTGAACTAGATTTTAATAAAATATTTCCATGGTTGAAGCTACTGAGGATTGGGCCTAGGATTTCACAGGTGGATGGGTAGAACTAAATTTTGATTTATGTTCACAATGTAAATTACCATCCCAAATTTCTCTTTCTAAGTGAAGTTGCTTGTCTTCTGACCAACTAAAGCAATATGCTTCTCTTCAAAGAAGGTGGAATCATAGAATGTTAGAATGGAAAGAATGTTAGAACATTAAACATGAGACCATAGATTCAGAGAATATGAGTGCTGGAAAGGAAATTTAAACCTAGAGTATTAGACCTGGAAGGAATCTTACAACATGTAATATTAGAATATAGAACATAATCTCTTACAGCAGGAAAGGACCTAAAGATTTTCAAGCGCAGAATGTTAGAGCTGAAAGAGTCCTTAAGATGGAAAAAGAGAAATAGAACATTAGTACCAAAAGAACCTTAGAGTTTTTCTGGTCCAATACTCTCATGAAAGTGGGAGAAGATCCAGAAGACATTTTCTGTTTTGGAAGAGTTTTCTATTCTAGTAAGAATCTCTTTAAAAATCAGCAAAGTGGGGGGGGGCGGAGCCAAGATGGCGGCTGGTAAGCACAGACTAGAGTGAGCTCCGTACCCGAGTCCCTCCAAAAACCTATAAAAAATGGCTCTGAACCAATTCTAGAACGGCAGAACCCACAGAACAGCAGAGGGAAGCAGGGCTCCAGCCCAGGACAGCCTGGATCGTCTCTGGGTGAGGTCTATTCCACACGGAGCTGGGAGCTGGGAACGGAGTGGCGCAGAGCCCAGCCTGAGCAGCGTGGACGATCCAGACCAGAAGCCGGGCGGAGGGGGGCCCTAGCGCCCTGAGTATGTGAGCTGCGGCAGTTACCAGACCCCCTCGACCCACAAACACCAAAGACTGCGGAGAAGGTTAGTGGGAAAAGCTGCGGGAGTGGAAGGAGTTCGAGGTTCGGCTTCCAGCCCCGGGGGCAGCTACAGCTGTTGTTACTTCCGGCTCCAGGCCCACCTGGTGGGAGGAATTAAGTGGCGGATCAGAGCAGGAGTGCAACAGCCTGCTGAAGATCTAAGCCCAGTCTGGACTGGGGGTCCTTGGGGAAGGAGGAGTGTGGCTCTGAGAGAGCTGGCACCTCCCCCCCAAATGTAGAACATAGAACTCGTTAGTCTACAAGCAGTCATACCCCACTGAAAAACTCAAGGGTCAAGTTAGTTGGTTGGGAATATGGCCAGGCAGCGAAAACGCACCCAGATTCAGTCTCAGACTTTGGATTCTTTCTTTGGGGACAAAGAAGACCAAAACATACAGCCTAAAGAAGACAACAAAGTCATAGAGCCTACAACCAAAGCCTCCAAGAAAAACATGAACTGGCCCCAGGCCATAGAAGAACTCAAAAAGGATTTGGAAAAGCAAGTTAGAGAAGTAGAGGAAAAATTGGGAAGAGAAATGAGAAGGATGCAAGAAAACCATGAAAAACAAGTCAATGACTTGCTAAAGGAGACCCAAAAAAATACTGAAAAATACACTGAAGAAAACAACACCTTAAAAAACAGACTAACTCAAATGGCAAAAAAAAGTCCAAAAAGCCAATGAGGAGAAGAATGCCTTGAAAGGCAGAATTAGCCAAATGGAAAAGGAGGTCCAAAAGACCACTGAAGAAAATACTACTTTAAAAATTAGATTGGAGCAAGTGGAAGCTAGTGACTTTATGAGAAATCAGGATATTATAAAACAGAACCAGAGGAATGAAAAAATGGAAGACAATGTGAAATATCTCCTTGGAAAAACCACTGACCTGGAAAATAGATCCAGGAGAGATAATTTAAAAATTATTGGACTACCTGAAAGCCATGATCAAAAAAAGAGCCTAGATACCATCTTTCAGGAAATTATCAAGGAGAACTGCCCTGATATTCTAGAGCCACAGGGCAAAATAGAAATTGAAAGAATCCATCGATCACCTCCTCAAATAGATCCCAAAAAGAAATCTCCTAGGAATATTGTTGCCAAATTCCAGAGCTCCCAGATCAAGGAGAAAATACTGCAAGCAGCCAGAAAGAAACAATTTGAGTATTGTGGAAACCCAATCAGAATAATCCAAGATCTGGCAGCTTCTACATTAAGAGATCGAAGGGCTTGGAATGCGATATTCCGGAGGTCAATGGAGCTAGGATTAAAACCTAGAATCACCTACCCAGCAAAACTGAGTATCATGTTCCAAGGCAAAATATGGAGTTTCAATAAAATAGAGGACTTTCAAGCTTTCTCAGTGAAAAGACCAGAACTGAATAGAAAATTTGACTTTCAAACACAAGAATCAAGAGAAGCATGAAAAGGTAATCAAGAAACGGAAATTGCAAGGGACTTACTAAAGTTGAACTGTTTTGTTTACATTCCTACATGGAAAGATGATGTGTATGATTCATGAGACCTCAGTATTAGGGTAGTTGAAGGGAATATCCATATATATATGGATATATATATGTATGTATATATATGTTTATGTATATATATAAGTGAATGTGTATGTATGTATATATCTGTGTATATGTATGTATGTATGTGTATATATATATATGTGTTTATATATATATATATATATATATGTAAAAGAGAGAGAGCAGACACAGGGTGAGTTGAAGATGAAGGGAAGATATCTAAAAGAAATAAAATGAAATTAAGGGATGAGAGACTAACATACTGAGAGAGGGAGATAGGGAGAGATAGAATGGGGTGGATTATCTCGCATAAAGGTGGCAAGAGGAAGCAGTTCTATGGGAGGAGGGGAGAGGGCAGGTGAGGGGGGAATGAGTGAACCTTGCTGTCATCAGATTTGGCCTGAGGGGGAATACCATACATACTCAGTTGGGTATCTTACCCCACAGGAAAGAAGAGGGAGGAAGATAAAAAAAAAATAAAAAAAAAATAAAAGGCGGGGGGATGATGGAGGGGAGGGCAGATGGGGGTGGAGGTAATCAAAACAAACACTTTGGAAAGGGGACAGGGTCAAGGGAGAAAATTCAATAAAGCGGGATGGGTTGGGAAGGAGCAAAATGTAGTCAGCCTTTCACAACATGAGTATTGTGGAAGGGTTATACATAATAATACATGTGTGGCCTAGGTTGAATTGCTCAACTTCTTAGGGAGGGTGGGTGGGAAGGGAAGAGGGAAGAGAATTTGGAACTCAAAGTTTTAAAATCAGATGTTCAAAAACAAAAAAAGTTTTTGTATGCAACTAAAAAATAAGATACACAGGCAATGGGGCGTAGAAATTTATCTTGCCCTACAAGAAAGGAAGGGAAAAGGGGATGAGAGGGAAGGGGGATGATAGAGGGGAGGGCTGACTGGGGAACAGGGCAACCAGAATATAAGCCATCTTGGAGTGGGGGGGAGGGTAGAAATGGGGAGAAAATTTGTAATTCAAAATGTTGTGAAAATCAATGCTGAAAACCAAATATGTTAAATAAATAAATTGCATTTAAAAAAAAAATCAGCAAAGGGATATTGTAATGGGGCAAAGGAATACCTCCCAATTTTTTCTAACTTAACAGCATCAGTACCAGAGATGTTTCACCTGCTTTTATCTTCAAAGTCTGTGGTGGTCTCCCCACCCTCCTTACCCACCACAAAGGTGTTAATATTCCCTTTGTTCATGTTGCTTGTGTTCTGTTGCTTTTCCACGTCCTCTTTCATCTCTTCGGTAGAAGAGAAATCTATAACAATAGAATCTTAGCATTATGAACTCATAGGGCTGGAAGGAAGCTGGAAAATAATCTAGTCACCCTCTTCATTTTGCAGATGTGGAAATGTTGGTGCAGAAAGAGAAGTGAGATGTCCAGGGTTAGACAGTGAGCTAGTGATATAGCAAGGATTAGAATATAGATCCCATGTTCTGAACATTTTCTACAGCACCATCCATCTCCTTTGTTGCTCAGAACCCAGTTCCCTGGTGTCCTCAAATGACTAGCACGTTTTAATTGAGCTTTGAGGGTTAAAAAGGCAGATGAGATCAAGTGGAGATTAAAAACACTCATTTAAAATGAGCAAGCACTCCCCACCCCCACCCCTGCCAAAGAATGGTTAAGACTTGGCAAACGTTCGTACTGATCTATGTTCTTTTTATCTTTAGCCTTGAGCAGTGAGCTTTGATGTTCTAAAGTACATCATTGGACCATAGAATGTAGGAAAAAAAGGACTTTCAGGTTCTAGAGTCCAATCCTCATTTGTGAAGCCTGGCTATTGCCTCATGTATCAAAGAATAAAAATCTCTTCCCTGCTTCTGGAACTTCAGAGTTTATAATGGGTTTTTGATCTACTATGTCTCATTTGGTCCTCACACCTCCTATTTGAGAGAGTCTCTACTTAAATTATCATGCCCATTTTAGAGATGAGGAAATTCAGAGAACTTCAGTGAATTGCCAAAGTTTATAGCAGACATGACTGAAAAACGACTGAACCAGAATTTATAACAGAGACAAGACGTAGATTTAGGAAAATGGGAATTAATTTCTGTTCTTCTCACTAAATGCTGTTTACAGAGGAAGAAAAGAGAAATGAGGTATCTTTACTTTATTTTTTATGCCAGAAGCTTTTATTTTATTTTATTTTTCAGTAGAAAGAATTCTTAATCTGGAGCCAAAGGACCTGGGTTCAAATTCCTCTTCTCACACTACCTGTGTGACCTGGGGAAAGTACCTTAACTTTCCTAGTCCTCAGATACGCTTTGTTTTTATATCATCTACATTTCCCAACATATTCTCCTCTCTATGTTATTCCCTACTCCCCAAACCAGAATATCCCTCATGACAAAAAATTTTTAAAAAGGAAAAAAATAATTCCACAGAACCATCAGATACATCAACTAAGTCTGACATATGCAGTACTCCATTTGCCATGACTTTTGCAAAGAAAGGGAAGGAGAGAGAATTTCTATCTCTTCTAGCCATTATAATTTTATTGCACTTAGCTTGTATTATCTTGTTTTTCTTTTTATTTCTATTGTTGTAGTCACTAAGTTATTTTCCTGATTCTCCTCACTACATTTTACATCAGTCTGTATCTTCTCATTCTTCTCTACATTCATCACATTAATTGTTTTTTTTACATAATAGCATAAGAATAACACATTAGTAACACAATAGTATTCCATCATATTCAATCACAATTTGTTTACTGACTGACAACTGATTTAAATTCTACATAATCTGGCTCCCATTATGTTTATATTATATGTTATATTGTTCCCTTCAGGTATTTTTTATTCCATTCTTGAAGGAAGAAGTATCCCTTCTTTGTTCCAACCCCTCTACTTATATCCTTGGCCCCATCCCTTCCCATCTTGTCTAGGAACTTGCCCTTTCAAATATCTTCTTCCTTTATCCAGTCTTCAGCCTCTTCCTATTTTCTGGCTCTTTCCCTGCTACATACAGACATACTCAGATCTCCATCATACTTTTAAAAATTTTTTTATTTGACCCATTGACATTCCCTCAAGCTATAATCCTATGTCTCTTCTCCCTTTCATAGTCAAACTCCTATAAAAGGTCATTTATACTTATTCTATTTTGTCACTTCCCAGCTCTTTGTGATCTGGCTCTTGATCTCACTACTCCCATTACTTATGGAAACTACTCTCTCCAAGGTTACTAACAATTTTTTAACTGCTAAATCTGATGGCCTTTTCTCAGGTCTCATCTTTTTGCTGGATCACCATCCGTATCCAGTCCCATATGTGTGGACGTACTCTCAGGGCTCCATCCTTGGCTTTCTTTTTTTCTCTGTCCTTGGCCTTCTTTTTTCTCTGTCCTGTTTTTATTGCAGAAAATTTCCACGAGTTTATCATCTCAATGAAGATAATTCTAAATCCATGTATCTATCCTTCATCTCCCTCCTGACTTTAAGTACATTCTCATACATCACTAACTGCCTTCTGAACATCTCCAGCTTAACTCAGAACTCACCACTTTGTCCAACCCACCTCTCTCCCAAACATTCCTATTTCTCTTAAAGGTACCACTATCCTTCTTGTCACTCATGTTCATAACCTTGGCATCATCCTCATCTCTTCACTCTTCCTCACCACTCATATATAATCAGTTGATTCCATCTGTGTATGTTTAATAGAGAACCTAAGTCAATGGAAAAGATACCCTGCTAAAATTACTCATCCTCTTAAAGAAGTGAGGTTATTTGGTTCTAGATCAACCCTCACTTCCCATGCCCAATCTAATGAATGACTGGCAAGATACCTTAATTTTAGACTATAAATCTTGACATTGAGTCACTCGTCTTTCAGATGCTGGTGGCTGAATTCCCCGACAAGGAGGTACAGTTGCATTTGATCGAAGCTCATGGCCAACTGGTAATGGAGACATCATCTCTTGAGGGAGCAGCTCTTGTCCAGGGGGAACTGAAGGAACTGACAGAGTCTTGGAAGGCTTTGAAGTTGCTTCAGGAAACATTGTTGAGGTAAACAGATATCTAAGACTTTTCTTTCCATTTTCAAACATTGCTTGTGACCCAATATGTAGAAACACAGATGAAGCTGTTGGTGTTCAGTCCCCTATGTCATGCCAGCTCATAAAAGTGATGGCAAAAATAATATGAAACATTTTGAAAACTGTGTCATACATATGTAAATGGCACACATATGAGGATGCCCAGGGCTACTTTTGTTACAAATTCATTGTATTTGCTTAGAGCTCTGATTCTCTTATTGCAGGGTCTTGCATATAGTATTTTCTTCAATGGATCCTTGATCTCATTAATGTGAGTACAACCTCTACCAGTGTAGATGTTTTATATGATCCTTTTTGATAATATGCTGTAGCCTACTTATGTACCCTTATCATACATCTTTCTATCACCATTTGGTCCCCTACATTTCCCCTTTAAGGTCATGGTATTTCATTATTAATTGCCAATCAGTATCAATAGGAGAATATTGATACTAAAGGGTGGGATTTTGTGGCAAGGAACATGGTGGGATCACTAAATGAGATCCTCCCCACTATCTTACTCTGATTCACATCTGGATCCACCTACTTTGCTGTCCATTAGCAATGCCTTCCCAGATGTGCAAACTAATGGAATAGTTCGCTGGGCTGCCCATCCAACTACATATGATAGTCTGGATACCATGCCAATAAAATGTTCATAAACTCTACAGAGTACATCCAATTAATATTTTCTGATTCAGTGTCCTATTGTAAAGCCCTATAGTAAGTATGTATACTTTCAGAACATGGCAATTTTCAGTATATCCAAATACTTACAGCAATGAGCCCTGTTTTCCAAAAGGAATTCTGACCATAGCTATTTATTTATTTATTTACCCATTCATCTGTTTATTTATTTAGCCATGCATCCATTTATTTATTTATTTTTAATGACAGTTAAGTTAATCTTGCATTTCACAATCTACCTTGGAGTGACTGAAGACGGCTTCTGGTGCCACAAACTTGTTATTGAGAATACTTTCTTTTTGCTGATGGCCTGGTGTCAAAGTGGTTATTTAATATGGTCTTTTAGATAATTTTCACAATGTCTATGATTTCAGTTTCCCTGGTTTAGTGGCTAGAACCTTGATCTAGGTCTGAATCCCAACTCTGCCATCTAAAACTTTCGTGAACTTAGGCAAATAGTTTCATGTTTCTTGACCTCAGTTTCCTCTCTTGTAAAATGACAACATTGGAATAGATGATCCCTAAGGTCCTTTTCAGCTTTCTCATGAAATTATATGACTATCTGTCATTTGTCTTACTTTATGAGAAATTTTCCTATCCTTAAAATGTTATTTGTCCACCTAAATTTTACAAAATCAAATTGTACTTTTAACACAGTAAAGGAGCTTGCTATTTAAAGAAATTGTATTGTGAATCCTTTGCTGAAGCAAAGAATTCTTTTGGTATAATGAACTATAATCGCCAAATATATCTTTTTGGACTTTGGAAAATCTGGATTTTCAGACATTAGATTTGCTTAATGAAAAATACATCTTTATCACAGCCTCTGAAACATATAGCAAATACCTGACTGTGCATTGGCCCTGCGCTGCTAGCAGTTAAGTTCTACCAGAAGACTACTGCTCCTCTGGTCCCATGTAAAGTTAACAGTGCTGTGCTGGACCCCAAGAAACCAAATGTTAATTCCCATTTTGTTACTGCCTTGCTGTGGGAACTTTGGCAAGTCACTTTTGTAGTTCTCAGTTTCCCCCTCTGTAAAGTGAGGGGGTGGGCCGGGTGGATAAAGTCCCTTCTAAGTATCGCATTGTGAAGATATGGAGGTCAGGCTGTCATAAGCTGTCAGAGAAGAAGCTTTCCATTCTCTCACTTATGGTACTAGAGATGGAAGTCTTTGTTTTTGTTGTTTTCCTGGCTATAGACATTAATGATGATTGATACCTGAGGATGATCCCTCCACCATCAAAAATTTCAACCCCTCTTTCATGACTTGCTATTACTGAAGAAATTTATGACCTCTGGGCTTCTCCTACCTTAGGTCATCAGGTCCAGGCAACAGATATGGTGTATCACTAGCACCCTCCTCCAACGGATGCGGTGTATCACTAGCGCCCTCCTCCAATGGATGCGGTGTATCACTCGCACCCTCCTCAATGTATTTCCATTTGGCTAGGACCTACCAAAGCTTATGGTCCAAATGTAGAACTATTGAGAATCCACGGTCACCTCTAAGGCTTAGTGATACACTAAATTGTCGGAGAAGAGTATAATCAACAAGCATTTAGTAAATGCCTACTATCTGCCAGGCACTGAGCTAAGCACTGGGGATACAAAAAAGATCAAAGTGTCCCTGTTCCCCAAAAGCTCACGGTTTAGTGGGGGAGACAACATGCCAACAACTATATGACATATGAGATAGACACAGGATAAATTTAGAGGTGATCACAGAGGGAAGACACGAGCACTAAGGAAGATCAAGAAGGGCTTCTCACATGAAGTGTGATCTTAGCTCACATTTGAAGGAAGCCAGAGAAGCCAGAAGGTAGAAGTGAGGAGGAAGAGAATCCCAGGTGCGAGGGACAGCCAGTGAACATGCAGAGTCGGGAAGTGGAGCCTTGTGTGTGAGGCACAGCAAAGAGGCCGGTCTCCTGGAAGGCAGTAGATGTAAAAAAGTGTGAAAAGACAGAGGTGGTGGGAGTTCAGGTACCATTATTCCCATTTTGCAGATGATGAAGCTGAGGGACGGAGAGGTTGTCTCTCTCCTAAGTTTATATTGAGTAAGTGCCAGAGCATGGATTTGAACCCTGGTCTTCTGACTCCAAATCCAGTCCTCTTTCCACCACAGCTGCTCTGAAGGCTGTCTGGTTGTTTTCTCCACAGCCAGAAGTGGAGACTGAGTATTTCCCAAATGACTAAGTCATGGTGATCAAAATCGATGGTTTGTAAGACAACCATTGGCTTTCAAATGTTTTACTTACTGCTTTCAATATGGGGGAAGAGTGTCTCTTAAAAGGAATATTTTGCACTATTCAAAATATAGGGACAAAAAGGATGTAGGAGCATAGAGGGACAGAAAGGTTTTTTCCATGACCTCTCAATATAAATGTGTTGCACTCTCCTCTTTACCTCTTCCATCATCATCATCAATCAACATTTGTTGCATGCCTTAAGGGTCATGGGATTGTACCACTGGCTTCAAGGATGTTTATAGGAGTCATCAAAGATGTGAAATGTCTAGGGAGAGCTTGCTACCCAGCACTGTGTCATGGCTTTCCAAAGATTTTTGTGAAATATGTTCCTTGTCTGTCTTTTTGTTGTTGCATGAGCCCTAATGAAGGAATATGTCTTGTGAGTCCCTCTGAAAGTGTGAATCATCAGATACACATCGATGTCATGATATTTATTGGGTTGCTTTGTGTCTTCCAGCCTCATCAGGAAGTGGCAGCTAAAAAACAAGGAGCTGGATCCAGTGAAGAAATTGATTTTTTCCAACAATATCCCAAAGCATGGGTTTCTCATAGATTCTGTGGACTCTGTTCCTAGGCAC
This sequence comes from Trichosurus vulpecula, assembly GCF_011100635.1. NCBI lineage: Eukaryota > Metazoa > Chordata > Mammalia > Diprotodontia > Phalangeridae > Trichosurus > Trichosurus vulpecula. The sequence goes on along the minus strand of NC_050575.1, from coordinate 4,947,089 downwards.
CGGGGTAAGGTGAGTAAGGGTTTTGGGTAGGATTCTCCCAGGAGGGGAGTGAACACTGAGTAAGTGACTGGAGACTCCTGAGCCAGGTACCACGGAATATCAATTCCACTTACTCCTCAACTCCCACCTCCATTTTTCACCTTCTAGAAAAATACACCAGGATTCCATGAAGAAGCTTGGAGCCCTCTTTGCTGAAGGCCTTCCAAAATACTAAGAAAATAAAGACCATTTACATGAGCTCCCTCTTTCCTCATTCCCTACATCTCAAAACCCCTTGACAACATTGTTTTACTGCAGCCTCTGATGAAGAGAAGACCTTCTTACTTGCCAAGGCCACTCCTTCTACATGTACCTTTGATCCCATACTCTCCTGTTTTCGCTGGTAAAATGCTCCAATAATCACCATTTTTATCTAATCTCCAATCTCTCCCTAGATAGTGGTTTCTTCCCTACTTCCTATCAACAAGCCCAAGCCTCCCCTCTCACTAAAAACCTTCAGTGGACCCTCCTCTTCCCTCAGTCTACCATCCTGAATCTTTCCTCCCTTTTACAACCTAACTATCACTATCTTTCATGTTCTGACCTTTGCACAAGCTGTTTTCCATGACCAGTATGTTCTCCCTCCCTCCCCTTGGCCTCTTAAAATTCTCAGTTGCATTAAAAATTCAGTTTGAGTGCCACCTTCCACATGAAGTTTATGTCCTCCCTTCAGAAATGTTTTAACAAAAAGCCATTCACACACGTTGCCTCCACTTTTCTATTACTTCTTGGACTTGCCATCTGCTTTCTGGCTTTGTCATTCAACTGAAACTGCTCTCTTCAAAATTCCCAATGAGCTCTTTAATTATAAAGTTAGACATTCCTTTTCTTAGTCCTCATCCTTGACTTTTCTGCAGTATTTGCCCCACATTTGACACTGTTTATCACTTCCCAGGTACTTTCTTTTCTCTGAGTTTTCATTACAGGACTCTCTCCTGATTCTCCTCCTACTTGCCTGACCACTCCTTCTCAGCCTGTTTTGCTGGCTCCGCACTCATATCACACCATGTAACTGGCTATACCCCAAGGCTCTGTCATGGGTCATCTTCTCTCTACATTCTTTCAGTTGGTGACCTCATTCACTTCCATAGGTTTAATTATTGTCACTATGCAGGTGATTTCCAGATTCATGTATGGATCCCTATTTCCTCCTATGAGTTTCAGTCCTGTTATCACCAGCTTTCTATTGGACCTTTCAAACCGGGTGTCCCATAGACAGCTCATTCAGCATGTCCAAAATTGCACTACTTATGTTTCCTTCAAAACTCACCTCTTTTGAACTTCCTTTGTTTTTGACAAAGGCTTCCCTGTCCTTCTAGTATCCCAGCTTTGCAGCCTTGGCATTAACCCTTCATCCCACATATCTAATCATTTGCTAAAATTTGTTTCTGCCTTCAAGACATCTCTTGTATCCATCCACTTTTCACTATCACCATGTTAGTTCAGGTACTCATAACCTCTTGCCTGGACTATTTGGTCTCTCTTTTTCAAGTGATCTACAGAGCTACTAAGTGATTTTCCTTCAATGAAGGTCCATCTATGTCACTCTCCTACTCACAAAAACTCCAGTGGCTCCCTATTGCCCATGACAGTGATGTTCATTCTTTTTTGGCCCTCTCCACCACAAATAAAGCTTCTCTATTCCCCACCACAAACAGAGCTTCAAGGAGAAAAGGTAAACTCCGAATTCTGTTGGAGCTTCTTCCCTCAAAATTTGGTTCTCTTCAGCTTAGCAAAAAAATAATGAGGTGGATAACAATGATAAAAAATAATTCTTATTCTACCAAAAAGGCTCATCATGAGGGTTATACGAGGATAGTGCATTTGAAAGAATTTTGAAAAGTTAAAAGTGTTGTCACTCATAGAAGGGGTTTATTATACTGGCAAAGAGATAAAGGCTCCCAGTTAAGTGGCCTGCCCAAGATTACAAAGTTATAAGAAGCAGAACTGGGACTAGAACTCCAGTTTCCTCATTTGTAGACCAGGTACTCTTTTTATGGACATTGATGAAGTACTGTGATCACTTATTTTGACTTCTCTTTTCATCTCTAATGCTTCCCTGCAATCAAATGAAATTATAGGTCTCCTGCCTACTATAGTATTAATATTTAGCTTGAAACTCCAAAGTAATAATGATGGTTCTAGCATCTGCTGCCAAATGGGACTCAATCCACGGTGTCCTAAATGTCCATGAATCTATTGGTTGTAACTTCATTTGGGTGAGATCTAGTAACTTCCTATCTCTGAGATAGGAACCATGGGAGTGGGAGAATATAACAGTGATACAAATGATGGTAACATATGTGAAAGCTATTAGAAAAATTGAAAAAAGCCCCCATAAATGTAAGATAATTTGCTTTACCCTGATCCTCATGACATTCCACTGAGGGCAGGTGTTATCATTCCCACTTTAGAGGTAAGGAAAATAAGAACCAGAGAGGAAATGTGACAGATCTGGGACTTGAATTCAGATCTTCTGACTTCCCAGCCCAGCAGTAGGATTAGTAGCCCCTTATCTATGGGAAATATGACATAGGATTGGACTCTCATTGTTCACAAATGATTGGGCTTTTGACTTCCTGAATGAACCGGTAGCATTTCAACTTTGCAGGGTTCCTGGCTTTTTGAAAAATGAAAATACAGAGTTGACTCATATACTGTAGGCAGGCAATACATCAGATCAGAACTGATCTTGGGCCCATTCAATATGCCTTGCTATAATTAGCTATGGTAAGGGGCACTGCTTTCTCTCACAGTGGAAGCAAGGAGGCCGCTCAGGGAGGTAGAGCGGTGAAAGGGGCCAAAAGAATGTTAATAATTCACACTCAATAGCCTAGCCATATACTGCCTTGATTTTCGTAGCCCTTTACCATCCATCATTTCCTTTGATCCTGACCATAACTTTGTCAAGTAGACGGGGGAGGGATTACTCCTTTTCATTTTATAAAACTCATCAAATGATCTCATCGGCTCTCATCAAGTGAATTTATATCTATGCAGATGATTCCTAAGTCTACCTGTCAGGTCCTAATATCTCTCCTGAACACCAGTCCCATGTTGCCTGCTGAATATCTACTCTTAGACATCTCAACTCAGACTTTTCATATTTAAACTCAAAATATTCAAAACAAAACTAACGTTTTTCCTAAAATCTATCCCTCCTTCATATCTCCCCATTTCCATTAGAAGATACCACTATCCTGACATCTTGGTGCTAACATAGGTGAAATTTAACAACAGAGTAAACTGAGACAATTCTCTGAGCTGCCTGTCAATGAAGGGGTCAATGGCTTGCCTCCATTTATGCCAAAGATCCCAAGCTGGCAGACAGCTCCATTTTTATATGTTTTGGAGAGTATAGAACAAAGAACAGAATAGGATAAATGACATCATGGGATTGAGGGCGAAATGATTGGTTACAGAGCTGAGGCACAAGGAACAATATAATTGGTTGGAAGTTTGGTAATGGGGCTAGCAACGACCCCTTCCTTCTGTCCTGAGGCTAAGTGGTGCTCATTGTTTGAGTGCAGATAAAAGATAGCACACAGACATTTTGGACAGCAAACCAGACATCCTTGAGAGATAGTTTGATATCACAAAGATATTAGACCCAAGTCCTTTGTGTTCACATGTATCCCCTAAAGTCAGTTGAATTCCTTGAATCGAGAAGGAAAGTTGGATTTTGAAATTTAACCCATTATGGACTAGATGAATTCTGAACCTACTTCAGAGACAGAGAACCATGAATTAAGCAGTTACAGGACAACATCAATTAATGGTAGCTAGGATCAATACATAAATGATACAGGATCCATTTTAATCTCAGTGTTATCCTTGACTTTTCTCCCTAAGCCTCTCTATATCATCATTTGACAAGTTTTGGTGATTTTGTCTCCAAAACACTTCTTATGTCTGCCCCCCACCGCCCTGCCTCCATCTACTTACGTAGCATCTGCTCTAATTCAGGCCCTCAGCCCCTCTCACTTTGACTCAGTAACCTCCAAGTTGGTCTCCTTGCCTCCAGTCTCTCCAGTCTCCAATCCATGCTCTACGCAACTTCCAGAATGATATCCCTAAAATACAGATCTGACCATGTCATCACCCTTTCTCCAAATACCTTTGATATTTCACTCTTATTTCTAGGATAAACAGAGAAATTTCTTTGATTGATGTTTAAAGACCTCCATAACCTGGTTTCCACTTACTTTTTGAGTCATCTTTCCTATTACTCCCCTCCACGGATTCTTTGCTCCAGTCAAACTGACCTGCTTGCTATTCCTAGTACACGACATTCTATCTCTTATCCCTGGATATTTGTACAAGGGATCACCTATGCCTGAGAGAATCTCCCTACCTCTGTCTTATAGAATCCATAGCTTTCTTTATGACAGAACTTTGCTCACACCTCTTACGTGGGTGAGACATTTCATTGTTCGACTTCCCCTTCAGAGGTGGGGAATTCTCCCCCTTGAAATTACATAGCAAATACTTTTTATTTTTTTATACGCACCTGCTGTATCATCCTAGTAAAATTAAGCTTCTTGCAGTGAGGGACTGTTTTTACCCTTTATATTTCCAGCACTTAATATGGCACCTCAAATGTAGGAGGTACTTAATAAATGTTTGCTGAATTGAACATCCCTACTTGTTTCAACCAATCTTCAAATGGCATAGTCTTAAAATTTCACCACCTTCGTAGCCCTCCTGCGAACGCTCTCCAATTTATCAATGTTCTTCCTAAAATACTGTGTCCAGAACTGAACCCAGTACTCTTTTTTTTGAGAGGAGAAGGCAGGGCAATTGGGGTTAAGTAACTTGCCCAAGGTCACACAGCTAGTAAATGTGTCAAGTGTCTGAGGCCAGATTTGAACTCAGGTCCTCCTGACTCCAGGGCTGGTGCTCTACTCACTGCACCACCTAGCTGCCCCTGAATCTAGTACTCTTAACATGGTCTGAGCAGGGAAACACACAGTGGAACTATCTTCCCTCCCTTCTTCTGGAAACTCTGCCTCTCCTAATGCAGAATAAGATGGAATTAGCTTTTATGACTGTCATACCTCCCTGTTAACGTACACTAAACTTGCAATCCATTACAGCTCTGTCTTTCTTTTTAGATAAACTGTCATACCTTTCTAATCTTGAATTTATAAAGCTGAGGGCAGGGGTATTAAACCCCATTGTAAGATTTTACATTTATCTCTATCAAATAACACATTGTTAGACTTGGCCCATCATCATCATCTCTCAAGATAGGATTTTGGTTTCTTAATCTACGATCCAATGTGCTTTCATTTCACACTTCATTTTGTTTCATCTGCAAATTGGGTGTGCATACCATATATGCCTTTATTAGCATCATTAATAAAAGTATCAAATAGTATAAGACACTAATCCTGGGACAGTAGCAATAACCTCTCCCTCCTTGGGTCTAGTCATTCCAACAGTTCTGAATCTAACTAATCAGACAGTCATCTGATCCATAGCTTACTACCGTGTCCACAGGCATCACGTTAGAGGCTTTGTCAGATTCTTTGCTAAAATATAGATAAACTATAACTATAGCCTGCCCTTGATTTGCCGGTCTTATAAACCTGTCAAAAATGAACTGAAATAAATCTGGCATGTCCTGCTGATGAGGTCAGGCAGATTCTCTGTGATCACCACCTTTCTGAATGCTCATTAGCTCTTATTTTGCTCGAGGATTTTGTCAGAGATTAAAGTTGAGCTTATTGACTTATACTTTGCAGACTCTACTTTGCTCTCCTAACCCCAGCCTTGTAGTAGCTTTCTAGTTCTCCATGATCCTTCACAGATTCCCCAAAAGAGGTTCAGTAGTCATATCTCAAAGTTCTTTGAGGAGCTTGTGATATGGTTCATAACAGGTCCTAGTATTTATTAAGCTTGGGTTTCAACTCCTATCAGCCAAATTGTCCCCTTCTTGCCAGGCAGATAAGAAAGAATCAAAAGAAGAGTTAAGCAGTCTGCCTTCTCTTCTCCCTCTATTATCATAGTCTCATCCACCCCAACCAGTGGGCCTATTCCTTTTTTGATCCTCCTCTTTTCCACCAAATAGCTTAAAAAAATTTCTTGATCGTCTTTAGCATTCCTCACCACCTTGGTTCGTTCTGAGTATCAGTGTTCCCTACGTTATTCTTACACTGGAGAAGGAAATGGCGAACCACTCCAGTACCTTTGCCAAGAAAATCCCATTGACAGTATTAGCATGCGATGGTCCATGGTCAGACATGACCGAATGACTGAACAAAACCACATTATTCTTATAGAAATATGGCGTGATTTTGTATTTATTCTTTCACTGCCAGCCTTGATTCCATCTTCTGCATGTCTTTTTAAAACCTTAAATAGATCATGGATTTTCCTGAATATCCACATCATCAATCTCTTTATAATACACATATATACATATATATATATACACACATATATATACATATATACATATATATACATATATAATTCTCTTTGTTGGATTTGTTTGTGTTTTCAGAATTCTATCCTTGAAAGCTTCGCCTTCCAACTGGGTCTGATTTCATCTAAGCTACTATTCCTGTAACCTAGAATATTTTGACAGATTGGAATCCTTGACTGGAACAGGAATCATTTTAATTAAAAAGTCTTTTCCCATCCCTAGATCCATGACTTCATTTAAAAATCAAAATCACAAATAGAAGTGCTCTCTCTTCTCTCTGTCCTGTTCCTAAGAAATTCCAGATAATTGTTGGAGGAAAAAGTGAAGGCCACGTTAATAAGAAATTCAACGCTCTTCCTCCTATGTATGTGGACTGAATGGCATTTCATTCTGAATCTTCCTTTCCCCTTTCTTACCCTTTCTAAGATGGAACAAGGATGACCGGATCACAGTGGCTGCTTTTCATGTCCTGTGCTTTCTCCTTCTTATGTAGGGAAGTCTGTCCAAAGAAGAAGAGGAAAGTAATGACGACTTTTCCAAACTCCTGAAAGACTTTGAACAATGGTTGAAGGTGGAAAATGCCAAGCTGGTCAAGACCGTTGCCATGAAAAACTCCAATGCCAAGGACTCCGAAACAAGAAAAGACAAACTGAAGGTGTGTTTCTAAGTAAACCCTTTTCCCTTTAGAGTTATTTTGGTATTATTAACGATTACTGGTGATTATCTTTATCATCATTTTAGATAATTTGTTAAAAATATATATTTCTTCATAGTTTACATAGCATTTCACACTCATCATCTCAGGTAATCAACAAAACAACTCCGGCCTATGAAAAGGGTATAACAGACATTGTAATCTTTTGGATAAGGTGACAAAATATTAGAGCTCAATGGATGCTTAAAATCATAGAAAAATGAGTTGGGTCAAACCTTATAATCATAGAACGATAGAATCTGGGGCCTAGAGTCAGGAAGACTCATCTTCCTGAGTTCAAATCTGACTTCAGACATTTACTAGCTATGTGACCCTGGGCAAGTCACTTCACCCTGTTTGCCCCTGTTTCCTCATCTGTAAAATGAGCTGGAGAAGGAAATGCAAACCACTCCAGTGTCTTTGCTGAAAAAAAAAAATGGGAGATCTAAATGTGATGATATTTATAAAGCATTTAGTACAGTACCTGGTACATAACAGGGGCTTAATCATGCTTATTCCTTTGCCCTTCTCCCCACCCAACACACTAGTCCTGGAGGAGAAACTTGAATACTACTTTCTCCCCACTGCCACTTTCAGACTCTCTTTGCAATACCACTTCCTCTGATGTTCGCTTGATTAAAGTTTTCCACCCTATTCAAATCTTAGTACTTGTTTAATATTGGCTATAGGTCATTCTCCTCCCTTTATCAAGGAATTCAGCACCAGAATCACTCTCTTCCTTTTCTCCCCAACTCTTGCCCTTCTATTTATTTATTTATTTGTTTATGTGGCACGTTGTATTTTCTTTTTTTTTTAATTTTTATTTTTAGTTTACAACACACGGTTCTACATAGTTTTGAGATCCAGATTTTCTCCCCTCCCTCTCCCCTCCCTCTCCAAGACAGCATGGAATCTCATATAACTACCATGTATAACTTCGCATTGAATTAATTTATACACTAGTCAAGTTATGGAGAAGAATTATGACCAATGGAGTGAATCATGAGAAAGAAGAAACAGAACCAAAAAAAAAAACCAGAAACAAAAACAAAAGAGAAGAAAAAAGGCGAGCATGAAGTGCACCTCAATCTGCATTCCAACTTCACAGTTCTTTCTCTGGATGAAGATAGCATTCTCCATTGTGAGTCCCCTGGAGTTGTCCTTGCACCTTGCGTTGCTGAGAAGAGCGAAGTCTGTTAGGGTTGGTCCTCACGGAATCCATATATCTGTGGTTGTGTACTATGTTCTCTTGGCTCTGCTCTGCTCACTCAGCATTATGTCGTGTAGGTTTTTCCAGGTTGTTACGAAGTCCGTATCATCCCCATTTCTTATGGCACAATAGTATTCCATTACCTTCAAATACCACAGCTTGTTCATCCATTCCCCAATTGATGGGCATCCCTTTGATTTCCAATTCTTGGCTACCACAAAAACAGCTGCTATAAATATCCTTGTACATATGGGTCCTTTTCCCACTTGTGTGATCTCTTTGGGATACAACCCTAGAAGTGGTATTGCTGGGTCAAAGGGTATGAACATTTTTATAGCCCTTTGGGCATAGTTCCAAATTGCTCTCCAAAATTTGCCCTTCTATTTAGAGACTTCAAAATCTATGTTTATCCTCCCCCAAATTCCCTAACCTCTCACTTCCTATGTCTCCTTAAATCCCTGACCTCCTCCTTCACAATGCTTCAGCCACATACAAGGATTAGCAAACCGTGAATTTCACCATTACCTCAAAGCGATCTACTTCCCTAACCAAAAATCCTGACTTTCTATCTGACCATTCCATCTCTTCCCACACCTCATTCCTGAACCTCTTTGCCCTTATTGAGACCATTGGTTAAACTGGGGAAATTGAGGCCATTTGCTGTAAGTTTTTTCTTCCCTTCTGTTCATCTCAAACCCTCTTAATACCATCCATACTCTCTCTTCCTTTCCCCAGTAATTCTCCTTCCCAAAGCCAACCTCTCTACATGTGCCCTTGTTCCTACACACCTCCTGTATTCTCCAGTATATTGCCCCTTCAGTCATCGCCTTCCCTCCAATCTTGACCATCTTCCTACAAAGTAGTTCAGAAGGGCATCTACTATAAATGCCTCTACTTCCTCTTCTCACCTCTTTCTTAATTCTCTTAGTCTGCTTTCGATCTCTCCAAAGTTACCAGTGACCTCTTAATTGCCAAAGCAAGTAGCCTTTTCTTAATCCTCTCCCTCTTTGACCTGTCTATAGCCTTTGACACTATCAGCCTCCTCTCCTTGATATTCTCTTCTCTCTAGGTTTTCAGGACTCTCCACCCTCCTGACCGCTACTTTTCAGTCTTATTTTGTAGATCTTCATCTAAAAATTAAAAGTGGGTATCCTCTAGGCCCTGTCCTTCTCTCTCTAAGCTATTTCACTTGGTGATCTCATCAGATCCCATGAATTCATTGATCATCTCTATGCTGATGATTCTCAAATCTCCTTATCCTCCCTAAACTCTCTCTTTGTCTTGTATCTCTAACTGCTTGTTAGACCTCTCAACCTGGATGTCCCATAGACATCTTAAAGTCAACATGTCCAACTCTGTCTTCTGATGCTTCCACCACCCTGGTAGAGGACCTCATCTCCTCATTCCTGGAATATCGTAATACCCTGTGGAGTGGCCTGCCTATTGTTGGTCTCTTTCCACTCCAATCCATCCTCTGCTGAGCTAGCCAAGTGATTTTCCTAATGCACAAGTCTGACCATGACACACAACCCCCCTCTCCCAGTAAATGTCAGTGACTCTTTATAACCTTCAGAATCAAATATAAAATCCTGTTTATTGTTCAAAATTCTTAACCTGTTGTTGTTCAGTCATTTCAATTGTGTCCAACTCTTCATGACCCCATGGACCTCTGTCTATGGGGTTTTCTTGGCAAAGATACTAGGGTGGTTTACCATTTCTTTCTCCAGTGGCAAACAGGAGTTAAGTGACTTGCCCAAGGTCAAAAAGCTAGGAAGTTTCTAAGGCTGGATTTGAACTCAGATCTTCCCAACTCCAAGGCCTACACTCTACCCACTTTGCCACCCAGCTGCTTCTCAATAACCTAATCCCCTCATATACCTTTCCAGTCTTTTCATATGGCCCCACTGCCCCAGGATCTTTGTCTTGGTGTGGAGGGAGAATTGGAGGAGGGGAGGAAAGGTGACTGACATTGAGGGGCTGGGGAATTGCAGGCTCAGTCAGCACACACATCCCCCTCCTCAGCACCCTGGAAATGCCTGAACCCCTAAGGTGTTAGAGCAAGACTTGCCAGGCTCTGTAGGAGGCTGGGCCTAGAACTGGGGCTAAGAGGCCTCAGAGGAACCAGGGCCAGGCCAGTCACCCCAGGGAGCCCTTTCTGGGGCTATTCCTGGGGGTGTGAGGGAAGACCAGACCAGCACTTATTTTTATTAAACATTTTATCCCTGAAATAACAATAATATGTCAACATGCCTGAGGGTGGTCCTCTTCCCCTTTTGTCCCACAGAGGCTGTGCGGGACCCTGTCGGAGCCCAGCTCCCTGAGCCTTGTTGAAGCAGCCTGGGGTGGCACAGGCCAGCTTTTGGGGGTCTGGCGTCTGTGCCTGACTTTGAAAACCATACATACATACATACACATATATGTATACATACACATATTTTTCCCTTCACCCCACAAGTTAGGTTAGTGGCCCAAAATTGCAGTTTCTACTGTAACATCTCCCCCATCCAAGCCCTTCTCTCTCTCGACATGGCCAACACCTCACTTCAGGTTCTTTATAGCTGTGGTCTAGACTATGGCCTCCTAATTGTTCTCCAGGCCTCAAGGCTCTCCACACTCTGGCCGGTCCATCCTACACACAGCTGCCAAAGTAATTTTCTATAAGTTCAGACCCCACCATAACATTCTTCTCCTTAATAAACCCCGGTGGCTCCCTATTGGGATGAATTATGAGCTGATCTACCTTTTAAAGCCCTGCATAACCTGGTCCTAACCTATCTTTCCAGTTCCACTGTTTATTACTCCTCTCACCCCCAACTACATACTTGGCGATCCAGCCAAACTGGCATTCTCTCTGTTCTTACATAGCCATTCCTCATATCTGAAATCCATTCTAATGCCAACTCCTTCCAGGGGTGTCCTGGAGACAACTCATACCAGCTCTGGAGGGCTGACTCTTTAAATGTTCAGTGTGAACACTTACAACTCAGAAATTGGCAGACTGTAAATCAGGGCTTGGTTTATTGTTTTGTAGATAGTTTAGACTTAATATTACAGATTAATGTCCTGTCTACATTTTTTTGAGGGAGCTGGTTGTTAAATATTTACTAGCACCCCCTGCCTCCTTTGCAAACTACTGTATCATGTCTATTTTCTTCATATTTATTGTGTACATGCATATATGTATCTATTTGCATTTTGTCTTGTCTTCTCTCCAATTACACTGCAAGTTCCTAGAGAGTAGGGATTGTTCCATTCCTCGTGTTTCTATCCTGGCACAATACCTGACATGCAGTATACGTAAATCAATGAATTCTTGAGTGTTTGATGAATTGCTTCCCTGCAGCCATACAAACTATACTTCATTCCTGTGATGCATTTCCTCTTCATCTCTCCCTTTCTGAATCCTTACTAAAATGTTGCTTCATCTTCCCCGAGGCCTTCCTTCATCCCTAGGATGCGGATGGGGAAACTGAGCTTCAAAGAAAGCACACAGCAGATGGTGATTAGAGCCGGGATTATCAGCCCATTTCCCTTGACTCTAAGTGAGTCCTGAGCCCTTTTCCCTGGGCACCCACTGCCTCTATCAGTCCTTTTTTTTTTTTTAAGGAGTAAAGGAAATCCCAAGAGTTACACATAATAATGTAAAATTCTGGAATTACAACTCAGACTTTTAATTCCTTATCCTAATTATTAATGAAAAAAATAGTGTTCCCTCTCTGAACTTGAGCCAGCTCCTTAATTTCTTGGGCTGGAAATTTGTTTCACTCCACCTTTCTGTGTGCTGTGCTGCTCTAGAATTTACTTGGTCATTTGTAAAGGTCTTTGGAGAGGTTTGGGCTCAGGTGAGAGCTCAGGTAAGTCCCTGCCTTCCCCCCCCCCCCCCCCCCCCCCCCCGCTATCTTGGCTCCGCCTCCGCTTGATTTCTTTGTATCAGACTTTCTCTATCTGTAACACAGCCTGGAGTTGGACCAGAGGACCTCTAATCAAAGGTCCCTTCAATTCTCTGTTGATAAGGCAGACACACGTCCTTGTCTCTGAGGTCACGCTCAGAGTGTTACAGCTCTACAATATGTACAGGGTTTAGTGAGTTGCCCAAAGCTAGTGTCTGAGGCCAGATCTGAACTCCGGAACCCCAGTCTTCTTGGCGCCAGGTCCTGCAACTCTATCCACTGCGCCACCTAGTGGGTCCTGATGGTGATGATCGTAACAATGATAATGGACTTTGTATTTCAATGAATTCAAAGATCATTGTGAATCATATAGGATGGTAGCATGTGGATAACTGCTTTTAACAGATAATTTAAGATTTCCCATCCCTAATTAACTAGTTTCACTAAGTCAGTTTTAGGACTGTACACATTGGACATTGTATATGTGGGGTGACCCCATCTTTACCTCTTCATAGGAGCTACAAGATAGGCTCCCAGAAGGTCAGCATCTTTTTGAAAGTCTTCTTCGTCTCCGACCAAAGAAAGAACCTTCTGAAGACTTGGAGGATCTCCGCTACCGCTGGATGCTTTACAAGTCCAAACTCCAGGACTCCAGCCATTTGCTAGAGGTGGGTGTGAGGAGTAAGTCATTGCGGCATCCAAGGATAAGCACCCATAGGCAGATAGAAAAAAGTCACATACTCTGCATTTCACTGTTCTTCAGTAGGAAAACCACTGTTTGAATTAAGCCTTCCCTGGTCACCCCTGCTCAAAGTAACTTTTCTCTTTACTAAATTCCAAGTACACTGTCTCTAAATATACATCTCATTTAATTGTCATTGTGGTTTAGTCGGTCAGTCTTGTCCGACTCTTTGTGACCCCTCAGACCGTAGCACACCAATGCTGTCCATGGAGTTTTCTTGGTAAAGATATTGGAGTGCTTTGCCATTTCCTTCTCCAATGGATTAAGGCAAACAGGTTAGATGACTTGCCCAGGGTCACACAGCCATTAAGCATCTGAGGCTGGATTTGAACTCAAGTCTTCTGACTCCAGCACTCTGTCCACTGAACCATCTAGCTCCCTGCACATCTCCTTCGATACTTCGCATGTATTTTCTTGTGTTGTTAGTTCTTTTCACCTGTACATATACTTTCTCTATATAATTGTAAATTCTTTGAAAACTAGCACCCCCTCTATGTTTCCCCTACAGGAATTTGTTGAATGTTTGTTGAATTGATTAGTTCAATGGAAAGAATGTTAGGTTGAGAATAGGGAGGCCTGAGTTCTAGGCCTGGTTCTCCACTAACTAAATCTGTGAACTAAATTAAATCAGTTTCCTAATCTGTAAAATTAGAGATTGAACCAGAAGACATTGAAGAACCTGAAAGTTCAGGGGTTTACACTCTGACTTTATCTTAGTTCATTCTTTGCCTGGCCTTCCTTTTGACCAAGAGCACAGTAAGTTTGGCCACGAGGTGTCAGTAGAATCAAAGCTATGCATGAGGCCACAACCGTGCCTTGGATTTATGTTATTAGGAAACAAGACCCACCGGGGTTGTGCTCCCGATGTGTGTTAAAATGCTCATTAAATCAAATTACCTGCTAGCTCAGGCTGTCCAGATGACCAGAATTTTTAAGGAAACATTCTCCCAGCAAAATGAATATTCCATTGTAGGCTCTGTTGGGATTTTGAATTTACTTACTTTTCTTTTTTCTTCTTTCCCCACCTCCCTTTACACCTCCCTTCCTCTCTCTCCCCCCACCCCCTTAAAAAACCAACAGGCTCACAGTCCTCTTGGGAAGCCAGTGGGATTCAGAAAGGTATGGTACTTTCCTGCTACTCACTTCAATAGTACTGCCTGTAATGGTTCCATGTGGAGCATCTGCTCTGAAATGGGTTGTTTTTGCCTTGACTTTCTTGAAGGTTTTTTTAAAAGCCCTTACTGAGATGCATTATTAAACATGAATCCATAAAGGTATGTTGGTAGGAGCTTTGCACACATGGGATTTCAACACGGTCTCCAATTAAGGGTTTAAATGTTTTTATTCCTATGTTTTATGTTACATTCCTTTCCAAATATATCTATCCCTCGCCCCTCCAAGAAAACCATCCCATGATATAGGAAAGATAGGGAGGGGAAAAACAGGTTAACAAGACTAACAAACATCAGCCAATTCTGACACTGAATGCAAAGTTCTATGCCTCTAGTTTGCATTTTCTCGTCTCTTCTGGGGGTACAAGCTTAATTATTAAAGTGACGCAGCATTCAGTTTTGTGCTTTTTGGGTTTTTCCCCATTTATATTATCGTGGTCACTGTGTACAGTATATTGCTTCCTGGTTCTGCTTAGTCCACTTTGAATCAGTTAATATAAGTCTTTCCTTGCTCATCTGTATTCTTCACATTCATCGCTCCCTATGGCACAGCATTATTCCATTACATTCATGTAGCAACAACAAGACAATCATACCAAGAACAGCTAATGTTTTTATAGCACCTACTATGCACCAGGCGCTGTGCTAATTGCTTTACAAATATTATCTTATTTGATCCTCACAATGCCCTTGGGAGGTAGGTGCTACTACTATCTCCAGTTTACAGTTGAGGAAACAGAAGCAAATCAAGGCTAAATGACTTGTCCAGAGTCACACAGCTAGGAAGTGTCTGAGGCTGGATTTGAACTCAAATCCTCTTAATTCCAGCCCTTGTACTCTATCTCTACTGAACCACCTAACTGTCTCTATTGTGTGCCACAATTTGTTTAGGCCTTCACCAGTTGATATATCTATTTAATGTTAACACTCTGCCTATCGTAAAAAGGTAGTTGAGAGACCTTGTATAGTCATTCTGCATAGATACCTGATATAAGAGAAAGAACCCTGAAATGGGAGTTGGCAGACATAGATTATAGCCTTTGTCCTGACTCTCCTTAGCTTTGAGATTTTGAGTGAGTCAGTTTCCTTGTTTGGGCCTCAATTTACTAATCTAATCTCTCAGGTCCTTTTCAGTTCTAATAGTTAAGACCAGACCAGATCTGATCTAAGACCAGATCTGATATCCTATGGTTCTATGATTCCAAGGTCCATTTCAATTCCAATTTTCTATGTCCCTTAGGAACAAATAGTTTTCAGTAAGTGTTAGCATAGAACTGAGTTCTCTGGTTTCCTCACAAACCTGGATAAAATCATAATGTAGTTGGTATGGATAAACAAATGAGTAAAAATCTCAAGGAGTACATTTTTTTTTTAAAAAAAAGCTGATGAGATGGTTTTGCTCTCTAAGTGGTTATCAAAATTATATGGTACTACGGCGGCGTGAAGGGAGTCAGGAAAGGAATGAAATACAATCAAATACATTCAGAAAGTTGGTATTTAATAACTGTGGATAGTAAACATAATAAACTATAGATAATAAAAGTCTAAGGAGTAAGATTTATCACTTGACAAATATACTGGGAGAATTAGTTAGCAATATTGCAGGAAATGAATTTTGACCCACACCATATACCCCAGTGAATTCTAGCTGGGCAAAAACTTAAATAATTACAAAAACAACTATAAATAAAATAGAAGACATGGGATAATATATTTATCTAGAATGTAATGGGGAGCTGACTTTCTGTATTAAATAAGTAGAATGAATTATTAGGGATAATATACATGTACTTTTATCCATTAAAATAAAAGTTTCAATACAACAAAAAGTAATATGAAAGTAAAGGAACATATAGGGAAAACACTTGTAGTTCCTATTACAGACAAAAACTTGACATCGAAAATATTTATGGAAATACTGAAAATTTGCAAAGGCAATTTCTAGTTCCTAGTGGATAAATGGCCAAGGGCTATAAAGAGACTATTTTTAAAAGAGGAAACACAAATTGTGATTAATCATTTGTAAAAATGCTTAATGATTTATAAAAATATAAACCATAATTATAACAATAAATAACAGTTAACAATATAATAATACCAATATATAATAATGATAACAATAAACAATAAACAACCTCACACTCATCAAATTGGAAAAAATTGTTAAAAGCAATGAAACTCCTTGGCAGGATTGTAGAGAAACAGTTGTGTTCAACCGTTCATGGTGGAACTGCAAATTACTGAAATCTTTTTGGAGAGCAGTGTGGCTGTAAAGTTACATAATCAATCATCTCCATACACACAATAGATTCAATTGTTGTCAATATACCCTGTACAGAATTTTTTATTTTAATATATTAAAGTACCTATTTCAAATGAAAACTATCTGTTCAAAGATTTTTATAGTAGTATTTATAATTGCAAATATTTAGAAGCAACCCAAGTTTGCAGGACCTTTGATTTTGTTGATAAGTAGAACTTCCAGGGAGGAAACTCCCTCTACCAAGGCAGATCAACAATTGTTCTGCAGCTTATAGTGTTAGAGAGTTTCCTGGGGCCACTGAGAGGCTCAGTAACTCACTAGCCCAGGATCAGCCAGCCAGTATGGGACAGAGGCTGAGCATGACTCTAGGTCTCCTAACACCAAGGCTGGATCTCTGTCCACTAAACCATACTGCCAAAAACAAGAGTATTATAAGGTCAAATAAATTGTGGTACAGTACTGGAATGAAATACTGTAATGTAATTAAGCTAATAATAGTCAACATCTATATAGAGCTTTAAAATCAGCAAGTATGAGAAAATAAAGATATCTGGAAAGGTATTAATGGAATTATAGAAAGGGAAAATATTCAATATTACCGTATACAAGGAAAAATTAATGAAAAGGAGTAAACAAAGAATCTTGATGGAGACTTAGAGGTCATAACTGAAAAGTTGTGACATTTTCTATATTTAAATTCATTTATTTAAATGTTAAATAATTAGAAGTTTAATTTGTTATATTTATATTTGATATTAGATTTAAAAGAAAGCATTCTTTAAACAAAGAAAGAAGCTTCCTACATTGATTCAGGATAGCACCACTTTTGTGATTCCCAAAGTAGCTGAATTTGCCTCTTGGTTCTGCCTCAACTATGACGTACTCATTCCTCTAGTTAGAATGATCACAGACATTCGAAAGGGAAAAAGATGTACCTGGCAGATTTGGGAAAGGAGGGGGAATTTTTCTAGATCTCACTCTGAATTGTCATCCAAACTCAGATTTCCACTGATTCATTCTCACAGACAAGGAAGACAGCTTTTTAGGAGGTTGTGGGAAACTGATCCCCGTCCTCTTCAGAAAGAGAAGAAAAGCCATCAGACATCAGCCTGATTACTCATGACTCTCTTACTACAATGTACATTCATGGGAGTGCATGGAGGGTGGGCCATATGTATACTGTCATTCTAATGGTCTATTCCTTAACAGAAGTACTTAAAAAACAAGGTAACAGTTTATTCTGCCCCTCACAGCCACAAGAGGGAGTTGAGAGGATGCTTATTAAAGAGGAAAAAGCATTGAACTTGATTACAGCCAGAAGATTCTAGGTTCTCATCCCAACCGAACCACTCACTAGCTCTGTGACTTGGGTCATCTTATTTTATCTCTCTAAGACTCAGTTTCCTCATTTGTAAAATGGGAACCATAATATTTATACTTCACCTAAGTATTATGATGGAAGTACTACATAAATGTGATCTATTTAATAAATATAATAAGGTAGACCCCCTAAGGGCAGATCCAGAAGGGACAAGTTTTTCCCATGAGGGCTGAAGAAAGGAAAAAGAGTTGTGGCAGGGGCAGTGTGGCAGTGACCTGCGCCAGCAGTTAGGGCAAAAACTAGGGCATAGGGAGGAGTAATCCCTTCCTGAGGAAGAAGAGTGAAGCCTAAGTCAGGATCCAAACAAGCTTAAACCAAAGGCCAAGCTGGGTAGGTGCCAAGATTTCTTCAGCATACCACAACCTAAGAACCTAAGAGAGAAGTAAGGAATAAGTTGAAAGAGCAAAGATTTAGGCCTGTGAGGTCAGTGCTAGATCAGGAGACAAGCTACAGGGGATGCCATGATGCTAACTACATGTCTCAGCTTCTTTCTCCAAACATCTGGTCTTTTATATATTACCTGCTGACACTTTTGTGTTGTTATGTCCCAAGACAGGCCTTTTCAGACTCCTGACTCAGGCGGGACGGTATGGCTAAACACTTAGACAGGGACCAGGGCTCCTATGTAGGCCAATCCATCTCTTCTAGGTTGTTTGGATCTGCAAAACTGAATTCTGTAAACTTGTCCATTTATTTACTTTTTTTAAATTTGATTTTGTCTTTTTTTTCTTTGTTCAATGAAGACAAGATTGGCATTTTTCCAAAGGAATATTTTTTTCTATAAAACTAAGGAAGAAAGTCTATACGTTAACTAAACTTGTTATAGGAATCAGTGAATTCCTAGAATTGTGAAAGAGATGGAACCTAAGATGTGATTACTTCTCTATTATCAGTCATCTACTAAAGATCATGGCAAATGAAAGTGAAGTCACAGGAACCTAGAAGGGCCAGTGTCCTGATTTTCCAAAAAAAGAGAGGGAGTGGTGTCTATAAGCAACAAATCAACGAGTTTAACTTTGATTCTTGGTAAAATTCTAGAATACAATATTAAAGAGATGGTTTATGAATACTTAGCAGGGACCACTAAAAGCAGAGATTTAAGGACAACAAGGCAGCCATCTTCTTGAAGGACTATTGTGTGGAAAAGGGATTCAATTTATTCCATTTGGCCCCAGAAAACAGAACTAAGACCAACAGGGAGAAGTTACAGAGAGGTAGATTTTAAACTTGACATAAGACAGACTTTCTAAGAGGTAGAACCACAAAAAGTGTAATGACCTGACTTCCTTTCACTGGAGGTCTCCAGAGATTGACTGACCATGCATAAGGGATATTATAATATTTCCTACAATACTACTTGAACTAGAGGCCTTCTGAGTTCCCTGTCAGTTCTTAGGTATTATATAATTCTGGAAGCATTGGACTAGTGGTCCAGGCACCTGGGTTCTAGCCCTGTTTCTCTTCATGCTCTTATTCACTGTGTAAGTTTAAGAAAGTCACTTCATTTCTCTGGCAAAAGAATGAATGAAAATGAATGAAGAAGCATCTATTAAGTGTTTACTCTGTGCCAAGTACTAGGGATACAAATAGAAAAAAAAAAAAGATTTCCTGCTTTCAAGGAGCTCAGCTTCTAATTAGGAGAGACAGCATATACAAAAGAATTCCAGACATCTTATCTAAGTTGAGCTAACTGATCTCTGAAGACCTTTCCAGCTTAAATATTGTATGGATATTCATGAAGGCATTTCTGGTATCTTCCAGCTTCCATACTGAGAGATGTATGTGCTTCTAGACACATTTAAAGATTGTTTCCATCTCTAAGGTTGTATGGTTGTGAGAATCGAGTCATTACCTAGCTCAGCTAAGTAATCTAAAATTGGAATAATCTGGAGAGCTACTCCCCTCTCTCTTGCAGCAAACTCATCTCTATTTGGGGAGGGGGCTCTGTCTGTTACACTTTTCATTCACAGATTAAGATTTTGAGGGAATTCTTCAGTTGGTGAGATGTACTCAGTTCCCTGAGATCATACAGGCTGCTCTAAAGTTGCCTGTTCTAAAATTCTTTCTTACCAAGTGACCGGTTGCTCCAGCAGGTCTCCAGCTAATTCACAAATCATCATTTGCGGGCACTCTTACTGAACTGGTCTAACACAAAGATACCCAGGTCGTACATTTATAGGTCACCTTTCCATAGTGCTTACAAACTACTTTCCTTAAAATAACCCTGTGTGTGGTAAGTGATAGAGCAATTACGTCCATTTTACAGGTGGGGGAGCTGAGGCCCAGTGAGAAATGACACATTTGGAGCTAAGACCTCACAGGTCATTTAGGTTAAGCTCCTCAGTTTACAGAGGAGGAAACTGAGGGAAGTTAAGTGACTTTACTCACGGTCGCAAAGGTAATGTCACAGATGGGATTAAGAATTCCAAACTTTTTGCTGTTTCTTCTTTCTCATGGTTTCTCCCATTGGTTCTAATTCTTCTTTTGCAACATGACTAATGTGCAATTATGTTCAATATGAATGTATATGTATAATCTATATCAGATTGCACATCCTCTTGGGGAGAGGGGAGGGTAGGGCGGGGAAGAAAATTTAAAACTCAAAATCTTTATGGAAGTGAATGTTGAAAACTAAAAATAAATAATTTTTTTTTAAAAAAAGAATCCCAGAGTTAGCAATTGTCTAAGCCCCTATTCCAACCTATGCCTTGACTCCACCTTCAGGGCTATCTCTGAATCTGAAGGGGTGACCAAGGGACCATCCCTATCATCCACATTAGTCCAGTTTTATCCTAAAAACCAAACCTACAAGCTTTAATAATAATAATTCACATTTATATAGAGAGCTGTGCATTCATCATCTCATTTGATATTCGCAAAAACCCTATGAGATATCGTTATCCATATTTTACATATGAATAAAGTGAGGCTCAAATAGGTTAAGGGATTTGTCCAAGGTTGTCCTACTAACTTGAGGACCAAACTCTGCTTGCACTCTTTCTAGTTATGTCCCAAAGGGATCGAGTCTCTTAAACCCTGTGTGAATGCACATGAGAATCAACATCCAATGGCATTCCTTTAAAACCCAAGAGCAATACAAGACTTGCTGTGTAGGGTGGCTTTCAAATCTTCCTGAAGAGATCAGTGGTTTGTCATTATACGGCAGCTGAGCCCGTTTTATAGTTGATGCAAGTCTAGAGAAGTGATTTGCCTAAGGTCAAGACTGGGAAAGGGCAGGAAAGACAGGGTGGGCAGATGATGGAAGCAAGACAAAGCAAGTGAATGAAAGGACAGGAGTTACAAGGGGATCAGGCTCGTGTCATATTAGAATCATGGAACATCATATCAGGATCATATTAGAGATCATCTAATCCAACCACTCACCTCCTGAAGTCCAGGTCAGGCTCCCATACTACCATGCCTTGATTTTTTTCTTGGTTACCAGGAGGTGTTGTTCAGTGGAAAGAGCATGGATTTGGTGCCAGACAACCTAAGCTCAAATCCAGCCTTTGTCACTTCCTACCTATGTGATCTCGGACAAATCAGGTAACCTTTCTGGTCATCAGGTTCCTCTTCTGTAAAATTATGGGATTAAACTAAATAGTCTTTGAAGTCCTAGATCTGCATGGTATAGGAGAAAGAATATGTACTATAAAGACAGAGAACCTAGATGCAAGCCTTGCCTTTTGGTATTACTACATGTGCCACTTTGGGAAAGTCACTTAACTTCCTTGTGTCTCCTCCTACGGCCTCATTGTCCTCATCTATAAAATGGGAGAATGGATCAGATAGCCTCTGAGGGCCCTTCCAGCTCTAAGGCTATCATCTAGTAATTGTGACCTTCATAAGCACCCTCCCTCCTCATTTTGTCAAGGGCTGTTCTTTCTTTTTTTTAAAGAAAACTGTAATCTCCTCATTCTCTGACCCCCATTGGCCTGTTAGGGCCAGGCTGGGGTAGATGTGGAGAAAGTAGAGTAAAGGCTGTTTTGAGCTATTGTACGCTAATTAAAGAAACCCTCGCCAGCTCCCAGGCAGTTTAGGGATCCTGGCGGTTTTCCACAGGGACTCACGCTCTCATTCAATGCAAAGATAATGATAGGGAAAAATGTTCTGTTTCCAGACTATTCTGTTGTATATGTTCATAAGGTTTACATTTTCCTGGTGTGTGTAGTTTGGTTTGTGTTTGTACAGGGTGGTTTGTGTATGTTTGTGAGGTTTACATTTGCGTAGTGTATATAGTTTGGTGTGTGTTTGTACAGGGTAGTTTGTGTATGTTTGTTTACTGGGTGGCAGCAAATTAGATGCTATCTTCAAAGGTTGCATTCATTCTTGCCAACATGCACACACATATATGTACGTACCTGTGTGTATCTGTATATATGTACACAAACATATATACATACATATACGTGTGTTTTGTGTGTGCACTGAAAAGCTGAGTTTTTAATGAGCAGCCAGTTATCTGTTCCCACCATGGCCCTAACTTATCGCACTCTCTTGATATCTCAATGAATTCAATTTTATCGTTTACATAAACAAAATCAGTAGAATCTATTAAACATTCAGGTTCATCAGTGTGATCAGTAGAAGCCCCAAAAAAGCACGTTGATGTGATTTCATCACATTTCAAAGTCACGATTGGGCCCTGAGTGGATCAGATTAATTCATTTACCCTCAGAAACAGAATTCACAGTACTCAAGATGCACATTTAATTTGTAACGATCATTATGGTGTTTAAGTCTAGTCCACGCAGCTAATGAATGAAAAACACCGCTTAAGCACTTAGAAACTAGGTGGCACAGTGGATAGAGGGCCTGGCATGGAGCCGTGAAGACCTAAGCTGAAATATGATCCTGGGAAAGCCATTTAACCCCTGTTTGCCTCCGTTTCCTCACCTTTCAAATGGCGGTAATGCTAGTAACTATATTCCAGGTAATCATGGTAAAGCCCTTAGCGCGGGGCCGGGCACATAGTAAGCACTGTTTAAATGTTAACTTTTATTATTTTGTATGTGTCATGTACTGTGAAAAGGACTAGAAATGAAAATACAAGCAGTAAAGTCAGTCCTTTGGGAAGAAAGGAAGAGTCCGAGGATAAGGAGGATGTCTGCATGGTTTTGAAATGGCCAGTAAGTGATGCGGAGGCCCGGTTCTGGGCAAGGGAACATGAAAATTCACAGATCACAAGTTCAGGGTCCCCTGTTATACATGGAGCATTGTAGGAGACCAGAGCGAAGCCCAGGGCTGTGTGCTGTGATCTGTGGTTTTATGAGAGGCAGTCAGGAACAGTGGAGAACAGGAAGAGCTGTGGAGACAGGAACACACTCTGTCAATGGGGGTTGCTGTTTGTTGCCCGGTGGTTCCACTTGGGATCTCAGGGTTTCTGATTTGGAGGCTGCCTGGGCTCGGCCCACCCCTCGTGTCCATCCACACCAGCTTCAGCCCTCCTCTTGCCTTACCTTCCTTCGCCTTCCCCAGCTGAGGTAGCCGGAGACCATCTGGGCTGCTTGACTGCTCACGCAGCCAGGCGGGATGGAAGATCACCAAGTTTTACCATCTGCCCTGATTCTATACCTGGCACTGTCATCCGACCTACTAAATGTAGCCTAAAGATCTCTGGACTTCCTGGCCTTTTCATCTGCCCTGTAGGAGAGCATTCTTTCGTGCGTTGCCTCCCCCAATTTGATTTGGAGCTTCTTAAAAGCAGGTACTGTCTTGCTGTTTCTTTGTATCCCAAGTGCTTGCTTGGCATCTGTTAAATGCTTTAAAAACATTTTTTTTTCAGGGGCAGCTAGGTGATGCAGTGGATAGAGCATTGTCCCTAGAGTCAAGAGGCCCTGAGTTCAAATCTGATCTCAGACACTGGGCACTTATTAGCTGTGTGACCCTGGGCAAGTCACTTAACTCCAGTTGCCTCACCAAATTTTTTTTTTCTTTCATGCCCTACTTTCCCATTGTGCCTTCTGGAACTCCAGTTCTATTGTTCACAAACTACCCTTCACCTAGAAATACTCTGCATATATTCTGTATTTACTTGTGTGTGTGTATTTCCCTCTTCCCAGCAAACTATAAGCTCCTTGAAGGAGCTTTTCTATTTTGTTTTATTTTGTCATCGTGGCCTTATCACTTAGCACAGTGCCTGGCATAAGTCTGCACATCACCACATTGAATTATATTATTATAAGGCTCCTGAGAGCAGGGGCTTCTAGTTACAACTTTGGGGCATAACTTCAGGGAACATATGGAGAGGAACAAGAGGTCAGATAGTGCCAGTGACTGAGGGCCACATTGTTCATAATTCGGTTTCATCTTCAACACTTCAAAGACCTGTGATTCTCGTGGTCTGGCTGCTCTCTCCACTAACACAGACTGCATCTCCTCTACACCTTCATGATAGTTTTCAGGAGCTGAAATTTTTATTACCCCATATGCAGCTTCTTCCAACTTCGCCATGCCGGCCTTCAGGGAACAGGCAAAGACTCCATGACTGGTTCTATATTCAAAGACTTTCCAGGCCAGTGGGACCTGCAAGCACTTAAATTTTCTTTTTAATTTATGGAATAAAACAAGCATTTCCTTTCAGTATTATATGTTTATATTCTTCAGGTAGGATAGGCCAGAGGACTGAAAACGGACCTTGAAGCCAGAAAGATCTGGGTTCAAGTCTTACCTCTGCCTCTTGATTCTGACACCCTGGGCAAGACATTGAATTCCTCAGTAATCTAGGCTACTTTCTAAGTGTCATGGATAGAACATTGGCCTTGGAATCAGAAAGCCCCAAACTCGAAGTCTCCCTCAAACACTTAGCCTCTGAGTGACTCTGACCAAGTCATTGAAACTCTCACAGTCTTAGTTTCCTCACCGGTGAAATGGGAGACAGTAATAGCACTTCTCTCACAAAATTGTTATGAGGATCGAGTGAGAGAGCGCATGCAAAGTGCTTTGCAAACCTCCAAGTCCTATATGAATACTAGTTATAGTTATTATAAATTGGAGGGAGGGTTCTGACCTACATTGGGAGAGGGAGTTTCTTCACCTGGGAGTTCCTTATACCCATGAAATCACAGGCCCACTGCCTATCCCTATATTTATAATTTCCTTTATTTAACGTAAGATCTTGAAAGTTTCATTAAGTTAACAGGCATTTATTGAGTGTCTATCATGTGTGGGTGATCTCAGTCACTGTCACCAGCCTCACCGGGTTGTTGTGGGCTCAGATGAAATGATAGTTTTTAAGAGCTTTGTGACTATGATGCATGATAGAAACATAAACCACTTTACTTCCAAAGTTTTTGGTTTCGTTTTTCTGCGTTCTCCTACTGGTTCAGATCTCGGCCCCTTTGTTGATGGTCAGGCTTTATGACTGACCAAAGGAATAATGGAATCACAGGATCAGAGAGGCAGAACTAGAAGGGACCTCAGAGGTCGTTGAGTCCAACCCTCTGAGTTTACAGTTGAGGAAATGAAGGCTCAGGGAGATTAAATAACAGGTAGTAAATGCCAGTTGCTTGGGCTAAAAAAATCATCACCTGCTGTTCACCTTCCCCTCTTCTACCTTAGCCTGCCAGTAGGCCCCAATTGCCATGCTGGAATAGCTACTTACTACCAGGGATGCTTCACCCTTTCTTTCCCTAATTCTGCTGGAGGTAATCCCGAGTTCCACCCCACTTGGACCCTTGAACTCACCGCTCTCTTCCCAACAGTCATTAGTGGGAGACCATCTGCCCTGCCATCACTTCATGAGGTCCTCATGGCCTTTCCATTTGGTTTCCTGGCTTTCCTGTCCAACCTCGAGTACCACCTTGCCTTTTCATCTGCCACAAAACTGCCATTTCCAGTTATCCTGATCTGTATCTTACCACTGGACCCAAAGGCCATTAAGATACCTAGGGGAGAAGTGATGAGGGCTCAACCTAGTATGGTGAATGTGTTAGTGGAATAAAGGGGATAGAGAGAGAGAGAGAGAGAGAGAGAGAGAGAGAGAGAGAGAGAGAGAGAGAGAGATGGAGAGAGATGTTGAGAGATGTTGTGAAGTCCTTTTCCTGAAAATTCTGTTATTTTCTGGGATGTTTCAGCTCAGCTTAGCTTCTTCATCTGCATAATGAAATTGGATGATCTCTTTTACTTTAGGATTCCAGCCAATCTCCCTTGCACCACCCGTGGTGAACATTCACTCTCTCCAGAATATCATATACAGTTTTTCCTTTGATTATTTAAAAATATAGTAATCTTATGCTATTCTGACTAATCCTCCTTGGAATTTGAAGAGTTTTTCCCTCACCGCCTACAATATAGGGTGTCCCAAAAGTCTTAGTCAAGTTTTAAGCAATTAAAACTTAATTAGCTTTAAGCTACTAAAATTTAAAGCTGCAGTACAACTTTTGGAATATCCTGTATTTTTCCTCTATAGCTCTACAAATTTACTACAATATTTCTCGGTGATTTAGCTGAAGGCTCTTTTCTGTTCGTGTTCTTGAGTTCTTTCAATCTACACTTTGCCAACTGCTTTCAATATTTCTGGGCAATTTTCTTCTGCCTGGGTTATTGGAAAATGGTATTTCGGATTTGAGCCAGTCCTACCAACACGTGAGCGAAGGGTGGAGGAGGGCAGCAGTAGGAATGGACAAAGGGATAGGCTGGTGATTTTGTCTTCATCTTCTCTCTGTACATCACTTTGTGGTGCATTCTTTAACTCTTTTCTCATTATTGCTGAGTTTTCTTCATTTGAGGCATTTTCCTTGTATAGTTAGACGTGTGTGTGTGTGGCAGGGGAGCTAAGAAACCTCTCACTCTTCCATCTTTCCAATAATCTCCTCTCCTTAAAAAGTGAGTGAGTGAGTTTGTGTGTGTGTGTGTGTGTGTGTGTGTGTGTGTAAGAATGTAAGCTTTTTGAAGATAGCAGTCATGCCTTTGTACCAACTCCTTGGACAAGGTCAGTCAATATTTCATTCATTCGATGACTTTTTTGCGTAGTTCTGAGTGGGGTTTTGGTAGGTGGGGCAATATCCCCAAGAGACTGAGCACCGTGGAAATGCAACTCTTGTTCCTTCCCACAATCATTTAATGGTTATGTGGTAATATACCCTGAATAATTAGATAATACTCCTCAAACCTGTTGCAAATAGATAGTACTGTATTTTTACTTTGTGTGACTCAGTAGTAATCTAAAGTAAAGGCACTTACTTTGGGAATTGAAATGATGAAAGAAACTTGAACACACCTACATTTCTTGACTAACTTAGTTGGCTCTGAGGGCAAGGAGGCAGGTGCTTAACCAGCATGTTTTTCATTGCCTTGCTCAATAATCCAAGGGTCTCAAAATCCCTGTGGGCCAAAACTAGAAAGGAATTTAGCTTCCTTGACTATATAATGTGGGGGTACAATGATCTTTAAGGTCTCGCAGAGCTTAAAAGGGCTCATGGTAATGAATAGATTGTTGGACTTGGAGTCAGGAAGACCTGGGTTTAAATCACATCTTTGACACTTAAACTAGCCCTATGACTGTGGGCAAGTCATAGACTTTCTCTTAGCCTCAGTTTCTCCATCTGTAAAAAAGGGGGGTTTGACTAAATGACTTCTAAATCTATGGTTTTATGATCCTAAAAACTATAGTATATAATTATCAAGAGCTGGAAACTAAATATATTTTCTCCAAACAAAGATTTCTTAAAATTGGTTTGTTCATTGTGGCCAAAGAGGGCAAAAAGTAAAAAAAGAATGACAATCCAAAACTGTTTGCAAAACATATGGAGAGATCCCTTTTCTAGTCCAATCTGTAACAAAATGAAGGACGCGCATAATCATAATCTGGATCCCAGCTAAGCAAATGTACGCTACAAATCCGATTGCTAGAGTGGGGCTCTGGCACCTCTCGCCATCTAGTACTAAGTAGAGCCCACTTTTTAGGTAAGTAGCTAATAAGAATTCACAAGCTTTGAGGTACTAAAATTACAAACTAAAGTTAAAAAATGTCAGCCAACGTCATAAACAATAAACTCGGAGATGGCATGAAGTTAGGCAGGATAGCTGACGTGCTATCTAAATTGAAATCTAAATCCGAAAAGATCCTGACAGCCTAGTACACTGGACTAAATCTACTAAGATTGTATTTAATAGGGATAGACATAAAATCATACATTAAGACACAAAGAATCAACATCACAAGTACAAGATGGGAGAGGCTTGATTAAAAAACAAGTGTTCTGAAAAAAAGATCTTGCGGTTTTAGCGGACCACAAGCTCCAAGAGTTAACAGTGGGACGTGGGATGATAGCCAAAAATGTTAATGAGAGGTTGGGCTAAATTAAGAGAGGTGTAGCTTCCAAGAATAAGGAGGAGGCGGTTCTCTTGTCCTCTTCTCCAGTCCAACTACCTCTGGACTATTGTATTTAATTCTGGGTACCACAATTTTGGAAAGATATTAGTAAGTTGAAGAGCTTCCAGTGGCAGGCAGCCAGGACAGGAAATGACCCTGAATACGTTCAATATAAGGATATGCTGAAAGATTGGGATGCTGGGATCACAGATTGAGAGCTAGAAGTGCCTTCCAGAGACCATGGAGCTCAACGTCTTCATTTTCGAATAATAATAATCGTTAACATTTACGTGGTGCTTACTGTGTACCCGGTACTGTGCTAAGCACTTTATAATCATTATCCTCATAACAACCCCAGGAGGTAGGTGCTATTATTATCCTCAATTTACAGATGAGGAAACTGAGGCAGACGGAGATTCAATGACTTGCCCAGGGTCACACAGCTAGTAAGTGTCTGAGGCTGGATTTGAACTCAGGTCTTACAGATTACAGGCTGCAGTACTCTACTGTGCTACCTAGCTGCTTGAGCGAACTAGGGTTCAGAGAAGGTGAGTATAAGTGACTTGCAAGGGTGGATAGAGCCCTGAGCCTGGAGTCAGGAAGAGGTGAGTTCAAATTCAGCCTCAGGCACTTCCTAGCAGTGGGAACCTCTGTTTGCCTTGGTTTCCCCATCTGGAAAATAGGGGTAATACTTCACAGGGTTGCTGTAAGAATCAAATGAGGTAATAGCTGTAAACTACTCCGCATGGGACCAGGTACATAGTAAAGTGCTATAGAAATGTTGGCTATTTATTATTATTGGTGGTGGCGACAACGTTGTTGTTACTATCGTGGTTGTTATAAGATTCCCTTCCCAACATTTCACCTATTCAGAAATGAGCAAAGCTTTGTCATCCTCTCCTTTTGTTTTTCTTTCTCAAAGTCACTTTAAGTTGTATCATCGGTTGCAGCTACCGCTACGTGGGATGTAAGGGAAAGGATAAATTTAATGTGAACTGACTTGGGGTCTTTTTCTAGTTAAGCAAATATCATTTCTTCCAAAGTCTCGTTTTGACTCACGTTTCCATCCACTTTGGAACAGCTGGCTTTGATAGTGCAGGCAGCCTTCCTTTTTCCTACTGCACTGTAGTGATTTTGGCATGGAAGAGGTGACAGGTTGCATTCACACACCCCAAGTGAGCTCATGTGAGTAACCTAATCCCAGCATTCCCTGGGTCTGCCCAAGCCCTGAGAAACAGCATAATCTCCATCTCAGCCGAATCCTGGATTGCTCAACCAATTCATAGGATCAGAGGATTTAGAGCTGCCACAGACTCCAAGGATCACCTCGGGCCAATGTTAGACAAGAAGGGGATGAAGCTCAAAGAAGGAAAATAACTTGCCTAAAATTGGACAGAAGTATCTAGGACTCTAGGCATTTCCATTAGACCAACTCGTCTCTCAATTCTTTTCAATTCAACAGACATTTATTTGCATACTTGGTATAGGACTCTATGGTTGCCTGGCGCAAGAGGGTAAAGAAGAGAGATACCAGGTGTAGATTATAAATAGAACAAAGTCCATCGATGTGTACATGAATCAATCACGCACCAAACATTTGTCAGACCAGGTACTACGTGGTAGGCGCTATTCAAGCATAGTGCAAAAATGAAGCAGTTCCTACCCTCATATGCCTACTGGAGGTAATGACATGTGCATTAATAAGAAGAAGAAATCACAATAATAAGAAGTTTGCAAAGTATTTGCCAATATTCTTTCATTTTGTCCTCACAACAACTCTGAGAGGGAGGTGCTATTATCTAAATTCTATAGATGAAGAAACTGAGTTAGGCAGGTTAAGCGACCTGCCTCGGATCACACAGCCAGCAAGTGTCTGAAGCCAGATTTGATCTCCAGTCTCCCTGACTCGAGGTCCAGTGCAATATCCACTGGGCAACCTAGTTGTTTATACGTAAATATGACAGAACATAAACAATATAAAACAAGGTAATTTGGGAACAACAGCACGATTTGCTGAGGTGATTAGGAAAGACTTGCTACAGAAGGTAGCACTCGAGCTGTGTCATGAGGGTAATTTGGACAGACATCCTGAATAGATAATAAATTGGGTCAGGATTGAATAGAAGGAAAGTGAACTGAATAGCCTTTTAGAAATCGTACAGTTCTTTCAGTGACCTTAAACTTCTTCCTAAACAAAGGCCTATCTATTTAGCACCAATATTCTTCCAGTGTTGCTTTAGGACTATGAATCATGGGATACCACCCTTTGAAGAATTAAAGATGAAGGTCACCCAAAAAAGAGGCACATGGTGGGTGTGAGTAACTATAGCATATTAATCAGTCAATAAATATTTAAGGGCACTGTGCTAAGTGCTAAAGATACAAAGAAAGTAAAAAAAAGAATTAGTCTTTGCCCTCAAGGAGCTCCTATTTCAATGGAGGAGACATGTAAATAACAAGGTACATAAAACTAGTAGCTGAGGGGGCTGGTAAAGGCTTTAGCATTTGAGCTAAAAAGTCAAAAGGCCAGGGAGGCAAGGAGGAAGTCCATTCCAGAAATCAGGAATAGCCAGTGATGAGATAACAGAGGGAGTATCATGGGAGAACAGAAATGGGTAAGTGTAGTTGTATTATAATGGATGTGAAAGAAAGCAAAGTATCTGAGGACTAGAAAGGTAGAAGAAGTCAGGTCATGAAGAGCCAAAGTCAAAGGGAAGACTTTATATTTGATCATGGAGGAAATGGAGAAACGTTGGATTTATTGGGTGATATGCTTTAAGAAGATTACTTTTGCAGCTAAGTGGGGGATGAATTAGAGTAGGAAGATGATTGGGGTCCAGCAAAATAGCTAGAAGGTTGCGGTCATCCAGGGAAGAAGTGATGAGGCTCTAAACGAGGGTAGTGGCTATGTGAGTAGAGAGAAGGTGATACATATGAGAGATGTTTTGAAAGTAAAAATAAGATTTGACAATGGATTGAATATATGGGGTGAATGAAGGTGAAAAGGATGATACATAGGTTGTGAGCTTGGTTGACTGGGAAGATGGTAGTGCCCTGAACAGTAATAGGAAAGTTCTGAAGAGGTTTGGGCAAAAAATAATTCATTCTGTTTCAGACATGTTGAGTTTGAGATGCCTGCAGGCTATCTAGTTTCAGATGTCCAAAAGGCAGTTGGTGATTCAAGACTGGAACTGAGGAGATAGGGTATGGCTGGATATATTGATGTGAAATTATCTACGTATACATGATAATATGGAAACTAATGAGATCACTAAGGGAGATAATATAGAAGGAAGAGAAGACACCCCTGGGCAGAGCCTTTGGGGAAACTCATGCTTAGTAGATCCAGCAGCAAAAAAGAACCATCAAAGTAGAATGAAAAGAAGTCAGAGAGACAGGAGAGCTAGGAAGGAGCAGTGTCATGAAAATCTAGAGAAGGGAAGAAGAAAAGAGAACATCCTGGGGGGACAGAGATCAACAGAAAACAACCACCAGGTTTTCCAGGGTGTTCCTAAAGTCTGGACACATAGGCAAAAATGCACATTTTCAAGAAATGAAATGAATGAAATTTTCAACCACATTTTATTTAATCGGAATATTAGCAAATAACATCTTCAATAGGATTTCCATCATTTGTGATGCAAAGGTTGATGTGCTTTGCAAGATTCACGTGAACTCGGTACAATAACTCCACATTGCCATCAGTTTTAGCACATTCACTCTTTATGCGTTCATTCAAGAGTGTTGCATCTGTGATATTCATTGAGCACACCTTCTCCTTTGGCATATCTCAGAAAAAGAAGTCGCCGAACAACAGAGTCTTCGGTGAAACAATTAATGAGATGTTAATGAGATTTCCTACGTGTCCAGACTTTAGGGACACTCTGTTAACTGGTTGATAAATTTAGATAGAGCGAACCTCCAAGGGGAGTGATTGCTGAATGATAGTAGTAGAAGGAGAGTCTAGAGGTGGCAGTGGGGAGCAAATCTTCACTGAAGCGGAGGTGGAGATATAAGAAAATGCATAACCAGTACTGGAAAGGTAAGTAGTGTCATCAGGAAGGAGCCAAATTTCAGTGACTGTCAGGAAATGGAAGGAAGAAAGGAAGCAGTTTTGGATGAAAAGAAATTTATTAATTATGTGGCAAATATTCCAGAGGGCACAGTAAAGGAAGCAGGCTTATCTGGAGTGGGAAATTGGGGGGATAGGATTGGCGTGAATGGGCATAAAGGAGTAAGCATTTGGGGATGGTCAACAGCTGAAGGTTCAGACTCATGGGAAGGGGAGGAATAATGGGGGTTGGATTATGCTAACAATCGAGCAATGAGTCCAGGTACAGTGTGATTGGAGATTCATTGAGGGAGGTTTGCAATTAGACTGTTAAAGTCCCAACAAAGAATCATTCATGAGAAATGGTGTAAAGGATATCATCAAAAAGATGTGTGACTGGGAAAGGCAGTAGGTCTGTTAGGTCATAAGACTTGGGAGATAATTTTTGGACATCTCTTGTGCCCTATTAGCATCTACAGTGTCAAGAGATCTATATGAAGATCCTGGTACATTAAGTGGAACTCTTCTTCCCTCTCCTCCCCCACCTCCCACAGTCTCATAGGTGATTTATGGGAGAAAATGGACATGACTTATATAGCTCACACTTGCAGCACATTTTTTTTAAGTAAGAGCTATAGTCCAATATAAATTTATTGTCTAGTTTCCTTTCTTACTCTGAAGGAAAAACTCAGCTATGAATAACTAAAGTGGCTTCGGCCACTCCATGATGAGTGAGTCTATCACTTCACACAACTTGTGAACTGCAAATACATTTTCACTAGAGAGTTGTCGTCAAGGCAGAACTCTTCACTTAAACAAACAGATCATTAGCTTTGGGAATGGAAATATAAACAGAAACATGATGTATCTACTAATTTTTCTTTCCTTTTGGAGGCCATTAACTGTAGGTTTTAAGTTGCATTGTGTCTACCCCCTTTCCTCCCATTGGGAGAAAGCAGGAGTATTGGAATCAGGCAAAACCAGGGCTCTGATCGGAAAGAACAAATGGAGAGATTCTGACAGTCTAAGAGAGTGGCAGGACTGAAATAAACCAAGCAGTGGGTGCACTGCAGATGTTTGTCAGAGACACAAGCAGTATCCAGGCAGCTGCTGGGAAGCCATTTATGATGTTCTCTCAGGAAATATTTTCTTATGTGACAATAATAATACAGCTGCTAAAATAGACTTTTTCCTCCTCCTGAATTTGTGGTCAAAGTAAGGTCAGCTGACAGTCTAGTGTTCATTAGGTGTATAAGAACCATGCATTACTCACCCACTCAATCCCAGGGGCTCTTCCACTGAGTGCTAAACCATTTTTCCTCAGCAACAACTTAGGGACTTGTACAATCATAACATTCTAGAACTGGCAGGGTCCTTAGATAATGTAGTCCAGATCATGTAATCCAACCTTCTACTCAACCCACCATAGAAGGGAATCCCCCATGTAAAATCCTTGACAGATGATCATCAAACTGTTGTGTTAATATCTCTAGTGACAGGGAAATCACTACCTACCAAGGCAGTATGTTCCCTTGGCGGATAGCTCTGACTGTTATAAAGCACCAAAACCTGACTTCCCATAAATCCCATTCCCCTAGCTGCTGTCATGCTCCTGCTTCTTCCCTCTGGAGCCAAACAGAGACTACCTAACCTTCTTCCATATGGCAGTCCTTCAGATAACTGAAGACCCATATTATGCTCTCCTTATGCTTTCTCTTCTACAGGCTAACCCTCCCCAGTTCTTTCAATGAATGTTTATGTGATATGGTTTGCAGATCCTTTTCCATCTTAGCTGTCCTCATCTAGATGTACTTTAACCTACCTCTGCCTCATTTCAATATGGCATCATGGCATGGTAGAAAGAGTCCTGGAGTCTAGAGATCTTAGTTGGAAGAACTTGTCTGCCACAAACTCTCTATGTGACCTTGGCTGTCACGTCTCTATGTCTATTTCTTCCTCTGTAAAATGAGGGTGGGACCAGATGGTCTCTTACTAGAGGTGTGCTGGAGCCAGTTCACACTGGCTTGCCAGAGACAATTGTTAAATATTATATGAGCATTTATACCTTAGAAATAGGCAAATGCTACAAATCAGGGCTGGACTTAATTGTCTTGTTGATTGTCTAGAATTAAGAAAGTAATGGAGAAAAATGTTAATAATGAAGATTAAACTGAAAAGTGTGGGGTGCATATTCAGAATATGTAGTCCAGATCCCTAATCAATGAACCATAGAAGGTAACCCCCCATGCAACGTCCTAAACAGATGGTCATCTAGCTGTTGCATTAATATCTTTTTTTGTCTTTTATTTTTATCTCTAGAATTTAGCACATAGTAGGCACTTAATAAATGTTTGTGCACTCGATTTGATAGAGACAGTATGGCATTGTGGAGAGAGAACTTAAGCTAAACAAACCTGGATTCCCTGTTCTGATACCTACTGGCTATGTGACCCTGGGCAAGTCACTTAAATTCTCTAAGCAAGCACTTCTCTGCAGTTGCAGAGAAGGTGTCTCCTTATGGTGGAACAGGGTATTTTCCTCACCTGAGAGTTCTCTATACGAGCAAAATAACAGATCTAATAGCACTAATTATGTTTTGGTTTCTGTCACTTTCGTTTTTGAATATATCACTCTCAATTCTCCTACCCAACAAGACATCTTTTGTAAAGAAGGGGAGATAAATCTGAAAAAAGAAATAGACACCAATATTCCAAAAGAATATTGGTATTAAACAATCAAAATATCAGCCAAGAGGTTATAACAACACATTAAAACTATTGTGTACTCTGAACAGGTTTGATTTGTACCAGGAATGTAGGGCTGGTTTATTATTAAGAAAAGTATAAACATAATAAACCATATTAGTCACAAAAAATGGAAGCCACAAGATGTAGAAAAAGCTTTTGACAAAATGCAATTTCTATTAAAAAAATGAAAGGCATAGGAATAAATGGACTCCTCCTTGATATAAGTGGTATCTGTCTAACCAAGAAGTTGAATTATCTCTAATGAAGAAATACCATAGGCATTTTCAAAAGATTGGGTTAAAGTAAAGGTGGCCATTATCACCACTATCATTTTATGTAGTTCTAGAAATGTTCACTATATTCATAAGACAAGAAAAGGCAATTGGGAGAAGAAAAATGGGGAAAAGGAAACAAAATTATTGCTTTTTGCAGTTGATATGGCCTATTTAGGGAACCCTAGAGATTCACCTAAAAGTGCATTGAAAATTAATAACTTTACTAAAACAGCAAAATATAATTATTAGCCTTTTCATATATTGCCAACAAAACCCAGTGAAAAGAGAAAGAAAGAGAAACTCCACTCTAGATATGTAAAACATTTGGGAATCTACCTAACAAGACAAATGGGTTCAGTAATTATATGACTAGAACTAAAAACACCCTTTTACAGAAATAAAGTCAAACATAAATAATTGGAGAAATGATAATTGCTTATGGTTGGGTGGTGCCAATCTAATAACTAAGACAATACTCCCTTATTATTATATCCTTATTATTATATATCAGTCAAAGTGCTAAAGGTTGCTTTTACAACTGGAAAAAAATTACACAGTTCATATTAGAAGAAAAACAAAAGATCAAGAATCTTAAGGACAATAATGGGGAAAAGGGAAGGAACTGGAGCAGGGTGGGGAACTAGCAGTACCAGATCTAAAACTGTATTACAAAATAGTAATCATGAAAATTTATTTTGGTGTTGGTTTAAAAATAGGAAAGATGATCAGTAGGATATATTGGAGCACACATAGTAGCCCTTGGGATAAGGGCTCACTATTTAACAAAACTTTCTGTATAAACTGGAAAGTAGTTCAGGGCAAATTAGGTTTACACCAACATTTCACACTCTATGCCACAGTAAGCTCCAAATGGACACATTAGATCTTTTGAGAGTCATATCATTAACAAAATAGGTAAACATGGGAGGAGGTATCTTTCTCAACCATGAATGGAGGATGAGTTCATAATCAAACAAGGCGTAGAGAAGATGGCAAAAGCTAAAATGGACAGAGTTAACTGGTCTTCTCAGGGTTCTAGGAGTAAGCATGAGGAGGAGCTGTGTTGTTTTTCCCTAGGGGGGCAATTTATTTCCTCACCTGTGCCTTTCTTGGTTTCTGTATTTGTTTATCTTCATTGTGTTTCTGTTCGGTGAATTTGCAAATAATAATAATACCAATCTGCCCCCGGCTGGTTTTCTTTGTACCGTTGCTCTTAACGTTTTTTATTCTCATCGTTGTTATTGCATGCCCATCTTTTGTTTTGGATTATTAGGCTCAGGTTTGCAGAATATGTCACCTTGGATTGCACCTTCAGTTGCTTTGCTTTTTTTTTTGCGGGGTAATTGGGGTTAAGTGACTTGCCCAAGGTCACACAGCTAGTACATGTGCCAAGTGTCTGAGATCGGATTTGAACTCAGGTCCTCCTTACTCCAGAGCCGGTGCTCTACTCACTGAGCCACCTAGCTGCCCCAGAGCTATCTTTTTTGTTTGTTTTTGTGAGGCAATTGGGTTAAGTGACTTACCCAGGGTCACACAGCTACTAAGTGTCAAGTGTCTGAGGCTGGATTTGAACTCAGGTCCTCCTGACTCCAGGGCCAGTGCTAGTTTCTTTGCTTTTTAGAATATATTATCCTATTCTCTCCTCCAGGGTCTTATGAACTTTTTGTTATTCAAATTTCTTTTCCTTTATATTTGAAGGTCTTCCTCCTGATGACTTGCAAAACGTGTGAATTGTAGTTAGTATTTTCAAATTTAAGTGCTATGACACTTGGAATTTGCAGCTTAGGATTTTTTTTTAAACTGGAGGCAATCTGCATTTTTTCTATTGGCACTTTGTTTTCTGTGTTCAGAAGTTCTGGGATGTTTTCTTGTATCATTTCTTGAATTATGTTTAGGGTTTTTGACTTGTGTTCATCTGGGAGACCTATAATTTTTAAATTCTCTCTATGCATCCTGTCTTCAAGATCAAAATGTTTTGCCTGATACACACACAGAGACACACATGTATATATATGTAGATATATATGTATGTACATATATATGTATTTTCTTTCAGTGTTATTGCTTTTTGCTTCTTCTACAGATTGTCTTCCATGTCTATGCATTTCTATTCCCAATCTGTTGTTCTCTCTGTTGTCTCTTTGATTTCTTTGTTTCTTCGCTACCATGAATTTAAGTTTTTTCTATCCTACCAATTATTTCTGCTGTACAGGACATATATTCTGCTTTCATAATTCTTAGTTTTTTCTCAAATTATTTAGGAACATCTTGCTGTGATTTTCTCCCTCTCTTGAGAATCCACAATAATTCTCTGCCTCATGCAGTATATATTCATTTTCCTTTGTCATGCACTATTTTTTCAGAGGTATATGGACTAATTTAGGAGATCTGGAAACCCTATTCACTTCTGTTATGAATATCTTCTTTGTTGTTTATCTCCTTGTACGCAAGTACTTTTATTGAGTTTTCTTCCACCTGAGACACTAGTTATCATATTTTACCACATGATTGCCACAGATTTTATGCCAAATTTTTGCAAAAAGTGGGGTGTGACCATTATGTGAAGCTTAAAAAATTTGTGCTGGCATTGCTTTAAAATCATTTATTACTAAACTGTCTTTGGTGCAAGATTAGGATGCATGGAATACTCGTGAATATATGTTTTGTTTTTTAATTTTTTTTTTGGATCAGGGAAGGCTGGGCAATTGGGGTTAAGTGACTTGCCCAAGATCACACAGCTAGTAAGGGTGTCAAGTGTCTGAAGCTGAATTTGAACTCAGGTCCTTCTGATTACAGGGCCAGTGCTCTACTCACTGCTCCACCTAGCTGCCCCATGAATATATGTCAAAATTGAATACTGACAGTGCTTCCTAATGCTCAGGAAAGAAATGTGTATCCATGTGCCACTGGTGTGTACATTGCTGCTCTGTTTACCTTTTAAGCAGTGTGGTGAACAGAGTTATACCCTGTGATGATTATGCAATGAAAGGTTATAAACCAATATTTAGACTGAAAAAAACAGGATGTGATGATTAATGCAGTGGCAATGATTAAGTATGGTAATTTCATTCTTTGCCCTCTATATTCCTCTATTGCTTACTTTGAGTCCTTTTCCTTCGATAGCAATGTCCAGAGGTGTTACACCTCAAAGTCATGTTACGCTCCTTCTTTGCTTGAAAATTCACTTTTACAAGCCTCAGTGTCTGCCCAAATTGACTTATGGGGGAATAGAACTAGGCTCAAGTGGTTGCTGGTTCCCTTTCCTTGAGGTCTGGTGGAGCCACGCACACGCTGGCATCCCAACGCAGTTCCCTCAGTTCCTTTACTCACAGCACTGTTGCAGAACAGCATGTTGCCACGCCGTCTTCTCAGGCATGATTCCCCCTCTCCGTATTGCAGGGTAGACGGAGGGGCAAACTGGAGCTCTGTTACAAACCCACGGGTCAGGTTGTAACACCCTGTCAAAGCTTGAGGCCTTCCGAAGGAGGGGGTACCGAGACAGTGCATTAGAGATTAGGTATTGGCCTTGTCTGCTCTTAATCGGGTTGTTATCTCGTTAAGGTTCTTGGTGTCTTAGACCAGGGCTTCTTAAACTTTTTCTACTCACCTCTTTTCGTGCTTCAGTAGCATCCCTCGGCATTGCATGGCGTAAAGGCATGCGCAGTACAAAGTGCACATGCTTTGTGTTCAGAACCAAGGCTGCAGTGAAGCTGCACGATGCAACACGGGCAAGTGCTGCCAGAAACCCCCTGGGTTCATTATGCGTTTGATTTTGGATTAATTTTTGGCCATTGCATGTTCAGAAACCTTTCACTGTTGCCAAATTTTTCATGACCCCATGAGGGGTTGTGGCTCACAATTTAAGAAGCGCTGTTTTAAATGATGGATATAGATAAAATTCCTTTATCTCTTGTGCACAGTTCTTATTTTGGAGAGGCTTAAGAGTTTAGAAAGCTCAGAGAAAATGTCTAGTTGTCTGTCTTACTGGTCTAGTCCTTTGGAGCTATACTTCTAAGACTATTGCTCCTGATCCCACACTGGTACATTCCCCATCAACAGTCAGCCAGTAACCACAATTAGCCTTTAGAAAAGGCGTTTGTTTACTCATGTGGTATGGAAAGAAAAGTTGGTACAAAACATTTCCCCCCAAACCTAAGAAGTATATTCTCTTACAAATATACAATCTTTATGGGGAAAATAGCCTTATACTCAGATTGTGACTATAATGAAGCGCACGTATAGAACGATTATACTGGAAGTCCTTTTCTCATGAAGTCTTCCTTAGCTCTCCTATGGGCTCAGAGGCCATAGATGGCACTTCTGTCTGCCACAAGAGGATAGGAAGTTCACCCAAGTGACTGCTGTCTTATGTCTATTGGTCCTTAGCGGATTTCTCCACTCCCTTCACAGATCCGTCTCCTGCCACCAGCCACTGCCACTCTGGTGGGTGCTGTCATTACTGGCCACTATTCAGCCCTGCCCACCAATAGGCCTCTGGATCATCCAAAGTCATGAGGAGCATCTTCTGGGCACTTAGTCTTGGAACACTCATTTACCTGAGATCAGGAAAGAGTAAACCCAAAGAGCCAAGGGTGGTCATGTGTTCATAGCCTCAGGTTGCAGACCATCAGACACAGCTGCCACACTCAATTGCTTTGTCCTGGTTATCAGGGGAAGCTCACTTGGGGCCTTGTGGGAGGGGTATAACTACAAGGCAAAAACAGAAAAATGTAACAAAAGAAAGGAAAACTGAGGCTTGAAGTCATTTAAGTGATTTGCTCAAGGTCCCATAGTAAGGGTAATGTAGGAGGAAGGTTAATGGTCCCTGCATGTTAATTGAATTTAACAAGTAGAGTTTCATTTTTCTCTTTGTGTCCCCAGTTTCTAGCACAGTGTCTGGTACATGGTATGTATTTAGTAAATGTTGGTTTAATGAATGAATGCATGCTATGTGCAAGGCTTTCTTTCTAATAGTGAGAATACAAAGATAAAAAAAATAAAGTCTAGATTCTTGAAGAGTTTACAACCTTCTGGGGTACAAAGGCACATATACGTAAAATGACTGTGAAGGAAAAACTGGAGAGGAGCTAGGGAGAGGCAGGCAAAGAGCCGTCCAGTTTAGTCAAAACGTAGAGTCCTTGAAGGACAGCTATGTGAGATAAACTTGAAAAGGTGGGTGAGGGGCAGCTTGCAGAGGGCCTCGAATGACAGGATCAGGAATTCATTGGGGAGGCGATATTCTGGTTGAGAGCATGGTCAGGAGCGGCTACTGGATTACGTTCCGTGGCTGTTCTTTCCATTCCTTAAGCCAGTCTCAACCTCCCTCCCCGGACACTAAGCCACTTTCCCCTGCTTCTGTTTTGCAGAGTCGTCCCGGAGGACTGTGCCCCTTCCTCCATCGGGTGTGCTGTGTGGCTCTACCCCTCCAGCTGCTCTTGTTGTCTCTACTGTTGCTTCTGTTGCTGCTGCCCCTGGGACAAGAGAGGTGGAGCTGTGCCTTTTCCAACAACTTTGCCCGCTCCTTCAAGCTGATGCTGCGGTATGAGGGGCCCCCACCAACTTAGCGAGCACCAAAAACCAGGAGGCAGTAGGCTCATCGCTCTGTACTCCGGTCTGCCCTCCATCTCCAGGATTCTTCCCAAGGACGTAGCACTAACTGGAAATGTGGTCAGAGCCAACTGGCAAAACCTTAGTCTGTATGAACCAGCATCAGTGTAACTAAAGCTAAGTTAATTTTTTATACAATATTATGTGACTATATTTATAACATGTTTGTATGTGTTGACAGGGAAGAGATGCAGGCTATATACACGTGACAGATATTCTACATATATGTTTAAATACATATTATTCTATGTTAATGGAAAAAAATCCTAACCTGCTTCTCAGACATCATTCTGCAGTATTTTTGTAGCCATGAAGAACAAATAGAGAAACATCTCATTTATCTGGAAATCAATTCTCTGTTATCTAGACTCAGCTTAGACCTTGGCAGGAAACCAAAAAGAAAAGTCTCTGAACGGCTAAAATAGACACGTGCACTAAAGTTCATACATTTTATTTATTAGAGCCTCTCTGACCTTCATTCAGAGTTTACTTACTCTTAATTTTTATAAAATCCTAACTAGGGATTGAAGCACTCTACAATGTGAGTTCACAATGCTGTTAACATCATTATTATCTGGATTCCCAACCCAAGCTAAATTACAAGCAGAAAGTTACTATCTTCCTCTTAAACAGTGTGTTATGTTTTACAAGGTGCTTTCCTCCCAACAGCCCTATGATGCAGGTAGTTCAAATATCACGGGATCATCCATCTAGAGCTGGAAGAGACCGTAAAGGTCACCTCTTCCAGTCCCCTCATTTTACTGATGTAG
This sequence comes from Trichosurus vulpecula, assembly GCF_011100635.1. NCBI lineage: Eukaryota > Metazoa > Chordata > Mammalia > Diprotodontia > Phalangeridae > Trichosurus > Trichosurus vulpecula. The sequence continues at coordinate 4,905,503 of NC_050575.1, read as the reverse complement.
TAACTGGGACACAGAAATTAAGGGATTTGTCCAAGGACAAACAGGTTACAAATCTGGGCTCAAACTCAAGTATTCTGGTGCTAAATTCAGTTCTCTTTCCAAGGGGAAAAAGGCTTAGATGTGCTTTCAGAAAGCTCAGAGCCTGTGACCATTCCAGGGAGGCACAAGGAGCACTGAATATTTCCAGAGCCCTTGAGGATATCTCCATAGGGCCCAGAAAACCCAGGCTATTTTTTAAAAAAGCAATTTTTGTAAATCCTGTGGTGCTTGTGCCAAAGAGGCAACTTGGGGGAATGAGTAGAAAGCTGACCAAGTTTGGAAGACTTGAATTCAAACCCTGCCTCTGAGTAACCCTGGAAAATTATTTAACTTTTTAGTGCCTCAGGCAGCTTTTGAAGACTCTTATGTTGCAAAGCAGGTGTGATTCTTCACTGGAAAGAAGTTTCCACATTGGGAGTTCCCTATATCATGGAATTATACTTCTAATTTTTAAAAAATCTCTGTTGAAGGAGTCAGGGAAGTATAATGCATTCTAGGACTATGAATTTTCATCTAAAAATGGTTAAAATAATCATAGTTGGGATGCTTAAAATAAGAAACCAGTTATCCAGAAAATTCACTTAAGTGGAATTGTGCCTTCCCCAATCACTGTGAGGTATACCTAGCTCATAAAAATTAGTGCTGGAAGGGACCAGATAACAAGGCATTGCTGTGTTTACCTTATGGCTAATTTTGTATTGTTTACAATCCAAGTGAAAGGTAGGAGTAAGATCCCTTTGGAACCTGTGTCAGAAGTGCAGTATAGACATAAGGCAATAGACCCCAGAAATGGAGGAACCCCCACTTTGGAGCCTCCATCGCCATTCCTCTCTGACCTCCCAGTTTCTCTCCCTCTCCCGTACACACACCCACACCCACCCTAAAACTAATGTACAGAGTTTGGACCTGATTTTCCAGATCTTACAGACGAGGCACGATTTTAGAACAAGAGCTGTCTTACTGCCCTTGGTCAACAAATTGGCCTGTTCCCTCTCCACTGCCTGTAATTCTTGGGTGTTTGTGCTTCAAATCTGGGTCAATATTTGCCCTTAGTTGGTAGGAAATTTCTCTTTAAAACAAAGTCCCCACCAAAGTGTACTAAGTGCCTTCTCTATTTAAAAGCTTTATCAGTCTATGAAGTCGTGCCTTATTAGTCACAGCAGTGCAGTGCAATAGAAGATATTTGAAATAGATGATTTTGGCCATCCTCTTCATCTCTGAAGCCATGGTCTTTTGACACACAACAAAAATAGGTGCTCCTGACCCTAAATTTTTTTTATATTGGGTTTTGGCATCAGAATAAAACTGGGACTAGGAGGTCCCTTTGAATCATAATATGTTTGCTTTGAAAAGGACCTAAGAGGAAATTTTGCCTACCTTCCCCAGAAGATAAGATAAAGAAACTGAAAGAGAGAGAGGGAGGGAGGGAGGGAAGGAGGGAGAGAGAGAGAGAGAGAGAGAGAGAGAGAGAGAGAGAGAGAGAGAGAGAGATTGATTTGGCGAAGATGACAGGCCCAGGTCTTTTGATCCCTGTTAAGTGATTCTCCTGGGAGCATATAGCTGCTTTCTAGAGGTTACAGTTCATTTCTTACCACACCGTGAGAACAGCCCCAAGAGTCATACTTATGAATCATGTTGCTGGAATATCCTCTCTGCTCTGACCCAATGGTAGGAGGGCCCTGTGGGTAGTTGCAAACAATCTTCTCATAGATAATGGAAAACTTTCTATATCACAAAGCAAGAAAATTATGTGACTGATGGAAGAACATATATTTTATTTGGAAAATGAAACTACTTTCTTGTTGAAATCTAGAAATGGGCTTTGACCTAAGCCACATGGACTTTTTAAATTGGGCTTCACCACCTGAGTGAAAGGATATCTGCACTGATGAAACAAAATATAAATGGTCCCTGATAAATTCCATTCTAGATTTTATTCTTATGTCAGCACCCTTTTTTGTACAAGTGTCCTTGGAAAACTATAATCCAAACACTGTCCAAATTTCAGGGTACCCAAAAGGCAAAAAACATCCTGGCTGCAAGTAAGCAGGGGGCAGCATCTTTTCATCAATGGTCCATGTGGAGAAGCAGCCTCAAGGGAATGGATGGTCAGAAAAGGGGGTGGGTCCGTCACGTAGTGAGAGTAAGTGATAACAGATGGACAGACTGAGGACTGTTCTGAGACCCACAGAAAATTCAAAGATTTAGAAGAAGGTCCTTGGCCTATAGAGGATGTAGGAGAGAACATAGACAAGCACACCATTCAGGAAGAGAATAAATGCTCATCTGTGTCCTCTCTCTGAGCCTTGACAGGGGCTCAACCCCACCTGCCGGCCTTTCAGGCACACAGATCTATTCAATTTTTGAAATATTATCTTGCATATAAGTAATTTCTCATGCTTGCAATTCTCTCCCTCATCTATGCTTCCTTCAAAGCCTAACTAAAATCCCACCTTCCCTGCGAAGTCTTTCCTGATCTCTTTTAATACTATTCCCTTTCATTCATTATAACCGATATACCTTGTCTATATCTTGTTTGTACAATGTTATTTTCATGTTGTCTCCCCCCCTTAGACTGTGAACTTCTCAAAAGCAGGCATTTTTTGTTTTGTGTGTCTTTGTTTGTATCCCCAACTATTAGAATAGTGCCTTACACATGGTAAGTGTTTAATAAATGCATACTGACTATGAGAGCGTTTATAAACCTAGGCCATTAAACCAATGGTATACATTGCTCTTTAATTAGATTCAACAAATATCTACTGTGTGCAAGGCATTGTTATACATATAAGAGATTAATTTAATCCACCTTTGAGTGGGTGAAAAAGCTGAAAGGTGGGCAGTTAGAGGAAGGAGGAATAAAAGAGGTATTAGGTCATTTGCCTTTGATAATTGAAAAGTGACTCAGGCAAGTATCCCAAATGTGTTCGGGCATTTGTATGTGTGTTTGTGATTGTATGTGGGTTTTAATCCTGGCTTTCCCATTGACTCACTCACTTTGGCCTTTCTGGGCCTCGAGTGGCTAGAAAGGTTGGATCTCTCCTCACTACAGAGAGGAGCAAGAAACATGCAAAGGGAGTGAGGAGGACCAGAAAATTAGAGAGAAGAGACAGCAAGACGAAAGTAGGACGGAGGAACAGGGAAGGGAAAGAATAGTGGGAACCATTTGTCTTCATTAGTGAGAAGTCTTCTAGGACAGAGGAGGAGAGAAGAGAAATACCAAGGCATATTGAGCAGAGGGATGGATGGCACAATGTTGTGAAGTCAGAGCAAATGAAAACAGTCTAATCCAGTGATAGGAAGGGAAAGGAGGAGACATGAACCCCCGAGGACTCTTTTCCTGTAAGAAAACTTTAGAAAAACCCATAGAACTGAGACATTAGAGGCCAAACCTTGAATACGGGATGTTAGAGTTGAAGGGGAACTCGGAAACCATCTAATTAAACCTGCTCATTTTAAAAATGAGGAAACTGAGGCTTAGAGAGTGGAAACTAACTTAAGGTTGTACAACTTGAGACCCCAGTCCAATTTACTACTCCACCAAAATGTCTAGAAAGATGTCATCACTTGGGAGGGCAAGAGGAGAGGGGGGTAAGGAGAGAGAGAAAGGCATGTTGTAGAAGAGGCGGAGGGTGGACTTAGAGACAATACTACCTGAGTTTGAGCACTTACCGGCTATATGACCACTGGGAAGTGAACTAATCTCTCTGAGCCAGTTTCTTCATTTGTAAAAACAAAAACAAGAAAAAACAAACAACTAGTGCTATACCTCACAGTGTTATCATAAAGCTCAAAGGAGATAGTGTATGTAAAATGCTGTATAAATATCGGTTATGATTATAGTTTGAATATAGATTTACTTGTTGGTGGAAAGAAATGGGTTGGGTAGTTGGTCTGACTTGATCTTGGGCTAGCATCTGACAAACTCAGGCTACCATTGTGCCTAGTAGATGTGTTACGATTTCACCTGCAACTACAGATGCTCGCTTAGTCTTCCTACTCACCCTTGACGAACTTTTAAAATCGCAGTGACCTGAAAGGCAGAAATCCATAGCACTGAGCAGTGTCAAGTGGAGTAGGGAACAGTAGCTGCTAACCCCTCTGTATTCTTCTGATTTCTAAGCCAGCAATGTATCCAGAGGGATATGTGGTAGAGGATGGGGAGGAGGAAGGTTCTGGTGACCAGGGTTTGTGTTCTTCCTTTATGTGGCCCTATAGGTAGGCCTTCCAGATAGACGCATTCCGCTGCTTAGGATTGTGAGATTTCGAACCATTAAATATCACACAAAAGTTGGAAGGGACCCCAGTGGTCCCCTGGTCCATCTCATACCTGACCAAGAAGCCACTCAACATTCCTGGAAAGTTCATTAGCCTTTGAAGATCTTGTGGATTGAGCACTGGGCCTGGAGTCAGGAAGACCTAAGTTCAAATCCAGCCTCAAATATCTACAAGCTTTGTTACTCTGGGCAAGTCACTTGACCTCTGTCTACCTCAGTTTTTGCTGAGGGTAATAATAGTAGCTACCTCCCAATACTGTTTTTTGTAAGGATCTCATTTTTGGTAAAGTGCTTAAAATAGTGCCTGGCACTTAATAAATATGCATTTCCTTACCTGAAGAGGGAGCTCATTTGACTTTTGGAAAGCTCCCATGGTGAAGAGGGGCAGCTAGGTGGTGCCCTAGATAGAGCACCAGGCCTGAGGTCAGGAAGACCTGTATTCAAACCTGGCGTTAGACACTTACTATCTGTATGACCCTGGGCAAGTCATTTAACCATGTTTGCCTCATCTGTAAAATGACCTGGAGAAGGAAATGGCAAACAACTCTAGTATCTTTGCCAAGAAAACCCCCAAACCCCAGTCACGAAGGTTTGGATGTGACTGAAACAAACGAACAACACATAGTTAAGAAGTGTTTTTTTTTCCTTACATGAAATCTGAATCTTCAGATTCCATCCAAGCAGAATAAATCTTTTCCTTCTTTCATGTCACAGCCCTTCAGGGACTTGAAGACAGTCATCCTCTCATTTTACAGAGGAGGAAATGGAAGCTTAGAGGGTTGAATCAATTGTCCGAGGTCACTGCTTAAAAAATTAAAAAGATCACGAGCCCAATTTTTGGGATACCCAAATTTAGTGTTCTTTCCACTGATTATTTCTCTTTGACAAGAAAAAAAAATCCTTCAAGATCTTTCTCTAAACATTCAGGGGACTTCACTCGGCTCATAGAAGGTATTTAAAGGTGACCTTGTCCAAACCTCCTATTTTACAGACAAAGGAACATGAGCTCAAAGAGGCTAAGGGATTTATACCAGGTCCTACGGGGAGTAAGTGGCAGAGCCTGATTTTGAACCTAGGTGCTCTCACTCCAAATCCATCATTCTTTGCCTCGGCAGCAAACAAGTAACCTATGGCAACAGACTTTTTTTTACCTTAAAACTCTGGACAGGAATCAGAAGTCTTGAGTGCCAGTCCTAGCACTGTCTATTACTCATTGTGTGCCTTTGGCCAAGTTATTTAACCCCTTCAGGGATCATTCCCCTCAAGTGAAGGAGACCTCTAAGGACCTGGACATGTGTCATTCTATGGCCTACATTCTAATATTTCCTTGTTCTTGGGTCACTTCCAGCTATATCATTCTAGAGCCTTAGAAGGCCCACAGGTAAGAAACTGTCCAGATTCCCAGGATACTAAATCTTGGTCAACTATTTTAGTTCACCATACAACCCAAAGCCAGTCTGCCCTAAACTTCCTGGAAAGATTGTGTCCACAGTTTGGGCTCTCAGTTGCCAGCAAAATGTACCAGCTGCCTGTTATTTTTTTCTTCCTTTTTCTGCATTGCCTGGAGGACTCAATCTCATTTTGAACTTTGTACCAGTCATATTTAATTTCTTGATTCAGAGCAGCTTTCTAGCTATCCCAATGCGTGAGCATTATCGTGTTCACTGAATCCAGCTAAAGTTTTCTCTCTCGGTTTCATTTTACAAGTTAAATACTCCCTATCCACCCCCTTTTCAGAATGTCAAGGTATAAACTCTTTTAGGGAGAAATAGAGTTCACTTAAAACAAATAAAAGCTTCCACTCAGAGAAAATGCTTTGCAGAAGAACAATCAAAGCCTTTAAAAGTCAGGACTAGAAATACCGAAACTACATTAGCTTCAAACACCCAAATGGCACCAACATAATTACAGGGCTCTTCACAAGCTAGAGCTGTAGTTAGATTTTTCTACCTGCCAAGTCCTATATGATCAGAGTGGTAGCTCTCTCAGGAATAAGGTCTTCCTAATAGAACACTCAGAAACATCTGGGGAATAAAGAAAATGGGTGAACCTCACAGGAATGCCATCCCCTAGCCTTGAACCTGTCAAATGTGTACAATCCTGTCCCTTCCTCTCAGGATTTAGAATTAGAAAGGATCTCAGCAATTATCTAGTCTAACTAAGGAGCTGTCTAAAGAGGCTGATGTGCTTGCACAGGGCTTGCATTGACCAGCTTAAGTTTTTAAAAAGAAGAGTTGTTTCATTTCTTTTTGGTACATTTAACTAACCCCAGTGGCTAAGTGGCATGGCACGCCCAGCCCATTTCCCACAGCTGATAGACACGCCGTTGGGTTAGTCACTGGGACCCCCTGAACCAAAGCTTAGTTTATTTAGTGTCTATTTCCGGTCTTTTATCCTCCTAGGACAACGTGAACACTCCATAAGCCAGTATTAAGTAAATACTATGTTGTGCTCCCTGCACTAGAGCTAGGAATATGAAGACCAAAATGGCACATTCCTTGTCTTCTCAGCTGTCTTTGTCATTCTGCAAGTCCCTGCCGTGTGCACGGCTAAGAGAAAGTGAAAGCAAAGACAAGTCCATCTACAATCAGAAATCCGATTGTCTTATTAGACCCATCCAACAGTCTTTCTCCTTGCCACCATCCTCTAGATACTTCCCTGTACTTCCCCAGCTGCTCAGTGCTCATCCCTTAACCTATGACGTATGTGACTTTTCCATCATTTTTATCACCCTTGAGATTAAAATGTTCCATAAGTTCCCAAAGTTCCATTGGCTGAGCATTCACCTTAAAACCACCTCTTTCACACTCCCAGGGGAGAGGGAGGTAGCTGCCTTAGTTCAAGTATTCTGGGATTTAGTGGAAAGTACCAACTTCAATCTCTCTCTCTCTGTTTTCTGTCTATACCCTCTGCAATTTTAGCAAGTTAGAAGTACCCTAAAAGGCACTCAATTTAATTTAACCAAGATCTTCTTTTTGCTTTTCAGGCAGTAGCTTGGAAATGTAGAGTCAATCAACCAGGGAGGCTGTCTTGCTTTTTAAGAGAAGAGACAGTGTTTGCTGGCTTCTCACTTTGGAAGTTGTGTTGTAACTATTTTCCACCTGAAATTTAGGGCCAAAGTCCCAGGATGACCCACACCTTTGGGGTCAGGGTTGGGGAGTGAGGGAAAGGAGGGAAAGAGTCGTTCTTTTTGTTTGTAGAAACCTTAAGAACCTAGATCTTCCTTTGGATGCAGGCCATGTACCTATACTGGTTTTTCCTAGTGGAAGGCTTGTAAAGCAGTGGTCCTCAGACTTCTTGAATCTGAATCAAAAGAGTCATTTTTCTCTTCAGAGGTAGAACCATTCTGTTTCCTCTATTTCTTATTTTTATAGAAGAAATGAAAGAGGATGGAGGGTACGTATCCAAAAGATCTCCCCTTCTTCCTCCTGTTTCTTCTCTTTCCTCTCCTTTTCCTACTTTATCTCTTTTTTCTTTATCTCCTCTTTTTCTCCCTCCTCCTCAATTGTATCTTCAAAAGACCTGTGATTTCATGCGTTGGTGCTTTCTCTGTAGATGGGGAAGAGATCACAACCCCTCTGTACCTCAGTAGACAACGGAAATTTGCCTGCATTTAACCCTCGCTATTTGTGGATGTGCTTGTGCATGTGTGTATGTGTGTATTCACATCTCTAGCATGCTTTGTCTCTTTAGTGTCTTTATGTCCTATGTAAGTACAAGATGAAATCTTAGGAAATGAGTCAGGTCTATAGTCCATTAGCCCTTTTTATACTTTGGAGACCCATCTGTTTTTGGAAACACCCCGTTGTAAAATGGGACCTATTTCCAGTGATACAGTAGGTTAAGTAAAGTGCCCTTAAAAGTATCTGTGGGTTGCTAAGTGGAGAGAGCTTTCCATAAAGGGGACATTTTGGTCACCTTCCATTATACCTCAACATTCCCTGCACCCCTTCTCCCCAAACTCCTGCTGCCTTTTAACTACTTTATTCTTATTCCAAGGATCTTTCAGGTATGCACAGGGACCATAGTCAATTTTGTGATATCATTTATGATTTTAAAAATCTATAGCAAAATGAGCTTTTTGTTAAGGAGTAATGTTATTACTAAACAACTTCCTTAACATAGTGTATGTTAGAGTATGAGACACTTGAGTGGAGTTTTGATCTTATCAGTGCAAGTCCTACCTCCACCACTGTAGATCACAACCCATCCATGTCCCACCCTGTACAACTTCTTGTCTTCCCATGAATGCTCCATAAAGGATGTACCCAACTACTCTTGAGCATTTTCTCTGAATCTTTTAATGTTTTGTGAGTACTAGTATACTGCACTTAGACTGTCCATCCATGATCCATCCATCTGGCTATAAGGCCAGCCTACCTCCTTTTTTTTGTTCATACGTGCCACCAGTGATGGCTTTTATGCCATTTCTAGGGCACAAGTCATCATCAGTAACATGCTGTGGCTTGCTTATATGATCATCTGAGAATTAGAATTTGAAAGTGACCTTCAAAATCATGTAGTCCAATCCTAAGATTTACAGGCTTAACTGAGGGCCAAAGAGAAAAATTAAGTAGGTGGCAGAACCGGGAGTCAAACCCACACCTCCAACTTCAATTTTTCCGCATGTTTTACCATGACTTATTTAAAGTACAATATTGACTTGCTAAAGACCATCTGCTTGACACAGGGTAACATGGACCACTATATTTTCTAATGTAAACTGTAAATTGTGTTTTTATAAGTCATATTACATTTTAAACTTTTTTCCTTTCTATCATATTTCATTCATGCTGTATCATTAAGAGCTTGGGGGCGGGAGGGGTCTGCTCAGAGGTTTTATTTTTTGCTTGTTTTTTTTGTAAACTGATGCCTGCTTTTGTGTTTGGAAATAAAATATACATATATTTTGATCTATGAAACACTGTATTTTGGGGGTACATTTTTTTTCTCCAAAGTAGGTTTGTTACTTTAGAACCCAGAAAATTCCCTTTGCTACTTGTACAGATGAATAATTCTATTTCCCATAGCACTTGGCAGTTTACAAATCACTTGCCTCACAACAACCTTTGGATATAGACATTTTTTATCCTCATATTACATATGGAGAAACTGAGTAAAATGACTGATGTAACATTACTTAATAAGTGGAAAAACTGAGACCTAAAGCTAGATTTCCTGATCCCCAAGCCTAATGTTGCTTCTAGCATATCACGCTGCTTCTCCAGAGTGAAGCGAAGACAGGAAGACGACAAACTTGAACATCAAAAAATCCGCCCTCCAAATAAGAGATGTGCAAATACATAATTGCCCCATTTATCAGGTTTTATTGTCCGAAAAAAGTCCCTGGCTCCTTCTGCTGCTGCTGTTGTTTTTTCTTAAACTTTCTCCCTTGGGGTTCCTGAGTGAAATACAGTAAGGTAAGAGGAAAAGGATTCCCCTCCTCCTCCTAGTCCCCTACCAGAAAATGGCAACTTGCAGGAGAAGTGTTGATTGAGCCAGCTTAGGTGTGCTGGAGAGCCTAAGTTGGGACTTCCTATACCTACAGTTCCTCTCCTGCTTTTGTGTTCTTATATGAGCACAGATCCACAGCTAGAGATCCTGAGAATGAATCATAGACTATGGAGTTCCCTTGTTGGTAATCCTGAGTTTGAGATTTCCCAGGTTCTAGAGGTTATGAGAAATTGAATTCCTGAGTGTAAGAACTAAGCACTGTAAAATAGAAAACCTGAAAATCAAAGGAGAGATTAATAAAATTGAAAGTAAAAAACAAACAAACACTGAAGTAATAAATAAAACTAGGACCTGGTTTTAAGGGGAAAAAACCAACAAGATAGATAAACCATTGCTTAATTTGACTTCTTAAAGAAAAAAAAACCCAAATTACCAGTATCAAAAATGAAAAGGGTAAATATACTACCAATGAAAATAAAGTTAAAGCAATTATTAGGAGCTATTTTGCCCACCTATGTGCCAATAAAACTGACAAATGACATGTATGAATGTCTACAAAGATAAAGGTTGCCCAGATTGATGTAAGAGGAAATGGAATACATTTTAAAAACCTTATCTTAGAAAAAGAAATTGAACAAGTCATAAACCTAAGGAAAAAATTCAGGACCAGGTGGAATCATGAGTGAATTCTACCACACATTTAAAGAACTATTAATTCCAATACTATATAAACTATTTGAAAAAAAAGTAAAGAAGGGGTCCTATCAAATTCCTTCTATGAAAAATATGATTTTGATATCTAAACCAGGGAGTTCACAAACAGAAAAAGAAAACTATAGAACAATTTCCTTAATGAATATCAGTGCAAAAATTTTAAATAAATTACAAGCAAGGAGATTACAGCACTTTATCACAAGGATCATACACTATGACCAGGTGGGATTTATAACAGGAATGAAGCATAACTGACCATTTCAATAATGAAAACAAGAAAAATCATATAATTATGTCAATAGATGCAAAAACAGCTTTTAACAATATACAACACCTATTTCTATTAAAAACCCTAGAAAGCATAGTAATAAATGCAATTTTTCTTAAAATGATAAGTAGTATCTGTCTAAACCCAAAGCAAGCATTATGTGTAATGGAGATAAACTAGAAGACTTTCCAATAAAAAACAATGGTAAAGCAAAGATGTCTATAATCACCATTATAATTTAATATTGTATGAGAAATACTAGTTAGATAGCAATAAGACAAGAAACAGAAATTGGAAGAATACACATAGGCAGCAATGAAACGAAACTACCACTTTTTGCAGATGATATGATTGTATACTTAGAGAGCCCTAGAGAATCAACTGAAAAACTAGTAAAAACAACTAACAACTCCAGCAAAGTGGCAGGATGTAAAAGAAGCCCACATAAAGCCTTAGCATTTCCATATATTGCCAACAAAACCCAGTAGGAAGAGGGAGAAAGAGAAATTCCACTTAAAATAACTGAAAATACTTGGGAGTCTATTTGCCAAGACACACACATATGAACACAATTACAAAATAATTTTCACTCAAAGACAGACCTAAACAATTGGAGAAATATTAATTGCTCATAGGTAGGCCAAGCCAATATAATAAAAAAATGACAATTCTACCCAAATTTATTTATTCAATGCCATACCAATCAAACTACAAAGAATTATTTTATAGAGCTAGAAAAATTATAACAAAATCCATCTGAAGGAAGAAAAGGCCAAGAATGTCAAGAGAATCAATTTTTAAAAAGTAAAGGAAGGCAGACTAACAGCACCAGATTTCAGACTATACTAGAAAGCAGTAATCAGCAAAGAAACGTGGTACTGGATAAGAAATAAAATGGTTGATCAAAGGAATGAATTGGGTACACAATTTACAGAAGTAAATAACCACAGTAATTTAGTGTTTGATAAACCAAAGATCCAAGCTATTGGAGGCAAGAACTCCCTATTTAACGAAAACTGATGGGAAAACTGTATAACAGTCTGAAGGAAACTAGGAATAAACCAACTTCTCACATTATGTGCTTAGATAAGCTCAAAATGAGTACATTTAGACATAAAAGGTGATAATCATAAGCAAATTAGGAGAATGTGGAAAAAATTTAGCCTGTCATATCTATGGATAAAGGAAAATTTCATGACCAAACAAGAAATAGAGAGGATCATGGTGGGTAAAATGGATGATTTTTAACTGTGTTAAATTTAAAAGGTTTTGCAGAAAAGAAACCAATGCAGCCAAAATTGGAAGGAAAGAAGGAAACTGAGGGGGAGAGGGGGTAGGGAAGTTTACAGCAAGTTTTTTTCTGATAAAGATCTCATTTGTCAAGTATATAGGGAACTGAGCCAAATTTACAAAAATGACAGCCATTCCCCAGTTGATAAAATAGTCAAGGAGATGAACAGGCAGTTCTCAGAAGAAATCAAAGCTATCAATAATCATATGAAAAATGCTCTAAATTGTTGATAGTTAGTGAAATGCAAATTAAAACAACTCTGAGATATCACCTCTCACCTAGGATAAGATGGTAGAAAAGGAAAATGACAGTCTACAAGAGATGTTGAAAAATTGGGATACCAATGCACTGTTGGAGCTATGAACTGGTCTATCCTTCTGAAGAGCAATTTGGAACTATAACTAAAGGGCTATAAAACTATGCATACCCCTTGACTTAGCAATACAGCTACTGGGTCCATACCCCAAAGAGATCAAAAAAAAAGGAAAAATACTTATGTGTAAAGAAATATTTACAGCAGCTCTTTTTGTGGTGTCAAAGCATTGGAAATTGAAGGGATGCCCATCAATTGAGGAATGGCTGAACAAGTTGTGGTACATAATTGTGATGGAATACTCTTGTGTTATAATGATGGGGAGGATGGTTTCAGAAAAACCTGGGAAGACATATGAACTGATGCAGAGTGAAGTGAGCAGAACTAGGAGAACATTGTGCATAGTAATAGCAATATTGTAATGATGATCAATTGTGAAAGACTTAGCTACTCTGATCAATGCAATGATCCATCACAATTCCAAAGGACTTATGATGAAAAATGCTATCAATTTCCAGAGAGAGAACTGATGAACTGTGATTGCAGATTAAAGCCTATTTTTTTTGCTTTATCTTTCGTTCTCTTTTTTGCAATGGAGAAATGTTTTACATGACTTCGTATGTATAATGGGTATTGTATTTTTTTGTTTTCTCAATGGATGGGGGAGGGGTGGAGGGAGGGAGAGAATTTGGAACTGAAAGTTAAAAAAACAGATGGGAGGGAAGGGAGTGAAGAAGGGAGGGAGGAGGGGAAGGAAGAATGAAGGAAAGGAGAGGAGGGGAGGGGAAGGGAAGGAGGGGAGTGGGCACCAGTTCTCTAGAAAAAAGATTTCCTTAGAAGCAGGTGTCTTGGAGAAGAAAGAGAATCCTCAACAATCACCCTACAGATGAAGGATAAAAGCCATGCCAGGGGAGAAGGGCAGGGCAAAGTGAGCTGGATGCCACCAATTCTGCTGTCACCATTGCTGTTGCTTGAATACTCAGCTTTGAGGCAAATGGGAATTATTTTTTCAGAAGTCCCTTGAAGTGTATATACTTAGGGTGGGACAGGGAAGTGTTTAATCAGTATAATGGGCTATTTAAGTACCTTATATTGAAGGTATCACCACTTCATTCATTTCTCATCTTAGTGATTCTGAACTCCCAGCTATCATCATATAAAGTTGTTCTCTACCCCTACAGCCCAATCCCTTATTCCCATTCCTATCAACCCCAGTCCTTACAATATCCAATTCTAAGGCTACCCACCCATTCTTACTCTGCTCTCTAGAATGAAACTGTGCTCTCTTTCATATATGAAACAAACTTGCTTTGATCTTAAAAATATTTTCCTGTCTTATTTCTTTTCTCTTCTGACTCTCACTGAGACCTAACTCTGTCCTGATGACATAGAGTCCCTGGACTCTCCAGCACTTGTGTTCATCCATTCCACCCAACTCACTAGTCTAGGCAGGGAATACTCCTTTAATACTCCTTGATCCCCATTACTACTTCCAGGCGATCCCTCTATCATCATCACTCAGTAATCAATCAAAATTCTGGTAGCAATTGTCTGACAGCCTCCTGGACATTCCCTTTCTTTCCTTGGTGAGTTCAGTTCTTGTCTCAAAGTCTTCTTTCCTTTCCAGCTTCTTATCTCACACTTCAACATACAAATGGATAATCTTTCAAACACAATAACTTCACAACTTTTCAACTCACTCAATTCACATGACCTCACCTCAGCAACACATGAAGATGGTCATATTCTTGATATTGTCATGACCCCCTAAAATGCACCACTTAAATCTTCACAAACTCTGAATTCCCTTATCTGATCACAATCTATTGTCATTCCACTTCTGCCTTGCATCTCAAACCATTCTTTATCCTCACTATAATTTCCAGTCCTCTGACCCTTTGAGTCAATCCCTTGAGCTCTTTCCCAGGCAATCACTTCTGCTCTACCTACACTTTCCTCCTTATTCCCCATCTTGACTGAGCTGAACAAGTTCTACTCTACACTATGCTCTTCTCTTGAGTCCCAGCCCCTTATCCTCTTGCCAATCTGGCCCTGCCGAGCATGAACTTTGGATTACTCCCACCATCCACACTGCCTTTGCTCCTACTCACATGCTATTAAATGAAGCGAAAGAAAATCACAAAACTGGGCTAGCTGGATCCACCATAAATTTATGTTATGTAATTTCAACTGGGCCGTCACTGCGACAAGCCAATCCTTTTATATCTCCCTAATTAACTCATTATCTCATTCATTACAATGGATTTTCCAAACGTTTTCATCCCTTCCCAAATCTGCCATGGCTGCCCCTTTGCCCTCCTCTCAGCTGAGAACCTTTGCTCATATTTTACTGAAAAAGTAACTAAGGCTATCCTCAAGAGCTCCTTCTTTCCTACTCCTCATCTCACATTACCCAGATGCCTTCTACCATTGTCTCTTCCTTCACCCCTATCTCACATAAAGAAGTAGTTATTCTCCTTGCCAAGGCAAACCCCTTACGTGCACAAGTGATACCATTCCATTCCACATTCTCCAGGAGACTAGCCTTTCTATCTTCCCCACTCCCACTTATCTTCAATTTCTGTCTGCCCACTGGCTACTCCCCAACTACCTACAAACATGCTCATGTCTCCCCAAGCACAACAATCCCTCATTTGAACTGTCCATCCTTGCTAGCTATCATTCCATACCTTTCCTCCCCTTTGTGGCTAAATTCCATGAGAAGGCTCTCTACAATGAATGCTTGCACTTCCTTTTCTCTCCCACTCACCTTAACTCTTGACAGTCTGGCATATGGCTTCATCATTTAATCAAAACTGTCTTCTTCAAGGAGTTTAGACACAAAAGGAAAGAGAGATATGGAATGATAGGTAGTGGGACTGGATGGATCAAGTAAGGGGTTTTCGTGGATGGGGGAGACATGGACATTTCATAATACATGTTTCAGCTAATGTGAGAACTGGAGGGGACCTTTTAACATACAAGCCCGAAGAATGTTAGGGACTTAAGAAACTATGCAGCTCAATTCTCTCATTTTACAAGTGAAGAAACTGAGGAGGGCCAGAAAGGCTCAGTGACTTATCCAAAACAATACATTTGTTAATGGTGGAACTGAGTCTAAAACCCAAGTGTCCCAGTTCCCAGCCCATTGCTGTTTTAATTGTTAAATTAAGGATTATAAAGCCTGCCTAAGAAACTTGGAAATTCTCGCAATTGTCCTAAATTTTTATTTAAAACTGACACGTCAAGCAGGCAACTAATAATTTAAAAGATATGGACAAAAACTCTATCCTGTAAGTATTTAAGGTAAGCACTTAACACATTTTGAAAAAGCAATTAAATGAACCTCATTGCCACAAAGAATGATCACCAAGTGACAATGTTTTTCAGCCCCAGCAATTCCTGAAGTCTTGTCTACTAAGGTATGAAGAAATTGAGGTCTGAATCCGTGCACTGGAGGAGAAAGTATCCACAGCAGTTCATTTGAAAAGTCTTTTGAAGTATTAAAATCAGTAATATACTTATCAACCAGGTCTTTCCCAAGGAAAAGATGTAGTCTGTAACCATTTTTAACTTGGACATTTCAAGAGAACTTTCTTTTCGTAGCATTTAAAAATAGTTTGATAGCAGAGATTACTGAGGCCACCATTCAAAATAATTTTAAAAAGAAAACAGACAAAGCTCTGATGTCCTATCTCATTGAAAATCTTTATGTTAATACCTAGTGGCATTCAGCAACATTTCTCTTTCTCCATTATATTTCTCATTTTCAAATGTATCATTTTCAGTTGACTAGGTATGATGTTTCTTATAAAAAGTTAGCATGATCTTAGACTGCATAGCATGCAGAAGAGAGTGGAGAAAATCTTTCTGTCTTCTACTCTGATAAGACCACATCTTTTTTAATTTAATATTTTGTTTTCCACCAATTACACGTAAAAACAATTTTCAGTATTCATTTTTTTAAATTTTTTGAGTTCCAAATTCTCTCTCTCCCCTCTCATTGAGAAGGCAAACAATTTGATACAGGTTATACATGTGTAGTCATACAAAGACTCTATCTGACCAGAGTATTGTGTTATGTTCTGGCCATCCTGTTTTAAGAAGGGCAATGACAAACTAAAACTTATCTGGAAGTAGATGTGGGAACTGGAGACTAATTAGCTGAGCCTATTTAGCCCAGGCTCTGGACTTATTTTCCCAACCCCCCATTTGCACTGGTAGGATCCTACCAGTGCACTTACCCCATGATTATCAACTGATATCAATTAGTCTTCCAGATTTAAGTAGCTTCGAGAAATGAGTTCTTACTAAGGTGATATAATAAGAACATATAGTACAAAACACCCCTCCATACCAAGGGCACATGCTCCCTCGAGTATATAAAGAGTCCAGGTATAAGTGGGCCCAAAACTAAACCATATGATATGTCAAAGGTGGTAACTCACAATGCCTTGTTGCTGGAAGTCTTCTCTTCTCCTTTGTAAGGAGCTCAGTATTTACAATTTGTTCTAAGACCCCAGTGCAAACACTGCCATCAGTCATTCCTGCTCTTAGGGGCACTGCTAGGTGCCAATGTCCAAATCCTTATATGCTGAGATTCACAAGGTCCTCCCGTAGTTGAAAGGTTGGGGGGGAGGGGGACCAAGACTTGTGCCACAAATGATTCCCTCTCAGAGGCGTGGCTGGAAGTGCTTTCTCTTTTAAGATGCCAGACACTCAAATGTTTTTATTACAACCTGGATTATTATTTTATAGAACTCCCACCAAGCATAATGGGATATGTACATTAATTTGATTCCCTTGCTTGATTAACTCAATAGAGATATTTTCACTTGATAAATTTATCAGGGCTAGAAGTGTGTTGTTAGTTACTTTAAGTGGGATGGAGTGATCGACTAATTCAACCAATCCCAACCAGTAGAGTATGAAGAGAAAGCTTAAAGGGAACATGATCTCTGTCTTCCAGTACCTGAAGAACTATTATTTGGAATAGGGATTAGACTTGTGCTTGGCCCCTTAGGGAAGAACTGAGAGCCATGGGTAAAAGTTACAGAAAGGCAGATTGCAAATTGAGGCAAAGAAAACTAATCAGTAATTTAAAATGTTAAAAAGTGGAAAGAGTTGCTTTGGAATGGAGTGAGTTCCCCAGTCCTGGACTTCCGTGAGTAGAGGATAGATGACCCTTGTCAGGAATATTTTAGGTAGGATTTCTGTTTGGGAACTAGGTGGGACTAAATGGTCACCGTATCATTTAGTCCATTTTAGCCCTGAGATTTCTTGATTCTCTGCTCATTTCTAATTTTACAATATCAGTTGTCAAGCCCTTGGTCAGGAATCTCCCTACCCTTTGTCATCTTTTTTCCAATGGAGAATTTGATTCAAATTAGGCAACTTTTATTTAAAATGCCTCTTTCAGGACCCAAGCCTGCCACGAGTGGGAGGACTGCCTACACACGAAAGGCAGACACAGTTTCTCACTCTTGACAGAAATCCCACTAATATTTCTGGCCTGGTGATTAATGTAATTTTATGAGTGGGTTTTATTTCTCCATTCAGGAATCCTATGGTAGTAATTATCATACCATCATTTTTACATTCTGCTTCCAAAACCACTTGCGACACATTAAATTGAAGAGATTCATCATCTCTCAATGGGGATTCCTCAGAGAGGACTTTACAATTGCTTGGCCTTGTCTGGCTCCTATGTCGATATATGCATAGCTACAGCTCACAGTATTCCTAAAGGAACCCTTCTTCCATCCTTCCCACTTCCCCCTTCTCTTGCATGAGACTTTTCTCCCTCATGTATCAAGAATAAACTACCTGGATTCTGTACTGTTTTCACTTGCTGGGCTCTTGCCTTGTTCAATTTTGCTGTAGATTCAGTTTCCATGCTCTGAGAGCAAAGATGGTCTTCATGATAGCCCTTTCTGTTTGCTAACTTTTTAATGAGACCATCTTTGGTGAAAGACACCAAGAGAAATGGTTGCAAAATTGTCCTCCAACGATGCCCTAACTTTGAGGATACATGTTTTCTTATTCATATGTATAAGTATATGATGCTGAGGAGCTGGGAGGGACGATGAAAAGTATGTTTCATGGAATCTCTGAAAGTTAGAATCAGATATTAGCTCTGATTCTCCATTCCTTGAAATTTATTTGAATCATTTCGCCATCTCTCTCTCTCCCTCCCTCCATCTCCCTCTCTCTCTCTCTTTCTCATCCTTTCTCCTTTTCTCTCTCCCCTCCTCTCTTTCTTTTCTCCCCCTTGACCCCTATTCTTCCCATGTGACTGTAAACATTTTCACTTCTCTCCAGGCCTCAAAAAGCCTTCTTTAGTCTAGATCCTTCCCTTCAGCTCCGTCTAGCTGCTGTCCCACTCCCTTCCTTCTTTTGTTCCTAAATGTTTAAAAATTCTTTCCCACAGTGCCTTCACTTACTCTCCTCAGCCTCTTAAAATCTGCCTTCTTCCAGCATCAGTGCTTGCTCTGAAACTGATCTCTTAGAGGTCACCAATGACCTCGTAAATACCAAATTCAGCGGCCTTTTTAAAGTTCTCTTCTGTTTTCACCTGTTTGGGGTACAGTTTAAGGTAAAGTAAGTATTTATTTGGGATATTTTTATTATTGTCAATAAATTTTTATAGCCATGAATTACCCCCAAAGCTTGGTGTGCCTTGCTTTCCTCCTGCCACAACTCTAGTATGACTCCTCACACCAATGACTATGCCATTGCTACTAGAAGGCTATTTCATTTTATTTTTAACTAACATTTATTTTCTCTCACTCCCATCTTCCTCATAGCAAACTATGAAAACAAATGTGCATAATTAAGCATAACAAACTGCTGCATTGTCTAGTTCCCAAAATGCTTGTCTCATCCTGCATCTTGTATCCACCGTCTCTGGCAGGAGATCTGCAACATGCTAAATCATTGTTCCTCTGGAATCATGGCTGGTCACTGCATCGATCAGAATTCTTACCTCTTTCAAAGTTGTTTCATTTTTCAGTGCAGTCATTCTATAAATTGTTCTCCTGGTTCTGCTCACTCTACTCTATGTCAGTTCGTACAAGACTCCCCAGGTTTCTCTAAAATCCATTTTATTGCTTCTAATGGCACAAGAATATTCCAATGCCTTCCTGCACCATAATTTGTTTAATCTTTCCTCAACTGATGAGCCTTAGTTTTATTTGGAGCGTCCTAGATAAGGTCACATGATGAATCAGTGGCCGAGCCCTGACTAGAAATTTGGGATGTCTCAGTGGCTATCAGTTACCCTTCATATGTTTCCTTTAAAATGTGACAAAACCCTCATCTGGGAAAAAAGTCACTCAGGTTGTAATAGATTTCAGCAGCCTCCCACCTGTGTTTTCTCTTCAAAACTGTTATTCTGGGCAATTGCCAGGAATGCACATGGAAAACAATATTAAACTATGCCTTCCTTTGGTGCTCCATGGCTAATCCCTGCATGGTGCCACAGACTCTCCAGCAAGAGCTCTGTCTACACACATCCATCCTGTTCCTTCATGCCTTTTGTTTCTCTCAGCCTTTGAGTGCATTGGTTGTTAAATTGGGGGCAGGTCCCTGGGGATTCCCTCCTGACCCTCAGCCTGGGTCGAATCAGTTTTTCAGAGACCAGAAAATTTAATTTGGAGCCATTACTCTGTTCCGGATATTGTGCATAATTTGGGGATTACTCCAAGCAGGGGGAAAAGAATAGACCTTCAGGTTTTCATGGGCTTGAAAAGAAAAACATTCTTTTCTGGGTTAACAAGTATTTTGTTGACCAAGTTCAGGAGGAGATGGAGTCTGGACCTGATCAGTAAGCAGGGAATCAGTACATCTAATAAGAATTGACCTCTACAGTTTAAGGGACATTGGTGACTTAGTGACTCAGAAGACATAGTCTGCATTTAATTTTTTTAAAAACCGTATAATCACATACGTGCTAGGAAGGAAGCTTGAAAATATATAAAAAGAAAACCAAATCTGTTATTACCAGTGCCTTTCCTAACAGCTAAATGTTAAATATATTTCAAAATCCTTGTTATAACCTAGAGTTAGACTAGGAGGAGGTAAAGAAACATAAGGATTTCTAGGTAACATATAACTTGAAGATTTAATGAAAAAAAGAAAATATTCCAAATAAACATTTATCTTTAATCAAAGAATGTATATGATCCTCCTGGAAGTAGCTTTGTAGTCACCTGGGGCCCTTAGGAATGGGCCCTAATGGAAACATTAGGTTCAAGGCATTTTGGCCCTTAGACCTGAAGGAAGTTCATTTGGGTGGCTGGCCTTAGGCAAGCCACTTTCCTTCCTGGGTAGAAGATTGTATAGGGGTTTAATCCTGTATCTATTGTCCTCAAAATGGGTCAAATCATGACAAGTGACAAAACTGAGCATGAGGCCTAATTTACATCACAGATAAATTCACAGGTAAACACCAGTGTCCTGTTCTCCAGCACTAGCTGTATCTATGGGGTAGAGAAAACTAGTTACAGCCTCCTTCTGCAGAGGACACAAACAAGAATATTCTTTCCAGGCAGTCTTGAGTTCTAAATCCTATTATCGTAAGCCCACTTTCCTACCAAAAATGTTCTCCTCCATAAGTTGCTATGAATGGAACAAGATATTCAGACTTCCCTATGTAAAGAAACACTGCCTGGGAATTTAGGTAGTTATAGTCCTAGAGGGTCACTGTTGCCTCTAAGCTTCAGAATACACTGACATTATCAAGTTTTGAGGCATCCTCCCACACTCCCAGAAATTTGGGGGAGAGTCTACAATAGAGTTGAGAGACAGACAGAAGAGATGGAGGAGAGAGAGAGGGAGTTGTGCTTTCAGGTCCCTGCGGACATCTTGTATGAGTTCCAAGACTAGGGACTACGTCCATGAAGTTGGCTTCAGTGGCTCAGACTCTGCAAAATAGAACCAAGATCTCACACTGATGCTACCAGTTGAAATTGACCCTTGAAGAACTGAAGGAAAACTCCAAAGACATTACTCCCCCCAACTCTTCCTTCCTGTGCTTGTCTGCTAACAGGTGTTTCTACATCGTTTTTCTTGCTCTTTATTTAAGCTATTTCCTGGCGTTTTTCTTTTTTCCATAGAAAAACCTATGATTGATCGTGAATGCTTTGTACTGTGTGTCTGTATGTTTACTCCCTGCTAGAGAATGCAAACAGATGACATATGAATGTCTAGTTGGAAGGGCAGAATTTGACCAGGTCAGAGATTTGAATCTCTATTCAAAACATTAGGGTAACTGAAGATGATCTTATGACAATGAGTTTTAGCAGAGACCTATGTGGATGAGGGCAAATTTCCTATTGGGCTAAAGCCAATTGAGCTATTGTTCTCAGGCAGAACTTTTTGCTTAGTCGTTTTTTTCAGTCATGTCCAACCTTTCATGATCCCATTTGGGGTTTTCTTGGCAAAGATTCTGGAGTGGTTGGCCATTTCCTTCTCCAGCTCATTTTACAGATAAGGAAACTGGGGCAAACAGGGTTAAGTGATTTGCCCAGGGTCACACAGCTAGTGTCTGAGGATTTGAACTCAGGAAGACGTCTTCCGGGCCCCAGGCCAGGCACTCTATCTACTGTGCCACCTATCTGCCCTAGTAGGCAGACCAAGAGGTACAAAAAAGCCTATTGTCACCGAATTAGACAGGGTGGAGTAGAAGTGTTAACCAAAGTGAAGGCCATGTCCCCTGGCCAACCTAGTAAGGGTAGAAAGGTTGTGCTCTTGGAGGAATCAGCTTCTACCCAAATTCCTATGGCAAGAGGGAGTGACAAAAGAGAGTCAACTAACTAAATATTGCTCCATACTTGCTGGTTACATTTTCATAACCTTATGCTTAATATTTTAGAGGAAAAAATATCCCTATCATCAAAGTTTTCTCAAGGAGTTGTTATTTCAGTCACATACAACACCAGAATTCTGCAGTTCATAGTTTGAGTAATAATTAGCTTTCAGGGCTAGGGAACCTGTGGGACTCAAGGATGGACAGGTGACTCCTATGTTCCCTTCCTTAGAATGTTAGAACATTCTAAAGATTTTTGTAACTCTAAACTTCATAGGGTTTACCTGTCTAGACCTGAAAGAAAACTTAGAGATTTCCTATTTCAACACCTCCCCCCCAACCCCTTATCTGATAGTAAGTAAACTGATAAGTATCTGATAAGTAAGTAAACGGACACCTAGAAAGGTTAATTGACTTCTTCCAGGTCACACAAGAACATGAAACTAGATCATCTGATTAAAAATCAGAATCTTTCCACTATATCCATCCCTTTTCAAAAATTGATGGTTTTATGTTACATTAATTTCCAAACATAATCCTGGCCCCACCCAGTGATCTTTCCCTTGTAACAAAAATTTACAAAGAAAAAGAAATGGCAAAGCATTGACCATATGCAAACATATATAGACATAGTATTCCACATTCCTGCTTCCCTTTCTTTGTAATAAAGTAGGCATTCTCTGGAACCAAGCTTGATCATAATAAATAATTAGCATTCAGTTTCATTTTATTCTACTTTTCCTTTATAGTGTGGTAGTCATCCCTTCTATTTTCAGGGAGTTCATTACTCAGGTCATGTTTCCTACCTTCTGTTCTAAATTATTTATTTCCCTCCCAACTTTTTCTCCCAAAGTTCTAATTTGATTTTTTATTTCTTGCTTCATTTTTTCCAACCACTCTTTAAGTCTTTATGGCCAATCCATCCTTTCTGTTCTGAGGTTTTATAGGTATTTGTTGTGGAATCACTATATTCTTTTGAATTTACCTCTTGGAATTCTCTTAACTCAGGGTATTTCTTCATTGTAGCCAGAGGTTTTTTGTTGTTTTGTTTTTGTTTTTGTTTTTCTGCTTACTTATATCTCCAGCCTTGGTTCCTGGACTTTGTGCCCTGGCCATGTTCTGCTCCCTCTTGCATTCCTGATGGTGTGGCCTCGTATGCTCTTATCCATTTTGCAGTCTACATGCTACTGTTGTTGCCCTGTCAACTTTGGATAATATGACTGGACACTGGTTCCCTTCCCTGACCACTTTCCAGAGCTAGAACCAGACCCTGCTTTTGCCTTTATCTCCTGGTGGCCCAGCCCAGGTGTTATCCTTTGCCTTTGCCTCCTTCCACTTATGAAGTCACTTATATAAGTCGCACATGAAGTAGGAGTTGTCTTTGTCCTCTACTTATAGCCATGACAAATGCCAACCAGATATTAGGGATCACCTTGGCTTTGGGCCTCCCATGTGCATGTACACGTGCACAACGGCCCAGGTACCCCTTTTCTATCTCCTTATTCACTCCCTTACTGGGAGCTAATGTCTCTTGCTGTTGCTCCAATAGGCCAATGCCAACATCTTGCTTGCTTCAGAGCCCATTTACCAGAGATCATTCTGGCTTTAGGCCCCGAGAATGTGTTGACCAGGTAGCAACAAGCCTTTTGCCGTCTTTTTGTGCCTGGAGAAAGAAGCTTACTTTTGATCATTACTTTTTCTGGCACCCTAGACCATGTTTGCTGGGGAATCTCTTAGGTAAGCAAGGCCCAACTACAATCTCTTATGCTGACATCTTTAAACAAGTCCCATTTCCCCTTTTTAAAACAAGTCATAATTTTCCTTGAGATCTAGATTTTTAATTCCTTCGAATGAATTTTGTTATTGTTTTCCCTAACACTATAAAGTAGCCCCCTACTTTATTTTTATTTTATTGGTAAATCAATCTAGGTGGTATCATCATTTTTATTATATTTGCATGGCCTGATCATGAGCAATGACTCTCCTAATTATTGAGATCCTTCTTTACTTCTTTAAAGATTGTTTTAGAATCATATTTATCTTGGTACACTAAACCCTAGATATTTTATAGAAAGTCTGAAGGGCACTTCCATTATGATTCTTTTTTCCTAGGTTTGGTTACTACTTTATGAAATGTATATAAAAGTTACGTATATTTGTATATAGAAAATTACTATGTCATAAAAATGCTTATGACTTTTGTGGACATATTTTGTGTACTACTGTTTCACAGACACTACGAATAACTAATAGTAATAATAGCTACCATTTATATATAGTATTTTCTACATTATATTGTGTATTTACATAGTCTTTGAAAGATGCTTTACATGTTATCTTTTTATATAACATATATAAGATAATTATATAACATATAATATAGAATGTTACATATTATGTTACATATAATATATAAATTACATATAATATAAAATTATATATAATGCATTATGTATTTTATTGTCTATTCATCACCTCGATTCATTTACTTACCCTCTGTGGCTTTCTAAGAAAACTATCACGTTTTCTGCAAATGGGGATAATTTGATTTCGTCTGGGCTTGATAAAAAACAAAAAAGGTAGGGACAAAACAGAAACAGAAGAAATTAAAAAGAGGTGGCAAGAATGAGTACACACACACACACACACACACACAAACTATACAAGAAAGATCTTAACATCACTGATAACTACAATGGTGTGATTACTGGGGCCAGACATCCTGGAGGATAAAGCAGGTGGGCCTTAGCACGCATTGCTAACAGTATGGCAAATGATGATGATGGAATTTCAGATGAGCTATTTAAAATCCTAAAATATGGTGCTGTCAAAGTGTTGTACTCAATATGCCAGCACATATGGAAAACTCAACAGTGGCCACTAGATTGGAAAAGATCAGTTTATGTTCCAATTAAAGAAAGGCAATTCCTAGGAATGTTCAAATTACTGTACAACTGTATTCATTTCACATGCCAGCAAGGTTATGCTTAAGATTCTGCAAGCTAGGCTTCAGCAGTATGTGAACCAAGAATCATGAGAAGAACAGGCTGATCTTCAAAGAAGCAGAAGAACTAGAGACCAAATATCCAGCATTTGCTGGATTATGGAAAAAAGCAAGGGAGTTCTAGAAAAGCGTCTACTTCTGCTTCGTTGACTACAATAAAGCCTCTGACTGTGTGGATCACAAGATGTGGTGAATCCTCAAAGAAATGGGAGTACCAGATCACCTTATCTGTCTTCTGAGGAACTTGTATGCAGGCCAAGAAGAAACACTTAGAGTTGAACATGTAACAACTGATTGGCTTAAGATTGGAAAAGGAGTATGAGAAGGCTGTATATTGTCACTTTATTTAACTCATATGCAGAATACATCATACAAAATACCAGGCTTGATGAATCAAAAGCCAGAAATATGGTTACCAGGAGAAATATCAACAGTCTCAGATACGTAGATGATACCACTCTGATGCAGAAACTGAAGAGGAATTAAGAAGCTTCTAGATGAGGGTGAAAGAAGAGAGTATAAAAGTTGTCTTGAAGCTTAACACCACAAAAATGAAGATCTTAGTAACTGGTCCCATCACTTCCTGGCAAAAAGGGGGAAAAAGAAATGGAAGCAGTGTCAGATTTCATATTCCTGGGCTCAAAGATCTTTCCAGATGTTGGCTGCAGCCACAAAATTAAAAGAGGCTTGCTCCTTTGAGGGAAAGCTATGGCAAATTTGGACAGAATACTAAAAAGCAGAGATATCACCTTGCCAGCAAAGGTCTGTATCGTCAAAGCTTTGGTTTTCACAGTAGCAATGTGGCTATGAGAGTTGGACTAAAAGAAAAGCCGAACACTATAGAATCAACGCTTTTGAATTGTGGTGCTCGAGAAGCCTTTTGAGAGTCCCTTGGAGAGCAAGGAGATCAAATGGAGATCAAATCAGTCAATATTTAAAGGAATTAATTTTAGCTATTCACAGGAAGGTCAAATACCAAGCTGAAGCTTAAATACTTTGGCCACATAATGAGAAGACAGGATTCACTGGAAAAGACCCTGATTGTTAGGAAAGGCTGAAGGCAAAAGGAAAAGGTGACAGCAAAGGATGAGATGGATAGATAGTGTCATGGAAACAAGGAACATAAATTTGGACAAACTTGAAGAAGTAGTGGTCCACATGGTCATGAAAAGTTGGACATGACTGAACAATAATCTGCCTATGTTTATGCCTTTAGTCCCTTCCTCCTATCTCCTTGCTATCATTAGCTCTTCTAGTATAGTCCCAGGCCCAAAATTCACTGGTATTGGGATTCTCTCCTCATTAGGGGAGAGGAATACCCTGCCATTCCTGAGAGGCAGGGTGGAGTCAGTGAGAGTGAGAAAGCTCCAGCGCTCTTCACGACTTTCCAAACTTCAAGTTGCTTTAGGTGCTGCTGGCTTCCAACTTCGGGAGGGGAGATGGAAGAGGCCAACCCCACTTCAGACTGTTGAAGGAAAAGACTCTGGAAAGAAGCCAATGTAAGAAGAATTGGCAGTCCATCAAGTCCTTGTCCCCAGATTGTTACACTTGAGAGTTTGGGGAACTCATTCCCCTTGGGTGAGATTTAGAACCCTCTCTCTTGGTTGAGCTCAGTATCTCACTCCCAATGGGAGAGCTCCTTCATTCTGTATAGTCTGGTATGTATTCTCCTTTGTGTACCTTCTCTAATTTCTATTTTGCTACCTATTTGGAAAATGGGTCTTCTTGGCTAAATGCTATGCGTGTTAATTGTGGAACTGACATTTGGTAGGAAAGGGGTCAAACCATGGATATAGAGCTTGGAGTCGTCCTTCCCACCAAAAACAGCACGGTGAGCAGGAGCTAGCTTGAACCCAATCATATTCCCTAGACTAATAATTTTTAAAGGAGCAGATAGATATAATTCTAACCTGGTATCCCCTTTCTCTGAGGAGAGCAGAGTAGCCTCTGGACCCAACTTCCTGTTTTCCCTCCTAGCTGGAATTAGTTTCCTTTTGAGGAGAGGACTAGAAATGTCTCTTT
This sequence comes from Trichosurus vulpecula, assembly GCF_011100635.1. Lineage (NCBI taxonomy): Eukaryota > Metazoa > Chordata > Mammalia > Diprotodontia > Phalangeridae > Trichosurus > Trichosurus vulpecula. The sequence goes on along the minus strand of NC_050575.1, from coordinate 4,878,313 downwards.
AGCCTCCCTTCAAGCCACACAATGACACCCCCATGATACATGTGGGAGACAGGCCTCAAAACATGAGAGGCCTTACTACAAATGTAGGCCAACTGTATACTTAAAATAATGTCAGATAATCGGGGAACAGAGGAATCTTTGCTTTATTCTTGTGTGTATTTGGAAAGCTTCTGTTTATCTCCCCTTTGAAAAAAACTACTACCTTTTTGTTCTTTAGATACATATTTTCATCATATTAAAAATGTCCCTTTCCAGAACTATCTTTTATAGGATTCTCAGCACAAACGTGTTGCATTTTCTGCATCTATTGATAAAATCAATCAAAAATAAGGATTTATCAAACACCTACTGTGTTCCAGGCACAACACTTAAATACGCCTTGCTATGGTGGCAGATGGAAGAGGTGGGAGAGAGTTATATTTTTTTTCCCTCTCTTGACACGAGTAATGACATTATAGAATGAGACTGTCTTTCAGTATAAGCAAGGAGGCATGTCTAATCCCTTTGGGGGTGTCTTCTATACCAATCCTTGTGTGACAGTAACTTAAAGACAAACACAGCCTTCCCTATCTTGGATCCCTGAGGTCTATAACAGGCTAGCAGGTTAGGAAGCATTTATTAAGCACCTACTATGACCAAGCTCTGTGCTTGGCACTCTAGGGATACAAAGAAGGGCATAAGAAACCCCTGCACCTTAAGGATTGCTTAGTTTAATTGGGAGACAACATAAAAAGAAACCAAAAAGTAGGGGAGAGAAGAAGGAAAAGGTTACTCAGCTCAAGGATATTATGGGATAGAGGATGAGACATGGTGAGGATCATGGATTTTGATTGGAAAGGATCTTAGAGGTCATCAAGTCATACCCACCATTTTACAGATGAGGAAACTGAGGCCCAAAGAGATTAGGTGACTTGCTTAGCATTCTACAGCTAGTCTGAGGAAAAATTAACACCCAAGTCTTTTTCATGATCTCATGTCCAATGATTTATTCACCATACTATACTGCTTTTCAAATGGAAATGGCTCATGTTCAGAAATCCACTTGCCCTATGGTGACTGCCCTTTCCTATGGGCCAGCAGATGCTTCTCCCTGCCTTGCCTTGTAACTATGGATAAGATAAAGCTTTTTATTCACTGGTACACTAGATTTTAAGCAATGGGCTTAATTTCCATGACATTGTTCCCAAGCAGCTGTGTTTTGGGGTGTTTTCGTTTCTTATATTATTAACTGTGCTTTTTTCCCCTCTGTTAAACCATCTTGATCACAGTGAGTAATTTAGGGGATCTATTGCTATAATCATTTTACCAGGATTTTTTAAATGCACCAATATTCATTAGCAATATTACTTTTTTTCTTTATCCTTCTAATTTAGGTATTAGGTTGGTAAAAAAAAGTTTTCTTAACTAATTTTGAGAACAATTTGTATAGCATAGGCATTAATTGTTTTTTATACATGACAGAATTTTTTTAATAGTTAATTCATTACTTCTTCAGGCTCATTTTCTGAGATTAGGCTATTCAAACCTTTATTTCCTGCTTTGCTAATTTACGCATTTTATATTCTTCTACATAATCATCTACTTTAAATTCTAAGTTTTGCTAGCATGTAGTTCTGTGTGCAACAGGTTCTGATCATTCTTTTTTACTTTTTTCTCCATTTCTTGTGATTTCATCTTGTTTGTATTTTTGCTTATGCTCCCTGCATTAATTACTATTTTATCAATAAAAATGATATTGTTTATAAAAGATGCGTTTAGCATTTCTGCATTTTTACACTTATTTATAATTTTTCTATTTCACATGGTCTATTTTTTGTTTCTCTTTCTTTTAGACTTATCCAACTCTGAGAAACATTATAGTGTCCAAAATTATTATAATTTTATTTATGTCTTTTTGCAATTCAATTAACTTTTCCTTTATGAAGTTAGATGCTATGTTAATGGGGGCACATTGTCCAAGAATGATATTGGTGTATTGTCTTACCATGATCACTAACCACCCCTGGTACCATGTAAATCTATCTCTGATGCCATGTCTCCATGCCAGCCTTTGAGGACTCATGTATACCCTCTCCTTTGGGTTGGATGCATTTCTGGGAAGTATAACTCTTTCTCAAAGAAGGTGGTACAAATTCATCCCAGACAAAACCCAGTTAAGATAAAAAAGAAAAAAAAACCACAAAACTCTCTTACCATAGGGTCTAACTATCTCCCTCTACCTCCACCTCTCCTCAAACATAGGAATGTCCTTAATAACTCCTTCTTGAGTGAGACCTACCTTCAACTACTCCCTTCTATATCTTCTCTACCATTGTTTTTTATCCTGTTTTCTTGTGGCACAAATTCCTATTGAAAAACCAAACAAATTATTTCCCATTCTCTACTCAGCTCTGAACTGTGTGGTGGTGCATCTCCAAGTCCTTCCTGTCTCTTACCTTCCGTCTCCTCACTAACTCAACTCTTACAAAATTCACTTGTTAGCAAAAACAGTATTTATTCCAGGCAGTATTAAATCAGCTCTTTCTCCTTCTTTTCTCCTAACTCCTTAAATTCCCCTTTAAATCTGTAGCTTTTTAGGTTCTTTTGACCCCTTGATGATCTTTCTTTTTCTTATCATTTGTTTCGGTTTGTTTTTTTTTAATGGCTGATAATCTTGAGGTAATTTATTTTTTCCTGAATTTTCTTCTTATGTTTCTCTTGGTTGGCATGTTTCCAAGTAAAATACTCTGCTTATCTGTTTTGTTTTTGCTATGGTTATTGTTTTATTTTTTAAGGAATATCTCAAATGTCTCTCTTGTTGAAGGCCCAGCTTCACTTGTGAGTAGGTCCAGATTTGAAGGAGACGTTATTGTAGTTTGAGAACCTTAGCTTTTTCAAATACCGTATTCATTTCTTCTATTTCTTCTGACTATTCATTTTATATGATTTGAATTGTAATTTCTCAATAATTGAGAATTTTTAATTCTCAATAATTTTTCAATAATCGAAAGTCTTTCTCCTGCCTGATTGCAAAATTTGCTGCTTGCTATTGAAATCATAAAAGTTAATCATTAAAAGGGTTGGAGTTTGAAGTATAGGGATTTTTTTGTAGTAATCTGTGGATTTTACTGAGTAGCATTTTATTTCCTATGTTCCAAAGTTCTTGGCAGTTATCTTGCATTATTTCCTATAATATAGTATTCACGTTTACTTATTTATCACATTTTTAGGTGACCTAACATCCTTGAATTATCTCTGTACATCCTGTCTTCAAAGCTAGTCCCCTTGGCTTATATAGAATTCATGTGTTCTTTTAAAGTTACTCACCTTTGCTTCTTTTCCGTAAAATTTTCTTCCACTTCTTTATTTTTGTGTTCCAAATATGTCATTCACTTTCAGAGCCTCTCCTCTTTGGGTAGGTTTCCCTCATTCTATTTTTTCGACTGTTGTTTGTCTTTAATTCTGTATTGAGAGTTCTGAGTTCCAACTCAATTCCATTTGTAAATTCTTTTAAAAGTTTTACTTCTCTTTTGAAACTTTCTGGAGTTTCTTATTGTTCTAAAATCTCTCAGGAGTGTACAAAATTCTTTTTTAATTGGGAATTTTTCATTCATTTCCATTTAGTATGATAGTTGTTCATTGTGTTCTGGCATCTCTGAATTTTTACTTGCTTTTCCTTCTGTATTTATAAGACTCTCAGCCTCCTTCCTTTCCAGTTACTATAAAAGGCAGCACCATCCTCCCAGGCCCTCAAGCATACAACCTAGGTGTCATCCTGGACCCCTTACAATCTCTCGCTTCCCACATCCAACCTGCTGCCAAGGCCTGTCAGTTTCACCTTTAGAACATCTCTCAAACACATTCCCTTCTCTCTTCTGACATTGACACCACTCTAGTGAAGGTGCTTGGACTCTCACAATAGCCTACTGGTGGGTCTGCCTGCCTCAGGTCTCTCCCTATTTAATCTATCCTCTATATAGCTACCAAAATTATTTTCGTAAAGCATAAGTCTGATCATGTCACCCCTGCCCCCCATTCAACAAACTCCAGTGTCTCCAAGATCAAATACAAAATGTTCTGTTTGACATTCAAAGCCTTTCATAGTTTAGCCCTCCTACCTTTCCAGTCTTCTTACGCCTTACTCCTCAACACATGCTCTCTGATACAGTGACACTGACCTCTTGACTATTCCTTAAGTAAAATACTCCATCTTTCTGCTCTGGGCATTTTCTCTGGCTGTCCTCCATGCCTGAAATGCTCTCCCTCCTTCACGCTGCCTACTAAATGCCCCCAAATTCCATCTTTTACTGTAAGCCTTTTCCAATTCCTCTTAATTCTTGTGCCTTTTCTCTGTTAATTATTTCCTATTTTTCCTTTATGTAGTTTGTTTGTATATATTTATTTGCATGTCATCCCCCCCATTAGATTGTGAATTCTTTGAGGGTAGGAACTGTCTTTTCCCTCTTTTCTATGTCCAGTACTTAATACAGTGCCTGGCACATAAGTAGGCATTTAATAAATGTTTATCGACTGACCTTTTTCCACCCCTGGAAAATTTGTTGGTGAAAATTGCCTATAGCTTTGCTGATGTGAGAGGTGAAGACTGAGGCACACGTTTAAGCATTTGGATCTTACAGCTGGAAATTCCAAAACTTCAGTCCACTTCCAACAATGAAAAAACTGCCCAGATTCTGATCAATGCGTATTACTGAGGAGGACTTGACCCCAATGGCTCATCCGGTTCTACTGTAGCCTTCCCGGATTACTGAGGATTGTAACATAATCCCCTTCAGTGAATAACCACAACAGATGTTATCAGGGTCAGGCTAGATTGCCTGTGGACTTCTTGTTAGAGCTCCCTCAGTGCAAGTCCAGTTCATAAATGGTCCTAAAAGGCCCCTTGCAATAAGGCAGTTAACATTCTCCTTAAAGGATGGATTATTCCCATCTGTTACACATTTCAGCGCTGTTAAATATTTCATGCTTTCCACTGTATAAACAAATAAAAGCAGAACTAATCTTTTTTTGTTGTTCGAGGTTCTCTGACTGACATTTTTGGTGATTAAGCTACCTACTCTCTTCTCCCATACCTCCCTAGATGACTGTTTCTATAGGAGAATGGGAAAAGTAATAGACTCGCACCCATTTTTAGCGGGTGTCTGGTTGTGATGTTAATAGAAATTGAACAAAGAATGACAGATACTGGGTACTGGTGGATGGGTGGGAAGGAAGACACTTGACAACTGAGCTATCTGGAGGTGGCATTTCATCTAGGAAGAAGTACACCTAAAGGGGAGAAAGAAAGGGAAAATACACATTGAGCAATGTCAGGAAATCTGACTTCATTACCACCAAGGTCACTGTATGAACTTGGGCAAGTGACTTCTCTCTGCCTTAGTTTTCCCATCTGTAAAATGGGTGAATTGGAATGGCTAACTTCTGAAAGCTCTTCCAATTTTGATGTATTATGATTCTAAGGTCTCCTTAAGCTCTGACAGTCTATGTTCTAGGACTCTAAAATCTCCTACAATTTTAACATTCCAGAAATCTGGGAGGCACCAAGTGAATATACTCCATTGGCCGTGAAACAGCTCTTGATACATGAACATATCTCTAACCCAAAAATCCTAAAAGGAAGTTAATACAATTACTATTTACCTCTGTTTTAGAGGTGAGAAAACAGAGATACAAAAGTTGGAAGGGACTCAAAATCAGAGTTGTTAGGGGCAAAACTCAGACCCAAACTGAGGTCTGAAAATCCAGAGGTGTTCGTGCTCCACCATACCAGCAGCTTTTCAGGTCTTGGTCAAGTGGGAAGCTGAAACCTGATTTAGGCTCTGCTTTCACTCTATTACTTGGGGTCATCTGATACACCTGGTATCATCCTCTTACCAGAAGGAGAATCAAATTGTAACATTGGAATGCAATTGGAGTCCATTGGACCGTTTGGCCTCTATAGGTCTATGATTCTGTCATAACCTGAATGCCTTAGGGTCAGCTGACAAGCATTGATGAAGGACTTACTTAGTAAATTACCAGGCACTATGCTAAACACTTTATAAATGTTATTTCATCTGAGTCTCATGACAATCTTTGGAGGTAGGTACAATTATTTATTATCCCCATTTTACACGTGAGGAAACTGAGGTAGACAGCAAGTTACTTGACTTGCCCAGGGTCACACAGCTAGTAAGTGTGTGAGTCAGGTCTTCCTGACTCCAGGCCCTGAGCCAAATCCAAGGCCTTTTCTCAATCCTTTTCCTTCTTGACCTCTCTGCAGACTTTGACATAGTTGTTCGCCCTCTCCTCCTTGAAACTCTCTTCTTTTGGGGTTTTTAGGACACTCTCTCCTGGTTCTCCTCCCACCCATCTGACCATTCCTTCTCAGGCTTCTTTGTTCATCCAAGTAACATCCTCTAGTCATAGGTGTCCCTCAGGGTTCTATCCTGGCCCTCTTCTCTTCTCCCTCTATGTTACCTCACTTGGTGATCTCATTGGCTCCCATGCATTTAATTACCATCTCCATGCTGACAATTCTTAGATCTGTCTATCCTGCCCCAAACTCTCAGCTGACCTCCAATCTCACACATCCAACTACCTTTCAGATATCTCAAACTGGATGTCCAGTAGGCATCTTAAACTAAATTTGTCCAAAACAGAGCTCATTATCTTTCTCCCTAAACTCCCCCCTCCTATCTCCTGTTATCACAAAGGGCAACACCCTTTGTGATTTTCCATTCCCTCAGGTTCCCAAACTAGGAGTCATCCTGGGGTCTTCACTCTTCCCCCACACCCCCAATTATATCCAATCTGTTGCCAAGGCCTGTTGATTTCACGTCTGTGAAGGACAGAGGCAAGACAGCAGAGTAAGAGCTAGCAGGTCTGCCTTAGCTCCTTCACATCCTCCCCTACAATGAGCACCAGACCAATTTCTGATTGGGAAAGCTAAGAAAAAGTCACAGAGAATCGTTTTCTGAGCCCCGGGCTTTCTGTCTTAGGAAGACAGAAAGAGATGACTGTGGACACTGGAGTGGAAGGAACACAGCAGCAGCAATGCCATTAACAGGTATAGTGCTAACACACTGTGGCAATGGCACCAGTGACAGGAAGCAATCTAGCACCCAAGAACAGTAAAAAGGACTAAACACCTGGGCAGAAAGAGATCCCAGGGGACCTGGGAATAGGAACAGGTGCCATCTGACAAGTCTGTCCCCCATTACTCAGTTCCAGGTCATAGTTTCAGGGTAGAGAAGAGTGGTCATAGCTGTGAGGTGGTTCTGAGCCCAAGGATATAATGGAGACTCAGTTCTAATCTTTAGCCCCACATATAAGCCTATAGTGGAGTAAACCAGGGTAGATGATCAAAACCAAGGGGAGGCCATCGGGTCATTCATTCTGCAGGAACTCCTCATGCGCTAACTATGATTAAGTCCAGAAGTATTCTGCAGAAACTCAGTGACTCATAAGCCAAATGATCCAAACCAAGTCAGGAATTTGCAGACCAGGAGGACAGTGAACAGACTTCTTAAATCGACCACTTTGGAAGCACCAAAAACTTACAGGCCCCCCACTGAGCTGTGAAAGCAGCAGAAGGACATAGAAGGCAGAAGCTCAGATCAGACATCCCCCTCACACCCAGAGGGTAAGCAGAGTCCGATACTGGCAAAGTCCAAAGTCAAGAAGCAGGCTTGAAAAATGAGTAAACGACAGCAGCAGCAACAAAAACCTGGTGATTAAAGTTTCTATGGTGACCAGGAAGCTCAAGACGCAAACTAAGAAGCCTATGACTGGAAACATCTACAAGCAAAGCCGCAAAGAAAAGTGCAGATTGGACACAATCCCAACAAGAATTCCTAGAAGAGTTAAAGAAAGTGATTTTTCAAAGAGAAAAAAAAAATTAAAATTAAATAAAAGAATTAGAGGAAAGCTTGGGAAAAGAAATGAGAGGCATGCAAGAAAATTATAAAAACAGAATTAACAGCTTGGTAAAAACAGGAACAAAAATAGTGAAGAAAATAACTCCTTAAAAATCAGAATTTCACAAGTATAAGCAAATGACTCCATGAGACATCTAGAAAACAATAAAACAAAATTAAAAGACTGAAAAAACATATTTTACCTTTAAAACATCTCTCAAATATGCTCCTTTCTCTCCTCTGACACTGCCACCACTCTTTTACAAGTCCTCATCACCTCGTGCCTAGAATACTGCAATAGACTACTGGTGGGTTTGCCTGTCTCAAATCTCTTCCCACTCTAGCCAATACTCCACTCAATCACCAAAGTGATTTTTTCCTAAAGCACAGGTACAATCATGTCATATACTCCCATCCCAGCCAATAAACCCCAGCGTCTCCCTCTTTCCTCCAAGATCAAATACAAAGTGCTCTGTTTGGCATTCAAAACCATTCACATCCTACCCCCCTCCTACCTTTTCAGTTTGCTTGCACCTTACTCTCCACCAGGTACCCTTTGATCCAGTGACATTGGCCTCTTGGCTGTTCTTCAAACAAGACACTCCGTCTTTCTTCACCAGGCATTTTCTCTGGCTGTCTCCCATACCAGAAATGCTCTTCCTCCTTCACTCTGCCTACCGAATGTCCTGGCTTCCTTTAAGTCCCAAGTAAAACCCCATATTTTACTGAAAGCCTTTTCCAACCCCTCTTAATTCTACTGTCTTCCCTCTCTTACTTATTTCTTATTTATCCTGTACATAGCTTGCTTTGTTTATATTTGTTTGCTTGCTATCTCCTTTATTAGACTGTGAGCTTTTTGAGCACGCAGGCTGTCTTTTGCTTCTTTTTTATGCCTGGCACTTAGCACAGTACCCGGCATATAGTGGGTACTCAAATAATGTTTATTGATTGATTGATCCATCTATCCACAAATGACTGGCATTTGCTGCAAGGTTTTTTTATTCTTTGAATTATTAATAATTCCTCATTTACATAGTATTTAAAATGTAAAATAAAAATTAAGACCAGTTATAATTTCTTTATAATATGTTTGTATGTCCTTAATTTGGGGGACGGAGCGGGTGCCAAAAAAGCTAGTGAACGATTTGTGGAGCTAAACAGTGAGAATGAACCTTCTCTGTCTGATTGCCAGGACTGAAGAAACTCTTTTCTTCCCCCACCAACTGGGAGCTTCCGAGTTAAAAATCATGAGAGGATCTTCTGGTTTTTATCTATTACAATGTTTTGATAAACTTATACCCATCCCCACTGAAAACAGAATTAAGCCGAATCCCTCTTTGGTTGTTTGGTTGGTTTCAGCCTCAGGCTAAAGTGAGGTGCAATGCCACGGGCCATCTGTTGAGAAGGGTTGGGAACTGGTTAGCTACGACATCTTCTCCATTTTTCCTTCTTTTCACTCAATCAGTGGAGTGATGGCGGTAGCTAGAGAACAACATTACCAGTCGACGGAGGAAGGCGTACTTTTAGAAAACTGGACACATATTCTAAAGGAAGGGCAGGTTAGTATTTTATAGGATCATAGATTCGGAAATTTAAAAAACCTTAGAAGACCTTAAATCCCCCCCCCCCAATTTTACAACTGATGAAACAAGGCTGAAAGAGGTTAAATGACTCGCTCAGGGTCACACGGTAATTGGTCAAAGTAGGAATCAAACTCTTCCCGACTCCCAGTACAGAATTCTATTCGCCGCACCGCTTTTTACCTCTCTTATTTTTGCGTTCCGCCGTACGACGCCATTAAGTATTTTCACTATGATTCTCCAAGGTGGGGGGTGGGGCAGCAATCTCTTTGAGCCTCAAGTACTACGGAAATTAAATTCAACAAGGCTTTTTAAAATCCCTACTATGTGTAAGAGGCAGGAAGGTGGCTCAGTGGGTAGAGCGCCGGGCTGGGAATCAGGAAGACTTAAGTTCAAATCCAGCCTCAGACATTTACTGGCTGTGTGACCCCGGGCAAGTCGCATAAACCTGTTTCCTCGTCTGTAAAATAAGCCGGAGAAGAACATGGCGACCCTCCTCCCGCGTCCTTGCCAAGAAGACTCCAAATAGGGTCACAAAGAGTCAGACGCGACTGAAGAGAGTCAATGTGCGTGAGACTCTGTTTTAGATGGTGGGAATACAAAGACAGATGCGGCGCCCTCCGCTCCCTGGGGTCTCTTTCGGTCCTAAAGCTACAATTCAATGAACTTGTATTCAAGGAGAAAAAAGTAGTCAAGCGCCTCTGATACAGTGATAAACGCAAAGAAGAAAGTAAAGCAAAGAATTACGCAAACAAAGGAAGTTTACCATTAAGTATGGGTCTTTCTGGTGGAAATGACACCAGAATTGGGCCTTGAAGTATGAAAGGAACTTCAACAGGTAAAGATGGGACCAAGTATTAGGGGATGGTTGAAGCGAAGCAAAGAAATCAAAAGAAAAACAGAGAGCGGAGAGGAGAGAAGGAGGGAAGAATGAGAACAGCAGACGACAATCCATCTCACCCAGAATGCGGAGGACAGAGTGAAGAAGAGTGCGGCGGATCCTAGTCCTAGAAAACACAGAATGAAACGTTTCTCTTCACTTAGGAAAGAGGCGGGAGAATGTTTGTGTATGTGTATATAATTCTAGTTCCAAAGCTCGTTGGGAAGGGACTCTCTTTTCCTCAATGCAGATAACTATCCTTCCCTTCCTGAGGGGGTGGGACAGAATTGGCAAGATCAAGAGAGCTCCAGCCTTTTTCAGTCTTCCTCAGGCTTCAAGTTGCTTTGGATGTCTCCAGCTTACAGCTTTAAGAGAGGAGGTGCAAGAGGCCAACCCTACTTCAGGTTGCTGAAGGGAAAGATTCTGGAAAGAAGCCAACACGAGAGGAGCTGGCAGTCTCTGTCATGTCCCTATTCCCAGCTTACCACACCAGAGATTTCTAGGAGTTTCCTCTTGGGTGAGATCCACACTTTCTCTCTTGATTGAACTGAGTCACCTCTCTCCTAATGAGAGAGCTCCTTCACTTTGTATTGTCTGGTACGTACTCTCCTAGGTATACCTTCTCTGATTTCTATTTTGCCACCTATTCTTCTTGGCTAAATGCCATATGTGTTCATTGTTGGACTGGCATTTGATGGAAAAGGGGCAAGTCTTGCATATAGAGCCTGGAGACTTCTTTCCCCTTTTTAATAATCAGTGATCAGAAGGTAGTTTGAAAATGATCATATCCTCTAGACAAATGATATTTAAAGGAGCAGATGGGCATGATTTTAGATTGGTACCTCCTCTCTCTAAGGAGAACAGAGTGATCTCCAACCCAACTTCCTACTTCCCTCCTGGCAGGAATTAAAGTCTCCCTTGGAGAAGCATAAAGCTATCTATTGTGCCTCTCTTCAAACCACACAATGACATCTGTATGCCTCATGCATAGGGGTATGGGGGGATAGCTTCATGCCACACATGTGACACTTCCATCTTTGTGCCTTTGTCCAGGCCATCCCTTTTGTCTAGAAACCTTAGCTCCACATCTACTATCATCCCTTCTCTTGCTCTGATCTCTTATTTCTCCCTGTCTCCTGGTTCCTTCTCTACTTGGTTACTTCTCTACAAAGACACACATGTCTTCCCCACCCTTAAAAACCTTCAGTAAATTCTAGCATACCCCACTAGCTACCATCCTGTAGCTCTCCCCTCCATAGCTAATCTCCTTGAAAAAGTCATTTATGTTGGTTTCTCCGCTTTCTCTTAAGAACCTCCAGCCATCTGACTTCAGACCTAGTAATTCAATTGAAAACACTCTCCCCAAAGTTATCACTAGTCTCTTAACTGCCAAATTCACTGACCTTTTCTCAGTCTTCATCCTATTTGACCTTTCTGTATCATTTGACATTTTTGATCACCTCTTCTCTTGAATTGTTCCTCCTCTCTGGGTTTTTGTGACAGTCTTCTTTCTTGGTTCTCCTCTTACTGTCTAACTGGCCCTTCTCAGTCTCCTTCACAAGATCTTTACCTGTGTCAACCAAGCTCTGCCCTTGGCCCTCTCTTTTCTATGTACGTCATCTCACTCGGTGATCTCATCAGCTCCCATGGGCTTACTTGTTATCTTTATGCTGATGATTTGCAGATCTATATATCCAATCCTAGTCTCTCCTTGGAGCTCCAGTTCTGCATTGCCAGTTTGTCTACTGTATATTTTTAACTAGATTTCCCAACAACATTTCACACTCAACACATTTTGAGTTTGAATATAACAGAATGTATCTTTCCCTTCAAATTCACCCTTATTCCAAACTCCTCAACTTTTGGCAAAGTACCGTCTTGCTCTCAGTCACCTAGATTTTCAACTTGGGTGATATCTTCCAGTCTTTATTCTCCCTCACTAGATACACAAGTCTCTATGCCCTCCAATATATCTTCATCAAAGCCTAAAGGATTTTCCTAAAGCACAGGTCTGACAATGTTATCTCCTTTGTTCAGTGAACTTCAGTAGCTCTCATTTAACCTCTAGGATAAATTGCTTTGGGGGCATTTAAAGCCTCCTCTTCATGACCTGCTCCCCTCCTAGCTTTCAAGTTTACTTGTATTCCACAATCCAGCTATATTGGTCTATGTGGTATTCCTTGCACATGGCACCCAATCTCTCATCTCCATGTCTTTGTGTAAATTGTTGCTCTCCCTTCTCACCTCTTAAAATTCTTGGCTTTCTTTAAAATTCACCTCAAATGCTACCTTTTGCAGATCACTCTAGAAATTAGTGTCTTCCCCCTCTAACGTTATCTTCCATGTACTCTATTTGTATCATATATCTATTTATAACCATGTTGTCTTCAGCCTTCAAATGTAAGCTCCTTGATGGCAAAGGCTGTTTTCAGTTTTTTCTTTTATTCCCAGAGCTTACTGCAATGTCTTGTATATAATAAGCACAGTGACCGATCACTGGTTAAACGATTAGCTCTGAAGCCTTTTTCCATAAATGTTCATCTTTCTGTATAAATCAAATTCCCATCTCCTAGACTTAAATAAAGATGATGGCTACTGGCTAGCTCATTTATTAGCAGCATTATAAACCCTAAAATAAAAATATGAATAATAATTTATATAGCCTTTGATCAGAATCACGGTGGAGATTAAAGACATCTTCCCAGAATCCAATAGCACTGACATTGTGGAAATGGTGGGTTTGGGGACTTTCTTTGCTCAGAGAATTCTAGGAAGATGAGACACTGAAGAGGGGGGGTGATAAAGACATCCTCCATCTCCTCCTATGTGGGGAGACATGAGGTACCCACTCATTTCCCACTCCATCCCCAAGTTCCTCCCTTTAGAGAGATTAATAAACTGATGAATTGTAGCTCCTAAGGCTGACATGAGCGTTTGCTCTGCTGATGAGAGAGATTTTTCATAAGAAAATCCCAGTGTCACCCAGAGATATCACCCTTTCTTCTACTCAGCTCTGAGTCATGGAAAGTCTCCACCTCTCCAACTGAACGGAATCTAAGCAGAATAGTCACATTCAGCCCCTAAGTCAGAATGACCTCCTTCCTCTCACCCATCCTTCATGGCAAGATCAATCCCACTTTCTCCAGAAAGTCTTTTTGGACTCGTTCAGTCCACGTTAACCACTCCCTTCTCAGTCCTCCTGTCCTGTTTGCAGACCACACAGGATATTACTGGTTCTCTAATGGTTTTACATGTTTTCATTCTGCCTATTTAGCCAGAAGTAAATTTGAAGGAGTGGACAATGTTTAAACGTCTTCTGAGATAGATGAGATGCATAATGTAGTGGAAAAAATAATGAACTTACAATTAGGAGACCTGGGTTTAAATTTCAACTGTGACACTAGACATATGGCCATAGATAAGCTACTTATCCTTGCTCTGCCTCAGTTTCTTCATCTGAAAAATGGGGTTTATACTTTCACTACTTTCATCACAGGATTGTTACTAAATTGCAAAAGAAATGTATTTTCTATATATGCTTCATATGCTGATATTCTGCATTCCTTACCACCCCCAACTAAAGGTGGGGACAATTTCTGTTCAGGGCACCACCGTACTTCCTATCATCAATGTTTGAAAGCTTGTAAATATACTTAACGATTTATTCTCTCACACCACACACCATGCTAAGTCTTGCCAGTTCTACCTCCACAACATATTTCTCATCCACTCCCTCTTCTGTGATCACACAACTACTACCCTAGCTGAAACCCTCATCACTTTCTTTCAAACTATAGCAGAGCCTTCTAACTGATGTCCCTGGTTCCAATCTCTCTCATTTTCAATCCATCTTTAGTATAGTTGGCAAATTCACATTTCTCATCAGATCTGACCATGTTACTCCCTTGCTCAAGGAACCTCGGTGGCTCCCTATCATCTCTAAGAAACAGTGTTAACTCCTATGCTGCCATTTAAAGCCTATCACATCAGCTTCTCTAGTTGCCATATCACCATTGACTCACATTGAGTTTGTGCCCAGATCTTATCGTAAGATTAGATTCACAGCTGGAAGGCACTTTTAAAAGTCTTCAGGTAAAGAAGCTGAAATATTGAGAAGTTATTTGCCCAGAATCCCACAGCTGGCAAGTATCTGAAGCCAGGTTTTCCTGACTCCAAGGTCAACGCCCCATCCACCACACTAAACTGTTGTCCAGGCATGCTCCCCTTATCTTTTTCTTGTGTAGCTGATTTTTTAAACTTGGTATAGCTTTACTATTATATTAGTAGTAGATAAGAAGTCAGAAGGCCTGGGTTCAAATCCTAGCTCAGCCACTAATTATGGTTGAGACTTTGGGCAAATCATTTCACTTTTCTGTTTAGCCTCAGTTTCTTCATCTGTAAAATGAGGAGTTTGTACTAGATGACTTCTAAGGTCCCTGCCAGTTCTAAATCTATGATCTTTTAAGCCCATCATTCTCACCTATCAAGATCTTTTTGCATCTTGAATCTGTCATCCATTATATTAGCTATCTCTCCTGGATTCACGTCATTTGCAGTTTTAATAAACATGACATCTCTGCTTTAATCCAAATGATTGGGGTGTGTGTGTGTGTGTGTGTGTAAAAATAGCACAGAGCCAAAGACAGCTTCAAGGGCACTCAATTACAGATCTTTCTTCAAGTAGACATTGTCTCATCAATGACTAGTCTTTGGACTAGGCCAGGTACAACCAGGTCCAAATCAAACAAACCACACGCTAAACAGCTCATGTTTCTCCCTCTTATCAACAGGACATCACCAGGAATCTTTTTTTGGAGGCAGGAAGGCAGGGCAATTGGGTTAAGTGACTTGCCCAAGGTCACACAGCTAGTAAGTGTATAGCACCAGAAATCTGATCAAATGCCTTACTGAAATCAAGATACACTATGTTGAAAACATTCTCTAGTAACCTTGCCTGTCAAAAAAATGAAATGAGGTTATTGTGATATGACGTCTCCTTAATCACTGCTTTCCCTTTCTAAATGATCAAAGAGCATCCTTTAATAAGAGTTTGACCAGAGCAGAACAATTGTTATGGGGGTTTCCTCACTTGAATTTCTAATTCTGGTTAGTAAAACAACCAGGAGTCAGTTTCCCAAAGCCCTATAGGCTTTATAGGTGGCCTGGTGTTACAGGGATTTTCCCAGCCTCCATATGTATATGTTTAGGGGAATGGACTGTTAAGGAAGGAAAATGAGGAAAAGATACTCTACTCTGTCTCCTAGTCCTAATCTCAGTTTATTTTCATGGAATTGAATTCATGCTGGGGAAGAGCATCTTGACAAAATGTATGGAAGTTTATAGAGCATAGAATTTGGAATTTTAAGGGAATCGAGGGATCACACTGACCAATCTCTTTTACAGATGAAGATGCTTGGGTTTAGAGGAAAAAGTGCGATTTGACCAAACTCATGCAGCTAGGGAGGGGCAGAATTAGGACTCAAACCAAAGTCTCCTTTCTCCTAGTCCTGTATTATTTCCACTATATACTGAAATATCAAGAACATTATTGGACCTTATAAGAGTCAAGAGGCCTGGGTTTGAGTACCAGCTCCACTAATATCTCTATAAACTTGGACATTTTAACAAACCTCTCTGAGTTACAGTTCCTTCTACTGTACTGGGATTGACAGCTAAGGTCTCTTCATGTACTGTGTTGTAGGGTCTCTTCCAGGTATATCAGTCTATATTCTATGGTTCCTTCTACTTCTAATATTCTATGAATCTATGAATTAAGTGATATTACCCATTTCTCCATACCAAGACACACAAAAGTCCTTCTATTTAGTCTAACAGCAAAAATTTCTCCTCCCACGCCTACTCCTATCTACTGCTGCAGAAGTCATTTTTTCCTATGTCTCTAAGAAAACAAAATTTATTGAGTTATAAAGCCCAGCGGAGGAGGGAAGGCATAGACTGTAAAGAAGGGTAGGTTGTGGCAGCTTGATGGAAAACATCTATGACTCATATCTAAAAGTAAAAATAGTATTCATCTGTCATGCTGCGTAGATCAGGAACCTGATGCAGAAGGAAAAAACATAGCAACTACATAAATATGCTTCAACTACTTCCTGTGTAACTAGGGTTAAACAGGCCATGTGCAAAGCTGCCTTTCCTGACACTGGCACAGTGCTTGGTTGGTTTGGGGAGATGAGCCCCCAGCTGCTTCCAGTCATGTGTGACTCAGTACTGAAGGACTTGCACTTTGAGGTGAGGAAGGAACCACCTTATTGGCCACTAAGTCTGAAGAGTCTCTACAAAGAGAGTGATTCCACCCTCTGTCTTCTCTTCCTTTAACTCTCCAATAGTGGCAAATATCGGGCAGTGTCCTTTCCCCCAATTCTGGAAACGATGGTGATGATGGTTCACAGGCTGGGGCAAGGACACTTAATTAGATGATATCAAGCCTCTTCCCCTACGCCTGCTTTGTATTTCCTTTCCAAAATAGATGATCAAACATTGACCTAGTTGGGATACGGATACACACACACACACACACACACACACACACACACACACACACATATATGTCTCAGTCTGGGGAGGATCTTGTGAGGTTGAGTGATCCAAATGTCCTAGGCCCATTGGGTAGAGCTGACTGGTAGCAAAAGTTTCTACATAAAAGATGCTCACGAATGAGAAAAGTAGCCCACCCCCTGGCCTAGCTGGTAAGTAGACAAGGACTTTGAAGACATAGAGACCAGGTTTAAACCTTATCCTCCCAGCAGAATATAATAGTAGTTTTACTGTTGCTTGTTTAGTTAGTTATTTTAAGACTTTCTGTCAATTCACATTTGTGGGTATTTTGTGTTTATACCAGATTCATATTGTACTTTGAGTCTCGATTTTTGGGGAGACCGTAGTTCAGTTATTTCAGTCGTGTCTGACTCTTTGTGACCTTCTTTGGGGAGTGGTTTGCTGTTTCCTCCTCCAGCTCATTTACAGATGAAGAAACTGAGGCAAAAAGACTTACCCAGGGTCACACAGCTGGCTAGTATCTGAGGCTAGATTTGAATTCAGATCTTCCTGGCTCCAGGGCCAGCACTCTATCCATTGTGGCCACCTAGCTGCCTAGGGGAGAACCCCATAGGAGTCAAACCTAAGCTTGATATAAATTTTCCCCTGGGGCATTGGGGGAAGAAGTCTAACAAACCAAATTGTGTGAGGAAAAGGAAGCCTAAACCTTCTAATTAGAGACCAAATTCCCCACCCTACCCCCCAGTTCCCCCTCTGTCCAGTTGAACGCAGTTACTGTGTGCATAGGTCCAGAGCAAAGGAAGCCCTTAGTGGATAAAGTGTCCTAGCCACTTGGGCTCTGCCATGAATAAAACCAGCAAGAATTAGATTGACACAGGACAGAAACCAATAGAGCATGGCAATAAGCCTCAGAAGCATGGGTTGGAAAGAGAAGAACCTGATCTTTCTCTACTTTCAGGAGCCAAACTTTGGAGCAGATTTGAATTTGCATAGAAAAAGCTAAGAGGTCAAACACAGATTCTTGGTTTGGGTCCTAAATTATAGTGAGACTCTACTCTTTGGAAATGTTGTATGAGCAATATCTGCTAGGGTCTCTCCCATGAAGCCTGGGCTTACATTTCTAGGGCCTTACCCCATACATCCCAGACTAGCTTTTCTTTAAAAGGTATCAGAACCATCCCTGAGACTGAATTAGCCCCAGGGAAACCTGATCTAGGGTCCTGGGGACCCAGGTACAAAAGCCAGCATGCTGATACACTGTTGATGGAGCTCTGAATTGTTTCAACTATTACGGAAAGGAATTTGGAACTATGCCCCCAAACTCATTAGTTGATCCACAGCTAAGTTATACCTTTCAAAGAGATCAAAGAGCAAAACAGACCGTATGTGCAAAAACATTTATCACAACATTTTTTTGTTGTTGTAAAGGACTAGAAACAAAGTAAGTGCCGTCATGTGCAGAACAGTTGAACAAAGCATAGTCTATCAATGTAATGGAATATTATTGTAACCTAAGAAATGAGAAAAAGGACTAATTCAGAGAGACTTAAAAGGATGTATATGAAATGATGCACAGTGAAGTAAACAGACCAGGAGAACAACTTATGCCATGATCACAATGTTAATGTGAGGATAAAGTCTTGAAAGGTATTAGAATTCTGATCAAAGTAACAACCAAATCAGACTACAAAAAATTAATGATGAAATATACTTCCCATCACTTACCAAAGATGCTATGAACTAAGGTATACAATCAGATTTGATCAAGAGGTTGATTTGGGTTAACTATATGTATTTATCAGAAAGGGGGACTTCTACTTAGGATGGGGGTGGGATGGGTGGGCTATTTATTGAGTAGTGATAGGACAAAAAATAGCATCAATAAAATATTTTTTTAAATGTGTATTGTGTGGCCACTTATGCTGTAGAGGCTCATACCTCTTACACAGGGTGTGTGGATGCCTATTCATTCTCTGACCTGGCTTCCTCATTCCAAACTGCTCTCACACTGACAGATCTAAGTTCCCAAAGAAGGGCTACTTCCACAGGGATACATTCAAACTCTCTCAGGTTCTAGGAGTAATCCTGTTGTGGGGGAGAGGGGAGGTTGGGGTGGTGGTAGAATATACTACCCCTACTCACTACTTTACTCTTAAGCTCCCACCACAGTGCTTTCATTCATTCAAACCAATCACTCACAATGATGACACTTCTGTATCTTAAACATAAATATTTACTTACCAACAAGATAGAAGAAATAATCATTACTATTTCTGGGTATTGAACCTAGAATGAGGAAGAATTGAATTTAAATTTGACGTCATACCCCTACCAGCTGCGTGACTCTGGGAAGTTCACTTAATCTTTGTCTGCCTCAGTTTCCTAATCTATAAAACGGTGATAATTATAGCACCTACTTCCCAGGGTTGTTGTGAGGAATAAAAAGGGCACACATATAGAAAATCTAAACAGAAAAACACATGGGTGAGAAAATCACATGTGCTCAGGGTAACACAGCTGTGGACTAAAGGCTTTGACGTCATTGGGTCCTTCAGGAGCTACGAGAAGCCATTTCTCTGCCAACTTCTCTTCTGACTCTCACTGCTCTCTGGCTGAGCAAATCCAAGAGCAGAAGTACTCTTGGAACAAAAAAGTATTTTCAGGTTCTTTCAATTTATGATCTTCTTTAAAAGGGCATTCTGAAAATGTTACACTCTTAATTTAGTTGACACACTGACCCTAATATTATGCCTCTGTCCTAAAGAAATCAATGAAAGAGGAAGAAGTCCCTAAAAAAACCCAGAGAACTGCAAAGTTCATCAGTCTTGCTCTCCCTGGCCAATACAGACAAGCCCAGCCAGTTTTTTCACCCAACAGGATACTGTGTCTATCAACCACTATGCAACAAACAAAATTCTCAGCAAAACGACTACAAAAACAGTCTTTGCTCTTGCTTTTCTCTCTCAAATCAGAGAAGGCAGCAAAGAGCAACTTTGTACTTGGAAGAGGCTGCACCTCAAGCTCTAAGTGACGCTGAAGGGTAATTGTCGACAATGAAGCAGTTCATTCAGTGAGATTCAAATTCCAATCAGAAATCTCCTAGTTGAAACCTTTGCTAGTTGTTGTGCTTCATGTGGTGCCCACGGAGTTGGTCATTTTACCCCTGCTGCTTCTTCATTTTTTTTTCAATCTGTTTGCCAGGTTCTTCAATACTACCTTCAATGGCTTAAATCAGAGCCTACTGAGTCTCACCATTCACTTCTGACATTAAAAAAACCCCAAACACTATCCGACTTTGTTTTGTGAGTTTTATCCCCATAAGCCTTAAAATTAAAACCAACTGAAGAATCATGATGGCCAGCAACTCCAGCCATCCCTATGTTCTTCAGAGAGGTCCACCCTTTATATCACCGATAATTGTGTTTCTTCACACTTGAATTTTATCAGTTTTTAATAAATAGAAGTTCTTAACTTGCCTTTGCAAGGGAAAAAAAGATACATAGAAGCTGACACAAATGGAGTCATTTCGTTGCTGCCTTCTTAAACTTAATATCTATAGGTCTCTTTTTTCTTAAAAAAGAAGTAACTGAAGGTTATGTTTCCTTATATGGTTCTCTTTTCTGTTCTTCCTTGTACTTCGAAATGTTTGTTGATGGCTAAGTTCTAATTTTTTAAAAAGAGTAATAATGAAAAAGAATAAGCTGTGTGGTGTAGTGGGGAGGCAGGGAAGCACTGGGACTTTGAGTCAGAACAGGTAAACCATTTACTAGCTGAGTGGCCTTGCTCCATCCAATTCCCCTCACTGCCCCTTAGTTTCCTTTCTATAAAATGGGTGTAATATTACTTGGATTACCTGCCTTAGAGGGTGGTTGTGAAAAAACCTTTATAAAATGAGCTATTATTTGAAAGTAATGCCTCTTAGGGTGGCTTCTATACGCTTGTGTGTGTATGTGTGTGAAGACGTGTATATGATTCAAAGTTCCTTCCACACAGAGCCTGCAGAGTCTCCTTTGGTTTGGGGCAAGGTGGTTGGGAGCAGAGCTAGGGGTGTATTTTTTACAACTGCAGAAACTGATCCCTCATACTCATCCTCTGCCCTAGTTCATCTCCATTCCTGATAGCCTGAAGGCAGGCTCCTACTGTCTCCCAGTAATCTCTGGTTATTCTTCATCATGTCATACTTTGTTCAATGCCATGGAAAATCTTTCTTCCAACAGAGCTAGGCATTCCATACTTATTGGCTGACAGAATGATCGATAGAACATTTTCTCTGACTGTCCCATGTGCCTTGAATTCTCTCCTCCTTCATCTCTGTTGCCTGGCTTCCCTGGCTTCCTTCAAGTCCCAGCCAAAATCCCTCCTTCTCTAAGAGCCCTTTCCCAGTCCTCAACATTAGCAACTTTCCTCTGTTAATTATCTCCCATTTATCCTACATGTCCTGTTTGTACATCGCTGTTTATATGTTATCTCCTCCTTTAGACTATGAGTTTCTTGAAAACAGAGACTGTCTTTTGCCTTTCTTTCCATCCATAGCAGTTAAACCAAGTGCCTAGTAAATAGTAAGTGCTTAATAAACGTTTGTCCAATCATCTGAGTAATTTAAACCTTTAGGTAAACTTGACAACTAACTGGGTATCTTGCTATCTTTGCAGGACCATGTGGGTGTCAACAGCCTGGGTAAACAAAGTCACATGGAAATGGAAAATGTAGAAACATACATGTGGCCAGGGTGCATGTGTGGAGGGGTAATTCATGCCTCTGATACCTCAGGATTGCTAAGAGCTTCTAGGATTTTCCTTATACTGCTCCCACCCATCTGTTCCCCACTGGTCCTGTAGTCTCAGCTGGTCTAGTCTCAGAGTCTCTGCAGAATGCAATTTAGTCAGACTTGGGTGATCAGTGGATGTTGCCCTGGGCACTGTTCCACTGTAGTCATTAATTAGCTTCAGGCTCTACATAACACCTCTAACTTTTCCCCTTAGCCCAAATCCCCATTTACTTCTTTCTCAGAGAAGGACAGGTCCTGCAACCCTCTGATATAAATCTCGTTTTTCTCTCTTGGACTTTGCTAGTTAGGAGAGTTAGGGATGACACACTGAGTGGCACAGGTGCCTTATTTTCTGGGTGAAGATCACTAGCTGAAGATCTCCCCAAAGTCTGCCTGTGCTCTTCATGTAATCTGGAAGGCTCTGATGCAAGGATCACTATCCCCATTTTACAGCTGTTGAAAATGAGGCTGAAGTCAAGGCCACACAAGTAGTAAGCATCAGAGGCAGAGTTCAAACCCAGGTCTTCTAGCTCCCAAATTAATGCTTTTCTACATTACTGCAGTGCCTTCCTTGTGTAGGCAAACATATTCCCGTTAGTCTGAAGGACCTCAAACAATCGTGGACCAATTGCATCTTTAACAAGAGAAGACAGGGCATTATTTCTTGGCAATGTTCAAATAGAGGGCACTATGGATGGAAAGAAGTTTATTTCATCTGTGACCCAGACTCATTCTTAAGGTCAGTTAGAGGTAGGTCTTGATTAGTGCCAACAACAAATTCCATGAAGGGGTCAAATTATTCAAATTCAAACCGCATTATTTCCATTGGGCTGGAACCAATAACCATATCTTACATAATTATAACTCTGAATAGTGGGATTTGAAATATGTGCAACCATCTCACAGGATTTTGGTGGCCTAGGGCAATGGTATCAAAATCAAATAGAAAAGGAGCCACTAAACCATATGTGAGGGTCCCTGTGGGCAGCTCATTGACTCAGAAAACCACATATTAGTATGTTAGCTATGTTCTATTGTATTTATTCTGTTATATGTTTCCCAATTACATTTTAATCTGGTTTCAGCTGTCCTGAGGAGTGTTATGGGCTACAATGTGGCCAGTTGACCTCTTCCTCTTTGATAGCCCTGGCCTAGCGGACAGAGAGCTGAACTCGGAGCCACAGGAAGACTTAGGTTGGATGTAGGCCAGTTTCTGACATCTACTAGTTATGTGACCATGGCTAAATAACTTAACCACTAAACTTAGTTTTCTTAGTTGTAAAATGGGGATGAAGATAGTAACAATGGTTATCATTATACATATATGTATATATACACATATGTGTATATATACATTTGTGTCCACACACACATCCACACATAGAGTCCTTCCTCAAGGAGTTGTTTTGAGGACCGAATGAGATAATGCACACAAAGTCATAGCTCTTGAGCAATATGATTTTGTTGGATTACACTCACAGCTCTGCCTATTAGGAAAGAGGCATGTGCAGCTGGACTTTGGTAGATATTAATCCCTTAAAGGGTTACACCCTGAGAGATGGGGGTCCTGTCACGTCATCCCGATGAGCTGAGCTGAAAACTGTATGGTTGGTATATGAGAGATCACCGAGGAAATGGAGCAGATAAGATCCTCACCCACACTGATTACCACTCAGTGGCCAGGAGTTGACCTGAGTGGCTCGGAGCTTGGAGAGAACAGGGGTGGATATCCAAAGTTTCTCCCCTTTGGGGTCAGGACAACTGGAAGAATTTTGTTGATGTCTCCCACCACATAAAGTTATTTGTGGAGCATGTTAGAATCCATCAGGGATATCACATATCTTCCATGATTCCTGAACTAATATAATAAACTGATTATATAGACCGTCTTCCTCCGTGTAGGGCAAAATGATTTTCCTTTACTGTTCAGGATATAGCATTGTTACAGGAATTTCTTTTTCTTTTTCCAATTGGATAGGGAATGGGAGGGAGAGAAAATAGATTTTTTTAAATGGAAAGGTGAGAGGGTGCTATTGATATGAAATGTTCCATATACTTCCAAACAAGGTCACTATATTATTAATTTCACTTAACTCTTGTACTTTGTTACTAGCCCTTTCTGGAAATGGGAATGTTCTATAAATGTTCATAATGTAACAAATAAAATAAATCAACAAAACTTTTTTTAAATCATGCTAGAATGGAAAGAACTGGAGAATCTAGGTGTCAAACTCATGGCCCACTGGCCTCAAGCAACCCACGAGACTCCTGAGTGCCATAGGACCTAGATTAAAATGTCATTGGGGAAAGTTTCAAAATAAAAATAAAATACAACATAGATAATGTTAATTTGTGATCTTCTAAATTATTATGTAGCCAGCTTGGCACCACTGACTAATCCAACTCTCTCTTTGAGGCATAAGACAGCTGAGGCCCAAAGAAGTTAAATATTTTGCCCAAATTTACATGAAAAGAAAGTAAAAAAGCCAAGATCTGAATCTAGTTCCTTTTATTCCACATCTAGTCCTCTGTAGCTCGTCATGAA
Organism: Trichosurus vulpecula; assembly: GCF_011100635.1. Classification (NCBI taxonomy): domain Eukaryota; kingdom Metazoa; phylum Chordata; class Mammalia; order Diprotodontia; family Phalangeridae; genus Trichosurus; species Trichosurus vulpecula. The sequence goes on along the minus strand of NC_050575.1, from coordinate 4,854,129 downwards.
AATGCAACTCAGAAAAGACTCATGGGAGAAGTACATAAGAAGCTTTGTCTCAGGGTCACCTCACTATGGCTGGCAGACATTTTAGGAATGGCTTCTGGAAGGATCCTGCTATGCTAAAGTTCTTGAGGCTGGGATGTAACATTGTGGACTCCCAACCTGGATTGTTTGGATGGAGATGTTTTTCTCTGTTTTCATAATAAAATTTCTCAATATAGAATCACAGAGTTTTAGAGCTGGAAGGGTCCTTAGTTGTCACTTATTCCAACACATACTTAGAAAAAGAATATCCCTTGTGGCATCCATGTAACCTCAGCTTGAAGCCCTCCAATGATGTGGACTTACTACCTCCCCAGATAGCGCATTGATTCCACTTTCACATGTCTCTAATTATTAGAAAGGTTTTTTTTTCTGACATCAAGCTTAAATTTACCTCCTTAGTAAAGAGATAAATTGTTCTTGGTTCTGCTTTCTGGGGCAAATGGTATAACGGATCAGATAAAAGAATCTGGCAGGCCTACAAATACTTGTAACACAACTGCCATGTTCCCTGAGTGTTCTCTTCTCCTATCTAAGCATCTCCTGTGTCCCCCCGTCCCCCGCCCAAAGCCATTCAGCAAATGGTAAATAGTAAATACATACATACATATATATGAATAATTTTCAAAGAAAGAAATCTAAGCTATGAATAACCATATTTTAAATGCTCCAAATTACTAATAGTTAGAGAAATGTAAATGTAAACAACTCTTGAAGTGCCACCTCATACCCATCAGATTGGCAAAAATGACACAAAAAGAAAATGGCATATGTTGGAGAGGCTGAGGGGGAAAAAGGCACATTAATATACTCTTGGCAGGGCTATTAACTGGCCAACCATTCTGGAAAGCGATTGTGAACTCTGTCCCCAAAGTAACTAAGTTATACACACCTTTGGACACAGTCATACCACTACTGATAACCCCAAAAAGATCAAAGAAAGAAGGCAACTCTTATGAACAAAAAATTTATGACAGCTCTTTTTGCTTTCTACTTACTCATTCTTTCCTCCCTCTTGGTAGATTCAGTCTAGGTCCTCAAGTGCAGGCCTTTGACTAAATCCAAACTTTGCAGAACAAAACTGTCAAAATGTTTTTGGATCCTGAAAGTCTCATTCAGCAAGTCAGCTTGAATGTACGCAATAGAGGTTCTCCCCAGACTTCTATGTGGGACCTTCAGTCAAATGATAAGTATTGATAGTGATGGCTCCTATTTCTTCCTATAGCACTTAAAGTTTTACAAAGTGATTTCCTTACAAAAACTTCATGAAGTATCTAGTACAAATATGACTAAGCTGATTTTTCAGATGAGGAAACTGAAGATCTGAGACGTGAAGTGATTTGTCTATGATCAGATAGCCCCAAAAATGTCAGAACTTGAACTCAGGTTTTTGTGTCATTGGAGCCACCAGCAAGCATAAGGATAAGAGTCACATAACTGACCATCCTGTTGACATTTTAAAAGAAAAGTCACATTTGTACCACACCAGAATCATAGAACTGAAAGAGACTGAACAAGCTCTCTGGTCCAACCTTCACCTGAACCAAAATCCCCTTAACTGCCAAGGTGCTGTCAGTGATCTTTGACACTGTAGTCTCTAGCTAGGAAAGTTAAACTCAAATTGCACAAAGCAAGCATTTACAACATTTTATTTAAAAACATTCACTATCGATTGTCCTAAAGCTAATATGAACTTGATCCCCTCTGGGGTTTCTCAATCTCCTTGCAGAGGATTGCATTCACTGCCCCCTTTTCCTACCTGAGACCCCTCAGTAGTTGCAGGTAATTGAAACAGAAATCTGATCTGTTCATCAGCAAAGGAACATTTTCCTAGGCACACATTACATCAGGTCTGGGGTGTGTGTGTGTGTGTGTGTGAGTGTGTGTGTGTGTGTGTGTGTGTGTGTGTGTGTATGGAGTGGGAAGGGAAGTCGGGGGCTTTTAATATCTTAAAACTCAAGAGCATTTCTCCATGCACCAGGGAGACCTGAAATTGCTCCATTCCACCTGCCACTTGACACAATGGTCTATTTGTATCCACCTCCCAGCTTCCACCCCTCAACGACCTAGACCGTGTGGAAACGGTCACCCAACACAACATCCCTGACCTACCCTGAGAGGCAACAAAAGAAGAAAAACATCAGAGCTGGAGATCAGAAGAAGCCAAGAGATTCAGACTCTGCCAAAGCAAACATGCATGGCGCAGGCCAAGAGCCTAGAGAAGAAACCAGATTGCAATCAAAACCACGGCTGAATGGTCTGTCTAGAAGCATGGCTTCAATAAAACAGGTAAGGAAACCATCTAAGGACCCCCAGTGGTCCACAGATTTATTGAGAATTCAATAAAAATCTCAGAACAAATAGCCCTGGAGCCCTGGAGACTGTGCCTCTGTTGTAATAAAAATGCAATAGAAGCCATTAGGGACTGGAGAAGGGAAGCAACAGGCTCATGAGAAAGGCCTGGAGACCTCAGCCAGTGGCAGTAAAATACATGACATGTCATTAGGGAGAGAGGAAGCAAAGGCAAAGTCTGCCTGGACAGCACAAAGCAAGCCCAGATCAGCCCCCTAGCACTGAAACCCAGTACCCCCGGCAGTAAAAATCCAGGTGAAAGGGGGAAAGGAGTAACAACTGCACAGAGACCCAGCTCCAGCAGGTCCTGTCAGAAAGAAACCATGGAGCAGCAGAGAGTCCTCAGGAAGTCATCAGAAGTGCAGTAAACTCTGAAGGGGCCATGGAGACAAATCAGCATTTGATGATAAAAGGGTAATTTCTCAGGACATTGTGTGTGTGTGTGTGTGTGTGTGTGTGTGTGTGTACAAGAGAGAGAGAGAGAGAGAGAGAGAGAGAGAGATGGGGGAGAGATGGGGAGAGAGAGAGGGAGAGAGAGATGGTGGAGAGTATATATGACAGAGAAGAAAAGGCAGGAGAGGAGAGAAAAGGAAACGTAAGGAAGAAATTAATATTTAATTCAAGAAGGACAAATTATTATTAAAATGTCATAGAATATTATTGCTCCATAGGAAATGTTGATTATCATGAATTCAGCCAAATACAGGAAGATGTGAGCTAATGCATGGTAAAAGAAACAGAACCAGGAAAACAATGAACGCAATACACATTACACCACTGTAAATAGAAATAACAAAACAAAATGAATATAGTGTAATGATTAAACTTGGCACCCAGAGAGAAATAAGAAAACGCACCTCCCTCCTTTCTCTCAAGAGGTAAGATTAAAGTTATGGAATGTTGCATATTTTATGTGAAGCAGTCAATGTGTTCGTGGATTTACTGAATTTAAAAAAATTCTTTATTACAAGGGAATGCTCTCTGGCTGGGGGAAGGATATATTCTGAAATAAAGGCGATGTAAAAATAAAAATCCTCAAGGAAACTTTTAAAATCAATCAATCAACCAACACCTGCTCTGTACCCCTGAAATCTATGCCTTGGCCCGGTAAAATTACATGGTAAAAGACAAGAAGAGTAATGATAGGTGGTATGTGAGGGGTTTCTGACTCAGTGGATGACTAGGGGACACAATGGATAGAGCATAGGGCCGGGAGTCAGGAAGACCTGAGTTCAAATATAGCCTCAGATACTTCCTACCTGTGTGACCTTGGACAAGTCACTTAGGCTCTCTTTGTCTCAGTTTCCTCATGTATAAAATGAGGATAACTATAGCACGTACCTCACAGGGATGCTGTGAGAATCAAATAAGACAAGCTCGATGATCTTAGAAAAACTTGGACGGAGTCACAGGAAACGAAGAGTGAAAGGAGCAGAACCAAGAAAACACTGTATACAGTAACAGTAACGTTGTTTTAAGAACTTTGAGAGAATGCCATTGTGACTATTATAAATACCCAAATTAACTACAAGGGACGTATGAAGGAAGACATTATCTGCATCCAGAGAAAGAACTGATAAATGGAAGTATATAGAGAATGATTTTTTTTTACCAGATTTCACATATATAAACATATTTATGTCTAATGGTAGCCATCTCTAGGGCAGAGAGAGGAGGAGGAAAGAAAAAAAAGGGAAAAAATTACATGATAAATTCATTGTATATTTAAAAGGAATAAATTTGCAATTTCATGTGTAATCATCTTTTTATTACTTTATATTATGGAAATGCTTGCTTCACTCCTTAAATTAAAAATAAAATTAAAAAGAATATCTATAAAGCTCTTAGCACAGTGCCAAGCACAGAGTAAGCCCTACATAAATGTTGGTTATTACTATTCTCTAATCAGAAGTCTGATGACCACTGGTCAAAGATCAGAGCCAAAGCTAGGGTTAGGTGACATAGGGCTTTGTCTCAGGTAACCATAATGTAGAAGGCATTGACTGAACTTAAACTCCCAGTAATGTAGAAACATTTGAACTTGGCACTTCTCTGTAACTCAGCTTTTTCTCTCTCTCTCTCTCTCTCTTTTAGTTTTCAACATTCCTTTTATAAGATCGTGAGTTCCAAATTTCCCCCTCCCCAAGACGGCATGCAATCTGATATAGGCTATATACACATACAATCATATTGAAAATATTTCCACATTAGTCACTTTGTGAAAGAAGAATCAGAACAAAAGGGAAAAACCACAAGAAAGAAGAGAGAGAGAGAGAGAGAGAGAGAGAGAGAGAGAGAGAGAGAGAGAGAGAGAGTGAATAGTCAGCTTCGATCTCCATTCACACTCCATAGTTAGTTCTCTGGATGTAGATAGCATTTTCCACCATGAGTCTTTTGGAATTGTCCTGGGTCACTGTTTTGCTGAAAAGCGCCAAGTGTAAAGTTGATCATTGCACAATTTTGCTGTGTAACTCAATTTTCTTATCAGTAAAATGAAGGCTAATAATGCTTGTCCTAACTACCCCAAATCATGAGGAGATAATAAGGCAAGAAATTACTTTAAAAAATTAAGAACATGCAAATGTAAAGGATTGCCCTTTTTATAGAGCTAAAAAGACCTTATTGAGTCCATCTCCCTCTGCTTTCACTAGATGAGTGAATCTCCAATAAGCAGAGGTGGTGAGGAAGGAGGAGTGAACTTGGATTTAGCGGACATGAGTTCAAATCTCACCTCCACCATTTACCACTGGTGTAGGCTTGGGCAAACTCTGAGAAGTAGATCCATATTATCATGTTCATTTTTTATAGACAGAGGAACTAAAATGTTCCTCACCACCACCCCCTCCCACCAAAAAAAAAGGTGGAGAATTTGGTGAAGACTTCATTCCAAAAAGAGCTAGCTCTTTTTAAGTACACAATTTGACTCCAGTATTGCTGAAGGTGGGGGGAAAAAGTGATTTTGATTGTCAGGTAGAACAAGCTAACAAAGTACATTGTGTTATGTAGAAGGGGTGGGGAATGAACACCTATATTTAATATGCATTAAATCAAAATATGTTATCAATACTGAGTTCCCCAAAATTCCAAATACAACATAGAATAAGGTTCAGAAGCATAGGAGGTGACGCTAACTGAAACCAGTCACAGTGTATCTCTCCATCTAAAGAAATGTATCTGTAAGAATGAGTAAAGATGACTGTAATTTGCCCATGGTCCTACAGCCCTGGAATTGGTTCTATAAGAAGTTCTTAGAATTAAAGATCCAATTCGAAGCAATGAGCATTTAAGTGACTACTATGTGAATGAAATATATTATAGTCTAAGCTCCATTTACGCTCTAACATTCTATGCTCTATGTTCTAACATGCATAAAACTTTATAAAATTCGAAAATCTCTTTTGACACTAGCATTGTTTCCTAACATTTTATTTTCTAGGGTGCTAGAATTTCTAACTCTGACACTCTTGGAATCCTAGAATGTTACAGGAAAGAACACAGAATGTTCATACAATGAATTAGAAGCAGAACTCGAATTCAGGTCCTCTGGTTCCCGCTCCAACATTCTTCAGGCACTGAGATAATTTCAAAATGTTTTTGAATGGGTATCATGATGTATGTGGTACAAAGTACACTGGTCTAGAAACCTGAGTTTGAGTCCCCACTCTAACACTTGTGGTCATAGGCAAGCCACCTAACTTCTCTACGTGTACTTTTTCCACCTTCAAAAATGGAGGAAAAAATACCCTTAAAAATATTTGTTCTATTTACCTGGCAGGTTTGTTTTAAGGAAAATTTCTTGTGAATAGCTATATAACTGTAAGCTAACACTATTGTGTGGCAAGCAGTCTCTGAGCAGCACCTCAGTCAAGGAAGCTTGGTATGTAATTACAGAAGGTAAAGGTCAAATAATAAGGTGTCACACTCACTGTAGGTAAGTATATACACAGTGTCTTTTTTTATGAAATGTGGAAAAGTTTCCTTTGATTGAATTGAAAGGGGCAATGCCATTGCCTGGCTGAAGATTGCCTACACCCTTGCTGGCCCCTTAAAAAGCCGAGCTCACCCACTCTTAAAGCCAGTCCAGAGAGGAGCCAAAACAAAGGTAGAACCCTGCTCTGAACTAGAAACCTGGAATCTACTAAAGGAGAAGAAGCTGTGAGAAGCCACATAGAGCTGGAACAAAAGAAACACAGGTGTAAACAGTCACCATGTGGGCAAGTCCTAGGACTCTGGGAGCAAGGCTTTGTGGTCCAGTTGGGCATAAGGAGCGCTGGGTGGATCTTCCATCACTAAACTTTGTTCCTCCACCCTCTACAAAAACTGAAGCAGTAATTCTTTTTTTCCTTTCTTTCTTTAGCTTCCCTTTCCAGGGTAGTCTTTTCCTCTGAGCATGGGAAATCCTTCCTCAGAAGCATACTTTTCTTTATTTAAAAAAAAAAGTTTACTTTTATAATGTTATAAATAGCATTAATTAAAAGCATTTGATAATTATCGGGAATATAGTTGAGAGGATATGATGGGAGAAGAGAGTATTTCAGGAGAGGAGAGAGGTATTGCTAGAAGGGGAGCACATGTGCATGGGCGCGTGTGTGTGTGTGTGTGTGTGTGTATGTGTGTGTGTGTGTATGCATTCTGGTTACAACTTTGCAGAGGAGAGAGAGAAAATGTTTACACTAGGAAACCCATCTAGGCAATCAGTCAGTAATACTCTGGTAAAACAATAAGTGCTAACCTACTGCTCACCACACTCCTTCCCGATACTGCTGTTTCTACGTTATCTTTTAGGTATGAAGCTGATCACATAAACTCTGTCATTAGTTGAACAGGGAACAGAGTTAGGTTTTTAATCATTCCTTTTTTCCAAAAGCAATGGAAGTCAAATATTTATTTGGTTTTTGTGCCTAGAATAGAAAGTAGAAAGCTGGGTGCACAGGAGTAGGATGGCCCAGGCACATGATTGGACATTAGGTGAAACATGGTCTTCTCTGAGGCACAGCTGGTGGACTAAGTGAATTTGAACCCAATAATTACACTTATTCACAATATGTTTTTGCTAGAGCCAAGTTTATTCCTATATTCAAATATTTTTCCCTTTAATTAAGGGATCAGGATTCTAATGCTGACGCTAACCTGTTCTAAGAACATAGGAAAATCATTTCCTTTCAATGGGTAAAAAAGACCTGTGTGCTGCTAGTTTGGGGAAAACATCTCCCTAGAGAGAAAAATAATCCTAGAGATCAAAGAAAAGGAGGTAAAGGGTTATGTAAATAGAGATTGACCTTCAACAGGATAAGTCTACTGTTTCTATCTTGAAGGTGTCCTCCACTATCTTAGAGACCTCCAGTAATACCAGGACGTTCTGATGAAATCAACTACAGAGAAAACATCTCCACCGGAACAAACCTGATATTTGGTAACTCCTGAGACCCCAAGGTTAAGATGTTCTCCCCAGAATCACCTGACATCTTATCCCCATGACTCAATCTCCCAAATAAAGAGAGTGACTGAACAGCCTCTCCAGATAGTCTTCTTTTGCTGCCAGGAATGTTACCTCAAGACTATGCAAAACCCTGTATAGTATGTATCTCTTCTAGTTCCTTAGCATTGCCAATCACCTGGCAACTGCCCTTCAGTTCATGCCAATTGATTATCCTCTAGCCTGAGCTCTTGATTTATCGACCTCCACTCAAATGGACTGAGGTGGAAAAATCATTTTCCCTGAGGATCTTAGGACTCTGGGTTGAGGAAATTCCACTATCCCTGTAAAATGTTAGAGTATGATCTCATAGGTTCCTTCCATGTCTGTCTCTAAGTTTTAGGGAACTAAATGCTGCCATAGAGCATTGAGCGGGACAGGACATTCAAATACAGAATGGTAGAAAACAGAATGTAGAATATTAGAGTGGAAAGTCACTTTAGAATACAAAAGGCATCCAGATCAAAGGTCCCTTAGAACATGGAATATCTTACCTGAGTTATTATAATGGCATCCTAGTCTTCCTTCTTCTAGTCCCATCCACCTCCAAACCTCATTCCACTTACTCCAATCTATCCTTATACTTCAAACAGCTTTTCCTTTACCCTTCAAGGCTCTACACAATTCCCAGGTCACCTTCAGCCTGTCTTCATAGCCTCACCTCATACTTCTCCCATTCACATACTCCTCCTCTCAGCCCAAGTGCACTACTATTTCTACCGGCTTCCGTCTCTCCACCTTTTACTCCCATCATTCCCTAGCCCCAAAACAAATGTCCGTACTTTCCTTCATTGGTTGCTGAAATGCTTTCTTTCCAAGCCAACTCACGGGCAATTTCCTCCATGAAACTTTCCCGGACTGTGCTAGCCAAAAATGATCTTCCTTCTTTCAAATTTCTCGTGGTATTTTGGACCTCTGCTAGGTATTATCAAAACACTTATAGCATAGTAATGTGTGTGTGTTATTCCACTTAATTTAGATGAGAAGATCTTGGAGGGTAAGCTTTCTGTTTTATTTGTTCAACAGCTTTGGCAGCTCTAGAAGCAGCTAAGTATCACCCAAGGAAGAAAGCTGGACCTGGAATCAGGAAGACATGAATCCAGCCTCAGTCACTTACAGCTGTGTGACCCTGGGCATGTCACTTAAGTGCCCCATGCCTCAGTTTCCTCATCTGCAAACTGAAGAATGTAACAGCACCTACTTCCCAGGGTTGTTGGGAAGATAAAATGAAATATTTTGAAGGGCTTTGCAAATCTTGATGCGCTATATAAATGTTAACTGTTACCATTTTTGCGTTTTCTTGCACCCCTCCTTTCCCAGAGGAGAAAAGGAAGAAGTGATTTGCCCAAGATTACACCGATTAGGAGCAGAAGCAAGACTAGAATCCAAGTCAGCATGCTTCTCACTTCACTATTTTGGTAGCATCAGCTTGCATTTTTTCCCCTCATTCAGATGCCAATGGGCAAGATCACGGGAGGGAAAACAGTAAGATGTGGACAGAGCCTTGTTGGCAGGAGGATTCTAAGGAGTCTGGCAATTAAAACAACTATATTTTAGGTCTCATGGTTCTATTTCTTCTTGCACTAACATTATGAGATGCTATTATTTAATTGAAAGCGAAAGCTGCTTCCTTGGAGAACAATGCCAGGGCAAACCTCAGCGCCTGCAGAAAATCACCCTCACATGACTCATAAGCACTTCTAAACAGGAAATACTCTGCTTATTTTGTTAGCTGTGTTTGTGTAGTAAGGGCAAGGAACACATTTCCTTGTTTTATTAAACAGCATGAAAGGATTAATTACACTTCCATCCCATGTCCTCCTGGTAGTGAAACGGTACAAACAATAAGCCAAATTAATAGACTCCTCCAGGGAAAAAACACAGTAGGAGTCCTTTGGATAGGAAGCTACGCACAGTGGTCAGTTCCATATCATTAGGGATGTCATAGGGACATGGACACAGACACACAGACACACACACACACACACACACACACACAGACACACACACACCTGTGGAAACATGCAGAAGCAGAAAGTTACTGGTCTATAAATGAGGAAGTGTGTGGTCTAAGTCAGCTTGCTAGATATCTTTGGGCAAAGCACTAATTCTCTCTTATTCTCATTTTCCTTATTTGTAAAATGAGTGAGTTGGACTAAATGACTTCTAAGGTCCCTTCCAGCTCTGACATTTTCTAATTCTATGAAATAAAAATAAATCTTTGATACCTCTTACCAATATATTAAATAGTAAACTTCATTTTATGTAACAACTGAGGCAATTCAAACTTGGTACCCTGCCCCAGGACTGAAGATCATAGAGCTAAATAAAAGTTAGAAAAAGGTCCTATTCTTACCTCGCCTTCACTGTTTTGTTGGACCCATGATCTCATCACTGTGGATAATCTCTACAACAGTTCATATAGCAACCTATCCTACCTTCTCCTCCTATAAGAGGCAGGTAGGTGGCACAGTGGGTGGAGTGCTGGACTTCAGACACTTACCAGCTGTGTGACCCTGGGCAAGTCACTTAACCTCTGCCTGCCTCAGTTTCATCAACTGCAAAATGGAGATAGAAGCAGCAACTATAGCATAGTGTTGTTATGAAGGTCAAATGAGATAATAACTGTAAAATGGTTACCGTAGTGCCTGACACATAACAGGTACTTAATAAATACTTATTCCCTTCCCTTGTCCTCTATGTGATGCTCGTCCATAACCTCCTATAAATCCTGGAGCAGAAGGAGTGAACTGGTTCAGGTCAGAAAGAAGGCGGTTGGGAAAAATGTTTTTTCCTGGAATCTTACAATTGGAGGAGGAGTATAAATTGTATTTCCTTTGGGAAACTATGCAGAGCTCTTTACAATCGAGAGTTTCTCCCAGAAACACAGCTCCATTAACATTAATATTCTTTCAAGTATGCCATAAGGTGATAAATCACGGAACATCACAGTCTTTGAAGAATAAAAGTTGTGTCACCACATTGTTACATTGCTAGTGGAGCTGTGAGATGATCCAGCCATTTTGGAGAGTAATTTGGAACTATGCCCAAAGGGCCACAGGAATGTTCATACCCTTTGACCCAGCAATACCACTTCTAGGGTTGTATCCCAAAGAAATCACACAAGAGGGAAAGGGACCCATATGTACAAAGATATTTATAGCGGCTCTTATTGCGGTAGCCAAGAATTGGAAATCAAAGGGATGCCCATCAATTGGGGAATGGCTGAACAAGCTGTGGTATATGAAGGTAATGGAATACTATTGTGCCATAAGAAATGGGGATGATACGGACTTCATAACAACCTGGAAAAACCTACACGACATAATGCTGAGTGAGTGGAGCAGAGCCAGGAGAACATTATACACAACCACAGATATATGGATTCCGTGAGGACCAACCCTGACAGACTTCACTCTTCTCAGCAACACAAGGTGCAGGCACAACTCCAAAGGACTCACGATGGAGAATGCTATCTACATCCAGAGAAAGAACTATGAAGTTTGAATGCAGATTGAGGCACACTTCATGCTCGCCTTTTTTTTCTTCTCTTTTGTTTTTGGGTTTTTTTTGGTTCTGTTTCTTCTTTCTCATGATTCATTCCATTGGTCATAATTCTTCACCACAACTTGACTAGTGTATAAATTAATTTAATGTGAAGTTATATGTGGTAGTTATATGAAATTCCATGCCGTCTTGGGGAGGGAGAGGGAGGGAGGGGAGAAAATCTGGAACTCAAAATTATGTAGAACCGTGTGTTGTAAACTAAAAATAAAAATAAAATAAAATAAATAAATAAATAAATAAATAAATAAATAAATGAATGAATGAATGAATGAATGAATGAATGAATAAATAATGAAAAATAAAAAAATAAAAAAAAAGTTGTGTCACCAAAAAAAGTCCTTTGGAAAGGTACGTGGTCAGCATGAGTGGGCATGCATTATCAGTGAACTCTGAGAACTATATCATTGGAAAAGGAGGTAGAAGGGCCACATACCAAGAGTGGGAGATAATCGATGGATGGCCTACATACTCCAGGAATAGCCATGCAATGACCAGAGATCTAGACACTGTAGCAGAAGACATCATGGACAGGGATCACATAAGATAAGAAGCCATGGAAAGGTTGTGATATGAACTTTTGTAGGGAGTATCTACAGTGATGAGATCATTGATTCAACAAAATGTTGAAGAACCTTGTAAATCTAATCAAAGTGGCTTTAAATTAAAGGGAAGGGATTGCACTGAAGCAGGAAGTTAGTGGAGGAAATGATGGTGATGATTATGATGGTAGTGATGATGATGGTGGTGATGATGATGGTGATGACAATTAAGGACACAGCTACTAAGAACCTATTCCAGTTTATGGAGAATGTGGTCTAATGGGAAGAGCACTGTACTGGAATCAACAAAGAAATCTGATCACTGGTCTTGCCTCAAATGGTTTGTGACTTTGGGAAAATCCCTTCCCTCTATCAGAAAATAAAGGGGTTGGGTGATATGATGTTTACTATTCATCTTGGAGAGCATAAGAAACTTTGTCAAATGCTTCACTAAAAGATATATAGCATTCTCTACATGTATTAATCTAGTTAGCTTTCCAAAAAGAAAAAGAGGTTAATTTGGCTTGGGTATTCTTGAGGAAGCCATGCTGGATTTTAGTGATTGCTACTTCACTTTCTAAATACTGACAAGTCATTCTTTGAACAATGTATTCTAGTACTTTGCCAGGGAGTCTAAATCAAACTCATTCAATTATAGTTTGCCAACTCCACCCTCTTACGCTTTTTGAAAATCAGGATATTTGCTCTTCTTGAGTGTCCTGAGGTGCTCTCTTCCTCTGCAAGGTCTTTCAAAGATCAACAGCCATAACTCAGCAAAGATATCTGACATTTCTTGGAATGCTCACGAGGAGTATTACAGCCTCATGATTTGACCTGAATTCAAGCTAAAATATTTTCTTACTTATTTTGAGCTTCTATTCCCCGCTAAACAGTTTGGTTTTGTCCTCCACTCTCCAAAGATCACTGTCCTTAGAAGAGAAACAGAAACAAAATGGGAGGTGAATAGTTATGCTTTGTAACATTATCCACTATCATCATCCCACCTACCTTGATTCATGGTACTATCCTTTCTTTGGTTTTCCTCTTTCCTTCAAGAAAATCTAAAAATAAAATCAAATGATGAAGAGGATGATTTTAGAAAAACCTAAGAAAACTTGTATGAACTGATGTAAAGTGAGAGAGAACAATTTATATAGTAATACCACTGCAAAAACAAACAATTTTGAAACACTTAGGAACACTGACTTAGGAACTCATTGTGACCAACACAATGGAGCCAACCATATTTCCGAAGGACTCATGATGAAACCTGCTATCCACCTCCAGATACACAGGTGATGGACTCAAAGTACAAGCTGGAACATATTGTTTTGGATATGGCTAATGCAGGAATTTGTTTTGCTTTATACTATATATATTTGCGATCGGTTTTGTTTTTCTTGCTTTCACGATGGATGGGGAAGGGGAGCTGAAAAGAGAATTCAAAACTGAAAACTGAATTAAATTTTTTAAAAATAAAAAAAAACAATCCTCTGTTAGTCTCAACTTTTATCACTAGCCTCTTCGCATCCTGGTGTTTAACGTTCCTGACTGTTCTGTTCTTATAGGAACACAAACCATTTTGTTTTCGCTCTCATCTTCCTTTTATATATGTTGTTTTAAAATTTGAGTTGGTCAATGAGTTTCCTGTGCTAATTCTTGAGACCTCCTCATCCTCTTTGGGTTGACTTCCTTTACAAAATACAAGTCCATTGTACCTTACCTCACTAAAAATTGGAATAAGTCCTCCTTAAGTTTGAGGAATTTCGAAATGCAAAGAGTTGATCAGATTATCCTGTTGGTTTCAATTCCTTCATTTGGTAGCGAAGGCCTCTCCACTGAAGAGCTTGGCACTCTGGGATGATGCAGCAAATCCTTAGGTTGCTTCCCTGCCTCCAACCATAATCCTGTAACTAGTGCTAGAGGAAATCGAGGAGTCTTCATCAGATAAGATGAGGCCAACCCTCTGACTTGGCTTCCTAGAAGAAACCTAGAAGATATGGGCCTTGAGAGAGACAGTGCGGAGCCGAGTTGAAGGTAAAGTGCCTAATTAAGAGTCCTACAATCTGTTTCTTGTTTGATGTTTGATGTTATACTCCAGGAGAGTATAATTGTAGTTTAAAAATTGTATTTTTTCAAGTCTTTATTAATGTGCATTTGTGCATTCTTGGGCTCAGCATTTCTTTTGAGTAGAGGAAATAAGTAGCATCCCCATAGGTGATTTACTGAGGACCTATAAACCTCCCCTTTTGGGGGAGAACCTAGACATGCCAAAAACTAAGTTGTAAGTAATTTTCCATGTGGCTTTCAGATGAAGATGTAAAGAATGAAAAGGTATGAGAAAAGAGGCTGACCTTTCTCTCTAGAGGCCACGTTCCACCTGTGTGGCTCCACAGTTGAAACGGATGCTTAAGAGGGAGAGGGTGAGTGGCCCAGCACCCCAGGATCAGGGGTACACTAAATCAGGATCAGCGTTACACTAAAAAGCAAAATCATACCCACAATCACATATTTAGAAAAGATAAGGACCTATAGACACCAGGCATCATGGAAAGCACTGCAGTCGTTAGAATTTGGTTGCTCTGCTGCATACCACTGAGGATAAAAGCTAATTTATTTAGGAAATAGGCAAACAAGCCATAAGCCAACAAGAGCTAATAAGACAGTACGAAATCCAATTTCCTAATGAGATGAGCCATCTTGTTTCAGCTTTCTGATGATATCCAGATATTTTCCCCTACTTCCCTGGCCACTGCTCTCTGTCACCACTGGGGGATTAAAGCAGACACAAACACACAAAACAAAAACCAATTAACTCAGGACACTGACACAACTGTTTCGACTAACACTTGTCTACAAATAATGGGGAACAGGAGGAGGAGGAGGAGGGGTAGGGGAAAAGGTGAGTAGAATTCATGGTTCTGGAGCAAAAGGGGAAGTAGTTTCTATAAACTGGGATAGCCCCTACCCATTCAGCAAATGAGATGTGGTATATTTTGATACATTTGTCCCTGTCCTCAATTTTTAGAAAGAGTCCCCAAAAGGCTTCATAGTACAGTGCTCATTGGCCTCCCAAATGCCAAACAAAAAAAATCCCAATTAATCTATTCAACCCAGTTCCCAGAAAATCCCCAAACCAAAATCTATACTGAGGGTTCAGGCCCAGCACAGCTGGTGGACCTGGGAATCACCATTACTCCCAAGTAAAAAATTTATGCAAATTCAACACATGACGTCTTACAGCACTTTTCATCCTTAGGGCACAGTTCTTAAAGATACAAGGCACATTCACAACTGCCTCTGATTGCTCAATACCCCCAGAGAGTCTGCCTTCTAATGCTCCCAGGTGAGCTAGAGGTCTGTATGGGGCAGAATACGATGGTCTGTGGAATAATAGGAGGCGCTAGGCTTGATGTCCCCAGAGAACTGGGTTCAAAACCCTCTTCTGAGATCTATTAGCTGCATTATCACAGACGAGTCACTTGTTCTTTCTGACCCTCAGTTTCCTGATTTGTAAAATGATAATAGAACCTCCGGTTCCCTACTTCCCAAAAGTTGTTGTGGACAACAAATGAGACAACATAAAAATGCTTTGTAAACCTTAAAGGGAGAAGCTAGATGGCTCAGTGGATAGAGCACGAGGACTGGAGTCAGGAAGATCTGAATTCAAATCCAGCCACTGACACCAACTAGCTGTATGACCCTGGGCAAGTCACTTACTCCTGTTTGCTTCCATTTCCTCTTCTGTAAAATGGCGAATCACTCCAGTATCTTTGCCAAGAAGACCCCAAATGGGGTCATGAAGAGTTGGACATGACTGAAATGACTGAACAACCAAACCTTAAAGTACTACCTAAGTGTCAGTTATTACTATGGTGATGAATAAATGATTATGTTTCAGAGCATCTCTTTCCACTACAGAGAGAGCATCATCTTCTGTGTAATTTATAGAAATGAATATATAGAATAATGTAGTCTCAGAGCTGGGAGGAGCTTCAATCTTGTCTAACCTCCATCCAAAACATAAATTCTTCCTTAAGAGGGAACGTACTTTGGGGCAGGAGACCTAGATATCTGGGGAGAAGTAAAAATCTGAGTGTTAAACAAAAGAAAGAAGAAAATAAGAGAATGAGTTGGTCTGTGGGTGAAGTAAAAAGGGGGTAATTCAGCAAAGGAAATGATCACAGAAGCTGGGTTAGGTTAGGTGGTTTATTCTGGGAAGATCCTTTACTAAAGCCTGTGGTCCCAAGAACAATAATTCCTTTGGAAAGCTTTGAAAAAGAACTCTGGCTTGGGTTCTGGTAGAAATCAAGGCCAACTAAGTCAAGAGATTTCCTAGAGAGTGAAGTAGAAACTAAGTTTTAATTTGGGCACCTGGGTAGAGGGATGCAGAGCCAAGGAATCTCTAAGATAAAACCGGTCAAAGCCAGAATTCGAGCACCAATCCAACCATAGTCTAAAGACTAACACTGTCAAGGATATTCTTGTCTACTCTCTGCTCCCTTGGCTTCTATGACGCTGTTCTCCCTTATTCCTCTTCATGCCCCCTAACTGTAGGTGTTCCCCAATGATCAGCCCTGAGCCCTCTTTTCTTTACCCTCTATACTATGCCACTTGGTGATCCTACTGGCTCACATGGGTTCAATTAATTTATATATCCAGCCCTAATCCCTTTCCTGCACTCTACTCCCACATCAGTCAGTCAAAAAACATTTATTAAACACTTACTATGTACCAAGCACTGTGCTATATTCTGGCAATAAAAATACAAAAAATAAAGCCAATCCCTGCCCTCAAGGAGTTTACAATCTAATTTCCAATGGAGGAAAATCCATACATAAAAGGAAGCTGAAATGGGGGGATGCGAACTGAGGAAGACAAGGTACTTGGCCCAAGGGCAAGAAGAGCAAGTAATGCAGCCAAGTGAGGAATGAAGAGAAGGTTGGCATCAGCGAGGTGGCACTTGTGAAAAGTGATAGCCTGAGACTCAAGAAGACCTTAGTTCAAATCTTGCCTTACAGTGGCAAGTCATTTAACCTCTTTCTGTCTCAGTTTCCGCCCTCCCCTTTCTCCCTTCTGTTGGAAAGAAAAATAAAGATAATAATATGACCTACCTTCCAAGGTTGTTGTAAGAATAAAATGTTTTTAAAGTGCTTCACAAACCTTGAAGTTCTATATAAATATTGGAAAAATGTAAAAGAAGGAGGTCTAGCAGCCCCAGATCTTAAACTGTGTTATGAGGTAGTAATTATCCAAACCATCTGGTATTGGCTAAGAAATAAAGGTGGATCTGTGGAATAGAGTAAACACATGATACACAGTAGTAAATGATTATAGTAACCCTATGTTTGATAAATGTAAAGATTTAAGCTTTTGGGAGAACTCACTATTTGGTAAAAATTATTGGGAAAACTGGAAAGCAGTTTAGGAAAAACTACATCTAGACCAGTATCTTACACCATTTACCAAGATAAAATCAAAATAGATATGTGATCTAGACGTAAAGGGACATAACATAAGTAAATCAGAAGAACATGGAACATATTGCCTATCAAATTTGTGGACAGAAGAATTTACGAATAAACAAGAAATAGAGAGCACTGAGATGTAAAATGGATAATTTTGATCATATTAAATTGAAAAGATTTTGTGCAATTAAAACCAACACAACCAAGATTGGAAGGAAAACAGAAAATTGGGAAAAAAGAATTTATAGACAGTTTCTCGTATCTCAAATGTATAGAGAACTTTGTCAAATTTATAAGAATACGAGCTATTCCCCCACTTGACAAATAGTCAAAGGATAGGAACTGACAGTTTTTGGAAGAAGAAATCAAAGCTCTATATAGTCATATGAAAAAATGCTTCAATTATTATTGATTAGAGAAATGCAAATTAAGACAGCTGAAATATGATTTCACTTCTATCAGACTGACTAAACTGATAGGAGGGGAAAATAACAAATGGAAAAATTAGGACACTAATACATTGTTGGTGGATTTGTGAACTGTTCCAACTACTTTGGAGAGCAATCTGGAATTATGCCCAAAGAGTTATAAAACTGTGGACCCAGCAATACCATTATTAGGTCTGTTTGCCAAGGTGATCAGGGAAAAGGGGAAAGAACCTCTATGTTCTAAAAATAAGTATAGCAATTTTCTTTGTGGTGGCAAAGAACTGGAAACTGAAGGGATGCCTATCAACTGGGGAATGGCTGAATAAATCGTGATAAATTATTGTGGTGGAATACTACTGTGCTTTAAGAAATGAGGAGGGTGATTTTAGAAAAACATGCAAAGATTGGCATGAAATAATGGAGAGTGAAACGAGCAGAATCAAGAGAATGTGACGTACAGTAATAGCAATATTGTTCAAAGAGTAACTTAAATGACTAAGCTATTCTGAGTAATATGAATATTCAAATCACCTACAAAGGACCTATGAAGGAAGAAGTTATCCACTTCCAAAAAGAATAGATGGAAGTATGTACTGTATGGTTTCATATACATACGCATATCTATAGAGATAGAGATACCTTTCAAATGTCGGCCTTCTCTAGTGCAGGGTTGGGAGGGTGGAAGAGAGACAACTCACAACGCAAAATGTAACCCAAAAAAGTTCTACGTAAATGCTAATTACTTTTATTGTCATTGTTATCACCAAATGCTGAGGGACAGCTCCACTGAATAGTCCGTCATGTCCACCACAAAGCTGTGTGTTTTCCTCCAAACCTGTCTCTCCTCCAAGATTCCATAATGGTGTTGATGGTACTATTATTCTTCTAGTCACATAATTTTGGGTACTAGGACAAAGTAAATTGTGACTATTCATAGCCCGTGTCTTATTGATTCTCTCTGACACATCTATCCCCTTTTTCTTTTCGTGTAACTGTTCCCCTTATCACTTCTCGCCTGTACTATTTTGATCTTCCTCCTTTCGCTTTCTCTGATCCATCCTCCACATAGCTACCACATATTCTTAAAAACTTGTCTGACAAAGTCATTCCTGTACTCTTCAGTGGCTTCCAGGTGACTCTAAGAGAAAATTCCTTAGCCCAGTATTTAAAGTCTTCCATAATCTGGCTTCCACTTACCCTTTTAAATATTTCAAATTACTCCTCTTCGGATATTCTCCGTCCTGGCTAAACCAGCCTATTAACTGTTCTCAGAATTTGATGATCCTGTCTAGTTTGACTTTGTTCTGTCTCCCAGACATGACATTTATTCCTTCCTTACCTCCATATCTTAGAATGCCTAGTTTCCTTAAAGACTTGTCTTTAATATCTAACATTTATATCTCATATAAATAAATATTATATAACATAAATTAGATTTATTATAACATAATATCTAATATAGATCTCTTTAGTATCTAATAATATCTAACATTTCTATCTCATATAAATATATATTTATATTATATATAACCTAAATTAGACTTATTAGAACATAATATCTAATATAGGTATCTTTAGTGTCTAATAATATCTAACATTTAT